>NC_054387.1:113935676-115135676 GCF_017654675.1 Xenopus laevis | reverse complement strand
GTTGTGAATAGTGTATCTTGGTAGATGGGATTCAGTACAGGTATGGGACCAGTTATCCAGAATGTTCAGGACCTGGGGTTTTCCAGATAACGGATCTTCATACCATACGTCTTCTAGAAAACATTAAATAAACCAAATCGGTTGGTTTTACTTTCAATAAAGATTACTTATATCTTAGTTTGGATCAAGTACAAGGTACTGTTTTATTATTATAGAGAAAAAGGAGATAATTTTTAACAATTTGGATTATTTTAATAAAATGGAGTCTATGGGAGACGGCCTTTCCGTAATTCTGAGCTTTCTGGATAATGGGTTTCCGGATTATGGATCCCATACCTGTATACAGTAGGTGAGTAGAAGGGTATGCAAAACTTTCTGATGCTAGGACACCTGTGTTTAAGGGCTGTGGCTGACAGGGAGATTTCGAAAGATTTGTCACCCACGTTTTTTTATGTGTGGCCACAGGGGACAAATCTCCAGAAATGAAAAGTCTCCTGAAAAGTTTCCTCTGGGGGCAACTTCAGGTGATTTAGTGATAAGTTGTACATACCGCCAGCAATTCCAATTACTGCAAATGAAGAGGCATTTTCGGGAGATTTGTCGCCCGCGGCTGTGCATAAAAAAAATCACGGGTGACAAATCTTCAGAAATCTCGTCGGCCACTGCCCTTTAAGGGAAGCCCTCCAAAAAACCGTCCCACTGTAGCTGCTATCTTTTGACAGACCAAAAATGTAATTAAGATAATTCACTTGTTAGAATGCTGATTCCAAGCACTATGATAACCATCTTACACATAGAGATTATTTTGTTGTGTTTGATTTATTTAAAAAGGAGGACATACTAGGGGCCCGGTTACATACTAGGGCCCGGGACATACTAGGGGCCTGGAAAAAAAGAATCACACCTACCCGTTGTACATTCTTGAAAAACACTACACTTCCATCTTGGATCTATTTCCCCTGGGTCCACTAAACAGACACATGCACAGTGTACTTGTTTTGGTGACTGTACCTAGACCAGGGGTCCCCAACCTTTTTTCACCCATGAGACACATTCAAATGTAAAAAGAGTTGGGGAGCAACACAAGCATGAAAAAAGTTCCTGGGTGGTGCCAAATAAAGGATATGAATGGCTTTTCAGTTGCCCTATGTGGATTGACAGCCTACAGATGGTTCAATTTGGTCAAAAACCTGTTTTTTATGCAACTAAAACTTGCCACCAGGCCAATAATTGAAAAATAAGACAACATCTCAGGGGTTGGAGATCAACATGTTTCTCACAAGCCACTGGTTGGGGACCACTGACCTAGACTATGAATATACCTGGCAAGTGGGCATAAGCAATCTGTAGATTCTGGCAGTTGCCAGAGCGGCTGCTGTAAGGTGCCATAGTCAGTCACTATTTATTGGGCCTGTGGTGGATGTTTGGGTCTCTATGTACTTGAAATGCCTGGTTATATATTGAATTTTGGTCCAGGGGATCCTTAGGTAATTGGACGATATGGTGGCACAGCAGTTTTAAGAAAGTACCCTAAGCTGCTGCAGTTTTAGTGGGAGATTTTTCTTTTGAAAACTGGGGTGCAGTAAGTAAATGATTCCTATGTTACGTCTTCAGAGCCTAACCCTAGTTCTGGCACTGAATGTCCGACCACTACAGTACATAGAGCAAATGAACCAAATAAATAACACTGTCTGTTTGACAACACTGGAAACTGGATACAAGATGCTTGATTATTTATATACAGTGTCCATGTCAGAGGGCCTCTTATTAAACACCCCATTACAGCCAATTAGTCATTACATTGTGCCTCATATACAACCTTAGAGACTGTATATTTATATTTCAGACTGAGCTTTCATGCTGCAGTCAGAAGCCTCATTCTACCCTGTGCGTATATATACATATATATGTGTGTGTCTGTCAGTGTATATGTGTCAGTGTGTTTGGCACAGTCCACCTGTGTTTGTGTGTACTTGTCGTTGTCTGTCTGTTTGAATATCTGTTCTGCCTGTGTGGCTGCGGACAGCGGAATGTGTGCATACATATACATGTTTCCTTTTATGTGTTTATACGCTGACAGAGCTGAGCAAGCTGCGTGTGTGCACCAAAGTGTGTATATATGTAAAGTGTGCGCCTGTAACCTTCCCAGCGGCTCTGCCATGAGCGTTTCTGCCTTTGTTTATTTGTAAAATTCAGCAATTCATTTGGGAACTGATCTTGCCCCCCCTTCTTGTCTCCTTTTACATGCTGGATTAGGTTCCTCTCTATTTTTAGGGGAATCTTCTGTTCAGTTTGGCAGTTTCAGAGTGAACAATTTTTTTTGGGTGGGACAGAGCATTCACTTATTAAAGGAGAAGGAAAGCTAAGGAGGCATTTTATTGCCAATAGATTAGCTGCAATAGTGCAAGCTAGAATGCTATATTTATTCTGTAGAATGTTTTACCATACCTGATTAAAAATCTCTAGCAGCTCTCTTTGTTTGTTTAGGATAGCAGCTGCAGTGTTAGCTTGGTGTGACATCACTTCCTGCCTGAGTCTCTCCCTGCTCACTTATAGCTCTGGGCTCAGATTACAGCAGGGAGGGGAGGAGGAGAGGGAGAGAAGAGCAAACTGAGCATGCTCAAGCCCTAGCCCTGGAGGTTTAAGCTGAAAACAGGAAGTCTGATACAGAAGCCCATGTGTACACAATAGATGGAAAGAAATGTTGTTTCTTTTGACAGAGGACTCAGAGCAGCATTACTTTGAGGGTTTACTGGTTTATTTATATAGACCTTTCTGATAAGGCTTACTTAGTTTTAACCTTTCCTTCTCCTTTAAACATATAGTTTGCCTTGAAAAAAAAATTCTTCATAGACAAATGTAAACGACAGCCCTCATCTAAGTACAATGCATCCGCCAAAGTGGGCAACATGGAAACTAGAGCGTAACATTCTGCCACACAATAAGCGCTGCCACCATACAAAACACAATAAGCTCACAATACAACATATACACATTTTTTTGGTTCATGTTACCTTTAGGTGGAGTCCAATTGGAGAACTATAAATTGGGTGGGGGGGGGGTCCAAAATAATAATTAGATTTTACATGTGATACCAAGCAGAACCTGTTTTTACTCCTCTTTGCCTTCCCATTGCCCTAAATGTGAATATGTATCCAATTACCCCTGTCCAAACAGATTCTTGCATCTTCCTCATGAATAGGATAATGTTACTGTCCCTGTAATCTTTTCTCTGCTGTGGTTCATTATATGTATAACACGATAATTTAATAGGATGCACCAAATCCACTATTTGGGATTCGACCGAATCCCCAAATCCTTGGTTAAAGATTCGGCTGAATACCGAATGGAATCCAAATCCTAATTTGCATATGCAAATTAGGGCCAGGAAAGGAAAAATTGGAAAAAATCCTTCTTTTGTGATGAAAAGTCACGTGATTTCCCTACCCGCCCCTAATTTACATATGCAAATTAGGATTCGGATTTGGTTCGGCCTGGCATAAGGATTCGGCCGAATCCTGCTGAAAAACGATGAATCCTGGCCGAACCGAATCCTGGATTCGGTGCATCCCTATAATTTAATGACGTGAACATTATTCACACCGGGACATCTTTCCAGATCGGTAATTCCATTGTATGTAACTTTGCTCCATGTTCCCACAAGCAAATTCTGACACCAGGGCACACAAAAAACTGTGAGTAGAAAGTGTTGTATACATAGTGAATAAAGTACCACTTCTTGTATAATATATAGTGAATAAAGTACCCCCTCTTGTAAAATATAAGGATATTATAAGTTACCGAGGAGTTTCATGACCATATAAAAGTACGAGGCTGAAGGCCGAGTGTTTTTATACAGGTCATGGAACTCCGAGGTAACTTATAATATCTTCATATTTTACAACTGTATTATAATACACAAATTTTAGTGAGTCATGTGACAGAAATTACATCACTACTCACCGTTTATAACTGATGACATCACTACTCACCGTTTATAATTTACAAGATATTCACGGCTTTTGTGTATTATAAGGATATAATACACAAAAGCCATGAATATCTTGTAAATTATATCCTTATAAACGGTGAGTTCTGATGTCATCAGTTATAAACGGTGAGTTCTGATGTCATTTCTGTCACATGACTCACTGAAACGTGTGTATTATAATAAATAAAGTACCCCAAGTTACAAAATATGAGGATATTAGAAGTTACCTCGGCCTTGTGTTTTTATATGGTCATGAAACTCCTCGGTAACTTATAATATCCTTATATTTTACAAAAGCGGGTACTTTATTCACTATATTATAAGTTACTGAGGAGTTTCATGACCATATAAAAACATGAGGCCGAAGGCTGAGTGTTTTTATACAGGTCATAGAACTCCGAGGTTACTTCTAATCCTAATTCTAATATCATAATTTTGCAACAGGGGTTACTTTATGAGTCATGTGACAGAAATTACATCAGAACTCACCGTTTATAACTGATGACTCACCATTTATAAGGATATAATTTATAAGATATTTTTGGCTTTTGTTTATTGTAAACTCATTAACGGAAGCACTAGGCCTACCAACAAAACGTAAGCAAACTCTGCAAACTTTTGATGTCAGATCTGTTCCAGGAAACCACTAAAACGTAATTATTGAATGCCGCATATTGCCTACTGCATATTGCGTTGACCGAGATGTCAGCCCACCATATTTTGGGGATGTGAGTGTTCAATCCGGCTTCATTACAAACTGTCACACCATTAGCCATGCCTATAGCTCTGTCCCAGTGGGAGAGTGGGCTTATTTTGCTGAAGATTGGGAAATGGGGTCAAAAACTAGGTGAGAGCAGACTAGGCTATCATCAGGAATCACGGGGGCACATACTATTAGCAAGGCCTTCCAAATTTATTTATTCAGTTTGGGAATCCCTTGCTTTAAATGTTTCATGTCAAAATGGCCCTAACCCCACCCACTCCCCATCAAGCCCACACTTTTGCTTCTCTTAGGGGCCCTCTCTACCACAGGTCCCTGATTGGAGCACCCCCTGATGGAAAACTTTGAGTTGGCAAATTTGCTTGCCACAAAATAAGTGCTGTTAACCAGGGTTGGGATTTGCTGCAAGAGCAACAGAGAATCTCTATAGTGGGGCCAGACTTTACTTATTCTGATCATAGGACTATACAGCCAATGTCCAACTGTGTTGTCCGAGACCCACCAGGGACCACTTCCAACTTCTGAGGCCCTCCTCTCTGTTTCCCACACCCTACTAGCCCCAATGTTTTCCTCGGTGCCCCTAGCACGCCTGACCTTGATTATTTATATATAATTTAGTACATATTACAGCTTTTTTGTATTTATCAAAGGTCGAATTTCAAATTCATGTGAGTTTTTAAATACTCCCCATAACTCCTATAAATTCGAAATTCAAAATTTCTTAAAGGGGAACTGTCACCATAAGAAATAATTCTAAATCCTATTTTACAATGTTAGCCAAGCAAAATAAACTTCACTTACACTATAAAAATTATTTAGATCTTGTTTGTTTTCAGTCCTGGAATTCAAAATCACAGCAAGACGGCAGCTGCCATTTTGTAGACACTGCTATTAAGGCTAGCTTTGCCTCATGCCAAAATCTTGTTTATGTGTCTGAATGGGGGACCTGACACCACTGCACATGCACTGGCTACACAATTAGATGGAGAGGAGACAGGGGGGATGTGGGGAGTGCAGTGAAATCTAGGAAGGACAGAATTGAAATTGACAGTAATTGCCTGCCCCGCCCATATGCCTAAGGCACAGAGGGGGGTAAGCCATATATGATTGACAGCTGAGACTTTTAAATGAGTTTATAACAGGTATGGATGTTTTAATAATACAGTAGAACCCCCATTTTACATCCCCTTATTTTAAGTTTTCCCTCATTTTACATTGTTGTTTTGTGGTCCCACCTATATATTATGCATAATACATTTCCCTGATTTTACATTTTACATTTTTTTCTGGTCCCCTGAAAACGTAAAATGGCGTTTCTACTGTAATAAATAATTTGTGTTTCATATTTAATTTGAAAAGTATTTTTATTATAAGGCTTTTTATGTCTGAGTGACAGGTCCCCTTTAGTAAAATCAAATTTTTATGGAATCGACCTGAAAACTCGAATCAAATTTGATTTGAATTTTAAAAACTCAATTCGAGTTTTTTTTTTACGAAAAAAATGCCAGGAAAGCTGCAAACAACTCAAAATTGATCCCTGGACATCTCCCATTGACTTAAACAGTTTTTCGGCAGATTTTAGGTGGCGAATAGTTGAATTTGATTTCTTAAAGGGCCATAATATGATAAATGTCGAAAATTTAATTTTTTAAAAAACTTTTTTTTGCAAGGCCTGGGGGGGTCAGAAGGGGGGTCGGGGGGGTCAGCGACAACTGCTCGTCCAATTCACTGAGCCAGCGTCCAATTTGTTGTGCCGGTGTTAGTTGCGGGCGAGGCTCGGGGGCCCAGTTCAGGACTGTCTGTTGCCCGGTTGTTGGAGACCCCTGATTTAGTGGCCCCTAAAAAGACAGTTTGACAATGAAGTCAGCTCAGTTAAACAAGCAACAGCTGTGACACTTGATGCTATATATGTCCAAACAGAATGGGGAGTTGGCCCAGAAAGCATAAGGGTTAATCCTTGCCCTTTACATGAAGGTTACTGGATCATTTGCAAAATCTAGGGCATGTGTATAAAAATGCAATTAGCAGGGCTGCAACAATTTAAAAACTTAAATGCCATTAAATGAAACAGGATCAATGTGCAATTACCGTAGCCCTAATCATTGCATATTTCTAATGGTCTCCTATTAAATTAGATGGTCTGTTCTCCCTAACTCCGCATAGGGGACCCATTAGTTTCAGTTAAAAATAGCTTTTCCCTACAATTACGGAATAAAGAGCGCCGGCGAAACCTTTTTCTAATTCCTTAATGTGCTTTTTAGAAACTGGGGCCTAGCAAACGCTGGCTGTGATTTATGCTTTTCATAACAACAGGGGAGAGAGCTCTTCCCGGCCAGAGAACCAAAGGAAGAAGTGCATGTTGGGATGGCAGAACTGATTTAAAGCTCCCTCGTTACTTCGACTTAAGTCGGAGAAAATGAATGAACTATTTTTTTTTTCAGATAATAAATCACTGTGGTTTCATGCACTAGGGCTATGGGTATATATATAAATATATATATATTTATATAAAATATAGCATCCTGGAATATAATGTTGGTGTTAGAATACAAATGAATTTACTGATATCATCAAAATGGGATTTTTTTCAGACAAGCTCCAGAATATTTTATACGCCTGTAAGAAGTGTTAGGCCTATGTCCTGACTTTTCCCTGGAAACATGACTTTGACAAATTGCTGGGAGTCTCAACCCATTAAAATAAATGGAAATCACAAGTTTCTTGTACTGTGTTGTGACTATCTCCCCCCTTACAAAAAACATGCAGACATCAGGGTTTTCATGAGACGGTTGCCTGCAGAATACTATAAATATGATTTCCATTGCCTTCCATGGGTGTTTCATCACATTGCATTATAATGTAAATATGAATAGCTCAGTGTAACCCCTTCTGTGCCAGTCAAGTGTAACACTAAATTACACACGACTTTTGAAAATATTGTGTTAAATTTCCTTTTCAGTTATTGGACAAAGCGGACAGCCGGCGGTTTTTAAATCCATTTTTTTGTGTAATCCTGTGTGTCTGTAGCAAGATTCTGGACCCTAAGGGGTTCATTTATTAAAATTTGAGATAGTGTTTTTCTGTGATTTGGATTTTATATCGCAATAAAAATCTATGTGACCACAGTTATTTTAAAATTAATGTTTTCCAATCTCACATTTTTCTAGCTTTATCTACTTAAAAATAATCCTGAAACCCCGACTTTAAAAATTGGGCAGCGAAAATCTGTTTAGTTTCTGTAAAAGTTGATGGAAAGGGTATTTTAGAAATTAAAGATGTTTTCAAATTTGAGTTTTCCAAAAAAAATTAAGATTTTGCTGCCTCATTGAAAATGAATGGTAGAATGCTGTTTTAGTACAGGGTTTTTTTGTGTGAGGGATTTAAGATTTTAGGGGGTTTTTTTAGTAAAAAAAAAATGTGTTTGAGTTAATTTGTTTTTTTTAACCCCACAGGAGTAAAATGTAGAAATACGTATCCATTAGATTGCAGGTTTAAAAATGCCCCAACAACAACAAGACGTTTATTCCTGAATACCACATATTTTGGATAGTAGACATTTTGAAAAGTGATTGGTGATTAGTGAAAATTTCCAATTTCACTGAAAAAATTGTGAAACTGCTGAAAAATGTACAAAATGCAATGGAGTCATTGGGTGTTTATTTTTTATTTCCATTGTGCCAAATGGCTTTCTTCTTGCACCAAATGTATTGGAGCAGTTTTTCTCACAATTATTTCCAGGGTGAACATTTGAAAGGTTTTCCCAGAGAAACAAAAAGCAGAGGGAAATTTTCATCACAGATTTGTGAAAATATTCGCCCCTCTGAATTTTGCTGTGATTCTGTATCAGGCACAAAAATAAGCTCATCCTTGGCAAATATGTCTTTGAACCCAGAGTTTTATCGGGTGTAAATCATGATGAAGATGATACCTTTGTGATGGTTATACCTTTAGATGAAAATCACTGCAGGCTTTCAGAACATTTCAGTTCATTTGTCAAAGCTGATTAACTCCTCACTAGGCTTAAATGCCCCTAACACTAAGTTGTCCCCCCAAAAAACATATCTTTTTTGACAGTAAAATTCAAAATGGTTAAAAATGTCTTTCTACCACAAGTATGGGACGTGTTATCCAAAATGCTCAGATTGACGGCTCTTTCCGTAATTTGGATCTTCATGTCTTAAAGTAGTTGTTCAACTTCCAAACACTTTTTTCAATTCAGTTGTTTTTAGATTGTTCCCCAGAAAAATAGACTTTTTTCAATTACTTTCCATTATTTATTTTTTACTGTTTTTCCAAAAGTTTAAAGTTAAATGTTTGTGTCTCTGGTGTTTGAGTCTGGCAGCTCAGTAATTCAGGTGCAGACTCTAAACTGCTACAACTCTGCGACATTTATTTGATACATTTCTCAGCAGCATCTCTGGAGTATTAGCAACTATTGTATCAATTCTAACAGCTACCTGTAATGAAACTCAGAGATTCTGCTCAGCAGGGACAACTAAATGTATCCATTTAGGACAGTTTATAGGGTCGACGACCCCCCCTCCCAGGGCTGCTTCAGAAGGTGAGAAAAGACACTTGACACTTCAATATTAGAAAAACAGTCACACATAGAAAATGGAAAGTCATTGGAAAAAGTCATTATTTCTGGTGAACTATCTGAAAACAACTAGTTGTTTGAAGGTGAACCACCCCTTAAAGTCTACTTGAAAATCATTTAAACATTAAATAAACCTATTAGGTTAGTTTTGCTTCCAATAAGGATTAATTATATCTTAGTTTGAATCAAGTACAAGCTACTGTTTTATTATTACAGAGAAAAAGGAAATCATGATAAAAAAATTGGATTATTTGGATAAAATGGAGTCTATCCCATAATTCGGAGCTTTCTGGATACCAGGTTTCCGGATAATGGGTCCAATATCTTTACATAATACCAAACAGCAAATATTATGTGAAGTTGATGCTTGACCCCCATGGCTGTAGACACAAAGATAAACCATCATGAATTCCACGAACAGTTGTTTTACTTAACATGTATAGTTTTTCCAAAGAATGTTGTTTACAAAGACCCAAAAATAAAAATACTCCACACAAATGTTCGGGAATCGGGAATTCTCGGATGTTTTTTTTTTTGCCTGTGTATTTGCATCAAGGTTTTTGTTAACGATATTTAGATGCAACCCAGATTGAAGTGATACTGACATATTCCAGGTTTTTGCACAAATGTGTATATCGCTGTAGAAACCTCCTTAGTACTAATTATACTTTTAAAAGGAAACTCTTGCTTTCTCCTCGATTCCCTGGAGCGTCCATGCAAACAGTAGGGGTCATTTACTGACACCCCAGATGCAAGTACAAGAGAAATAAGAGTGCAAAAGGGTGCAATTTAAAAATCACTTTGCTCTGCATCTACAGCTGGATAAAAAAACATCCAGCAGAAGGTGCAGAGTGCAGCTCCAGGGGGCTCAAAACATTACCATTAACCATGGGGGCAGCCTAAATAATATGCAAGTTAGGAGGTGGGAAGGGAGACACCTGCCCATCCCCATGAATGATGCCACTGTTAAACACATGTAGAGTAAAAAATATATTGGAATTGCTATAGGAATGTTTAAAAACTACAATGGACATTAGTGATATGTGGGCCGACCCGATACCCGCGGGTCAGGCGGGTGTGGGCCGACCTCGCATGCTTCTTCACGGGGCTCTTCCAGGTCTATAAAAGGAACCCGGAAGCGTGGATGTGGGCGGGCTAAGGGAGGGTAGGTCAGGTGCGGGTCAGTGAAATCCGGACCCGCACATCACTAATGGACATGGCCATGGAAATACCTAGAATTATAAGTATAGCAATTAGATTTGCAATACACAAAATGATTCTGGATGAACAATTTTACCCTCGTTGGTTACTATTTTATATTTTAGATTCCAGAAATAAATACATAATTTTCAAATGCATCACTGTGACAAAGCCTAAACAACCCGCCAAGCCACTTACTGGTCCCGACCCATAGGTTAGGAAGCTCTTTATCTGAGGAGGAATGATAAATAGATACATGTGCAAGAATATAAAGTCTGGCAGCAGGTTTGTAAAATCTGTATTCCAGATGCTGGGTGTTCTCACTACCCCACAGAGCCAGGTGCAGGGAGGTCAGAATGCAAACAAAATTAAAGTCGTCAGAGGAATCAGGGGGGGAAGGCATATTTTAGACGGAAGGAGGGGTTAAGTGGGGGGGAAAAGAAGGATGGATGAAGAATAGATTGTCAGCTCTAGAGTAAAGTCGCGATACAGCACTGCATGATAAAACACTGTGATTCGGCCCTTATGGAAGAGCATAACGTTTAATTACCCGACCCTGTTAAAGTAATTTCCAATTTCAAACCGTTGTTTTTTTACAGCTGCTGGGGGCCTGATGGCTTCATAAGCCACATGTGCATTATAAAATGCAGCAGCAACAACCCGCACCTCCCCCTTTAACAGAACCTCCACCTACACAGGCCATCTCCACCTCTTACTTTTTTTAAAGGGTATAATGAAAACAAGATTTCCATCGGCTGATTCCCCCCCCCACCCCCTCCGCCCTTTTTGTTTTTTTTTTCTTCTTTAACCCCTTCGGCTAAGGTGCGAGTTTTTCCAGACATGCTGTGAAATTCATTAACGTGTCAGAAAAATAATTTAGCATCACGATCAAGGATCACTTTATTAAGGAGAGAGAGAGAGTGAAGCAGAGAGGGCGCGCTGTCCATTTCTGTAGTCCATGTCGGCTGGAAGACATAGGAAAATTGTGATGATGCCCAGGCGCCCGTGACTAAATGAAGTCGAAGCACACGCACAGGCATGCATACACCCCGGCCCAAAGAGACATGCTAAAGTAATTACTACTGCGCAGCGCTGGTACTGGGTGGTCTCCTCATTCTCGAAAAACATGGGGGCATGAGTTTTAAGGCACAAACGGAGCGACTCATGAGCAAAGTATCAAAGTAAAATAAAAAACAACAACTTTCTTTTGAAATCTATTGGATTTTTACTTGACACATGTTGCAGGTGGTTTACCCACTTTATTTTGTTTAATTCCCTCCACATTCCCATAAAGCGAGGGGGGTGTCAAACTCATCTGGTGGGACAAACTCGTTACAGAGCAATTTCAAACAGGCTTTATGAACCATAAAAAGCACACACCATTACCATGCAGAGCCAGACTCAGAACAGCTGTGAATTCATCTGTGGATATACTATTTATTTGCATTTCAATTCAAGGGCAAGTAAAGACCCTTAACATTTTGGATTTTGGTGTTCCAGGAAGAGCCTCTTCCAGTCACATTGTGGATTGATAAGCCCTTGTTCACTGGGCAGCAATGATCTGGGCGATTGGAACTCCTGAGGCACTAGAACTTGGCCACTTTGGTCCTCATCTCTCTCTTGGTTGAGTGGGTCACAAGTCCATTCGGGTGGAAACTTTCATAGTGGTATGCTCTCAAAGATATGTGCCCTCCATAACTGATTCTGAGTGCTATTTTACCACCTCCACAAGTTTCCATCTTGGTACAAGGAATAATCATCCCTGGGATACAAAAGAGTCAGGCAGAGAGCAGGACATGGAAAATAAGCTTTAGGAGATCCCAACATGCATCTTTCACTGCACCTAGGGCCCAACAATCGAATCATAACAGTGGGTAAACGGGGGGCAGATCGTGGGACCGCATCAATGAACAGATGCGGTCTGCGATCCGAGGGGATTTTTAGTCCCATCCGATCGAAACAGCTTGACTTTCGGCCATATATCGATCAGGGAAGCCAGTGGGAGGACCCCATACACGGGCCAATAAGCTGCGACTCGGTCTGTCGGCAGGTTTTATCGGCACATGTATTGCCACCTTAAACCTTTTCTTTAGCTCTCCAGGAACATTGTCTAAATCCATGCAAGAGAATTATCCAATAGAATCCAATAGAATCTGTGTAAATCTGCTTCCGTATTTAGATGTTAGATTACAATGAAATATCTGGCAGCCAGAATTGCACTGCAATCACCCTATGTTGGATAACCGCAAAATTACATACAGTATTTTTCATGAGCAGTACTTTCTCTTGTGAACCTTCATGCATCAGTAATGGGCCACCTACTTTAAGGATCTAGGGGGCAAACAGTTTTATGATGGTTCATGCCTTATTCAATTAGGATGATAAAAGTTTGGAATTGATTACTTTTTGTCGCATATATATTGATCTTCTCTTTTTACAGTAGCTCCACAATAAATTAAAGGGGTCTATCATGTGCTTACATAGACCCATTCAGAACAAACCACAGGCGGAGTATTGTGTTGCTTATCAGGAAGCCAAAATGCTCTGAGATGGTGCCTGTAGGTGATACTATATGATATGATGCTATGCAGCCCTGTGCAATTAGCAAACTGACATAAGTAACACACGTACTATACATAAAATTCACATATTAATGTTAAAAAGTTAAAAAGACATAAACACTAATGTAGTAAAATATGTACACAAAATCAGCCCTTGTAATAACATTTACAAGCAGGTTGTGTTTCAGTTTGTAGGCACACATGATTTCTCTAGTAATGGCTTGAAGCTATAATGGCCGAGCTAGATCGATAGCCAAAGGACAGCACTTAAATGTCTTCTTCCACTTTTTTTTTTTTTATTGAATTGTGATGAGGTTAGGCTGATTTATGAATGGAGCCCAGATGGACCGATACTTTATTGGCTGTAAAACCTGCAGCATAATTAAAAGAGTACACAGAAATATGTCTAGGGAGAAAGGCCTTCTAATTCTTATTGCCCTTATTGGGTATTTTAGAATAAATGATGGCTCGAGAAGGAACCTCCTGCTGTGTGGCTAATTTGCGGGACCCCACAGTGCTTTGTAGCATTGTGTGACACGTCCTGCACTCAAGATTTGAGTTGGGGTCCATCTACACTTTATCATGTGAGGTTACAGCTATATAAGTGGCAAGTATAACTCACTTTGCTAAGGAGACAGCAGTTTTAAAACTGAGTTATTGTTCATACAGGAACTTCTTCTTGGGTCTAAGGGTGGATGTCATTTAAATTCCCCTTGCTGAGTCAGAAAAGAGTATACTATGCTAGTAGCAGGGCCATGTACCATAATATCCACAAGTCAGAAGATGGTTAGATACCTGTAGATGCATGGGTCAGAGGGTTGCAGGTCAGAACAAAGAAATCAAATAAAGAACTTTGGAAAACCCTTGTTTTGGCAGTGCCAATAAATACATTCTAATTGGTTTGGTGCTCATTCAATATCTGTGAGACGAGTCAACTAAGCCTGACATGTAGGCTTGATTAGCTAAGCCAATCTTTTGGGATTCTTACGTAATGAAAATCATACCATGATTAAATTATAGTATTTATATAATAGTCAACACTAACAAAAATAAGTCAGTAGAGCTTACTGTCTGTATTCCAGTATTGTTTCCAGGAGTCCCAAATGTCATTATGTCATACAATACAAGTTTTCTTTTAAACTAAAAGGGATTCTGTCATGATTTTTATGGTGTAGATTTTATTCCTAAATTACACTGTTTACACTGCAAATAATTCACATGTAATTCCTAATCCAACAAGTGTATTTTTTTTAGTAGTAATATTGGTGTGTAGGCACCATCTCATGTCATTTTGCCTGGTCGTGTGCTTTCAGAAAGAGCCAGCACTTTAGGATGGAACTGCTTTCTGGCAGCCTGTTGTTTCTCTTACCTAATGTAACTGAAGGAGTGGCAGTGGGACATGGATTTTTACTATTGCGCTGTTCTTATATCTACCAGGCAGCTGTTATTTTGTGTTAGGGAGCTGCTATCTGGTTACCTTTCCATTGTTCTGTTGTTAGGCTGCAGGGGGGAAAGGGAGGGGGGTGATATCACTCCAACTTGCAGTACAGCAGTAAAGAGTAACTGAAGTTTATCAGAGCACAAGTCACATGATTGGGGCTCCTGGAAAACTTACAATATGTCTAGCCCCATACCAAATTTCAAAATTAAATATAAAAAAAATCAGTTTGCTCTTTTGAAAAATGAATTTCATTGCAGAATTCTGCTGGAGCAGCACTATTAATTGAGAAAAAACATGTTATCCTATGACAGTATCCCTTTAAGTTGATGACGTCTTTTCCAGTCTACTGTGATGTCACTTCCAGTCTACAAAGACATTATTTCTGGGTTTTAATGCAGTCTAAAAATTGGGTTTGTGGGCCTGGATCAGGTGTACTGACTTGTCTGTAACGGAATCGATAGTTTTCGCTGAGACCGCGAGGTCTAAATACTTGCAAAAAGTGAAAGTACCTGTTCAATAAGGTGGACGTTTGATCTTGAATCTTACTGCTTCCTCTTTTAGTGAGTGAAGACCTGTGCAGATGATGCTGTCCATGGCCTCTATATACTAAATATCTGCTAGTTCCAGGCCCCCCAGGCTGATAGAGTGCTCATTACATGTCCAGAAAGGGTTTAATCCATCATTTGACCCCCATGGCCCTCTACTCAGCTTCAATACGTCATACAGACTTAAGCTCCCTCACCCAGTCACCTGTCAGTAGCACCCAAACCCTTTGCTAAACCCGCCATTAAAAAAGCATAGAAACCACATCCAGATCCCATTCTGTCCACGTCCAATACATGGCAAGAGTGTTGGCATCTAAGGACATGTTGGTTGGTAATTGTAGCAGTAGGACTATCCTATTTGAACCACTGAAGTTCACAAGAGTGATTTATTGAATCAAGACATCAGGGAAGTAAGTAAATGCTAAAGCCCTCCTATCTGCCACAATCAAACTGGACAGGCTTGCATTATAAGATAAATGTAGAGGGTGAGCATGATCTAGAATGATCTTCAGTGAAGATAAAAACTCTCCAATTATGGAACACAAAATTCAATCGAAAGTTCTCGACACCAAAATAAAACACAGACCATGAGCATAAGGCTCGTTTTTGAATGCAAGCTCAAGTGCAAAGTGCTATAATGGATGCAAAATTGAGCAAGCAGATTCAGAAAAAAACACTTGATTCTACACATGCTCCACATGCCCAGAATGTTGGCCCTTCATCTATCAAGGGATAATGTAGTTCTGTGAGGGTAAGAGAGGCTGCAGATAGGACATTCCTGTATAATAGGACCCAGATTACTTCCAAGTGCAATTTGT
The DNA here is from genome assembly GCF_017654675.1 of Xenopus laevis. Lineage (NCBI taxonomy): Eukaryota > Metazoa > Chordata > Amphibia > Anura > Pipidae > Xenopus > Xenopus laevis. The sequence goes on along the minus strand of NC_054387.1, from coordinate 115,119,802 downwards.
CACCATCATCAACTTGTCTTTTTCAAGCTTTGCTACTGTCAGTCACACTTGCCTGGCCTAGAAGCTGTGAAGGCCAATTAACTGCACCCCCCCACACACACACAGACAATTATGTTTTCTTAACGTTGTTGCACTTGCCAGAAGCCCCAAGGTGGATAGTCAATGGCAGATATCATGTCAGAGGTTTAACTCGGTCACTAACCTCTGTGTGGGATGTGGGAAGTACAAGGTTATTATTATTTTTATCCCGAGCTGCTAATTATACTACTACGTATAACCGGCATTGTACAATGAATTTAACCCGCCACTTCCCTGTAGAACTTGCCATCTACATTTGGCAGCTGAAGTGCAGTGAAAAGCCTAAACAAATCTATAGGCACACTGGCAAAAATAATAATTAAAATGATATTCATATACAGGTAAAGGATCCATAATCAAGAAACCCATTATCCAGAAAGCTCAGAATTACAGAAAGGCCCTCTCCCATAGACCCCATTTTATCCAAATAATCTAAATATTTAAAAAGGATTTCCCTTTTCTCTGTAATAATAGAACAGTACCTTATACCTGATCCAAACTAAGATATGATTAATCCTGATTGGAAGCAAAACCAGCCTATTGGGTTTATTTAATGCTTAGATTATTTTCTTAAAGGGATCCTGTCATCGGAAAACATGTTTTTTTCAAAACGCATCAGTTAATAGTGCTACTCCAGCAGAATTCTGCACTGAAATCCATTTCTCAAAAGAGCAAACAGATTTCTTTATATTCAATTTTGAAATCTGACATGGGGCTAGACATTTTGTCAATTTCCCAGCTGCCCCTGGTCATGTGACAGTATCCCATGACAGTATCCCTTTAAGGTATGAAGATCCAAATTACAGAACGATCCATCATCTGGAAAACCCCAGAATTCTGGATTACAGGTACCATACCTGTATAGTAAAACATTTATATCTATAACTCTAAATCCACCTTCACCTTTTAATCTTTGCTTGTGGATTTAATGGTGCTGTTCATTGTAAGGGCTCCCAACCCAGGGAAATAGGGTATTGCTTGTGCCACATTAGAGAGCTGGGGGCTCAGTAGGACAGCTTTATGGAGTGTTAGAGAACAACTAAATAACAACATGTCTGCCTTTTCTTGTGTGATTACAGAATAATATCGGGAAGCAACCTGCCCAGTTTTTAACCAGACAGCTGTCTTTTCCTCGTGTTGTCCAGTTGTATAATGTCTGTCCAGGACTCTGAAACCTGGACAAAAAACCTATAGACTGGTGTCACATGTTGACTTTTCTCGCATCCATTGCCTTCCGCCTCATTTTTACAAATGATGCATGGTATACGTCTACGACAGTAACGTACTAGTTATTTGGAACCTTTGGTGGTTGCGGGTACACGCAGATGCACAGAGCACCCCTGTTGGTTCCAGTGTTCACCAATGCCCTTTTGGGCCCCCAGGCTTTCTGCTCCTCCACCAGGAGGAGACGGAGAGAATCTCCCAGCGCGTCTCACAAATACATTGTAAAGACTGGGCGACGGGCAGCAGATCACTTTCCAAAAGCATTTGTGTATCACTCTTCCCCTGACCTGGCCAGTCTCCGCCCCCTGGCATCCCCACCCTGACCCCCTTACTGGTAAAGATGTCAACCCTAGCTGGTAAGCAGCATTTACACTGGTGACTCTTCTTGAATTAGTTGCTAAAGGGGCTTTAAACCCAACCACTGGTCCAAGCCTAATGAGAATTTTACTGATCAAAAAGAATTCTCCAATGGCAATGCAGTTTGTCATTTCCTTTATTCTAATAATGAATGATCAGAATCTAAAAAAATCTCATGAAACCAGAAAATAAAACTTTTCATTTTTCTTCTTTTTCTTCTATGTATATGAGGTCTGACTACAATAAAGCTTTAGAAAATGCTTTTATTGGCACAGTCATCTATAATTATTGCTAATTAAATACAAATATTACAGAAAGAAACGTTTCCCTTTAATTGTAATGTTTTCCCCTTTTCCTGTGCAGAAGCTAAAGCGCAGCCATAAATAACTTCCAAACCCTTTATAGTCACGCAGGTGTAGAATTTCCTGATATTGGCACAGGACCGTTCCATTCTGGCCACTGGCTGATGCTGCTAGATGCCTCCCACACAGATGGTTCCTTTCTCTTGTGCAAAGATGTGGGGTGAGAGACTCTGTGCAAAAGGACCTCCCGCAAAGACCACAAAGGATTCCTTTAATTGGTGCTAATTAGAGCATCTGTTTTCAAAGGGAGATGAGTGCCATTGTTAAAAAGTCACTGAGTGAGTGGGAGGGGGGTACTGCTGGGCAGCTGAGAGTTATTGAGGCAGGGGAGAAAGGCTGCACAGTGAGGAGGGGATACAGAGTTACAAAAAGAGAGAACTTATTGAAAGGGGAAGAATGGATTGAGACTACAGCAAAAGGGCACAAATGGGGAGTAAGGGAGGTGGTCTGTTACTGGTTATGGAAATGTGACGTTGCTTTAAAACGTGGTAGTGGCTGAATAATGTCAAGGAGGGATTTGTGATGAATGGGTTCATTTATCAACAACAAATTTATACCTGGGCAGTAATCCATGGCAATCCATTGCATTTTTGCATTCATTGATCTACCTACAGCTGGATCAAAAAAAAAGTGATCACTGAATGGTTACCATGGATTACTGCCCAGGTGCAGAATGAGCCCCACTGTTGGATATATTTAAAAGGGGACATACTCTAATAATACAATATATTAAGGGTTATTAACATATGCCAAGAACTGTAGTAGTAGTAGTAGTAGAGACAACACTGTCCTATAAAACGTTTTCAGGATTCCTCCCTGTCCTACATACACTCTGGTCTTTATTCTTGGTTCATATGGTGATCAGCAGATCAAACACGAATGATTTTGAATCTGTAATTTGCAATTCTTACTTTGGAGGGCTAGTGTTATCTCTCTAGAATTTGCCTCCTGTTTAATGTGCATTCTTGGTGATTGGGTCCAGAAATAATGCTAAACATACTGTACATTAATGATGCAGATACAGACTGTCGGAGTGAGGAATTCAGTGTCGGACTGGCCCACTGGGATACCAGGAAAACTCTTGGTGGTCCCAGGCATCAGTGGCCCTTCTGCTTTTAATAATTTAGCCTATTTCATGGTCATTCTCTATTTCTTTATGGGAAAAAAAATGCTTAATAATGGAAGACAATAGTAAGTAGATATAAAAGAATAGCAGAATAAAGATGTTGAGTGAGGAAAGGAGGAATAATTGTTTGGAAAGTGGGCCCACAGTCTAAGGTTTCCTGGTGGGCCTTGGCATCCCAGTCCAACACTGGAGGAATTCCTCAACGAGCCGATGCAGTCCTCACTCCAACGGGATATATAAACCTGTCCGATAGATATTTGACAGATTTTCGGCCACAAAAGCAGGAGGAAGAGCTCAACCCGGACCTGCCAGCCATCGGCAAATTGGGGTGCGTGGTCAGCCCAAACACAACCAACCCGCGGGTATCGGGCCAGCCCGCACATCACTATGACCTATTAGATAAACCAGTGTCTACATCTAATTCTTGCTAGATTCGGACCTTGATATCCAGCTTTCTATGGGAAGCCTAGTCTGACATGGCTTCATGGGGACATAAGCCTTCCATTTCAATACAATACATCTTTGAACACCTGGGGAGTAAAACTCAAATTAATCACATTTTTGTATTAAAACAAAGTCGACCTAAGTCCCTTCCACGAATTGAACTCATTTATCAATAATTTTTCTCGAAAAAGTCGGAGCGACAAAACATTGCGACTAAATCGGGCGTCGGTTCATGTTGTACGATTGTCCGTGCGAAAACTCTACTTTTTTGGATTATTGGATGAAAACCCGGACTTTATTGGATTATCTAGCGCAGATAAAGATGTCAAGAAACAACTTTAGGGGCATCTGCCATTGACTTCTACGTGACCTCGACAGGTTTGAGATGGTGTATTTTTGGATTTTTAGCAGCTTTGGGGTATAATAATCTCTAAAATGTAGGTCTTTTTTCTACGAAAAATTTGTGTTTTCCTTTAAAACCTCGACCAGATAAATTCGAGGTTTAATAAATGGGCCCTCTAAACTGAACCTATATCTCTACTTCTGAAGTTTGATTACAGTGTACCACTAGGGAGCTGGGTCCCCCCAGCAAAATAAATACTTTGGCCCCCACCACACCGGGGCTGAGTGGTTTGGACCCTCAGTCACACGCTACCACCCTTTCCCCTGACACTTTCTTACTTGCTTGCTTGTAGTGGCAGTGGGCAGCAAGGGATTGGGTAGCTGGTGGAACTATACAACAGACCCCTTGTCTCACCTGGACTCTCCACTGGGCCTACCCTCATTGTTGCAGGGTCTGCTGTATGGTAGTCAGTGGCATAACTATATGTCTCAATATGTTAGATAAGTATGTTTTAGGAATACATCCTAAGGGATGAACGTAGTGTGGCTCAAGTGAAGGTTTTATACATTCTCTGATCAGAATCAAGCCCACAGCAAGCTACACTGATCTGGGATGACCTTTCCACAATCATATACAGTATATTTCACTTGGGTGGGGTCCCTCAGCCTGTAAATTCACTCACTGGTCACCACAGGCCTATAAAATCCTATATCGGAGCTTAGTGTTTATGTATCAGATTTTTCTAACTAGAGTGTGAGCTCTAATTTCGCTGTCTCAGTGACAGATTGTTGGACTCTGTTTGTTATTCTTGCCTGCAAATGAATGCAAGCTATAGAATAAATTGGTGTTTTATTAGAAAGTGATAATAGAAATGGCATTTTTCAAGCCTATTCAATTCGCATTGGGTGTTTGAATCAGTGGGGCTCATTTATCAACACTGGCCAAATTTGCCCATGGGCAGTTACCCATAGCAACCCCCTTATTTTTTTACAGATATGGAATCTATTGGGACGTATAGGATCAATTATCAGGAAACTATTCTTCCATAAGGAGTCATTTTATATTTTCCTTTCAATGACAAGACCGCAACATACAGTATAAAGAATAGCATATTGTGACCACAGCACTTTCCTATTCCGAGTATATAATATAAGTGACATCTGCATATTGTACAAAGTAATATTGAGGTTTACCAGGGCATTATAACATTAATCCAACGAATAGGGCTTGTGCTAAACAGTGTTTTTGCCTATTGTTTTAATTTAAAAATATCTCTATTTTTGTCATTTCTTATATCAAACAGGGCAAAAATTCATATCATATTAAAATTCCACTTCTATTTCGCTGAGAAGCCATCTGTATAAAAAACCCCTCCCTTCACTCAGCTAAAGCCTTTGTTAAGAAAATGTCTTAGCCAAAGCAAGTAGTTTTACAACTCCCAAGGGTGAAATAGCTTGTTGTATACAAATTGTATATGGTGCTACAAGTGTCTCATTTTCTGCATCTGTCTGTGTTGCATTCTCCAAGAGACGAGGCATTGCAGCATTTGCTTTTAAATAAGTTCACTTAATAAAAATGCACAGTAAAATCTCAGCAGCGTCAATTATTACATTTAAAAAGAGAGGCTCCGTGAGATGTATACTGTATCTAATATCACATATCCAGCCTATTCAAGTATATATATATACACTGTGTATATATATATATATATATATATATGTATATATATATATGTATATATATATATATATATATATATATATATAAGTCCACGAAGCATGAGTGCACGCTGGGATTTAATAAAAGTATAGTTTTATTTGGTTCCATTAAAACAGATCAACGTTTCGGTCCGAACCTAGGACCTTTATCAAGATAAAGGTCCTAGGTTCGGACCGAAACGTTGATCTGTTTTAATGTAACCAAATAAAACTATACTTTTATTAAATCCGAGCGTGCACTCATGCTTCGCGGACTTATATACATATGTTTATATGAGTAGCACCTTTTTGGATTCCAGTGGAGTGCGGATCACGAAGGACTTTTCTATATATATATATATATATATATATATATATATATATATATTCTTCTGTTATTTCTTTTTGGTCTTTTAGCCCTAGTATTAAAGGAGGTTTTCACCTTTAAATTAACTTTTAGTATGATGTAGAACGTGATATTCTGAGACAATTTGCCATTTGTTTTAATTTTTTTATTATTTGTGGTTTTTGAGTTATTTAGCTTTTTATTCAGCAGCTCTCTAGTTTGCAATATCAGTAATCTGGTTGGTAGGATCCAAATTACCCTAGCAACCATGCACTGATTTGAAATAAAAACCGGGAAATGAATAGGAGAGGGCCTAGTACAAAGATGATTAATAAAAATAATAACTATACATTTGTAGCCTTACAGAGCATTCGTTTTTTAGATGGGGTCAGTGACTCCCCATTTGCAAACTGGAAAGAGTCGGAAGAAGAAGGCAAATAATTCAAAGACTATAAAATAGAAATAATGAAGGCCAGTTGAAAAGTTGTTTAAATTGGCCATTCTATAACATACCACCCCCTTTAAATACAGTTAGCGACTGAGGTTTGTGATGAATATAAGATGGCATTTCTGCTTCAGACTTACCCATACATTCGTTGGCCTCACGTGCAGTGGCTCTCTGCCATGGACGGTCATAATGAAAGGGTTTACATCGATCACACTCTGGGCCCTCTGTGTTGTGCTTACAATCACAGATCAAGCGACCCTCCTTATCCTTGCCACAGCGGGATGCGTGCCCATTGCATTTGCACCTTCCCCCAACTTGAAACTCTCCCACTGAGTAGAAGAAACCTGGGCCTTCATCACTTGCCTCAGAGTCCTTGTTTCCTAGAAGGTGAGGGCGGCTGAAGAACACACGAATATCCGTGGCAGTCAGCCAGTCCTGCAGAACAGGGCTATTGTCAAGGTCCTGGGCAGAAGGTCGTCCATCTAATGTACTGAAGGCTATTAGTCCACCAGTGAGTGGATAAAGTTCTGTTTGTCCATCTGTGCACAAAGCCTCCTGCTCATTTTGTTTGGTAACACTTGCACGGCTAGGTCTGCCATACACTTTACGACACTGTGATGAGTAATACTGATATGGGACCCAGCTTTTCCCATAATCCATGGACTTGAAAATGGCCACAGATTCTGGACGGGGAGAGCAGAACTGAAGACTCACATAGGTTACCTCAAATTTCTTTCCCAACGAGAGGGTGAGACTGACGTTCTGAGAAGAGTGACGAGGGAAGGTCTCCGATCGCCAGCAGGTCATGTTCCCAGCCGTGTTAAGGTCAGTGAGATATGAGGCTGGGTGTGACTTCCGAGGATCTGTAGCATCACAGTGGCGAGTTGCCGGACGCCCACACGTACTGGAGGCTTGGACTTCTTTGTTAAATGCTGCATTAACAAATTCTGGCACACAGCGTCGGGGAAGGCCATGCTCATCATAGCAGGGGTCTGGAATAGAGTGCGGTTGTTGTTGCCCAGAGAAAGGAGAAGATGCGGAGTGAGGCAGCATGGGAAAAAATGAAACAAGAAGGAACAGATGACTCATCTCCCGTAGGTAAACCATAGCCCTGTAGAAAAACAGAAAGATACACTGATTACTGAAAGGCGTGTAAGTTGGCTTAGTCATGTGGTAGTTCAAGTTGAATGCACATTCCCTGTAAAGTCAATGTTGTACAAAAACCCCAGGTATACTGACTGAACAACTGAAACATAGTAAGCCTAAGAAGACTTGGAGCAGATTTAGTAAAGGTCAAGTTGTATTTAACCTAAAGAATTCAAGTTTTCAAGGGTATTTTTCCATCAAAACTTGAATTTTTGGGTTCAAAAACCCCAAATATTTCCAGATTTATTATACCACAAAGCTGGATCTAGCATCTGAAAATACTCCAGCTAAAAACCTGTTGAGGTCACGTAGATGTAAATCACTTCAACCAATTGAAGATGTTTGCAGCCTTTATGATGTTTGTTTTTTTTTGGTGGGGTTACCTCGAAAACTCGAGCAATTCGAGTTTTTTTTCTGGTAAAAACCCTATTAATTCAAGTTTTCAGGATGTTCACCCCAAATTCACTGATTCGAGGTTTTTCCATTCTTAAACCGAAAAAAATTCAAGTTTTGAGTTGATTCGAGATACAAAACCTCACAAACCTTTAAACGCGACCCTTGATAAATAACCCCCTTAATGTGAACATGCAGCAGTTAAAAAGGGATCTTCATCATGTAGCCAACTATAAATATGTGGCACCTGACTTAAATTTGGGTTAATCGTTGAAAAAACATTACACATTTAATATAGATTCTCTTTTGTGAGTCGAGTCCTTCCCCAAAAATACAGTAGAATTTGGGTAGCCAATCAAAACACTGCCTTAACAAAGGAAGATAGAGAGAAGTTCCCTGTCAGGTCTGCCTATCTGCTGACTTCCCATCTCAGCTGGTATCCATCAACTGATAAAGCCCTTTTCTGCCCTTGGTACTGTGCTACATGAGAACATTCTAAACTTGTCTTATGGCAGTGGCATTTCAACAACTTTAGACAGACTGTCACTGGGCAGTAAAATATGCAACAGTTGTGTTGTCCGTTTTCCAAACATAGTTTTTCATTTTGACATAGAGAATCACATGGGATTTTGAAGAAATGTTAGCGATATGTTGGGCAGAAATACACCAAAGTCTGAATTTGCCTCAAAATTGTAAAAGATTGAAATACTTTTCTTGAGGTTTTTAAACAGGTTTGGGATCTAGAAACTGGTTATCCAGAAAGCTCTAAATTACAGGATGGCCATCTCTAATAGACTACATTTTAAAGGGGTGGCTCACCTTTAAGTTAATAGTTATTATGTTATAGAATGGCTAATTCTAAAGCAACTTTTCATTTGGTCTTCATTTTTTGTATTTTATAGATTTTTAATTATTTGACTTCTTCCAGCTTTGAAATGGGGGTCACTGCCCCCATCTGAAAAACAAATGCTCTTTAAGGCTACAAATTTATCGTGATTGCTACTTTTTATTACTCATCTTTCTATTTAGGCCTCTACTATTTATATTCCAGTCTCTTATTCAAATCCGTGCATGGTTGCTAGGGTAATTTCGAACCTATATTGTCCAATATTGAAGGTATATCTGCCCGTCTATGGCCAGCGTTAGAAAGACTGCTCTGCTTTCACAGCTGCTGCCTGACATTGAGCAATGTTGCAAAGTGTCTGGTCTACTAAGACTTTGCCATCACAGAGTCCCACAAATACAGCAGATTTTATTTAGGTATACGTTGGAAGAACTGCCACTATTTTCTACTTTGCTCTGACCAATTGCTCAACAGGAACATCCCATTTCTGATTGTGCAGCTTCTGCCTGACATTGAGCACTGCTGCAACGCCTCTGGTCTACTAACACTTCCCATCATGGATTCCCACAAATTAAGCATATACGCATAATTATATGTATACGCTGGATAGACCGGCAGCATTTCCTTCTCTGCTTTGACTGATTTCTCAACATGAAGGTTCATAAATATGCCCCTATATCTAATTTTGGAGCTGCTGCCTGACATTGAGCACTGTTACGAAGTCTGTGGTCTACGAACACTTTTCCATCGCAGATTCCCATAAATACAGGCCATTTCATTATATGCTGGTTGCACATTTTTACTACCCAAGTGTATAACTTTACCTACATCACACTCCATCTCCATCTCCACTTACTTGCTGACTTCTCCAGCTTAACCAAAGCTCTCTTTAATGAAAAGAAAATGTTCATCTGTATTTATTACCTTACATGACTTGGTATCATCTGCAAAAAAAATTATTTGCTTTCCAGACCTACTTCAAGATAGCTAATACATTTAAATACAACTGGGTCCAGGACTGAAACCCTGTGGTACACCACTTGCAATTTTAGTCCAACTTGAAAATAATCCACTTACAAGAACTCTTTACTCTCTGGCTTTCAGCCAGTTCTTCATGTACACATTTTTTTTTTCTGAGCGCCATATTTCTTTATTTAATTTCCTATGGGGAACAGTATCAGAACTGGCTCAGGACTTGGCTATTTAGTTGTATATTCAAAACACTACTAAAGTTTCTTATACATCTTGAGGCAGATTCTGGTGCATAACATATGCTTGATATTCAGTGAAGAAAAACTCTTTTGTCAGAAACAAACTACTCAACATTGCTCTGCTTTATGTACATGCAAGATTGTATGATGAAGTAGATGGTGGTGGAATAAAAGAGACATATGGATAAATTAAGTTGCAGCCGCCAGCCAGGAACACACGTCACTCAGAGTAGTAAGTCATCCAAAACAGTATTGCACAAGCCTCATTAATGAATGTCTTGGGTGGCCTAAAATGTTTATCCTTCTTGGTGTAGATATGGGCCTATGGTTTTCACACCCTTACTACATACATATAAGGATTTGTGTATGTGTACACTCTGATATCAGCAGCTTTATTGTCTACAACCCACCAACTTGGATAAAATGGCACAACTCTTGCAGGAACTTGGCTGAAATACACTGGTAGGTTTCAGCCCAAAAAAAAATCCTTCTGTTTTTCAGGGCTTGAAAAATGTACAGTTCTTTTAGCCTGGGATATGCAGAAGGGCTTTTAAAAGAAATAAGTTATTAATAAAAGAGGTTATACAGGGCAATGCACAGTAATAGCCAATTTTTAGACAAATGTTTCGTTTCTAACTTTTAACGTTTCTCCTGCGCCATCTCCTCGATCCATTATTTTTCTTTTTAGTATTTTATTCCTAGCCCAATAAAATAAAGGAGCACTTTAGGAGATTGGCTGCTGTGCATTTATAAAAGCAAGCAATAACACCACTTCCAGTACTCTCTAGTGACTGGGGCCTAGAAGCTTGCACCAAACACACTTCATTGTTTTTGCCATTCCTAGAATATCAGGTCCGTATTTGGTATGTTTCAAATGCTATTTCAATTTATTATTTAATATGTGTTTTTTTTTTTTTTTAAATAGTTACCGCTCCTCTTCTGGCTATTTCCAGCCTGTAACTGAAAATGCTTATTGTCAGGGTCACTGACCCCAGCCACCAAAAGCAGATTGACTTGCGAGGGTTCAGTTTTATAATATTATTCTTATTTTTAACTCCTATTTTGTTTTGTTTGTTGTTAGGTCCTCTTCTAATCTTCCATTATAACTGCTAGCAGGTTGCTAGGGTAATGGATTTTTAGCAACCTGAAAAGAGTTTGGAATTTGGAGCCTGAGAGTTGCAACCAAAATATGTAAATATTCCATTGACCAATGAAAAGTAACAGCAAACTGTCTTAGAATACGGTTGTCTACCTGATGATGATACGGTACGGTTTTGTTTTAAGGTAAACGACCCTTTTAAACTATGCACGGTCCTGAATCATGGGCCCACAAGTTTTATATCAACGCCTTTCAAAAAAAAAAAAAAGGGCTGAATACACCAGACGTCTCTCACCTTCTTATTTGAAAGTGCATAGTTGAAAAGTTGCCCAGCCGAGATAAAAAAAAAAAATAACAGTCAAAATACTTCCAGTACAAAAGCTAAATGTAGCTATACACAGGCACACTATATGTACTTTATCTGTGTTACCAACACTTTCCAACTGTGGTCCCTCTGATCCCACCCTTGTTTGTTAAATTAATAGAACCCTGTTTGTTTTCTTAAAAATATAAATAAATGTGTAATGGGTGAAAAATAAACAAATGTAGATATTACTGGGCCCTACAGCAATAGTTCAGGTCCCCAAAATGACTAGAGGTTGAACTTTTTACCAGTATTTGTTGAAATTGTATATGAATTAGGGCCTCATGGGGCCCCTATACTTCATGGGCCTAGGGTTGCCATCTGTCCGGATTTTACACGGACAGCCCGGTTTTTGGAAGGGCTGCCTGGTTGAAAAGTGCCTGTCTGGATCTCCAAGCCAATTGCTGATCAGTCGTCATCAGTCCCGCACCTGATGTCATTTGCCCCCCCCATTTCGTCAATGGCCCGCCCCCAATGTCACTAAGCCCACCCTCATGTCACTAAGCCTGCCTCCTACATCACTGTCCTACTGGCCAAATGGCTGGCATTTGGGTGAATTGCAGGAGTGTCTGGGCATAACTGGGTGTAGTAGTGCTATGGTCTAATTTATATGTTGGGAGGTATGAAATTCCCCAAAAGCCCAGACAGGCAGTTGACTACTAACCTGGGACATCACGAGGAGGTGGGCCTGCCAACTAAATAATATGTATTTGTGATGCTAAAATGAATACAAAATAAAGAATTGGTGCATCCCTACTAAAGCAGTTCTCCCTTTGTGTCATTTTGGACAGTTGCCATCTACCTGCGTTTGAAACAGACACCAATGAAGTGTGTCTTCTTCTTCAAAGGTAGCCCCCAAAGTGACAGATGGCATTTCCTGGCAAATTTCACTAATGATCTAATTAGTCATGACAGTGATAGATAGATACTTGTCTCTGTGCGCAACCAACAAACCAGAGAACTCTCTGGCTGTGAAACTGACTCACGGATATAGTAGATGTTACTAAGACAGGATCATAGTGAGGGCCAGGCATGAGGTTAAAATAATTAAAAGATAGGTGCTGGTCAACAGGGAGTCAAATTAGGCAATGGCATTCGAAATGCATGTATGGGACCCATTATCCAGAAACTGAATGCTCCAAATTATCTCCAATAGACTCCATTTTATTCAAGTAATCCAAGTTTTTGAAAATGAATTCCTTTTTCTCTGTAATAAAAAACAGTAGTTTGTACTTGATCCCAACTAACATATAATTACTCTTTATTGGAAGCAAAACCAGCCTATTGGGTTTATTTAATGTTCAATTATTTTCTAGTAGACGAGGTATGAATATCCAAATTACAGAGAGATCCATAATTCAGAAAACCCAAGCATTCTGGATAACAGGTTCCATACCTGTACAAAGAGCCCACAATCGGTTCAATAAATAGTGATTGTCTATGGCATCCTACAGCAGCCCCTCTGGCATTTGCCAGAATCCACAGATTGCCAGTCCGGGCCTGCCGGTCAGGTTCATGTCCAGTTTCTTTAAGCAACAAAATATTTAACCAATTAGGGACATATGGAACTAGAACCCTGATGCCCTAGATGCTGTGTGAGAGACCCTTGCCACCGGCCAGGAGGAAACCCTATTGAACAATCTTCTTGACTCTGTAAATACATTTTGGAAAGTTAGGGGACACAAAAGAGTTAGTTATGGGGAAGGTGTTAGTTCAAGTGTTCAGAATGGTAATGAGAAAATAAATATATAACACAATTTGGAGGTGTTTCGGTAGACTCATTGCACAGAAAGTTGGATCCAGGTGCTCAAGCCCCAGACCTTCAGCTAGAGGAGAATACCACAGTCAACATCAAACAGAATCAGAATTGTATTGTCTCCAACCTTTATTACTCGTGTGCACATTCAAATGTAAACATAGTTGGGGAGCAACATAAGTATGCAAAAAGTTCCAGGGGTGCCAAATATGAGCTGTGATTTGGTAGCCCTATGAAGACTTGCAACCTACTGAAGGCTCTGTTTGGCAGTACACCTGTTTTTTATGCAACCAAAACCTTCCGCCAAGCCAGGAATTCAAAAAAAGCACCTGCTTTGCGGCCACTGGGAGCAACATCCAAGGGGTTGGCGAGGAACATGTTGCTTACGAGCCACTGTTTGGGGATCACTTGTACTAAGTACTAAGGATTAAGAAGGGAGTCCTGGATTTGAGGCATGCTTATGTTATTAATATTATCTATATAAAATGTAAATATTTGACTCTTTACATTTATTTATCTCATCCTATCTTCTGTACTTGCAACTATATGGCTATAAGAGTGTTACTCAGTCCCACAATCCAGAAATCCAAATCCCTGTGCAGGACTGGCTACTGGCTGTGTGAGCTAAACCATAGATTGGAATTATTATGTTTTAGAGACACTGGGTGGTGAAAAGAAATTCCTTTATAGAGCACAAAAACTTTGGATTTAGTACATAGTTACATAGTTAGATCTGGCTGAAAAAGACCAAAGTCCATCAAGTTCAGCTCCTCGAAATGAAACCCAGCATCCATACACACACTCACACTGACCCCTCCATACACTCTATACACAACTATATATACTCATCTCTATACACAACTATGTACACTCATACACTAACTAGTAATGTCAGCAATGTGACAATCGACTGAGAAACTCTGTGGGATCCTGTACTGAGATACTGAGGAGGGCCAATGTCACTTCATGCTCATAATGCCTTTTAACCTTGGGCAGTGTCGTCTGTTTTTTATATGCAGATGGCTGATTATTTGATGTACTATTTTCATATACGCTATAGTGAAATGATACCTTACAAAGAATTCTGTCGAGGCCTTGGAAACAGCTTGGAGTCATAACAATAACTAGGCGGCATTCAGGTCCAGACTGGGATTAAAATAGGCCTGGCTGCAAGAATGTTATTCTCTTTCAGTATATAGTGCCATAGTGTTGTGGAAAACTAGGAAACTGCTATTATATGAGACTTTGTGGATCAGCTTGTGTGGAAATCTGTGTAACAATCTTTGGATGTCATGTGACACTGACAGTCTGAGAAGCTGCAATGGCTTAAGGTTTTATATGTTGGAAAAACAGATTCAGAAGAATTGAAGAGAAAAACACAAATATTCATATGGAAGTAGGTATTTAATATGAAATATAGAAAAAAAGGAAAAGTACTTTCCTAAAGAGCTCATTGAAGCTACTGGTATGTGATAGGGTCCCTCATGAGCTTCCATACATTCCTTCATGGGTTGGGGAGAACTTTAAGCTGTAACACGCACTGGTAAACAACTCACAAAAGTCACACCTCTTGGACATTCTGTAATATTCACAGAGGCTCGTGCAGCCACCTGGGGGCTGTTTATGTACAGGGTGTGGCTCTCTAGACTGCCTTTGCTATCTATGAATCTCTGATCTCGATCCATCCCTTAGAGCAGTGCTGTCCAACTTCTATGGTAGTGAGGTCCAGAATTTTTCTGCCCTACATGGAGGGCCGATAATGGAAGCCAGTGTTTGACCACTCCTTGTTTTTAGATCACACCCACTTTAAACTACACCAATGTTACTACAAGAACTTTTAAGACCATGTCCGCCTTAATGGTGGTAGCACACTAAAAAAACAAATAGTTGATGCTCACTGCAAGTATATTACTCATCGATCATTTGTGAAAAAAGTCATATTAAGACATACCCTTAAAGCCATATGCCTCCTCTTCCCCTGTGGATAACACAGCAACCCCCAGCACATAATTAACACCTTCGGGCCCCTAACAACAATTTCCCAATGCTAACAAAGTCCCAGAACAAACCCTACCAGGCTCACATCCCACAGGCAGCATAGGGCAGGCAGAGTATGGCACACAGGGAGCATAGGGCAGGAAGAGTTTGGCACACACAAAGAGCATGGGGCAGGCAGAGTATGGCACACACAGGGAGCATAGGGCAGGCATAGTATGCCACATCCAGGGAGCATAGGGAAGGCAGAGTATGGCACATACAGAGAGGATAGGGCAGGCAGAGTATGACACACACAGGGAGCATGGGGCAGGCAGAGTATGACACACACAGGATGCATGCGGCAGGCAAAGTATGGCACACACAGGGAGCATAGAGCAGGCAGAGTATGACACACACAGGATGCATGGGGCAGGCAGAGTATGACACACACAGGATGCATGGGGCAGGCAGAGTATGGCACACACAGGGAGCATAGGGAAGGCAGAGTATGGCACATACAGGGAGCATAAGGCAGGCAGAGTATGGCACATACAGGGAGCATAGGGAAGGCAGAGTATGGCACATACAGAGAGGATAGGGCAGGCAGAGTATGACATACACAGGGAGCATGGGGCAGGCAGAGTATGACACACACAGGATGCATGCGGCAGGCAGAGTATGGCACACACAGGGAGCATAGAGCAGGCAGAGTATGACACACACAGGATGCATGGGGCAGGCAGAGTATGACACACACAGGATGCATGGGGCAGGCAGAGTATGGCACACACAGGGAGCATAGGGAAGGCAGAGTATGGCACATACAGGGAGAATAAGGCAGGCAGAGTATGGCACATACAGGGAGCATAGGGAAGGCAGAGTATGGCACATCCAGGAAGCATAGGGAAGGCAAAGTATGGCACACACAGGGAGCATAGGGCAGGCAGAGTATGGCACACACAGAGAGCATAGGGCAGGCAGAGTATGGCACATACAGGGAGCATAGGGAAGGCAGAATATGGCACATACAGGGAGCATAGGGAAGGCAGAGTATGGCACATCCATGGAGCATAGGGAAGGCAAAGTATGGCACACACAGAGAGCATAGGGCAGGCAGAGTATGGCACATACAGGGAGGATAGGGGAGGCAGAATACACCAGAAGACAGGGAAACCTATCAGAACCATTCTAAGATGAATAGTTCATACTGTGTTACATAAAGTGACACAATGCTGGTGCCCCTCCAGCAGTTTTTATGAGGTGTGAACAGGTAAACAATGTGGGCATGAGATGTGAACAGTACAGGGTTTTAGGGGTGTGAACAGTAAAGGTGTCACAGGTACAAGTATATTCTCCCCATGTCCAACCCCTTTACATATCCACCTGCTGGGCCCTGGTCCCCCAGTCCAATGACGGTCATAGTTGAAGAATTTGAAAGGTAAGAAACATTCAATAATGAATAGAACACCCCCCCCCCTCAAAAAAAAATCTAGCTTTGGCATCAATCATCTTTAATATATATATACAGTATAATATATGTATAATATGTGTATATGTAATATATACAGTATATATAATATAACAATACTATGGTCTCAGAATGAAATAGCTGTACTAAGCATGATGTATTTTCCAATGAGGCTGCAAGTAAAGATGAGTACATGACTAAAGCGGCAGATTCACTTAGTGGGATGATTGTGTTTTTAGTGGTTTGTTACAGGGCTGGAAACCAGCACATGGAAAACCACAAACCAGCATGGAACCAGATCTAAAAAGCAAAGCGTCATTAAGAACGTATAATGATTCTTTGTTCGGTGTTCAAGGGGATCTGTTGGATCACTGATTAAGTGCCCAGTCCCACAGATTTCTCTGTAACCAAAAATCTGCGTGTTTCCAGCCAATTCATGTGGAAAAGCAGCCGGCCTAAAAAGCAAAGGCTATTGAACGGTTTAAATCATACCGTCTCAAGCTGTCACGTCAGCATGGAAATAGAAAAAGAGGCAAGAAATGACCCAGAGATGCAGAAGAGAAATGTACATTAGTGAGTGTGTGAAAGAGAAGCAGACGGAGCTTGAGAGAAAGTGCTGGCGCAGCTCTCAACCTGTCTGTTTCCAAACACAAAGCAGCCGCCTTTTAGTTCAAGCCAAACCCACAGCAGTCCCTTCCCACAAAGCCACACACTTCCAGTCCGGTAAAGAGCTGTGTATGTGTTTCCATGTCAGTGATACATCCTGCACACACGGGCAACTGGCCATACCCTGGGTGATTGCAGGGACTGTCCAGCTGTGCATTGATAGGCTGATCAACTGTTCAAAATGCATCCATAGCGCTCTTCAACTGATAAAGGGGGTATAGCTAGCATAGAGGGTTCAACATCTAAATGAAATGCTTTGCATACTCTCCTGCTTAAAAACTGACATACCAATTGCAACTTGCAAAATGTATTCACAGCCAGGCCCGGACTGGCAATCTGTGGATTCTGGCAAATGCCAGAGGGGCTGCTATAAGGTGCCATAGAATAGAGTCCTGCAGCGGGTTGGGTTAGCGTCCTGCGCGGGTCCATTTTTTGGAACACGTACCCGCAACTTTCATCCTTAGCCGTTTGGATCTGCTACCCGACCCGTACCTTATTCGCAACCCGGAACCGCGGTCCGCTGACCATCAAGACTCAGGAAGTGCTGTCATTGTAAACTGGAAGTGACATCATTGGAAGTAGGCGTGATTAGAAAAAAAGGATTACAACAGGAAGTGCTGTCATTGTAAACCGGAAGTGACGTCATCGGAATTAGGCGTGATCAGAAGGAGTAAAAATCGCTATTGAGAAGACCCGCAGCCTGACCCACGACCCGCGTCTGTACCCGTACCCGGAACTCCTACCCACAACCCGTAGGGTAACGCAGGTTTTTGCGGGTAACCTGCTGCAGGACTCTTGGTTGGGTACCCGCGGAATGAGGGGAGGATTTTCAGGTGCCGGTATAGATGCGGGTCGGGCTTCGGGTCTCATCTAAATTTCTTATCTTATGTAATATTGTCTATATTGTACTCCTTTTAAAGTTTTATAAAACTTGTTTCTGCCCCGCCCACTTTTGGTGACGTCACTTCCAGGTTGCAGCACCATCACTTCCTGTTTGATGGCGGGTTGCGGGTCTGGTTGCGGATAAGGCAGTTGTGAGTCCCGGTCTGGTAGCGGATCAAAGTGGGTAAATATGCAGGTTCAGGTTGGGTCCGGGTCTTAAAAATTGGTTCCGTGCAAGACTCTACCATGGAAAGTCAGTATTTAGTGAGCTGGTAGGGGCTGTTTGGGCCTCTGTATATCTGAAATGCAAGGGCCTATTTTGAATCTCAGTCAAAACCTGTTCACAGCCTTATTACATTGCTATCAGATCTTTGCTTTTGTTTTCTTGTTGTAGGCGACTGTTTAAACCTAATTCTGGTTGCCATGGGCAAACTCTCGAGAGATCTCCGGAGATATTTTTCTCCAATGTTAGTAAACATGCCCCTATGCCCTGAAGCACATATTTCCTTTTCCGTTCCATGGTTCTCACTCTTGAAACAATGTAGCAGGAGTCAGTTCTCTTCGAGGTCTTTCGGCATCAGCTGGCTTTGTCAGGAGTCAGAACCAGCAGTGCAGAGAATAAAAACATTCATACAAATCCTGCTTGGGGTAACAATTATATTCCAAATAGTCCACCTTTAATATATATTTTAGTATGTTATAGAATGGCCAATTGTTAGTGACTTTTCAATTGGTCTTCATTTTCTATTTGTTATAGATTTTGAATGATATGCCTTCTTCTTCTATTAACAGATTTCAAATAAAAGTCACTGACCCCTAGTAGCCCATAAACTGTCGTTTTGGGGGCTACAATGTTTGGTAATTTTATTTTTTTATTACTTATCTTTCTGTTCATGTCCCAGTCCTGCATTCAAGCCACTACCTGGTTGCTAGGGTAAGTTGGACCCCCAGCAACAAGATAGCTGCTGAAATTCCAAGCTAAAGAGAAGCTGAAAAATAATGATAGAAAATACACACCAATTGCAGATTATCTCATAATATAACATTCTACATCATACTAAATGTTAATTTAAAGGTGAACAAGCCGTTTAATGAATGTGTATTGGAAATTTCCTTAGAACAACATTTTCTTTCGTTGTACAAATACTTTTTAGGTGAAGATCCCCTTTTAAGGGCAATGTCCCCTGAGTCTATAATATGAGCTTCAAATGGGATTTTTGCCTTCCTCTGGATCAACTGGCAGTTAGGCAGGTTAAAAAAGTTTAAAAGGTTGAACTTGATGGACGTGTGTCTTTTTTCAACCTAACTTACTATGTTACATAGGTTACATGTCCAGAGAGTTCTGATCACACCAGTCCCCCTAGTTCTTGTCAGACTTATCTTGTGCCCCCCGATTTCATAGGTTAATTTAATAAGGGGAAGAGTTCCATCCACCAGCTGTCTCCAGAGGTTTAGGGAGGGGAGGGTTCCCCCTATCCAGTGCATAATTACTGCTTTTTAGCACAGAACATGAGTGCGGGCTTTATCAAAGGCATATAGGTTATGCTATATGCCTTTGATAAAGCCCGCAAACTGGCAGGTGAAACGCGCGTCAGGCGCATTTTTAGCTTTGGTTAGGTAGGGGTCTGATAGGGACATAGAATCTATAACTGGGGTAATCGGATCGGGAGGGGACCTTGGAGGGTGAAGGGGTTGGTTTATCGAATGATCCGTGGGTTTGATAATTCGATACTAGTATCTAAATACACCTGGTTTCTGATAGAACCTAATTGAATTGAGGTTTCTGTTACCCTAATCCCTCAGCAGTTCGACTGTACACCAGAAGGGAGGGATCCTGAAGTGGGTGAAGGGGTGGCTTGATGTGGGTTATTACTTGGTGTACCTCATAGATCTATAGAGTGATCAATGTGCCAAATAATAATTTATTGATTCTCTCTAACCAACCGTCACTCCTTAGTGACTTCACCCCTCTAACCCTTTGTTATTCAGTCTATCAGCCTCCTTACCAAACCTTTATTTTAATGTTGCTATCTAGACTTTGATTTTAACGCTTTATTAAAAGTTACGTTTTAAGAATCACTTCACTGGAGTTTTGCAATACATGGATGGGAAGGTGCAATTAGATGGGTCATTTCTTTTTTCTCTTTTTTTTGTATTACTAATCACTATTTAATCACTATTTAATGGTGTGCAGAGTTAAATCACTACTTAACTCTGCACACCAACTCTGTCGGATGGACGGTGCTCCCCAACCTCTAACTCTTTATATAGGGTTGATGGAGGAATTTGTATTGTATGAGCCTACGGCATTGTCTGTGGCTTGGTCAAGTCCTGGAATGGCCTGTGGATGTGAATTTAAGGGTATGTCTTAAAATGATTTAACTTTTTCACAAGTGATATCCCTGCAGTGAGTACCAACCATTTGGTTTTTTGTGTGCTACCACCATTAATGTGTATATGGTCTTCTGGTAACATGAGTGTGGTTGAAAGTGGGTGGTGCAATAAGTTCAATATATAAAATATGGCCCTTTTAGCTATATTCATTTTAGGGTTTACTTCTCCTTTAAAAGTATTCAGTACGCATTTAAGTGCAGCTGAAGTGCAAAACAAGTGCAACAAATGAGTGCAATCCTCTCCATTTTTTGCACTTTGCTCCCTGCCCTGCACTTTTCTGGATTTCTATAGGTCTCTATATGGTAATGATAAATATAATAATAAAAACAATAAGTATTTTTTTCCGGAAAAGGTGGCAACCCTAA
The DNA here is from genome assembly GCF_017654675.1 of Xenopus laevis. Taxonomy (NCBI): domain Eukaryota; kingdom Metazoa; phylum Chordata; class Amphibia; order Anura; family Pipidae; genus Xenopus; species Xenopus laevis. The sequence goes on along the minus strand of NC_054387.1, from coordinate 115,098,812 downwards.
TTGTGGCAGCTCTGTATTTATAAGGTGAGAGCCAGTAAATTTTCTGTAATGAGAGCACTGAATTGTGTTATCTGTAAGGACACATGATTAACCCACAAATTGCTGAGCATATAGGCAAAGTATGTTTAACCAGGCTGTTACCTAGCCAAAACGTTAGTTATATATATATATATATATATATATATATATATATATATATATATATATATATATATATATATACACACTATATATATATATATATATATATATATATATATATATATATATACACACTATATATATTATATAATATCATCAGCTACAGCAAATGTCAGGGGCCTCATTATATTTATAAATAATATAATAATATTGTTTATAAATAATAAATTCCCCTAAACACTCCCAAGAGCCATACAACAATGTTTGGCACAGTGGTTAGAATTGCTGAATTGCAGGGGTAGATTCTTGTATTTAAAGGGGTAATTCAGGGGTAGTTGTTCCAAGCCTACCCCCTCCCAACCCCTTTGTGCCAACTGTATAAACAATTCACAGCCTTGCATAGTTAAAGACAGGATGGAAATGTAAGGTCACCTTCAAAAAGTTCCTAAATATTCTAGCCTGCAATAAAAGATATTTCAGTGTTTCAAAACCTATTAAACCAACGGGGACCTTTTGATGTAATAAAATTAATAAATAAATGTGCACCTGCTGCAGATGATTGAAGTTGGAAATACCTACCCCCTTTCCCCACATACATATACACACTTGCAAAGCTGCTCTCTCCTCCACAGAGATCCATTATCCTGACTATATATATATATATACACTTTTCTCTCTGCCTTTCACTGCCTCCCCCACCCTCTGTGGTTGGAAAGCCAAGGATCCGCCACACACAGGAGCTCACACATGCACAGGCCCTTCCGTCTTGTGTTTATGGGGGTACAATTGGGAATTATGTGCCTTCTGCATCTGTAATTAGAGGGAGGGGCAGGACGTGAGGGCTTAGGCGTAAGTAATGTTATTTGGATGCACACACAGACAGTTGAGAAATTCTTAAAGGGCTGGGGACATAGGGGAAATTCAGGACAGTACTCCACTGTAAGGGTGTGGTTTCCGGGGGTATTGGAAAATATTTAGTGCTTTTTTTTTATAGTTTTCAAGATGAGGGTCCTTCACAGATCAGATTGCATTATGTTCCATTTATCACTATAGCCCCTATCTATGGCAGGTTTACTGGTCCTAATACTGCATGAGATGAGTGGGAATTTTTTTTCTATATAAGAACCCTAGGTTTCCTGAATAATGCTGCCTTCTAATCCCTGGGCACATCCGGGAGATTCCCTGGTACTCTGGCAGGTCAGTCCGACCCTGGATTTCAACAGTGTTGGAATACACATTGCAGCCCAGGGCCATCTCAATTGGCACCAGCCAAGGACAATTCCCATCAGCCCCTTTTTATTTCCACCAAAGATCTATGTGACACCTATTATATTTGGCACTGTCCACATCTAACTGTTATGAGAGTGAGCCCTTAATACCAAGTTCTCTAGTGGGCCTTAAAGGAGAACTAAATCCTTAAAATGAATATGGCTAAAAATGACATATTTTATAAAATTGACCTTATTGCACCAGCCTAAAGTTTCAGCTTCTCAATAGCAGCAATGATCCAGGACTTTAAACTTGTCACAGGGGGTCACCATCTTGGAAAGTGTCTGTGACACTCACATGCTCAGGGGGCTCTGAGCAGCTGTTGAGAAGCTAAGCTTAGGGCTCGTCACTAATTATCAAGCAGAAAATGAGGTTGGCCTGTAATATAAGCTGATGCTACAGGGCTGATTATTAAATTCTAATTGGACTGGTTTCTGTGCTGCCATGTAGTAATTATCTGTATTAATTACTAATCAGCCTTATACTGTGAAATTTGTTTTATATATGTAACGTACTAGTCAATCAGGAACCTTTAGGAGGCGGCGGCTACACTCAGACGCACGCGGGTTTCCTGTGTTCACCGACGCCCTTTTGGGGCCCCGGGCTTTCTGCTGCGGAACCACAGAGAAAGTGTGTTTTAGGTAGCAACAAGTCCGAAATGAGGAACCGGCAAGGATTAGGCAAAAAACATAGTCAATCAGGCAAGAGAATCAAGGCAGGCAGCAAGAATCAAGGTCAAAAACAGGCAGAAGTCAAAAAACCAGAGTAGTCAATCACAATACAAACGCTTCGTCAGGATCGGAAAACAAAAGGCAGCTTGGGTACTAACAAAATGGAGTACTGGGCTTTTAAAGATGATTTGGCGCCAAGAATTCAAATTTGGCACCAAATCATGACGTCAAGCACCAGTGTCACTTGACCCCGAACCCGCACAGCCGACAGCGAAGAGAAACGCACTGGAAGGCGAGGAGAATCTCTCGACGCGTCTTATAATATGTGTACTGTATATTGTGAGTCCTAAACGAATTTTCGGACAATATTCGGTGCGTGTATGGTGGGAAAAGAGCCGACTGATATCGGCAGAAGACTTGGATATCGGTGGGCTCGTCGATCAGGCTGGACAAAAAATTTTGATTGGGTGCCCAAACCTCGGCCACTATTAGTGCTGAATCGTCAGATACAGGTAGAACTCAATTGTTTCTGCCTGTATATCTACCTGTATATCTGACGATTCAGCCCTACATGTTTGTGTTGAAACGAACGATCTTTCTTGGAAAAAAAAATTTCCAAGAAAGATCATAATTGTTACGTCTATGGCCACCTTTAGCTCAGTAAGTGACAGCAGCACAGAGCATGTGAGTGAATCAGCAGAAAAGAAGATGGGGAGCTACTGGGGCATCTTTGGAGACACAGATCTTTACAGCTAAAGGGCTGTGGTTACCTTGGGCTGGTACAGAAGCTCAAAAGATAATGTGCAACACTTCTAGCTACTTCTTTAGTTAGGCTTTAGTTCTTCTTTAAGAGCCCCAATCTGACACTGTTGAAATCTCCGCTAGTTTAGAACTTGGTAGACCATTTCCTTGTTAGATTTTGCTGGTATGAGCTTTAAGTGTGTCAGGCACACATTGTCCATTCATCCCCTCCCAACTGGTTTAGGTGGTACAGTCCTGTGACATGGACTGGGTTACGGAGTGATTTAAATGTGTTCATTGCCTAAATTGTCCCAATCTTAAAATTTTTGTCTTTAGGAGGTATGAAAGCTTATTGGAGTGGAACAGTATGCATAAAAATGGTCGGTTTTGACACTCATTTTTTATGGTCAAAGCTGTCAAATTCGACTAGGCAGTTATCCAAATTCGATTACAGTTTTTTTATGGCGCTTTAAGAATTTGAATTCAACTATTCGCCACCTAAAACCTGCCGAATTACTTTTTAAGTCAATGGCAGAGGTCCAGATGTTTACAGCCTTCCTGACATTCAAGTTTTTTTCAGAGAAAATACTCCAATTATGATCAAATTATAATAGAATTCGATTCGAATTTTCAAGTCATTTCAATTCAAAATTTGATTTCATTAATAAAATTCGACTAGTTGAATTTCGAATTTATGGGAGTTTTAAAAAACTCACATGAATTCAAAATTCGACTGTTGATAAATGTGCCTCTATGTGTCAATGTAATTGCTATTGCAAGCAGTACCGGGATGTTTATATTTTTTCGCACTGTTGGTTCTGACTAGTGAAAAGATGCAGCAGAAGACGGTTAATAAACAGAGCTGGAGAAAAACTGACTTCTACAACATTGTTTCAAGAATCAGAACCAAAGAACAGAAATGGATAAACACATACAGATTTCCAGTGCAGTTACCAATGCAAATAATTTTAAAATCATAAAAGTTGCTTAGAATTACATTTTCTCTTGTACAAAAATAAAACATTTTTTGGTGGCAATCACCTACAAGTTGTTTGTGGATTGAATGCCCGATTCTGCAAGAATTTGGCAGCAAACCTCTCACTCTCAGGTTCCGGGAGATTAGTTGCCCGGCGACAAATCTCCTCTTCTTCGGGGCAACTAGTCTCCCTGAACTGCCTCCCGCCGGCTAGAAAGTGAATTGCCAGCAGGGTGGCACTCTGAGCATTTCGTTTTCTTCGGAAAACAAAGCGCTCCGAATGCCATCCCTGCCGGCAATTTACATTCTAGCCGGCGGGAGGCAGTTCGGGGAGATTAGTCGCCCCCCGAAGAAGAGAAGATTTGTCGCCGGACGACTAATCTTCCTGAATATGAGCGTGTGCCCTGACCCTTAAGGTGTTTGCAGATAAAGCAAAATTGTTTTTGCATTAATTTAGTTTCACATGTCCACAGTAACCCAGGCAGTCTGTGATATATACAAATCACTTAAGACAATTTTTTTCCTTTCTTTTCTCATAAAAGGGATGTTACTAGTCTACATGCCATATATGTGTGGTTTAGTATATGCCCCCCTGTAGTGCCGTTCCTCATCCATTGCAACTTATAGTGGTAATCAGGGCCAAAAGGGTGGTTCACCTTTAAGTTAACTTTTACTACTTTATAGAATGGCCAATTCTGAGCAGCTTTTCAACTGGCTTTCATTTTTTCTTTTTTTTATAGTTTTTTTTAAATTATTTGCCTTCCTCTTCTGACCAGCTTTTAGATGATGCTCACTGACCCCATGTAAAGAACAAATGTTCGGTAAAGCTACGCATTTAGGTTTTTTTCTTAAATATAAAACCATTTTAGTTGTGAATTCATTCGAGGTATAAAATACTCAAAAATTTGACCTTAAAATAAATAAATAACCCCCTTATTTTTATTGCTGCTATTCTTTCTATGTTTCATCTTTTTATTCAGGTCCTCTCCTATTCATTTTCCAGTCTCTTACTCAAATCAATGCATGGTTGCTAGGGGAATTTGGACCCTAAATTTGCAAACTGGAGAGCTGCTGAATAAAAATCTAAATAACTCAAAAACCACAAATAATAGAAAATGAAAACCAATTGCAAATTGTCTCAGAAGTTCACTCTTCACATCATACTAACAACCCCTTTAATCAATTGTGACGCTCTTAGAATCTCAGCTCTCAGAAGAAATACAGAATTCAGGTATGTCCATAAGGAGCAGGGGTATTGGTTTCATATTATCCTGCACATACTATCCATTACTGAAACTTCCATTGAATGTTGCAGAAAGCTTTCTGGGGGATTCCAGACACTCAGCTTATAATGGCTTGTGCGCTTGCTTTGATAGGAAGCCATGGCATGTATTTTATGCAACATACTGTATCTGCTTTTGGGATTTCTGGGGACATACATGTGTTTTCTGTTTCATTGTTTTCAAAGAGAAAATGGTTGTTTGTTATTGATTCCTTTTTCTGTCTGTAATGCTTGCCATCTGGTGGATATTTTCTTAGGTATCACAACTGAGGTGAAATATCCTCTGAAACCCTACAATAAAAATATATTTTCTGGGCTATAAGACAATTTTCTGTAATTCTTAACAACTTTACATCATGTGAATTTATGATTTTCAAGTGATTTGTGTTATTGCTATGACAAAGCAGTGTTTGTTTATCCTTTTCTGTTCTCTGGTTTGGACCCTAGAAACAATGTAGCATCATCCACTTCCTGGAATATTTATGCCAAGGAACAGTTATGAATGTTTAGTTCCCTGGCTGAATAGAGGAGTGCAAACTGCAAAAAAAGTCACTTACTGTTAAAGGAGAAGGAAAGGCATTGTACAATCGGGGTGCCAAATGTTAGGCAACCCCAAGTGATTGTATTGACTTACCTGAAACCCCGGACCGGTGCTCCTATCAGCAGAAAACTGCACCGGCCCGGGGTTATACCAGTGAGCACCATGGAGTGATCCTCTTCCGTCTTCCTCTTTCTTTGCTCGGCTGCACATGCGCAGTGGAACAAAAAGCAGAACTTCAACTAAAAAGTTGGCTATTTCATGCATTTGGCCCAGGAAATTCGAAGAAAGAACAAGCTAGATCGTTCCGTGGTGTTTTTGCTGATAGGCGCACCGGCACTGGGTTTCAGGTAAGTCAATACAGTGGCGGAACTACCGGGGGAGCGAAGGGTGCAATTGGGCCAGGGCCCGCACCCCCTCAGGGCCCCCCGGCAACTTGCGCACTGCCGATTTCCAGGCGCATCGGGCGATTTCTGAGAAAATAATCTGGTACAGAGGGGGGCGGGGGCCTGGCGGCACGTCCTGCACCAGGGCCCGTCCCACTCCAGTTACGTTACTGAGCCAATACAATCACTTGGGGGTGCCTAACATTTGGCACCCCAAAGTGTATGATGCCTTTCCTTCTAGCCTAATTCTTTAGTTAAGCTTTACTTCTCCTTTAAGTGTTAGCAGGCAATATTCGGTGTACAGCGGTTTGTTGTGTGTGAGGGTTAAAGGTACAAGGATAGGCAACCTACACGGCTTCAGGTAGGGCTTACGCTGTAGATCAGGATCTGCTTCAGTTGCAGCGAGTTAGTACAACAGCCGGATCACTGGCACACCCATTATATCTATATCAGATGACTTGTTGATGCTACGCATATTTATCTGAAACAACCTACTACGCTGGGAGATTTTGCCGAATGCGTCTGATTAGAGCCTTTGAATGAAAACCCTGGTGCCCATTCTTTTCTATGGATAAAAATCATCAGAGGCTCAAATGTTGCGAGTCTGGATAACATAGACAATTGGATGTTCTATTCTAATTCCGCACTCTATAGTTGTAGTCAACGATATTGCTAGATATGGCTGTATAAACTGCAGAGGAGTTTGCTTTAATATGGATCTACTATATTTTCAGCTTTGCACTTGTTGGATGGCTTGTAATTGTAATGGTTATTATTTTTGCTTACTCCCCACTCCACTTTTCTTTTTTCTGTACCCCCTCCACTCGTTTTATTTCTAAAATTGAAAAATAAAGAATTTATAAAAAAAAAAAAAAAATCATCAGAGGCAGAGACCAGTCTGTAGTGCAAATGAGGCCCAAGCCAGAGACGGAACTAGGTGGGGGCGGGCCGTGTAGCCAAGCCCCGCCCCCCACCCTCTTCCGTGCGGCGCTGCAGTGGCCGCGTGACTGCCGGGGGGCCCTGCGGGGCTGCGGGCCCTGTCCCAATTGCACCCCCTGCTCCCCCGGTAGTTCTGCCACTGGCCCAAGCACAAATCATATCATACCTCTATTTCACATGATGCTGCAGTCCCGCAGCAGTTGCAATAGTGACTGCACATGTGATGAAACCTAAATAGTTCCATTATTAGAGTGTAACCATTCAGTGACAAAATTCTAATGTCTTTTTTTTAACAAAGAATCTTGGCAATCCCTCTCCTGTTAATAGAACTCTTATATCACAGAAGATGGGAATTAAAGGTTAAAACAGTTTTTCCCTGTTAGAGCCAGTTATTGCTCCCTCTCACCATGGTGTCACATCCATCCAGGGTATTTCTGAAAGACTCATCAGGAAATCACATACATACATTAAAGGGGTTGTTCACCTTCCAACACATTTTTTTGCAATTTTTTTAGTTCAATTGTTTTCAGTTAGATCACCAAAAATAAAGACCTTTCTCAATTTCTTTTTATAATCTATTTGGGATTGTTTTTCTAATATTGAAGTTTCATTTTTCACCTTCTTATGATCTGGGAAGGGGGGGTCACTGATTGTAAATTGTTCTAAATTGATAAATGAGTTGCTACATTTCTTATCTTTGGCCCTATTTAGTAATCCCTGAGTTTCATTAAAGGGGTGGTTCACCCTTAAAGGGCATGTTAAGGCAAAATAATAGAATCACATTTTTACTTTCTTTAATGAAAAAGAAACCTATCTCCAATATACTTTAATTAAAAAATGTGTGCCGTTTTTATAAGAAACTGACTTATGCAGTGAGATTCTCCCTTCATTAACTTCTAGGGAATTGTCAGACGGTCGCTAAATGCTCTGCAGGGAAACAATCATACTTATGAACAGCAGGGGGAGCCCCCGCCTTCCCAGCCATGCAGAACTCAAGCAGCTTTGTTTGTTTCTCTGTAGAGCAGTTGGCAACTGTGTAGAGATTTGTATTGGATTTTATTTTTGCCTTTACATCCCCTTTACTGTTTCCAACTCCAGCTGCAGGGACAAAGATCATGGAGCCAGATTTAAACAGATAAACTGGGATTCAATTTGGAGGATTATTTTGCTGCAGCCACTGGTTCTGCAGAGTTGGAGAAAGTTTGTATAAACTATAAAATCCGCATTAGATTACATGACAACACAGGACCCAGTGCAGTCTGTATATTCTGATTATTAATCAGTCTTGCTGTATCAGCTTCTGGCAGATATTATTTGACTTGTGCTGTTTTGATAATTGATGATGATCCCTAAGCAGCCCAGACCACACTGAGCATGTGCACAGTCTTGGTCTTGCAAAGATGTTTGCAAACATAACATGAACTTACTGCACCACAAGCCTAATCAAACAAATGATTTATGCTTTCAAAGTTGGTCACAGGGGGTCACCATCTTGTAACTTTGTTATACATCTTTGCAAGACCAAGACTGTGCACATGCTCAGTGTGGTCTGGGCTGCTTAGGGATCGTCATAAACAAAGCTGCTTGAGTTCTGCATGGCTGGGAAGTAAGGTGGGGGCTCCCCCTGCTGTTCATAAGTATGATTGTTTCCCTGCAGAGCAGTTAGGGACCGTCTGACAATTCCTATCCACAGCAGTAAATGAAGGGAGAATTTCACTGCATACAGTCAGGTTTCTTATAAAAACGGTACACATTTGTTAATTACAGTATATTGGAGATAGGTTTCTTTTTCATTAAAGAAAGTAAAAATGGGATTTTATTTGTTTGCCTTTACATGCCCCTTAAAGGAAAACTATACCCCCAAAATGAACACTTAAGCAACAGATAGTTCATATCATATTAAGTGGCATATTAAAGAATCTTACCAAACTGGAATATATATTTAAGTAAATATTGCCCTTTTACATCTCTTGCCTTGAGCCACCATTTTGTGATGGTCTCTGTGCTGCCTCAGAGATCACCTGACCAGAAATACTTCAACTCTAACTGTAACAGGAAGAAGTGTGGAAGCAAAAGACACAACTCTGTCTGTTAATTGGCTCATGTGACCTAACATGTATGGTTTGTTGGTATGTTTGTGAGTACAGTGAATCCTACGATCCCAGGGGGCGGCCCTTATTTTTTAAAATGGCAATTTTCTATTTATGATTACCCAATGGCACATACTACTAGAAAAGTATATTATTATAAAAATGGTTTATTTACATGAAGCAGGATTTTACATATGAGCTGTTTTATGCAATATCTTTTTATAGAGACCTACATTGTTTGGGGGGTATAGTTTTCCTTTAAAGACAGCTGTAAGAATTGATAAAATAGTTGCTAATGTTCCACAGATGCTGCTGAGAAATGTATCAACTAATGTAGCAAATCGCAACAGTTCAGAATCTGCACCTGGATCACTGAGCTGCCAGACTGAAACACACTGGAAACAGTAAAAAAAAAATGAAAATCAATTAAAACATTTAGTAAATTTTTTGGTGAACAATCCGAAAACAACTGAGCTGATAAAAGTGTTTGCAATTTGAACAACCCGTTTATGACAGTCCTATGTACACAGCTTGGGAATGTATAACAGGGGGCCCTCATACTGTGGCCCTGGGCAGATAGGCTACATGATGCTGGAAATGAACAAGGCATGGGGCCCAACCATATGTTCAATCCTGACCGCATTTATTTTAACCAAACAATTGCACGCAGTAACATCAGACGGCCAGGGCTTTCCGTGCAATTTTCTGCTTTCCTAAATACATCGGATTTCTCTTTTTATCCCACCTGGAAGCAATTTGCCACCTCGGCTTGTTAGAGGAATCGCATTAGACAGCAGGTAACAATCATCTGGCTTTACCCAGCCATATGCAACCTGCAGCCCTCCAGCTGTTATTGAACTACACTTCCCATCATTGCTTAATAGACTTTGTCATGAAAGCCTGAGATATGTAGTTCCACATTGCCCTGCCTTTGATTTCAGTGAAGGCTTTTACCACCTCTGCTGGGAAACAATTTAATTTCACTATTTCTGCCAAATAATCCTTTTTTAAAAATTCCTTTTTCGACCATCATGTCCTGCTTTTCTCTAATCAACAGCCTATGTTAGTCTCCCTTCTTAAAGGACCAGTAACATAATTTTTTTGTAAAAAAAAAATTTGTTTGTATAGATCAAAAAAAAAACCACCAACACAAATTAAACTGTAAGTCTTTATTGAGAAATAACTTACCGAATCTCCGTTTGCTTTCCTCTTCAGAAAGCGATCGGGCGATCCATCGTTCGGCGCTCCTCCCTTATAGTAGATAATATAGGAGACAAGATGGATCGTCGCCGTGTCGCCTTTTCTGAAGAGTGCCAGCGGAGTTTCGGTAAGTTATTTCTTAATAAAGACTTTGAGATTTTAACGTTTAATTTGTATTGGTGGTTTTTTTTCGCTCTATACAAACAATTTTTTTTTTTTAAAAAAAAAATGTTCCTGCAAGTGGTATTATGGTGCTCCTGTAACATGTGTTTCATTTCGAGGGGTTAAACTTGATGGCCTTTTTTCAACCCGATTTAAATATGTAACATACAGCATAGGATTTTCCAAATTTTATGATGATATTACACTAACTAGTCAAGAAAAAATAGCATTCTTGCCAAGTCAAAAATATTTGAAATACTCAAGCACTTAGCAAGTGCTCTGCTAATTTGTAATGATAATTTGATAACATAGTCTCATTACAGTTAATGAAGGGCTGGTTTAATTTTACCTGGACAGAGCTAGCTGCACCTGGCACATATATATAAATATATATCAATACAAATACTGTATGCAGATAAATAAGACTCTGTTTACTATATCTGCTTGATGAAAACAAGTGAAAAATGAACGACACTCATTAAAGTGGAATATTTGCCCTTTAAAGTAACTTCATTCTTATGTAACGCAGCCTTGGTGAAAATCAAAGGGATTTAGCAGTAAACGCACCAGCTGATAATATAAAGGGGTCATTCATGGTGACAGCACTCGATTTAGGTACATTGATGTGAAGTTGGAGCTCTGCTCTGATGAAGATTTCCCATAATTCAGCTGAAAGCATGGGGCATAGGTATTACATTTAGGGAAACATCAGCACTGCTTTTGCCTTATTTTGCTGAATTTCCACCCTATTTTAAAGCGGAAATGTTTTTTTTCCAGGAATGAAATAAAAAATTAGCCTGCACCACAATATTCGAAGTAACAGATAAATGAACCCTGCGGCTTTCATCATGGAGCTGAGTTACTGATGAACAGCGCCCCCTAATGGAATCACCTGACTTTAATGTTGGTACATTTCTGTAATCTGGGTACATTATAAATCCATATTATAATCATATCTATCTATCTCTCTTTCTCACTCTCACGATCTCTCTCTCTTTCTCTCTCCTCTCTTTCTCTCTCCTTCTCTCTTTCTCACTCTCTCTCTCTCTCTCTTTCCCTCTCTTTCTCTCTCTCTCTATCTCTCTTTCACTCACTCACTCACTCTCACTATCTATCTATCTATCTATCTATCTATCTATCTATCTATCTATCTATCTATCTATCATCGATCTATCATCTCTCTCTCTCTCTCTCTCTCTCGCTCTCTCTCTCTGTCACTCTCTTTCTCACTCACTCACTCACTCACTCTCACTATCTATCTATCTATCTATCTATCTATCTATCTATCTATCTATCTATCTATCTATCTATCTATCTATCTATCTATCTATCTATCTCTATCTATTATCTATCTATCTTCAAACATTCAGTGTAGCTTTGGTCAACTGTCTAAATGTTAAATATCTGTGTCCAGACAAATATCTTTCTCCTTTTATATAATTAATTTAAGCATAGATAAGGGGGACGGCCTACCCACTGTCTAAATGTCAGGATTAATTTGCACAGAATTAAATCCCAGATTGGGGGTTTGTCAACAAATCACTTAATTGACAATTGAATACGAAATGAATACGTCTAAGGCAATAAAACCCGCACAACTGAGATTTAAAGTGATAGTTTCCATTTATACCCACTGGTATTGCTATGGTGGTACCCCAGTTTTGTCTTTTTACCTTTTTTTTCTAAAAAAAAGTCCATTCAGCTAAAATGATAATGTGACTTTTTTTTTAATCCACAATATGCATTTAGCCCTTTTTGGAATGAGAGTGAAGATGTTTGCTTGGGAAAGGAAATGGACAATCCACTTTCCACTGGAAAGTGATAATTCTTTAGCTTTTTATTGTCGCTCATTACGCAGATTCAATTAACCCCCATTCACTGCTGTTTAAGTTCTTTTCATGGAAGGCCCATCCAAAAAAATACGTTTCTCATTAATATCATTTGAACCTTTGTTAATCATGCCTATTAGCTTTCTAATCTGGTGTTAACTGACCCGGGCCAAGTTGGGGGGGGGGCGGAAAGGGCATTGATTTGGAAATGACTCTCAAGTCTTTATTCCCTGCAAGGGGCAACGGCTGCACATCCCCGTGCAAAAACCACTTATCCTTCTCCAGCCCGGTGATTGGCTGTTAAAAATCTTTTATATTACAGGTATGGTATCTATTATCTGGAAACCCGTTATCCAAAAGCTCCTGAAATACAGGAAGTCCATTACTTATCGTGTTCTGTTTTAAGTAAGCAATTAATATATTTTAATGGTTTCTTCTTATCTGTAATAATAGGGCAGAAGCTTGTTGTTGATGGTAACTAAACTTCATAAATCCACACTGGCGGCAAAACAATCCTATAAGGTTTTTTAAATGTTTAACATTTTTTTTCAGTAGCACAAAAGGACTCCAGATTCCAGATAATGGATCCCATACCTGTAATATGTGCAGTGCAAATTGCCTATAGGATTCCAGTGAACTCCAGTATATCCTACAATATTGTCTCTATTCCCCCAATATCTAGAAACTCTGTATCCCGATCCCTTTCCTAAAACATCCAAACTGGGTTTATTCTCCTTTCAGTTGACACTTGATCTCAAATCATATACATTGCAGTGCAGTTTAACAGGTTGCGCCCATGTACAATATGTATTCTACATTCACAGTTGGGTTTAATCACAGACTAGAAATACCTGTTAATAAAAGCTTTTATTTTAAATGTATTTAAACTATAAAAAATATTAAGACCAAAAGAAATATCCATTTTTATCAATTAAAAGGATAATTTCTGAAAGTATTATTAACTCCCCCATTGATCTGCAGTGCATTTAGCAATAATAGTTTGGGGGAATTAAAAATAAAAAATTGCACTGGAAATTTGGGAAAAGCCGACGATTTCAGAAAAGTTTTAATGGAAGTATTATTAACTCCCCCAGTGATCTGCAGTGCATTATAGCAATAATAGTTTGAGGGGAAGGAAAAAAAAAATTTGCGCTGGAAATTTGGGAAAAGCCGACGTTTTCAGAAAAGGTTTAATTATAGTGGGATTAATTGGATGGTAACAACGTATTTTATTTGCTTTCAGACTATATAACCTGTGACCTGAGCACTAGCATGGCACAGAGACCGGGGGGGGGGGGAGAACTCCGAATTTAAGGAACATTCACAATGTATTTTTACAATATTAGTTGAACTGATAAATATTAATGCATATGCAGTGATTTTCTAGCTGGATACAAGAAGAAATATTTTACATGTCATCCAAGGGACAGAATTCATTTAGTCACTTACAGTTAGAAGACAGGTACTCCTCTTGCTCTTTAATCCTCCGCTCCGGGGTATTATCCGGGGTTGTATGAAGGCCCGGCACATCCAATAGAGGTGCAATGCTGTATTCCTGCAAATTGTCTCAGAAAAAGCACTTTTTTCCTTTATAACCGCCTGCGATTGTCTCTGCTATAGTGCAGGCAGATAGGAGTTGGAGAAAAGGGGGAAACTATCCTAAAAAGGGGTGAAATAGAAGAAAGATGAGACTATAGTAAAAAGGCATGCAGGGGGTTAAATAAGGTGCTGCGAGTTAATTAAAGGAACGGCGGGTGAAAGAGAAAGAGATCTCTAGTAAGAGGGTCACCCTGGTAGATGCTGAGTTATGCAGAGCAGCCTGAGATGTGTTACATAGCCCTGTGCTTCCTCTGCTCTACCACTTCAAGGCATTACACTTTTCTTTAGTTATCCCTCCCCCTCCCACCCTGAAGTATCACTCCTTCCCAGGCTCTACGGTGTGAAAGGAGGGGGGTCCCCAGCAAGTGTGTGTGTATGTGTGTGTGTGTGTGTGTGTGTGTGCTTCAGATACTCACCACGAAGGAGAAAAATAGGGGAGAAGAAACACTTTAGAGCTATGATTCAATAGGAAAAGCAGCTGTTTAATAAGGATTGTGCAGTTTATTGAAACCTGCTGGGAAATATGGTTTTCTCCAGCACTTCACCTGCCAGGCGTATGGGTGTACCCCGTGTGCTGTATTGCACTCTGCTCTTTACTTACTTACTTAAACTTACACTCTCTTCATGAACTTGGGGCTCATTTATCAACACCGGGCAAATTTGCCCAAGGGCAGTTACCTATAGCAACCTGTGATTAGCTTTTTAAAGCCAGCTACAAATACAACAATGAATGCAGCAATTTGATTGGTTGCCATGGGTTACTGCCCATGGGCAAATTTGCCCAGTGTTGATAAATGATTCCCTAAAGAGAACATATTGGCTCAGGGTATTCTGGACTGGAAGTGACACATGTATCTCCATATACATGTTAATTCCTGCAAGTCTAAACTGCCATACTGGTTGCTATGGATCTGGGAGACAATCAGCACCACACGGCTAATCAAGTCATCAAAGATTGTGTCTCACCTTTAGAAATCTTTCATATGCAGAACTGGGCTTCTGTAGAACAACACCATCTAGTGGTACAAAATACATTGTGGTGCTTAAAAGGTATTTGTATGTCTATTGAATGGTGATTGCATTCAGTCCAGTTCCTAGTTTGCATTCCAGCCATTCAGGCAGTTCCTATACCTCCAGTCAGCGGCCAATGGCTGAAACTTATACATGTAAATGATCCAACGCCCTTAACTTTAAGAATAATATCTGGGTGTGTTTGATAGGAATAGGGTTGCCACCTGGCTGGTATTTCACCGGTCTGGCCGGTAAGAATGATGGTTGATCCCAATGTTATTAATAGGGAAAAAAAGATAAATATATATGAAGGCCAGTATTTAATTCCGGAAAAGGTGGCAACCCTAGGTAGGAATGAGCTGAATCTTGGATCTGGCCAATCCTTGTTGTTCCGCCATATTGAATATGAACCCTGAATGTCATGTGAAGCAGTGGTCTCCAAACCTGGCCAAAAGCAGGAGACTGTGGGTAGGCAGTTAGGGTGAGATATAGGGGAGTAGGGTTTTTTCCAATTCTAGATACTCGTGGAAGCCCAGGGTATTTGATTTGGGGTGAACACTTATTTGCTGCCCTAGATATTTCTTTAAGATGTGGCTGAAACAGCAACGCTTCCATATATCTGTAACCTGGTTATGAGCCAGGGCCTTGACCTAATGTTGGACCTTGAAGGCTTGAACCAAAATGGTTGCCTTCTGTAATACACACACACAACACACACACATATACACATGCATCTGGGATGACTTCCTCATGATAGATGAAACTTATTGTGTGCCGGCAGGCTCCTGCCAATACTGTGAATACCGTTATGTTGAGTTCCTTTGTACAAGGTGCTAATGGGCTTTTTTCCCCCTATTCTACACTGGCCTATTGGAGAAGGATTTCCATAATTAAACAAGGAATTAGTGACAATTAGCTTGGTGTTTGCAGGTCAAGAAGAAAGCGAGTCGCCAGCAGCTTAAAAAATGGGGGGTCAGAGAATTGTACTTTGCCTTTCCAGAACAATATCTCCGGCTGTATTCCGTCAGCTGAGAATTTGTGCTGGTTCTTTTGTTCTGCGGGCACAGCTCCATGTTGTGGGTTGGGCAACGGACATTGTTATTGTAAACTGTGCCTTAGTAGTGCATTAGTCTGATTTTGCACCAAAAGTATGTCATAATGCATACCCCAGGCCTGAGGTGAAAGGCAAAGAAACCCTGTGTTTTCTGGCTCATTTACACAGCACGGTCCTAGTGCCGAAATATATATATATTTTTTTTAAAAACGACATTTTTTTTTTCTCTAGTGCAAAAGCTGTTTTGTGATTTAAAAAAAAAAAAAAGAAGCCAGATGTGAGCATTTTATTGGAAATTTAAAGAATGTGCTCGGAGAAAGAACTTACGAAATATGCTGCCCTCATTCAAACAAACATAGAGGGGATTGTGCCACAGTGTTACCCACATAGGTCCGAACAAAAACAGCAGTATCTCATTCCTCTAGGACATGCCAGCTCAGAGACTCAAACCTGGGACAGTTTTGTATAAAGAAAAAATGTCAACTAAATTATTTTATTCTTGTGAATGCCGATCCGTTCCTCTTCCTCCGTCCACCACTCCCTTCACCATTTCTAGGAAGCTTTAGTGCTCCAATTCTGCTTACAGGACAGTTTGTATTGGTGACTCAATGATTTAATGGTGTGGATGTGCTCACGGCTGGGAAAAACTGTGTCTGCGGATCTCTCTAGCCCACCCCTGAACACACACATTGTGCAACTGGGTGATGCATGGGAGACAATATATAGATAATGCCTATGATCACATAGCTAATCAATATATTGCCATTAGATTTTATGAGTCTTAGCATTGTTCTGACACTCTACGAATGAGGTAATTGCTGCACTTTATGGAATGAGACAGACCCGAAATCCCCCCGGTGATCATAAAATTTGTGGAACTAAATGTGCTTCTGATTTTGGACTTTAATGGCTTAGGGAAATCTTAAAGAGTCTTAAGTAAAAAGATCATTGTAGTGTAAACCCAGCCAAGCATTATACCATTTTTGTGACCGTTTAGCCACTAGAGGGCACTAATGTATTTGTGAGAGCCACTAGTATGGCAGCTCTTACACACAAGCACAAGCAGAATATTCAAGGATGAACTCTTAAATAGACGCTTTATGAAATAAAATGTTAGTGCAACAGTTGGACTAACAAGGGTAGTGGGTGTTGCTGTAGTATAGTAGCATCGGTGGGGAGGGGGGGGTTGCCACTTGCCATCTCCGGCTAATTCTGTGCTTGGAATACTCAATCCTGGCTGCCATCAGGAATCACAGGGCCCCGTACTCCTAAGGTTGCAGGGCCTTTCCCCCAGCACACATGTAACCTTAATACACAAGGTATGGAAGTTGTAGTTTATTGCTGTGACCCTTTATTCCTCACCTCTCCCTAACAAAGACTGCTGTTCCTTCCTCTATCACTGCCAAAATGGCCACCGTATTTCCTGTTCCTGTATGCTTTATTCACTCTTCAGTACCAACAACTTTCCCAGTTCAACTTATGACTCACTGCCACCTAGTGGCCAAACTAAGCCCTGCCTTAACTTTTGCATAAGTTTTACATATTGGAGTTGGAACTTTTGTACAGACCGTTTTAAAAGCACTATAGTGTGGTCAGAATATATTGTAGTGTTCTTGTGATGTTTGTGGATTGCGGTTATTTAGAGGCAAGCAATATATCCTCTCCATTTCAGTCCTAGGCTGATCTTCTAGGCCCAGTAACAACAGTGAAACGGGATTGGTGCCCACAATTCCCTCTCAGCTCTCTTTAACATGACCTTCATTACCTTCACACACATCCATACTAATATCTCATGTTCAATGAGTATAAATCAAACTGTCACCAGCCTTAAACTTCCGTTCTGCCTTTCAGCTTTTCTTATTTCATCCTTCTCTTGTCTCAATGGCTAAATAGTAAGGGGTTTATATATGGTGATATCACAATGGTACACAGAGTAACATAATAAGTTAGGTTGAAAAAAAGACACACGTCCATCAAGTTCAACATTTTAACTTTTTTTTTAACCTGCCCAACTGCCAGTTGATGCAGAGGAAGGCAACCTGCATGTACTTTTGCTTCCTGCATTTCTTTTAGGAAAAGGCTGGACGGCTGTGCTGTTTTCTATGGACCATTCAGATTTGTTGTGTATTTGTGGGTAGGAGATGGAGAAGGGGAGGGTTTTTATTTATCCATAATGAAGAGAAGCAAGTGTCATGGGTGGGTGCAAAGTGGGAAACCAGACGGTTTATTTTAGGTGGGAGAGTTTGAGGTTATTACAGGAAAAAGTAGGTTTCTGTGGTATTTGGGTATGGCTTAGAAGTTATGTGCTACTGAAATCTGTATACAGTAAGGGGTGCATACTCGACATTCTTGTATATGCTACAGCACTCTGAGTACACAGCCAGGACCATATCAGATTTAAGGATGGATCCCAAGACAAAACAGCCACACATTTCCCCCCTCAGTCAATTAGTTTATTTGAAGAACTTTCCCCATGCGAGAGAGTGCAGGATTTCAGCATGTCACTATTTACCGTTCTACCCTGCGTTGTTTGGTCTGCCACTTTATCACCAAGCAAGCGGACAGCTCATTAGTGAAAGGGTGGCACACATTGCTCAGCGCCACGGCCTTGTTTGGATAACACAACCTGGCCACCTGTACTGATCTGAAGGCCTACATTGTATGCGTCCCCCCCGGAGGATTCTGGGAACCGCACTCATTTCTGTGCCATACAGAGTCAACAGCACCTCGTCTTCAACTTAAAGGGGGTGGTTCACCTTTAATTTAACTTTTAGTATGTTATAGAATGGCCAGTTCTAAGCATTTTTTCAATTATTTGCCTTCTTCTTCTTCTTCAGCTTTCAAATGGGGGTTCCTGCCCCCTTTGAAACAAATGCCCTGTATAGCTACACATTTATTGTTATTGTCACTTTTTATTAGGGATGCACCAAATCCTCTATTTTCGATTCGGCTGAACCCTCAAATCCTTCACAAAAGATTTGGCAGAATACCGAACCGAATCCCAATTTGCATATGCAAATTAGGGGTGGGAAGGGGAAACAATTTTCACTTCCTTGTTTTGTGACATACAGTCACGCAATTTCCCTCCCTGATTTGCATATGCAAATTAGGATTTGCTTCTGCCGGGCAGAAGGATTCGGCCGAATCTGAATCCTGGCCAAATCCTGAACCGAATCCTGGATTCGGTGCATCCCTACTTTTTATTACTTCTATTCAGGCCTCACCTATTCATATTCCAGTCTCTTATTCAAATCAGTGCATGGTTGCTAGGGTAATTTAGATATTAACAACCAGATAGCTAAAATTGCAAACTGGAGAGCTGCTGAATAAAAAGCTAAATAACTCAAAAACTACAAATAAAAAATGAAAACCAATTGCAAATTGTCTCAGAATATCACTCTCTAATTCATACTACAAGCTAATTAACCCCCTTGAATATGTTCCTATTCTTGCCAATATACTGATTGTTACTTTACATCAACTCTTTAGCCTCATTAGGAAAATTTGTATGTCCATTGCCGCCTTCAGGACCCACAACCTGACACTTTTTCCGATGCCGGTGACAGGTGTGATGAGGCTGACACTTAGCTCTTTGAAAGGTTTTTAAATATGTAGCGTCAGCTTGTGTGGTCGGGCATGAGTCAGAGGTATCTAAAATTAGGAATCTCCTTTCAGAGGCAGCCCTCAGCATTTTCCTGCAACTACTGTAATCCGTGCGAGGATGATGTGTAAATGCAGGAGGCGAGGAGGCCTGGTGGAGTGTAGGGGACATAAATCACCCTCTCCAACAGCACACAAATCAAAGCCTCTCCTCATGGCAGTCAATTGGGAAAGCCGAGTACAGTCCTCGTGATTTATTTCATAGTCACCATGTCTTTTAGTGAGTTGAGCACTGTGCTGCTCGTATATGCCCTCACTCTTTCCCCAAGAGCTTACTCTCTAGAAGCTTGGCCAGATCATGAAGCGATAAATGATACGGAATAAAAAAAAACAATCCATCATCATTGTCACTTTTAGACAGGAATCTGCATAGTTCAGCCTGGATTTGAGCGAGTCGTGTTGATGCCAAGTGTGTCAGTTAAACTTCCTCGAAAAGGTGGGTTTTTTCTGGAAGTATTCGGAGTTCAAGAGGCTACAGGAGAGGCCAACCATTCCTGGCACATCACAGGGCTTCTTGTAAGGAAGAGTGGGTGGAATGTTTGAAGGAGTGAGGCACAGCAGATCAGTCATTTAAGGCAGAAGTCCAGGATTGATATCCCATGACAGGTTTTACATATTGTTGTGTACGGAGTGAGGCATGAGCCTTTATCTTGGAATATTGGGGGTTTCTCTATTGTATTTGGTTGTGCTTGGCCAGATTGTTGATAGAATGAAAAGTGCTGGAGTCCCACCCTTGCTCTGCTTGTTCCATAGACTGGAAGCCATACAAAGAGGAGCAGAGATCTAATCAGATGAATGTAAAACACAACTCTATAAAACTGAACATGTTTAGAGGGTTATACAGTGAGATGTGATACAAAAAACAAACCTTTGCTTATTCGTGCCCATTGCAAAGCTAACTGCCAGGGTACGACTGGCCTGCCAGGACACAAGAGGATCCCCCGCTGGGCCTTGGGGTGGGGAGGGTGATATCACAACAACTTGCAGTACAGAAGTAAGTGTGACTGAAGTTTATTAGCGCAAAAGTCACATGACTGGGGGCAGCTGGAAAACTGACAATATGTCTAGCCCCATGTCAAACTTCAAAATTAAATATAAAAAAAATCTGTTTGCTTTGAGAAATGGATTTCAGTGCAGAATTCTGCTGGAGCAGCACTATTAACTGATGCATTTTGAAAAAAAAACATGTTTTTCAATGACAGTATCCCTTTAAGGAACATTCCATCACAGACATGTAAAGAACGAACCAACCTGCAAATCGATTTGATCAGACATCCTGACAGCCCCACTGTCTGTTTACCACCTAGACTTATGATCCAAGTTGGAAGTGCCTACTGAGTGTAAGAGTTAGGAAAGCTATACAGCACCATCTGCTGGTTGAAACAGGGCAGTGCTGCAGCTAAGCAAAACACATTGTAACACAAATATGTAAACGCTGTATAGTCCTTGAATGTAAATAGACAAAATTATGTTGCTTGTCTATTGTCAGTCCCAGTAATTATCTAACTTACACCGCTATGGTCACTGGGTTTTGTAAAGGAGCGCACAAAAGATAGTTTTATTAAAGTTGGGGAACTTTTCCTACCAGCCTTCACAATGACCCATGGATTGCACAAGAGTTGGAGTTTTCCTGCTTTACTGGTGAGTAGGGATGGGCGAATTTTTTCGTCTTGTTTTGCTGTGGAAATGACGCCCATAGACTTTAGACATAGTCAAAATTTTCTTGACGCCTATAGACTTTAATGGGCGTCGGCGATATTTTTGGCGAAACGAAACGGTCAAATTAGCCCATCCCTACTGGTGAGGTATTAACCAGTAGCCAAGTTACTTTTTGTGATCTGCTAAATAGGGGACATCCACAATGATGGACCGAGAGCAAGATATGTGTATCAATAATAATCTACTAAAGAGAAACATTATGTAACTATGCAACAACAGAAAAATTGAACAGAATGTGAGCGATAGTAGATATAAGCTGCCGACAGATTAAGTTGACAGTTTACTGGGCAGTGTATGGGGCCCTCCGGCGGGCTTCCCTTAAAGGGGTGGTTCACCTTTAAGGTAACTTTTAGTATGTATATAGAATTGCCAATTCTAAGCAACTTTTAAATTGGTTTTCGTTATTTATTTTGTATAGTTTTATAGTTGCTTGCCTTTTTCTTCTGACTCTTTGCAGCTTTCAAATGGGCGTCGCTGACCCCATCTAAAAAGCAAATGCTCTGTAAGGCTACAAATGGATTGTTATTGCTACCCTCATCCTCATCTATTCAGTCCCTCTCCTATTCATATTCCAGTCTCTTTTTTAAATCAATGCCTGGTTGAATAAAAAGCTAAATAGCTTAAAAACCTTCATAACTCAAAAACCTTAAATAATAAAAAATGAAAACCAATTGCAAATTATCTCAGAATATCACTCTCTACATCATACTAAAAGTTATCTCAAAGGTGAACAACCCCTTTAAGACTGTGTGCGATAGCTTCCTATGAGCATTAGATGGAGTTTAGTCTATCTAAAGTCCCCCATACATGGGCAGATATAAGCTGCCGACATTATTAAATTAAATCCTTGATCCAACCACCTGTTTTCTCTTCGTTGTGATCCAATCGTTGGGCCCATGGTCAGATCAGCCCTATTTCGCCCAACAAGCGGATCTCCATATACAGTATATGGGCATCTTAACTATTACAGGAATGGATTTTTATGCAGATCCCTTCTAGATAAGGCAGTCTTTCCATAATGGGGAGAACTATGTATTAAAAAGGGATGTCCACCAAAGAATAATGAAATGAATGATAATGAAACTTTGAAAGCTAGTTTCCTATTACTGTGTGTAGTCAATATAGGGGTGGTTCACCTTTAAGTCATCATTTAGTATGTTATAATTCTAAGCAGCTTTTTAATTGGTCTTCATTATTTATTTTCTTTATAGTTTATAGTTACAAATGCTTTGTACGGCTACACATTTGTTGTTATTGCTACTTCGTATTACTCATTCTTCTATTCAGGCCTCTCCTATTCATATGCCAGTCTCTTATTTAACTCACTTCATGGTTGCTAGTGTAATGTGGACCCCTAGCAACCAGATTGCTTAAATCACCAACCGGAGAGCTGCTAAATAACTCAAAAACCACAAATAATAATAAATGAAATCCAATTGCAAATTGTCTCCGAATATCACTCTCTACGTTGTACTAAAAGTCAGCTCAAAGGTGCACAGTCCCTGTAAAAATGTAGCAGTAGACAAGTGGCCAATCATGCTCGGTTGTGAATATTCCTGCGTTGTTTGCCTTTAACCACAATGTTGGGTGTGATGGTGAAATGTCAGCACTTATAATGACCCTTTTCTGTAAAGGGTTCGTAAAGGTTAGTTTTCCGAAGTCGCCCGAAGCTGCCTCACGAGGAAACTTAGGGCGACTTCGGAAAACGAATAGAAGCGTGTGATTAGCGCCGGCGTTTTTTCATTTTAGCTAGCGCATATTCAGGGAAGGCGTTTGGGGAGATTGGTCGCTGCAAAAACGAGACGACTAGTCGCCAGGCGGCCAAATCTCCCCAAAACAATGTTGGGTATGATGGTGAAATGTCAGCACTTATAATGACCCTTTTCTGTAAAGGGTTCGTAAAGGTTCGTTTTCTGAAGTCGCCCGAAGCTGCCTCACAAGGAAACTTCGGGCGACTTCGGAAAACGTAGCATTTTTTCATTTTAGCCGGCACATATTCAGGGAAGGCGTTTGGGGAGATTGGTCGCCGCAAAAACGAGACGATTGGTTGCCAGGTAACCAAATCTCCCCAAAACGCCCTGTGTGGACTGACCCTAAATTCTCTTCCTAAACAAATCACCCTTGATATTTGCCCCTGTGTAGAAAGTTCCAGGCCCTTGGAAAGGAAGGGCTTAAGCTCACACCTGTGTTGACTTTCCTCCTTTGTCATGGCTTTTATCACCTGCAAAGTGTCCACTTCACCGGCCATGATAAAAAGATCCAAGGGAACGTGTTTATTTTGCTTTCAACTGATCCCTCCCGAGGGAAAGAATAAAAAGATTTGGGAGGGGTCCCTTCAAAAAGCCCTTTTTTTCCCACTGAAAGGTGTAAATAGCGCTTTGCGTATCTGTAATTTTAATCTGTATCATTGTCCCAAACATCTGACACAATTAGCAGGGGGTGTAAACGGCCGCCGCCAGCATTTCTCTGTGCGTTGGGAAAGCAGATGAGTGGTCAGAGCACCTGTGTTCGGCTCCAGTGGTGTGTTCTTTGGGTGGAGGCATTGTGCACCACAATCTACTTTGTGTCTTTTGTCACTTTGCAACATCAGTCATTTGTTTGACATTTCCCATGCTGCCTTGCACAGGATTAAAGGCAGGAATTTTTTTTTCAATATGGAAACATGGCCTTTCCTTCAATCCCTTCCTTTTCCACCAGCAATTGCTTTGCAAACTCTGTGTAAAGTTAATGAAAGAATTGTATTTGAAAACCCTAATTTGCTTGTTTTTCTTTTCCAACCTGATCTCTTGGTGCTACTTGTATCTATGTCATTCCTCATCATCCTGTTGTGGTCCTGGGATCGCTTCTCGGCCTTTTGGCTAAGATCAAGTGTAGTAATGGACCTTTAGGCTAGGTACCCCTTCTTATGGTCCTATGTGAAGAAGGAGAAACACTTGGTCCTCCGGCTGGATAAGATCAAGTGTTGTCCCACTGGGCCTTTTGGCTAGGTATCCGTTCTTATGATCTTATGTGAAGACGGAGACACACTTGGTCCTCTGGTCTAGGTCGGCAAGCGGAAGCTATCTGAAAGCGGAGTCGCTGTGCTGCCGGGAGGGGTTAGGGTTGCCACCTTTTTAAAAAAAAATAGAGGCCAGTGGTGCAGGCGGGAACTAAAGGGTCGGGCTGTGACACAAAAAGGGGTGGAGCCGCTGGGGGTCATGCCGCAAAGGAGGCAGAGTCATGTTGCCAGAAGATGAAGAAAATGTAAGTTTCCACTGGAGGGCAAGGGCTTTTGTTAAGGGTATTACAAATTACTGGCAGCTACATTGCTGGTAAATTTGTAATACCAGCCCCGGCTCTGGCAGGTGTTTTACCTGCTAGGCCGGCAAAATACCGGCTGGGTAGCAACCCTAGGAGTGGTGCTTGATTCACTTTTTTGGGTCTTGCCCAACACACATGCACTTCTTGCTTAATCTTGTTTCACTTCCCTAACCCCGGCCGCTCGGCAGGGGGGGGATTTTCTTTTTCCAGCCGCCAACTGGAGCCTTACCAAGGCAATGGCATTGCACCGCACACTTCAGCACCTTTTTTGTATTTGATTTGGATGGGTGTCATAGTCCCTTTGGCTGGACCTCAGGCCATAACTTATGCCCTGGGGGAAGCTTCGGTAGAAATCAGGGTAGACGGGACTCCCCCTAGCCACAAGGCGAAGGGGAGTCCAAACGGCCCTAAACCCCTTCGGTGGGGGCAGGGATGGTGCTCATGCTGTTCCTTCGGGGACACTTGGGCATCGGACCCCATGCCTTCGGGTAGGACTCGGAAAGGATGATTCAATATCACCTGGTACCTCTCCTAGCGTGCAGGCATGGATATTGGCAGAGCTGAGAGACAAACTATATTAAAGGATAAGTTAACCTTTAAAACAAGTGAATGTTAAATTGATGAGGGTGCTATGCTAAGCACTTTTTAATGTACATTTACATTCATTATTTATATTTCTTTAATCCCACTATATTAAAGGATACATGTACTGTATCCTATATAAAATTAATTTTGTTACAACAGCGCCACTGACCAGCAAGTAGTCAAGGAAGTTGTCAGGAAAAAGAAAGAGGCTGCTCTGATGTTCTTCTGATTAGGAAAAAAAAATCAGAAACCTTTCTCAAATCTTTCCTAAGCAGAAGACCATCAGAGCAGCCTCTTTGTTTCTTCTGACAACTTCCTTGACTACTTGGTGATCAGAATGGTCAGAAAATGACCAGCAGGGGGCGCTGTAGCAACAAAATTCATTCATATTAACAGTACATGTATCCCTCAATATCTTGTAATAAAAGAAAAATAAATAATGAATGTACATTGCAAAAGTGCTTAGAATAGCACTCTCATCAATTTTACATACACTTGTTTTAAAGGTTTACTTATCCTTTAGAGAGACATTTGACAATCTTCAGCTCGAAGGTTAAGGTCATTTATTGATTGCACGACTGAAATATGTTAAGGGAGTCGTGGGACATTTATTAATGCTCAAGGTGCAAGTGCTAAATAAGCGCTGCAAAATCATGTCTTATTTGCCCTGCACTTGTGTCTGGGACATTGCTACACTCTGCATCATGTGCCAGATTAAAAGTCTATTGCAAGGTGATTGGAGGGCACATGGCAGCCCTATACTTACACCCTGACTTACTGCAGCTGATAAGGAGAAGGTTCTTAAATGATGCACAAATTAGGGATGAGACGGGGGTTGCCTATTTGCCGTTTTTAGCTCACTCCCCATGTATACAGTGTTGCCAGCAGGCCCGGACTGGCAATCTGTGGGTTCTGGCAAATGCCAGAGGGGCTGCCGTGAGATGCCATAGAAAATCACACCTTAGTGGGCTGGTGAGGGACTGTTTGGGCCTCTGTGTACCTGAAATGGCAGGGCCTATTTTGATTCTCAGTCCAGACCTTGTTGCCACCCAACTAGGGTTGCCACCTGGCCAGTATTTTACAGGCCTGGCCGGTAAAAATGATGGTTGATGCCAATGTTATTAATAGGGAAAAAAGATAAATATATATGAAGGCCGGTATTTTTTTCCAGAAGAGGTGGCAACCCTACACCCAACACAGGCATCCAAACCAGTTTGCAAAGTGCCATAAACACGGCAACTTCTCACTCTACTGTTGTTACTGAATTGATAACATCAACCTCAGTCTACAGAAGGACAGTAGATACGTTTCCATTGGTGTTTCATAGTGGTGGTCCACTAGTAGGGTTGCCACCTTTTCTGGAAAAGAATACTGGCCTTCCTATATTTTTATGGTTTTTCCCTATAAATAACATTGGCATCCAGCAACATTTTTACCGGCCAGGTATAGTATAAAATACTGGCCGGGTGGCAACCCTATCCACTAGTAATTGGCAACACATCTATATGGGAAGCAGTGACACTGACAGGCCATTAGATGTGTTTTGTCTTGTTTTCCCCATGAGAAGTACACCCCATGTGTCTTAAGTAAAGTGTTCTCCTTGCCTCATGACTAAGGCTAATGTCCATATAATTTGGGGGTGACCTGGTCTGGCTCTTATATTAAGTGGGTTAGCCCCAAACTGGTTTATTGACAGGGGTAGCAAGTTCAGGCCAACAATTAAGCAAATATGTGGGTAGCAGGATGAGTTTTTTAAAGGGATACTGTCATGGGAAAACATGTTTTTTTCAAAACACATCAGTTAATAGTGCTGCTTCAGTAGACTCCTGCTCTCAAAAGAGCAAAGAAATCTGACATGGGGCTAGACATATTGTCAGTTTCCCAGGTGCTCCCAGTCATGTGACTTGTGCTCTTATAAACTTCAGTCACTCTTTACTGCTGTACTGTAAGTTGTAGTGATATCACCCTCCTCCCTTCTCCCCCACTAGCCCACCCGCAGAACAATGGGAAGGTAACCAGATAACAGCTGCCTGGTAGATCTAAGAACAACACTCAATAGTAAAAATCTCCCACTTCGACAAATTCAGTAACATTGAGTAGGAGAAACAACAGTCTGCCAGAAAGCAGTTCCATGCTAAAGTGCTGGCTCTTTCTGAAAGCACATGATCAGGCAAAATGACCTGAGATGGCGCCTACATACCACTTGTTGGATTAGGAATAGGGTTGCCACCTATTCCAGAAAAAAATACCAGCCTTCCTATATATTTATCCTTTTTCCCTATTAATAACATTGGGATCAACCATCATTTTTACCGGCCAGGCCGGTAGGGTTGCCACCTTTAGTGAAAAAAATAACCAGCCAGTGGGGGGCGGATACAAAAATTAGGTGGGCCATGATGCAAAAAGGGGCATGGCTACACAGCATGACACAAAAAGGGGCGGAGCAACATCGTGGCGATGTGAAGAACACTACAAGTGTGAGTTCTGCGCAAATGGGGGCAGGCCGAGGGCTTTTTTTTCAAGGATATTACAAATTACCGGCAACTGCATTGCCGGTAAATTTGTAATACCGGCCCCGGCCTTGGCAGGTGTTTTACAACCCTTTTGCAACCCTAATTAGGAATAACATTTTTTATATGATAG
This sequence comes from Xenopus laevis, assembly GCF_017654675.1. Lineage (NCBI taxonomy): Eukaryota > Metazoa > Chordata > Amphibia > Anura > Pipidae > Xenopus > Xenopus laevis. The sequence continues at coordinate 115,071,017 of NC_054387.1, read as the reverse complement.
AGTGAATTATTTGTGGTGTAAACATTGTAATTTAGAAATAAAACACTATAAAAACCGTGAAAGAACCACTTTAAAGCAGATTTGCCCCACTGGTGGCGTCACCATAAACATCCCTCCAGTGACATCATCTTCACTCTGTATCATTGGACCTGGGTAGGGTTGTTGCCTATTCTGTTTTTCTTAGGGCTGTTTGGGTCAATGCTGTCTTTTCGGGTTTCAGCCTTGTGAAACCCAAACAATAATCTGTCCAATAACCACCTCTGATGTCACAGCCTCACAAACACGCCCCCAAATGTCACGACAAACCCCATATGTCCCTGCTCTATCTCCGATGTTATCATCCCACCCTCTTGTTCGGTTTTTGCCGAAGTCAAAGGTGGTGACCCTAGGTGTGGGTATAAAACCTGGGCAAATTGTTGAGACAGGTTGAGAGCGGGCAGTGTAGGTTGGGTGCAGATTTAGCAGCAGGTGCAACATTAACCTAAAATGCCCTCTAACTGAGTTAACATTTATTGTGCAGCTTTTGTTGCCCTTAAATCTTATAGTGTGAATTCTCCTTGTTTGATAGCAGCCTGTGGGGAGATGTAAACTAAATCCCTAGGTCTGCTCCCTGGAATTACATTGGGCTGCATATGCAATGAATAAATGCAAAGTAAGAGAGGACATACTACTCAGAAAACATATCCTTTTCTGCAAAGCTGCAGCACTGAAACCTCAAAAAAAGAAATTAATTTATTTTGGAAACTGGGAGAAAATGATACATTTTTCATCGCCTCCCTAACTTTTCATTGCCCTACTTTCTCTTCTGCTGCTCTTTGTCCAGCGACCCAATGTCCATCTGTCACATTCCTCCCCATCGCTCTCTTTCTTCTCACTTCTTTCTCTCTGGGTCTTCATCCATCTCTCTCTATCCCCCCAACGACCTTCCTACAGACGCGCTCTCACACACATAAGACGTGTTGTTTTAAATGGGTCTCAGCCCAGATCAGACTAGGGAGTGCCAGGAAACAGAAAGAAAATTCTGCCTGCTCTCCCTGTGCTTTACACACACACACACACACACACACAAAATAAAATTCTGCCTGCTCTTCCTGTGCATTCGTACGATTTTCTGATTGTGTGTGGTGAGTGCCGACTTCTTTCGTCCGGCGGAGATCGGTCGATCGGACAGGTTTGATTTTGACCCGACTGATCCCATCGGAGCCCATTGTGCATTGTAATCAAATCGTTCGGCCGAACGTTCAGATTACCCCTGATATAGCCATGCTCGTTAATGGCATATCGGGGAAAGATCCGCTTGTTTGGCGATGTCGCCAAACGAGCGGATCTTTGCGTCTATGGCCACCTTTACACACACACAGGGCACAGGACACACACAAGATTCTGCCTGCTCTCCCTGTGCCTTACACACACACACACAATTCTAATTGTATAGTCATTTATATCTGTCAGCATACTGTGAAGGAAACCATATAAATGCATATGAACAACAAACAAATTGATAGATTTTCCCCCTTTTTTCTGCTGCTTCATAGCTTTGCCAAGGCATGGAGTGTGGCAGCTGTCAAGTGTATGCTTTTAGATGTGTTACTGTCTCTTTAAAACCCCAACTAATGTTTTTCCATTGAAAATAAAAACAAATGCAACATCATACTAACAAACAAATATATCATTTGCACATTATTTCACTATGGGGAATCCACCATGGCAGCCAATCGTCAATTTGCTTTTTTTCAGGCAGCTTTCAGGGAAAGCCGAAATTTGATTGGTTACTGTCCAGGTTTAAAGTTCCCCAGTGTAATTTATTTATTTATTTATTTATTTTTTGCAGCATAACCAGGGACATTAATAGAGCAGACCCAGTGGCTGTTGAGAGGCCCCATATGTATATGTATAGGGGAGATAGCAATAGGCTCAGCTTTAACCCTTTCCCTGCCAGCTAGCAAAGAAGTTAACAGAGTGCCAGAACCAAATGACCTTTTCAGGACAGGAGAGTGACAGAGAGGGGGTGGGGAGAATGACAGAGGGCAGAGAACATAAACTAGGGGGTAGGCAGTGCCCCCCTATCATTGCACCCTAGGCAGGTTCCTCTTCTGCCCACCCCTAATTCTGGCCCTGGACCTTATAACCTTAAATACATGTGTAACACCTATTTGGGCTGCATAGCACACAAATAGTTAAACTGTCCAGCTAGCAGTAGAAGCATGGGTTACACGCGACTTCACACAACAGGGTCAGGGCCTTCGCCATGTGGAAGTGTTCCCTCTATGGTGTAGTGCAACTACATCCCCCCAGGCTACTGTGCATACAACAAAAGATGGGCGCCAGGAGGTTCTTGCAGTAAAACAGAAACGGTTTATTTAACTATGCACGAGGCAAGTGACCACAGGTTTAGTAGTCACGCAGGAGCTGAGGCAATAGCACATTTCTCACACAGAGCTGCAGGCATTAGGCATTTCTCACAGAGGAAAGGTCTCCATTAGGCATTTGCAGTATTCACACACATTCCCTCCAGGAAGTTGTCAGGAAAGCAGCTTCTACCCTACAGTCCCTCTTCACTGAGGTCCCTGACTGGAGGCAACACATAAAGCCTCTGGGAAGCTACTCCCTTACTGCAAATCCTTGTGGGAGCTTCAGCTGCTCTTTCTCTCTCACCTCTCTGCCTTTCTCTCCTAGAGAGACTATAACAAGTCTGCCCTAGTGTAACTATTCCTCATTCACGGGGTTACCTGGTCCCCGACTTCTTCTTCCAAAGCACATGGGCCTTTCTGGGCCTAGCTGTGCCCAGGCTCCCCTGAGCACACCTAGCTGGATCACCATCCACAGGCCAAAGAGGAAGTGGCCACTCCCTACACACACTATATAGCAGTGTAGCAGGGGAGTGTCATTCTCTCCTGGCAGATCACTCTAAGAAAAAGGTGGGGGCCTTAAAGCTGCAGGGCAGATTACCCAGTAGGGGTCCCTACATACACCCGGGGGAAAAACCCATTTCGTCCCGACAATGGTTTAAACATCCCCAACATATATCAATTTACAGTACCATCACATCCACTTCTGGTATCCTCTCCTAAGGCATACCTGGTAACAATGGTCACTGTAAAGGAAACACAGCATGCACAATACTGTATCAAACATTTTCAATTGCATAATAAACATTGCAGTTGGTCAACTTTATTACACATCAGCAAAAATACTTCTCCCCCTCCCAAGGGTCCACACAGGCCAATCCTTGGGTGCAGAAACACTACTCAGCGAGTAGGTGAAGGCAGAAGAAATGGTGGTGGGGATCAATAGTCCTGAATTAGAACCCACTTAGTCCAGCAGTCCTTCCAGCCACAAAAAACAAGCAAGCAGCACTCTAGGCATCTCACTCTGCAGGAGTCCATAGAAGAGCTGTAGCAAACATCAGAAGAATCCATCCTCCAGGTTCTCCTCTTCCAGATCCATGATCCGGGATCACACATGAGCAGGAAATGGCTCCATCCGGGACATCCATCTTCCTCCCATCCAACTGACATCCGCAGGCCTTCGTGAAATTCGGGGCGAACCTCCAAGCCCGAACCCACGGCCAAATACTTCGAAGGAAATCCATACGATTCGAAGAATTCGTACGTTCCGTTTATCCACTTCGAAAAATTCGTACGATCCATTCGTACACTCCGACAAATTCGTACATCCATTCGTACGATTCGAACAAAACAATGCACAGCCTGGTTTTAGGGAATCGAGCCCCACGTTGGGCGCCAAATGTAACACCTATTTGGGCTGCATAGCACACAAATAGTTAAACTGTCCAGCTAGCAGTAGAAGCATGGGTTACACGCGACTTCACACAACAGGGTCAGGGCCTTCGCCATGTGGAAGTGTTCCCTCTATGGTGTAGTGCAACTACATCCCCCCAGGCTACTGTGCATACAACAAAAGATGGGCCCAGGAGGTTCTTGCAGTAAAACAGAAACGGTTTATTTAACTATGCACGAGGCAAGTGACCACAGGTTTAGTACTCACGCAGGAGCTGAGGCAATAGCACATTTCTCACACAGAGCTGCAGGCATTAGGCATTTCTCACAGAGGAAAGGTCTCCATTAGGCATTTGCAGTATTCACACACATTCCCTCCTGGAAGTTGTCAGGAAAGCAGCTTCTACCCTACAGTCCCTCTTCACTGAGGTCCCTGACTGGAGGCAACACATAAAGCCTCTGGGAAGCTACTCCCTTACTGCAAATCCTTGTTGGAGCTTCAGCTGCTCTTTCTCTCTCACCTCTCTGCCTTTCTCTCCTAGAGAGACTATAACAAGTCTGCCCTAGTGCAACTATTCCTCATTCACGGGGTTACCTGGTCCCCGACTTCTTCTTCCAAAGCACATGGGCCTTTCTGGGCCTAGCTGTGCCCAGGCTCCCCTGAGCACACCCAGCTGGATCACCATCCACAGGCCAAAGAGGAAGTGGCCACTCCCTACACACACTATATAGCAGTGTAGCAGGGGAGTGTCATTCTCTCCTGGCAGATCACTCTAAGAAAAAGGTGGGGGCCTTAAAGCTGCAGGGCAGATTACCCAGTAGGGGTCCCTACACATGGGAAAAGTTTGTTGTTAATAGAAGGTAGTTCATAAAGTGGTATTGGTGGAAATCAGGACTGTAAGTAGTTTAGCACTGCTAATATCATGAATGTAAAACTTGAGCGCCCCCTGCTGTTTTGTTCTGGCGGTGGCCGGACAAAATGGCAAAAGCTTATGCACCTGCTTCTTTCATCAGTAAATACTTGTAACGTTGCAAAAGTTTAAAGGGGTGGTCCACTTTTAAGTTAACTTTTAGTATGTTATAGAATGTGCAATTCTAAGCAACTTTTCAATTAGTCTTCATTTTTTTATAGTTATTTCATTATTTGCCTTTTTCTTCTGACTTATTCCAGCTTTCAAATAGGGGCCACTGACCCCATCTAAAAACAAATACTCTGTAAGGCTACAAATGTATTGTTATTTCTACTTTTTTTTACTCATCTTTCTATTCAGTCCCTCTCCTATTCATATTCCAGTCTCTTATTCAAATCAATGCATGGTTGCTAGCAGGTCCATACTGGCAATCCATGGGTTCTGGCATATGCCAGAGAGGCTGCTGTAATTTGCCATAGAAAGTCACTATTTATTGGGCTGGTGGGGGCTGTTTGGGTCTTTGTGTACCTAAAATGCCAGGGCCTATTTTGACTCAATTCAGATGGGTTGCTAGGGTATTTTGGACCCTAGCAACCAAACACAGATCACCTTTTCATCTTGACTTTTTAGAATGCATATTGAAGCGCTATGATTCTGCAATACTGCAAACCTTCCAGCAGATGTCAGCATTACACTGTCACTGAGTTCACAAGGGGCATATTCAGGCATTAAATTCTTGCATTTTCTGTTGCTATTTTAATTCACAGAAAAATGTGCAAGAAAGACAGAAGTTGACACAGTATTTTGGGTAAGAAGCAGCAATAAGCAGTGGTACCAACATGCAGATAATAATCATTATTTATTGTAGAGTAGCTAAGGGCAGTTACCTTGTTTATGGTGTGAAGGTGCAAATATAACATTATGTGGGTGACAAATCTACCCATGAGCGTCCCATAAACTTTCAGCATCAGAACTGTACTAGTGGGGTTTCTGGGTATATCTTTTACTAGTGGGGTTTCTGGGTATATCTTTTACTAGTGGGGTTTCTGGGTATATCTTTTACTAGTGGGGTTTCTGGGTATATCTTGTACTAGTGGGGTTTCTCGGTATATCTTGTACTAGTGGGGTTTCAGTGTATATCTTGTACTAGTGGCATTTCTGGGTATATCTTTTCTTTTCAGAAACTTTTCTGGGTATATTTTGTACTAGTGGAGTTTCTGGGTATATCTTGTACTAGTGGGGTTTTTGGGTATATCTTGTACTAGTGGGGTTTCTGGGTATATCTTGTACTAGTGGGGTTTCTGGGTATATCCTGTACTAGTGGGGTTTCTGGGTATATCTTGTACTAGTGGGGTTTCTGGGTATATCTTGTACTAGTGGCATTTCTGGGTATATCTTTTCTTTTCAGAAACTTTTCTGGGTATATTTTGTACTAGTGGAGTTTCTGGGTATATCTTGTACTAGTGGCATTTCTGGGTATACCTTGTACTAGTGGGATTTCTGGGTATATTTTGTACTAGTGGGGTTTCTGGGTATATCTTGTACTAGTGGCATTTCTGGGTATATATTGTACTAGTGGCATTTCTGGGTATATCTTGTACTAGTGGGATTTCTGGGTATATCTTGTACTAGTGGGGTTTCTGGGTATATCTTTTACTAGTGGGGTTTCTGGGTATATCCTGTACTAGTGGGGTTTCTGGGTATATCTTGTACTAGTGGGGTTTCAGTGTATATCTTGTACTAGTGGCATTTCTGGGTATATCTTTTCTTTTCAGAAACTTTTCTGGGTATATTTTGTACTAGTGGAGTTTCTGGGTATATCTTGTACTAGTGGGGTTTTTGGGTATATCTTGTACTAGTGGGGTTTCTGGGTATATCTTGTACTAGTGGGGTTTCTGGGTATATCTTATACTAGTGGGGTTTCTGGGTATATCTTGTACTAGTGGGGTTTCTGGGTATATCTTGTACTAGTGGGGTTTCTGGGTATATCTTGTACTAGTGGGGTTTCTGGGTATATCTTGTACTAGTGGGGTTTCTGGGTATATCTTGTACTAGTGGGGTTTCTGGGTATATCTTGTACTAGTGGGGTTTCTGGGTATATCTTGTACTAGTGGCATTTCTGGGTATATCTTTTCTTTTCAGAAACTTTTCTGGGTATATTTTGTACTAGTGGAGTTTCTGGGTATATCTTGTACTAGTGGCATTTCTGGGTATACCTTGTACTAGTGGGATTTCTGGGTATATTTTGTACTAGTGGGGTTTCTGGGTATATCTTGTACTAGTGGCATTTCTGGGTATATCTTGTACTAGTGGGATTTCTGGGTATATCTTGTACTAGTGGGGTTTCTGGGTATATCTTTTACTAGTGGGATTTCTGGGTATATCTTGTACTAGTGGGGTTTCTGGGTATATCTTTTACTAGTGGGGTTTCTGGGTATATCTTGTACTAGTGGGGTTTCTGGGTATATCTTGTACTAGTGGGGTTTCTGGGTATATCCTGTACTAGTGGGGTTTCTGGGTATATCTTGTACTAGTGGGGTTTCTGGGTATATCTTGTACTAGTGGCATTTCTGGGTATATCTTTTCTTTTCAGAAACTTTTCTGGGTATATTTTGTACTAGTGGAGTTTCTGGGTATATCTTGTACTAGTGGCATTTCTGGGTATATCTTGTACTAGTGGGATTTCTGGGTATATTTTGTACTAGTGGGGTTTCTGGGTATATCTTGTACTAGTGGCATTTCTGGGTATATCTTGTACTAGTGGCATTTCTGGGTATATCTTGTACTAGTGGGATTTCTGGGTATATCCTGTACTAGTGGGGTTTCTGGGTATATCTTTTACTAGTGGGATTTCTGGGTATATCTTGTACTAGTGGGGTTTCTGGGTATATCTTTTACTAGTGGGGTTTCTGGGTATATCTTGTACTAGTGGGGTTTCTGGGTATATCTTTTACTAGTGGGGTTTCTGGGTATATCTTGTACTAGTGGCATTTCTGGATATATCTTGTACTAGTGGGGTTTCTGGGTATATCTTTTACTAGTGGGGTTTCTGGGTATATCTTGTACTAGTGGGGTTTCTGGGTATATCTTGTACTAGTGGGGTTTCTGGGTATATCTTTTACTAGTGGGGTTTCTGGGTATATCTTGTACTAGTGGGGTTTCTGGGTATATCTTTTACTAGTGGGGTTTCTGGGTATATCTTGTACTAGTGGCATTTCTGGGTATATCTTTTCTTTTCAGAAACTTTTCTGGGTATATCTTGTACTAGTGGGGTTTCTGGGTATATCTTATACTAGTGGGGTTTCTGGGTATATCTTGTACTAGTGGGGTTTCTGGGTATATCTTGTATCTAGTGGGGTTTCTGGGTATATCTTGTACTAGTGGGGTTTCTGGGTATATATTTTACTTGTGGGGTTTCAGGGTATATCTTGTACTAGTGGGGTGCTTGGGTATATTAATGTGGCCTGTTATTTTGCACATTTAGCATGGAGCACAATCAGGGGGCATCAACACTACATACATGGAGCCTGCCCTACATTTATAATATGTAGCTCCCCTTTCACTCTCAGGGGGGTCCCCCTTGAATCATTGCATTCATAGGATTGTTCCATGGAAAGAAGTTGAGGTGGAGACTGATACGTTAGAAATGACAGTACCTTATGCTACAGCAGAATGAAGGATAGGGAATCCCTTGTGGGGCAGGGGTTAGATGTTATTAGCAGAAGAATGAGTTTGTGTTACAGGCCAGACAGTGATACACGCATCTGTTTCCATTAACTTAGAGATATGTATCAGAGGCATCTGCCTGTTCTGAGAAGTGACACTGATCAACGGAATCAAATACGAACTGCTACAGGACATACACAGCCTTGTCTCTCTCTTATCAGCACTTTCTTACAATAATATATATATATATATATATATATATATATATATATATATATATATATATATATATATATATATATATATATATATATATATATATATATATATATATATATATAATACAGCATTCAGACCTGACACTTGGAGGCACATTTATCAAAGGTTGAATTTCAAATTCATATGAGTTTTTAAAAACTCCCATAAATTCGAAATTTGACCAATCCAAATTTATTTAAAAAAAAACGTTTTTTTAAAAAACCATAGGCTAACATTGACGTTGGTAGGTTTTAGGTGGCGAACTAGGGGGTCAAAGTTTTTTTTAAAGAGACAGTACTTCGACTATCGAATGGTCGAATAGTCGAACGATTTGAATCGTTCGATTCGAAGTCGTAGTCGAAGGTCAAAGTAGCTTTTTCGATGGTCGAAGTAGCCAAAAAAAACATTCGAAATTCGTTTTTTTTTATTTATTCCTTCACTCGAGCTAAGTAAATGGGCTCCTTAGTTGATCCATTTCTCAGCAGCTGGAGTATTAGCAACTAATGTATCAATTCTAACAGCTGCCTGTAATGAAACCCAGGGATTCTGCTCAGCAGGGACAAAGATAAGAAATGTATCAACTAAATGTATCCATTTAGAACAGTTTACAGGGTCGGTGACCCCCGTCCCAGAGCTGCTTCAGAAGGTGAAAAATGACACTTTACACTTCAATATTAGAAAACAGTCACACATAGAAAATAGAAAGTCATTGGAAAAAGTCATTATTTCTGGTGATCTATCCCTTTAAAGGGCCAGAGTATGATAAATGTCGAAAATCGAATTAGATCTTTTTTAAAAACTCGAAATCAAATTTGAATAACTCCCTAGTTGAATTTGACCGTTTTAAAAAAAATCTAAAATTATTTTATATTATATTATATATTTTCAATTTGACCCTTGATAAATCTGCCCCTTGGTGCAGGTTTTTGATCCCCCAAATAACAGGAGAGTGACAGTGATAATTAGGATAAAGTAGCGAGAATTATATTTTGATAGAAGAAACTGTATTTACATGGCACTATTTTAAAGGTATCAGGTATACCCTGGTGCAATTAAGCATATTAATAAATAATCCCTGAAATAGACCCCCCCCCCCATAAAAGCGCTAATTGCATATTCAGACCAAAACCCATCCTGTTATACAGTGACCGTCGGTTTCCATTCATATCAATAACAGGGAGCGCAAATGGTGAACAGGACTAAAGTACAGGTATGGGATCCGTTATCCGGAAACACATTATCCACATAGCTCTGAATTATGGAAAGGCTGCCTCCCATAGACTCCATTTTATACAAATAATCCAACAATTGGATTTTTCTCTGTAATAATAAAACAGTAGCTTGTACTTGATCCCAACTAAGATACAATTAATCCTTATTGGAAGCAAAACCAGCCTATTGGGGTTATTTCATGTTACATGATTTTCTAGTAGACTTAAAGTATGAAGATCCAAATTACAGAAAGATCCGTTATCCGGAAAACCCCAGGTCCTGAGCATTCTGGATAACAGGTCCCTTACTTGTACCAGCTTAAAGGAGAACTAAACCCTAAAAATGAATATGCCTAAAAATGCCATGTTTTATATACTGAACTTATTGCACCAGCCTAAAGTTTCAGCTTGTCAATAGCAGCAATGATCCAGGACTTCAAACTTATCACAGGGGGTCACCATCTTGGAAAGTGTCTGTGACACTCACATGCTCAGTGGGCTCTGAGCAGCTGTTGAGAAGCTAAGCTTAGGGGTCGTCACTAATTATCCAGCAGAAAATGAGCTTCCCCTGTAATATAAGCTGATGCTACAGGGCTGATTATTAAATTCTGATGCTAATTACACTGGTTTCTGTGCTGCCAGGTAGTAATTATCTGTATTATGAACTAATCAGCCTTATATTGTGACATTTCTATTCTATGTGTACTGTATATTGTGAGTGGGTCCCTAAGCTCAGTAAGTGACAGCAGCACAGAGCATGTGCAGTGAATCAGTAGAAAAGAAGATGTGGAGCTACTGGGACATATTTGGAGATACAGATCTTTACTGCTAAAGGCCTGTGGTTGCCTTGGGCTGGTACAGAAGCACAAAACATAATGTACAAGATTTATAGCTACTTCTTTAGTTAGGATTTAGTTCTCCTTTAAAGGGGTGGTTCACCTTTGAGTTACTCTTTACTATGACGTAGAGAGGGACACACTGAGACAATTTGCAATTGATTTTCATTTTTTATTATTATTTGTGTGTTTTGAGTTATTTAGCTTTGTATTCAGCAGCTCGCCAGTTTGCAATTTCAGTAATCTAGTTGCTGGGCTTCAAATTACCGTAGCAACCATGCATTTGATTTGAATAACAGACTAGAATATGAATAGGAGAGGGACTAAATTGAAAGATGAGTAATATAAAGTTGCAACGACAATAAATTTTAAAGAGCATTTTTTTATTATATGGGGTCAGTGACCCCCATTTGAAAGCTGGAAAGCGTCAGAAGAAGGCAAATAATTTAAAAGCTATACAAATTAACTAATAAAGAACTGTTGAAAAGTTGCTTAGAATTTGCCATTATATAACATACTAAAAGTTTACTTAAAGGGGAACCACCCCTTTATTTATAAGCTGAGAAGCATTGCTTTGCTTAGCATGTAATGAGTATAGTCATGCAGAAACATTAAGGATATAGTTGCCCTATAAATCTAGCCATGTGTAACTTTCATTTTGTTTATATTGTAGAATATCTAGAGGCTGTAAGAGGATGCTGGGAGATGTAGTCACAGATTTCCGTTCCCTGTTTAAATGGGAGTTTGGTCATGTACGATATCCCTGCTACAGATGGTGCATCCATCGCTTCCCCGTGTAATCTTACATTTAAACCAAGCTATCCAATTACGCCTGTTTCATTCTAAATGTCTGCAGATAACTTAGGTTACATCAAGTTATGGAGCCTTCTGCGGGTGGACCTGCGGATCTCATCACATGATCAGTTATACAAAAGTAATGGGGCCCCCAGACCAATTATGAGAAAAAATAAACCACAAATATTGCTATTTTTTTCCCTTGCCCCATAAATATAAAGTTCCTATACCTTTATTGAGGTATGAAGTGGTAACAAAACAGACTTTTCAATAGGGTATTTCTTAGGGATGCACCGAATCCACAATTTGGGATTCGGCCGAATACCGAACTGAATCCGAATCCTAATGTGCAAATGCAAATTAGGGGCAGGAAAGGAAAAAGTGGAAAAAAATGTGACGAAAAATCACGTGATTTCCTTACCTGCTCCTAATTTACATATGCAAATTCGGATTCGGATTTGGCTGAATCCTGCTGAAAAAGGCCGGACCCCCGAACCGAATCCTGGATTCGGTGCATCCCTAATATTTCTTTCCTTGATGTTCACAGCTTTCAAGATAGTGAATTTTCATTTGCTTACAAGACTGTAGGCTTATTATTAGCTAAAGGGAGTCTGACCAAATATCGGGGGCATCATATGAAGTCTAAGGAATGAATTTAGGTCCTCAGCGCACCCTGCTTGTAATGGGAACATCATAGCAAAAGTGTCTCCATTTACATCCCGACGACAGAGAAGTTATACACAATACAGGTATGGGATCCGTTTTCAGGAAAGCTCCATCTCCCATCAACTCCATTTTATCCAAATAAACCAAATGTTTAAAAATTATTTTGTTCTTCTCTGTAATAATAAGAAAGTTGTTCTTGTACTTTATCCAAAGTAAGATATCATTTATATTGGAAGCAAAAACAGCCTATTGGGTCTATTTAATATTTATATGATTTTTAGTAGACTTAAGGTATGAAGATCCAAATTATGGAAAGATCTATTATCTAGAAAACCCCAGGTCCCGAGGATTCTGGATAACAGGTCCCATACCTGTAGCCCTCCTTCTCGTCAAGCACAAGCCATAGACTAGTACTTGCCAGCAGGTGGTGCTATATTACTGTGAATAGAACTGAAATATAAGTTTGGCTGAAGCAACATCCATTCATTGAATTATGTTTAAACCAATTATGAAGTTACAATACCATGACAGATTAAAGCTATTTAGGGTTTAAGCTATATAAAGGGCTTCTCTAGTATATTTTCAATGGATAGTATAATGTCACTTTTTCTTATTTTCTATACGTTTGTTTTCTATATAATTTATACGGGTGCAGTTTTTCTCTGTTTGTGAAATTGTATAAAAGCTGTTAGTCATTGGCAGTCTTTCCATTGACATTTTGAAGTCAGGAAGACATTTTCCATGAGATCACGGAGTTTGTATGGTATCTGCTTTTATGCACTTATTTTTAAGAACTTATTTGTGCTTTTATATGATTTTTAAATGTGTGTCCACTGTACATAAAGTCTCTTTTGCAGGGGTGCAGTTGACCCTTGCCCCCCGTCTGTGCCTTTTGTGCCGGGGGGGGGAGGGGGGTCAGGGACGACAGGGCTCACTGTAGCTTTGACGAAGGTGAGTCCACAGGCTCCAGATGCTTTCAGAGCCTTTTGGCCTGGGACTCTAGAGTATATGGAGCCCATGCCTTTGGGTAGGACACTTAAAGGAGAAGGAAAGCTACAAAAGTAGTTTATTGTAATAGATTAGCCACAATAGTGCAAGCTATAAGACTATATTTATGCTTTACCACACCTGAGTAAACAGCTCTAGAATCTCTCTCTGTGCGTTTAGGATAGCAGCTGCCATATTAGCTTGATGTGACATCACTTCCTGCCTGAGTTTCTCCCTGCTCACTCATAGCTCTGGGCTCAGATTACAGCAGGGAGGAGGCAATGGAGGGAGAGAAGAGCAAACTGAGCATGCTCAAGCCCTAGCCCTGGAGGTTTATGCTGAAAACAGGAAGTCTGATACAGAAGCCTATGTGTACACAATAGAAGGAAAGAAATGCTGTGTTTATTTTGACAGAGGACTCAGAGCAGCATCACTTTGAGGGTTTACTGGTATATTTACACAGACCATTCTGTTAAAGCTTACTTAATTTCAGCCTTTCCCTCTACATTAAGGGTGAAGAAAGCACAACCTCAGGCTTTCAAAAAATAGAAAATCTGCTTCTTGAAAACAGTGACCCTAGTGTAACTTCGGAAAGGATTTTAGATTGTAAGCTCCACTATGGCATGCGCCATTGACCAATGTTTGCAAAGCATTGGACCAGTGGGGAGTATCCAACCAAGGCAGAACTCAAAGATTCAGTAGAAAATAATGCATTCAGTAGGGTTGAGTTTCTTTCATTCTAGGTCCAAGGAATATATTGTTAATTGGGTTGAATAACTACCAGTATAGCCATCCAAAAATAACAGGAACCCAAAGCCAAGTGATTATCAATTAGGAACATAGATTTCCTGAGCAGGCTCCCAGCCAGGGAAGAGCCAATGACATCACCCAGAAATCTGATAACAGATGTCTTCAAACTTCCCGAATTCCTTGAATGAAGAAGGCATGACTTCACCCAGCAAGCAGCACCCATCCGCAATACAAACAACTTGGCACCACAGCCTGTGGCATGCGAGGAATGAAGCCCAGTGACACGTGGGTCATGTGAATGGTGTAAAATGACTTCGGTGAGATTGTTGATAAATATCTTTTTCCAGGAAAAGAAGAGGAAATATCTCGCAGCTTTCTGAAGAGAACGAAGTCATGTTTTGTGACTAGGGGGCATGGGGTCCTGAAAGCAGCTGGTTTATGGTACATTCTTATCTGAAAGCTCACAGCTTGTCTCTTGTTGACACTTAAGCTGGTCATTCACCTTTTATATATATATATATTTTGTACAATTTTTGGTGCATATATAACTGACTACAGTTCCGGTATTGGGCATGTTTGACAATATATATATATATAGATATAGATATAAATAATATATATAATATAAAAGGAAATGAAGAGATCCTATTTACGTCATGCTGTTGTGATCATTTGGGGCCCAGACGACAGGAGGCTGCTATACAGGGCCGCCATTAGAAACCACGGGGGCCCCGGTACAACAAAGTTTTCGGGGCCCCCTGGGCCTGCCCATCCCAGGCCCCAAGCCCCACCCCAGATCCTGCCCACTCCACACCACAGTTAAAAGACCACACAGACATCAGCGCTAAAAAAAGGTAACCCCCCCAGACACAAGTTAAAAATTGGGGCCCCAGAGAATATTTTTTTTAAAAAAAATTGGTGGCAGGGGCCTATAGATTATTAAAATAATACATTGGTATTAAAAATAAAAAAAAACACACATTGGTGTTCAGTCGAATTGAACTCGTGGCTTCAGGACTTCCAACTTCGCCTCCTTTCGTGACTTTGGGTCTTTTCGCAGTTTCGGGACTTCAGTTCCGGCTGTTTTTATGACGTCGGATCTTTTTGCCATTTCAGGACTTCAATTTCGCCTGTTTTTGTGACTTCGGGTCTTTTCGCGGCTTCGGTACTTCGGCTGTTCAGCACTTCTGCATTACAGCTGTTTGGGACTGTTAGGAGAGGCGGCAAGGCCTTGGCACTGTCAACGGGGGCCCGGCTATTTCGAAAAGTGCAGCACAGCCAGGCGCCCCTTCAGGCCCGGGCCCAGTACAGCAGTACCCCCTGTGCCCCCCTGATGTCCGCCCTGCTGCTGTAACTTGTGGGGTTGATGGCAGTGGACAGTCCTATTTAACAAAGAGAAGAACGAGGTGCTACAGATAACCAAAGCAGATGACTCACCAAGTGAAATCAGTGGTCCAAGTGCACTAGCCCCAGACTCTCAGCTCAGCTCAACAATTAATGTTTTCCCAGATTTGACATAAAAAATTTGTCTTGATGTACCCAAAAACTACTGTTTTTTTCCTCTTTGAATGTTATTTGTGAAACAAAGACGTTTAAAATAATAACCAGATGTATGTTTTGCCATGGTTCTGCCTGTAAATGGTCAATTCCAATGGGCGTGCCCCTTATACAGTCCTGCACCAATCACTTATTGCTTTAGGTTGTGTATGTGACTGACAGAGTCAGAGACAGTAAATATTGTATCTCAAAGTAAAACAGACTTCTATATATCCTTTCAGTACTTGAAGAAAAAGTTACTTAAACACATTTCCCCGATTTTACATTTTCCCGGATTTTACATATTTTTTTCCTGGTCCCCTGAAAAATGTAAAATGGGGGTTTTACTGTATGCAGATAAACCGAAATGGGGGCATGAGGGACTCAAAGTAAACCACAGGGCCAAAAAATATAGAAGTAAACGCAATATTTATTGATATAGCTAAAAAAAACATCTCGTTAGGCCCTACGCGTTTCGTGCTCAATAGGCACTTAGTCATGTGCTGCCTAGTGGACAGTCCTATGTCAATACCAGCAGTATATCACCGTAGCACAACATCATGTTGCCTTGATTCCTCCATTTCTAGAACATTAAAGAAGATGATGTTTTTTGCACCTATGTGTTGAAGCTACACATCACTATAAATCCCCCAACACTAGTGAGGTCTCCTTGTTGCAACCATAGCTGGCACCATAGCTCAACTTCTATACCCCAGTGCTTGAACGTTAGATGACAGAGTTTTAAGAGATCTTCACCATCCACAGATTCCCCTTAGGACCCAATACCTTTCAGTTAGGTGTAAGGAAGATGGGAGTTGCAGTCAAGCTGGAGGACCATGGGTTGAAGACCAGCAGGTTAAGCAGTGAAAGACACTGGCACTTTTGGGAGAGTAATCATATTTCATGTTCATAAAGTCAGCCTATGTTTTGCCCCTAAGGCATATTTAATTGTCCTGTGCAAATATGTGTTTTAGAGAAAGCACTGTTCTTTCCTGAATCATAAGCCAAGTTCATCCTGACCAGGTATATCTGAACTTTGGCCTTTGGTTGGTCTATAATACCCAACAGGGATGGTGGGTGTGCCACGTTTTTGACATACCTGCTGTTTAAAGGATAAATAAAACTTTGAAATAAGTGAATGTAAAATTGATGAGGGTGCTATTCTAAGCACTTTTGCAATGTACATTCATTCTTTTTTTTTTTTGAATTCCAAGATATTAAGGAATACATGTACTGTTAATATTGATTAATTTTGTTACAACGGTGTCATTTGCTGTTCATTTTCTGACCACCAAGAAGTCAATGAAGTAGCCAGGACAAGATGCTCCTCTAATGTTCTTCTGGCTAGGAAAAAATTAGAAACCTTTCTCAAATCTTTCCTAACCAGAAGAACATCAGAGCTTGACTACTCAGTGGTCAGAATGGTCAGAAAACGACCAGTAGGTGGCACTGTTGTAACAAAATTCATTCATGTTAACGGTACATGTATCCCATTATATCTTGGAATTAGAAAAAAAAAAGAAAAATGAATGTACCCTCATCAATTTTACATTCAATTATTTATAGGTTTACCTATCCTTTAAAGGGGCCGGCATGATAACCTTCTGCTTTGAAGCAGAATAATGGGACCAGTGAAGATCATTAGAAGTTGCCCAGCAGTCCTTCACCTGTACAAAAGCTGTAGTTGAACAACTGGAGGGCAGCAGGTTGCATGTTTATTAGTCAAATCATAAGAATAGTACATACACAACCTTGGATATCTGCTAGAGAGCTAGTGTGGCTTGGGTATTGGTGAAGTCACCATGGTAAGGGGGAACAACATCACTTGAATTTAGGCAACCATACTTGTGCCAGTGGTTATGTTATTTGACCAATCAGCCACTGGTTTTAGCATCTGTTATTGTCCAATAACTATATTGGGTTACCACATCAGCCTGTATCAAAAGACGCAGCGCAGATGCACAAAAAGAATCAATTACTCTCACTAATAAATAACATCCACCATACTGAAATTTTCAGTGCGATTGCGTCCGATTTATATTGATATGTAAACTCAACTGATGCAATTGAATCCCCCTGGTGTCCACAACAATGCTAGAATGACCAATTCTAAGCAACTTTTCCAATGCTTTTTTTTATAGTTTTGGAGTTATTTGCCCTCTTCTTCTGACTCTTTACAGCTTGCAAATGGGGGTCACTGACCCCATCTAAAAACAAATCTTTTGTTAGACTACAAAAGTATTGTTATTGCTACTCTTTATTACTCATATTCTAGTCAGGCCCTGCCCTTTTCATATTCCAATCTCTTATTCAAATCAAAGCATGGTTGCTAGGGTAATGGCCCTAGCAACCAGGTTTCTGAAATTGCAAACTGGAGAGCTGCTGAATAAAAAGCTAAATAACTCAAAAAACTACAAACAATAAAAAAATTAAAAACAATTTCAAATTGTCTTATATCACTCTTAACATCATACTAAAATTTAATTTAAAGGTGAACAACCCCTTTAAAGTTTGAGTACAATTTTAGTATGTTAAGAGTGATTTACTGAGCTGGAAAGAGAGACAAAGAAGTCAAATAATTAAAAAAAAAACTATAAAAAAAGAAGGCCAAATGAAAAGTTGCTTAGAACTGGCCATTCTATTACATGCTAAAAGTTAGAGTTAATATGGTGGTTGACCTTTAAAGGGATACCGTCATGGGAAAAAATGTTTTTCAAAACGCATCAGTTAATAGTGCCGACTCCAGCAGAATTTTGCACTGAAATCCATATCTCAAAAGAGCAAACAGTTTTTTTTATATTTCATTTTGAAATCTGACGTGGGGCTAGACTTGTTGTCAGTTTCCCAGCTGCCCTCAGTCATGTGACTTGTTTGAGTGAAATTGGGTGATATCACCCCCCTCCCTTCCCCCCAGCAGTTTAACAACAGAACAATGGGAAGGTTACCAGATAGCAGCTCCCTAATAAAAGATAGCAGCTGCCTGGTAGATCTAAGAACAGCACTCAGGGTCGGACTGGAGGGCCCGGGGCCCACCGGGACTACTGTCCAGGGCCCCTTCCGACCCGCCCCCCAACCCCTACTGCGACGCGCTGAGCGCGCGCACACAAAGGCGCCGCTTGGCGCGCTAGCGTGAAGGCGCCTGGCGCATGCGCAGAAGGCGCTGCGCTGATCGGCGCTGCGGGAGGGAAACTTTTTTAAAGATATCTGGAGAGGTGTCTGGCCCGGGTATTTTCCCGGTGTCCCGCCGGGCCAGTCCGACACTGACAGCACTCAATAGTAAAATCCAGGTCCCACTGAGACACATTCAGTTACATTGAGTAGGAGAAACAACAGCCTGCCAGAAAGCAGTTCAATCCTAAAGTGCTGGCTCTTTCTGAAAGCACATGACCAGGCAAAATGACCTGAGATGGCGCCTACACACCAATATTACAACTAAAAAAATACACTGGTTCATGAATGAAATTTTATATGGTAGAGTGAATTATTTGCAGTGTAAACAGTGTAATTTAGAAATAAAAACGACACCATAAAAATCCCTTTAAGTTTATTTACCAATGCAGTGCAAGGTGCAAAATATTTACGCAACTTGGCATGCTTCTTTTCCCTACAATGACGCATTTTTCCCCCAGAATTGCAGCATAACTGTAGGCATATTTATCAAAACTTGTAATGCACCAATATGGACACACGTTGGTAAATTTTGTGCAGCTTGCGGTGATTAAATGATGTCTCTTCCGGAAGGGGCACTAATCAGAGCATCTAATTCACTTGCTGGTCCAGACTGACAGTAATTCCAGTGTTCCCATATATTTATGAGTGCACATAATGTATTAGAGCAGACTGAAGGGGTTCCTTGGCAATATGTATAGGTGCATCATAGAGAGCTAGTTCTTCTGCTGGCATAAATAAATGAGCATTCCTTTTTTTTTTTTGTTTTCTCCTTTTTGCGGTTTCTGAGCAATATGGATCAGATACTTGGATAAAAGTAACATTTTGTTGGGGTTGGAGATCCCCTGATATTTGGGTATTCAGGCATTTTCCTCCTGCTTCATTCAGAATACTATGGCGAATGGGGTTAAATCTCTGGTGCTATTGGGGGAGTGACCTGCCTAGTCTAAAGTAGCATTATACACCGGCGCTTTACCAATCTGTCAGTGTTATTAGCAAAGAAAGCGAATCTTTTATACAGAGGCATTTTATCAATTCCCCCTGGCGTTCAGGCTGCAGTAAATATCCTGATCGGGAACTAACAGCATTCATAGCCGCACTGAGCTACACACAGCTTATGAATAGTAATTTGTTTACAGCAGTTGCCAGTTAAAATTTCGAGTGGAATGCTTGTTTTTTCTTTATTTGCCTTGTCTTAACTAATAGAAGCCCTGTGTGCATGTGTATATATATATAAATATAGGTTCCCAAATTGCTCAATGGAACTCAAAATCAGATCTGTTTTTGAAGTGCAATAATACAAATTCTCTTTAACCGTTTCAGGTGACGTTCTGGTTATACAATGGAGGACCCACCCAGTTTACATTGGGATGCCCGTGAAGGTGCATACTATATACAAATCAAAGTTGACGCTGAATTTGATCAGGCCCCTTAGAAGATCTGGTAATATCATAAAAGTCAGCTGGTGGTTTTATGAGGTATAACACTATGGAAACTCTGTGAGTTATAGCTGCAGAATAGACCTGCCTCCCTCCATCACATGTTTCATTATAACTCCAAAAGGCTGGAACAAGGGTTTGGAAACCAAGCTGAAACTGGTTGCATTGTCCAATGACATTTAAAAAGCACCCATAACACTGCACTTCAATACCTCTGCAACCCATGCTTGTCCAATAGTTTCACTTTAAGCCCTCTTCTAAGGTCCGACCTTTGTTCAGGACCCCCCTTAAAATTTAAGCAGTTTGGTTAGGGCCCCCTTAGGGACGTAGGAAAATATTGGTGATCCAATTATAGATTAGGAAGGCAAATAAATATTCACTCCACATCTCATACTGGTACATCCTAATTGGCCTTCAGTCTAGGCTTTCAGGTGTATCTTGTAGAGCAAATGCCCATTCTCCTTAATTCTTACCCTAACTAAGCTTTAGGCCAAACCCCTCTGCCAATGCCTTAAGCCTCCCCAGTGGGAGCATCCCAACATTGTAGGAAGCAATTATCTCCAAAGTTCCAAAGTAAGCCCAGAATCACTTCTACCTTCTACTCTGATCTCCTCCTCCTCCATGATATCAGGTCCTTTTATCAATCTTTTTTGTATTATATTATTTTGTATTCTATTAGCCTTACATTTAGACATTGAGTGCTCATAATATACAACAGTCCCTGCCCCATGGAGCTGACAGTTTAAGGCCCCTATCACATTCACACACAATAGGTTCAGATTCACAAGGAACTAAGCAACTTGCCTGTATGTTTCTGGAGTGTGGGAGGAATCCAGAGTACCCAGAGGAAACCCACACTTGGGGTACACATTCAGAGATATAGCCTAAATATAGATTGTTCCATATTGTGTGAATGTATACCAGCTGTATGAAATTTAAAATGCATCAGGCCTTAATTTCCAGCAGCCCGTTGTAATACATTTTTTAGCCTGAATTGCTGCCTGGTTTGTGAAGATAATAGATGTGGAGATGGCTGGGTTACAGGTGGCAGAGAGGCTGCATTAGGTACACGTATGAGCAGTGGAGCAGGGACGTTGGGTGGATCTGGAGTGGCCTTATATTCCAAAAATCGAATGGCATTCTCCCAATGAGCCACCATCTCTATTTATTATTTTTCTTCTGAATCCCTCATATCCAGTTTCCCGATATGTAAAGGGTGACCATATACTAGCGCATACTCTCGGCTATAAGTGATTGTCCCATTAATCTGTAGATACCACATGAGTGGCCTTGTTTGGGATAGCTGCCTTTCTATCTTTCCCTTTGGCTGGACCGACAGCCAGGAAAATTGGTAAAGAAGAAAGCGAGGAGGAAGCTATAGTGATCTTCACTTATTCATCTGCTGATGGACCCACCAACATGGTGCCCATTTGTTTTAATTCCAATGATATAGATCAGCTTTACAGAAAGGATACAGTTTGTGGTAGCTATTGGGCACTGCCACAAAATAATTTTAGGGACCCTCTAGACATTTCTTATAAACAGATATTTAAAGGGATACTGTCATGGGAAAATATGTTTTTTTCAAGTCGCATCAGTTAATAGTGCTGCTCCAGCAGACTTCTGCTCTGAAATCCATTTCTCAAAAGAGCAAACAGATTTTTTTTTTATACTCAATTTTGAAATCTGATATGGGGCTAGACATGTTGTCAGTTTCCCAGGAGCCCCAGTCATGTGACTTATGCCTGCACTTTAGGATGGAACTACTTTCTGGCAGGCTGTTATTTCTCCTACTTAATGTAACTGAATGTGTCTCAGTGGGACTTGGCTTTTACTATTGAGTGTTGTTTTTAGATCTGCCAGGGAGCTGTTATCTTGTGTTAGGGAGCTGCTATCTGGTTACCTTCCCATTGTTCGTTTGTTTGGCTGCTGGGGAGGAAAAGGAGGGGGGTAATGCAGTACAGCAGTAAAAAGTGACTGAAGTTTATCAGTCACATGACTGGGGGCAGCTGGGAAACTGGCAATATGTTTAGCCCCATGTCAGATTTCAAAATTGAATATAAAAAAATCTATTTGTTCTTTTGAGAAATGGATTACAGTGCAGAATTCTGCTGGAGCAGCACTATTAACTGATGCGTTTTTAAAACATGACAGTATCCCTTTAAACTGTTTATCAGTTAGCATCCCTCCATATCTCTTGGCTCCCCCCAGCACTCACAGGGTCTGCCTCCTCTATGGTTACACCTCTGCTCAGCAAGAATAAGCAGTATGACAGCCCAGTCTGAGCTCAGTATAAGTTTCTGCTGAAGGCAATTTGGAGGCATGCTAAGGATATGCACTGTGATTGGCTGGTTTCTTGCCACACGTATCACTGAACCCTATTGAGAACCTTCTGGCATATGTGTTCTCGTTCATCACCTTGTAAGTAAGGGTATATACGTTTCTGTAAATAAAAAGATTATTGTCTAATTCAGGGGGAATCGCAATGACATTTTTTTTTCTTACCCAGCAAATAACGATGCCCTGTTTGCTGCTGTCTTAATGCAGCTTTTAGATTTCATTTTTGATATCAGCTCCAAAACTAAAATAAAGAGCAGCAGTTGCTTGTGAGTGTGGCATTAGGGGGAACACAGGCACCTTTTTGTACAGCATAGAAAAGAATCCCAAAAGGAATTAAAAAATTAAACACACTGAAGCAACTGTCCCTTTAAGAGTCTAATCCCCCCCTCCATCTAACAGCTTCATCAGTCGGCTAAGTGGCGCCTACCATTTAGAAGGGAGCTTCTCAGTCCCCTGATATTTGAAGTGTGGAAAGCCAGGTCCTCTCTCGCCTGGCAACCTGCCCTGAATTTTTTTTTTCTTCAATTTTTAAAGAAACCTCTCTTTCAATGCACACACATACAGGAGGAGTATAGAGACACAATACAATGAATCATATATTCCCCCCCCCAAAGCCCTTCATTGGCATTTCCCTCCCTCCCTCCGGGGCTTCCACTGAGTGGCAGCCACTCAAAAGCACTCACCCATGCAACACCTTCTTGTATTCTATTAATGAGTTTTTATGGCGACTTGTTTAAATGTTGTCATTGATTCCCGGTTTGGCAGAAGGGAGACTCGGCAAGCAGAGTGGCTTCCGCATGAATCGGTGTTTTCTGAAAGTGCAGTGTGATAAAATAGCATATTATGCATTAGATGGTGTCAAGAAGGAGTTGGATGGCCTCTTAGCAAGTGAGAAAATACACGGTTACTGCAATCAAATAAATAAAGTCAATTTATTATCATCTGTCCCCTGTACTGACCCTGCTATCCGCTCATGATTCAACTGACATGATGGGCTGCTTGTCTTCCGATCCTCTGTATTCTGGCAGCAATGGCCGACCAGGAGCTAGGACATATACCGGTATATCATGATTGCTGGCCTATGGACGACCAGCTTTAAAAGGATCCAGACAAGTTCTAACTAATCATATCCCTTTCTACCCCAGTAATCAATGTCATTGGCACTATTTTGATCAATGGCATATCATTTTTTTTTTATTCTTTATTTATACAATTCTGCAACACATTAGAGAGATTATACATCATTCTATGTCCCAGAGGAGCTTGCAGTCTAAAGCTGCCATAGACGCAAAGATAAAGTCGTACAAATTGAGTGGCTTGTCCTGACGTTTTTCGTGCCATGGCGATCGGTCGTTTAGTCGATGGGACAGGTTAGAAGATTTCTGTCGGCTGACGATTATATCTCTGCATGTATTGTCTATCTGACTATTTCAATGGGCCACTGTCACTACTATTTGTCAGAAATATAGACAATTAGGCACACACCTTGCGCAACTTAATTGGATGCGCAAATACAAAAGGTTTCCAAACCTAAAGGAAATATAAAAAGTAAATTGTATGCGCTTCCCATCACTTGAACGCCCCACAACACTTAGTCTTAACTAACTAGGGTCCGGTTAAGACTCTTAGGGGCCGATTCACTAACTTCGAGTGAAGGATTCGAAGTAAAAAAGCTTAGAATTTCGAAGTGTTTTTTGGGCCACTTCGACCATCGAATGGGCTACTACGACTTTCGACTACGACTTCGAATCGAACTATTCGAACTAAAAATCGTTCGACCATTCGATAGTCGAAGTTCTGTCTCTTTAAGAAAAAACTTCGACCCCCTAGTTCGCCATCTAAAAGCTACCGAACTCAATGTTAGCCTATGGGGAAGGTCCCCATAGGCTTTCCTAAGTTTTTTTGATCGAAGGATATTCCTTCGATCTTTGGATTAAAATCCTTTGATCGTTCTATCGCACTATTTGCGCTAAAATCCTTCGACTTCGATATTCGAAGCCGAAGGATTTTAATTCCCAGTCGAATATCGAGGGTTAATTAACTCTCGATATTCGACCTTTTGTGAATCAGCCCCTTAGTGTTGTGGGGAGTTCAAGTGTCGGGAAGCGCATACAATTTACTTTTTATATTTGTCAGAAATAACTTTTGTATGATTGCTGTCTTTGAATAATGGCTAGAACTTAATCTGATTTGTTCTTTTTACTACTTTATTTATTATGAAGAGTTAATGGTAGGTCAGGAGATTGGCACTGATGATCGTGCGTCGGACATAAGGATATATCTGCACTTCTATGGCCAGCTATCATATATCCTGGGGTCAGTTTTATTAGGAGCCAGTTAACCTACCTGTATGTTTTTGGGAGCTTGGGAGGAAACTACAGAAGCATGGAGAGAATATACAAACTCCTTTTATATAGTGCCTGTGCTGGAACCAAACCCAGCACTGCAAAGCAACAATGTTCATGATACCATTCTGCACCTGATACAGTTTTCCCAACTTCCAGCCCTGACTCTATATGCAGTGCAAATTGGGTTAATGCCATACTGAAAAGGTAGATTTGCGGGGTTTCCTATTTCAAATATAAAGAAACAAAATAGTGGTATTGGTCTAATGAAAAGATTGGGTAGAATGCTGACCATGGTGCAGTAAATGCATGGTTCAGCATTCAGACAGGGCCACTTCACATTTTATTTTCTCTCTGTATTAATCTGATGAAAATACTTAGAGCTAAATATCACGCTGATCCAATTGTGGGGGCTAGGGCCCAACGATCGGATCATAACGAACTGATGCAGTCCTCAATCCGACAGGATTTTTAAAGCCGGCATCTGGCCAACTTTTGGCCAGATATCGATCAGGGAAGCCGGTCGAGGGCCCCAAACACTGGGCAATAAACTGCCGTCTTAATCTGTTGTCATTTTATATCTGCCCATGTATGGGGCCTTTAGGGGCCAGGGGGGTGTCATTAATGAGTGTGTGTCCAAACACAAGTGTAAAATGGAATTCTCCAGGTTTGGCAGTAGCATGCACATTGCATCAAAGTAATGTGGGTTGAAGTATATTTAAATTCTTAAATAAGATGTGAATAAATGCAATGGACTTCATTCGTTTCCCTTGAGAAGTTACCCTGGTTTCCTCCCACGCTCCAAAAACATACAGGTAGCTTAATTGTCTCTTAGTGAATTTGAAAGGGATTTTGATTGTAAGCTCTGCTGCATGTATATGACAACACTATAGAATATGTGATATATAAATAAAGACTAAGAATAATGCTGAGAGAGGCAAGTAATTGGTCGTCTTTGCCATGCACACAAATTGTTCCTTCTGGATTTAGTTCCTACCACAAGGAAATCCCATTCTCTGTATAGTGCTGTAGCATAGTGATATAAGCTAAGGTCACATGCAGCTGACATAAGGAACTGAACTCAAACCTCCCTGTATCCAAGCACAGTGCAAGTGATCTGATATGTCAGTTAAAGGGCACCCTAAATTCCCTGTGCCTTCTCCAGCCCTTTGCCTGTGGTTTGTATATGAGCACAGATCCTTAGTTGGGAGTGTCCAATGGCACACATAGGAATCATTTAAACGCATATTTATATGAAACAGTTTCTTACATAAGGGCTGGTTTATGCAATATCTTTTTATAGCGCTCTGGGGTATAGTTTCCCTTTAAATAAAGAATAATAATAACAACTCCACGGCAGGACTGGTGTGCTTTTTTTTAAAAAAATACCATGCCTGTGTTTCAACTCCAAACAGGTTCCCTTTATTCCAAACGTTATCATTTTGACTTGGCATCGGTAGCCTTCAAGCCCCATAAAATGTAATAAAAGACAGGGGTAACGTTGGACGGGACAGTAATTTCTGCTTTATGGTGCATGCCAAGCCCCAATTAGTGCATATTCTTTTAGGATACATATATACCAGATGTTTTGGCCATTTAGACATAGCGTGTTGTTTGTTGGTGGTGCCAGCGATATTCAACACCTCAAGGGCAAGGCAACCATATCATGTAACCCCCTACTCATTTTTATAGGTTACATTGGAAATGCATTAATTCACATGAAATAACCTATCCGATTCTTTTGTATTTAGTTATTTTAGGCAAGTTTATGCTTCCTGCAAATGCTGCATGTGTGCATATTTTTTATATATATATATATATATATATATATATATATATATATATATATATATATATATACGCAGATTTAGAAAAATACAGAATTATGGTGCAACATACAGGAAGCTATTTCTGATATGTGCAAAAATAATATATATAAATAAAATAATTTAGTTAAAGCGGCCCTCGGCCCTGGATCTCAGCCTGCCCCCTTCCTTTGGTGCATGCGCTGACCCAGGTAACCCCCTTCAGTTCCACCAATGGATTTAGCCACAAGGATCTAGTTGGCGGATTGAGGGAATTGCTGTGGTTTGTGCTTTTTTCTATAACATATGAGCATCCCAGGGCTGTCCCCTTAAAGCTGCCACCCTAGGCACTAGCCCTCGGGTGCCTTTTGTAAATACAAACCTTAAAAAGGTGGTTCACCTTTAGATAACATTTTAGTATGTTATAGAATGACTACTTTGAAGCAGGCCCGGACTGGCAATCTGTGGGTGCTGGCAAATGCCAGTATTTAGTGTCAGTATTTAGTGGGCTGATTGGGCCTCTGTGTACCTGAAATGACAGGGCCTATTTTAATTCTCAGTACGGACCTGCTTCTAAGCAACTTTGCAATTGGTCTTCATTTTTTTCTTTCTAGTTTTTGAATTATATGTCTTTGCTTCTGAATGTTTCAGTGTGGTCACTGACCCCCATCTAAATGCTCTGTAAGACTACACATTTTTTGTTATTGCTACTATTTATTACTCATCTTTCTATTCAGGCCCTCTCCTATTCATAATCCAGTCTTTTATTCATATCAATGCATGGTTGCTAGGATAATTTGGACCATAGCAACTGGATTGCTGAAATTGCAGACTGGAGAGCTGCTGAATATAAAGCTAAATAACTCAAAAACCACAAATAATAAAAAATGGATTGCACATCGTCTCGGAATATCATTCTCTACATCATACTAAAAGGTAATTTGAGGATGAACAACCCCTTTAATGGAATGACATGGAATGGAACTGGAACTTTCTGGGCCCTTAGGGCAAAGGACCTGCTTAACAGGTACTGAATTTGGGATTAAAGCTGGCCATGTATAAATAATTTTATTTATTATTTATGTATAAATTATTATTGAATTAGAAAGTGTACAGAGAAGTGTGGTGTTTATACAAATGGCCTGTAGATGTCACTGTGCTCAGACTTATACTGTGCATACTTCCTGGGAGCTTAAAAGTGAAAGTGAAAGTTACTGTCGTGTAAGGCCTGCATGAGTCTGCTAATAAAGCACTGTTATACTCTACTAATCCTCGGCTACCCAAAACATAACAAGAAAGGCAACTAAGCTGGTAAAAGGTATGGAAAATCTCAGCTATGAGGAAAGACTGGCCAAATTGGGGTTGTTTACGCTGGAGAAGAGGCGCTTAAGGGGTGATATGATAACTATGTATAAATATATAAGGGGATAGTATAATAATCTCTCTAATGCTTTACTTACCAGTAGGTCTTTTCAGCTGACACAAGGTCACCCATTCCGATTAGAAGAAAAGAGGTTCCTTCTAAATATTCGGAAGGGGTTCTTACAGTAAGAGCTGTGAAATTGTTGAATTCTCTCCCTGAATCAGTTGTCCAGGCTGATACATTAAGAAGGGGTTGGATGGCTTTTTAGCAAGTGAAGGAATACAGGGTTATGGGAGATAGCTCATAGCTCAAGTTGATCCAGGGGCTAGTCCGATTGGCATCTTGGAGCCAGGAAGGATTTTCCCCCTCTGAGGCAAATTGGAGAGGCTTCAGATGGGTTTTTTTGCCTTCCTCTGGATCAACTGGCAGTTAGGCAGGGTAAAATAGAGTTAAAAGGTTGAACTTTATGGACGTGTGTCTTTTTTTCAACCTAATTTACTATGTTACCTTTCCACTTCTTCAATACCTTCCTTTTGAAGCACAAACATCAACATATCAACCTCTCCTAGAAAGAGCAGAGACACACACAATTGGGGAGGCAGATTGGGGAGATTAGTTGCCCAAAGAAGAGGAGATTTGAGGCCAGGCGACTAATCTCCCCAAATTGTAGCGTGTGTCCTAAAGATAGATATGAGTTCACTTAATTTCCCCTCTTACTAATGCACCTACCTCTCCCCTCCTCCGAATACTTTACACAAAGCAGGTCACCTCTCTCCTCTTCTTAATATGACCACCAGAGCACCTGTACCGCTTTCCTCTGTCAAATAATTATCACTTACCTTACGTAAATCTGGGCAATCTTAATAGGAATGCACCAAATCCACTTTTATAGGATTCGGCTGAATCCTTTGTGAAAGATTTGACCAGATAAAGAAACCGAATCTGAACCCTAATATGCAAATGTAAAAGGGGGAAAAATAACCCCCTTTTTTAAACCATGGATTCGGTGCATCCCTAAATCATAAACGTGTCTGCCTATTTCACTTGTAAAAAGTGATAAGAAGGTTTTTGATGATCTAGGAGGTAATGATATGTAGCAGTGTTCTCAACACTGGAGTTGTCAGAAACAGGGGGTGCTGGCTGCCCTGTGGAAAATGGGATGATTGGGCCTATACAAATATACAGTACAAAAAGTGACGTACCACTACTAGATATTGTATTAAAGAGTATAATTTCTTAAGGACAAGGCGCAATCACTGGCTCCTAATTGCTCCCCTCAGCACAAGTTTCTTTAGTCCTTTCACACCATCATGGGTTTACTATATGAGATATATGTAAATATAACGTTCACAGTGCAAGGCTAAAACTTGTCACAATCATAATTAACTCAGGATGAATTAATAATCCTCCCTGTAGCATCTGCTTCTATGACAGATGTAACCTCACTTTGTTTGGATGATTTTTGAAGACCCTTAAAATGGAAGACTATGAAGGTCTGGGCCTCTCTTATGGAGCTGCTCTGGGCTAGTAAGTGTACAGCTTTTGTAGCCATATTCCTTCTAGTCTTTAGTTCTACTTTAACCTGTGGCCCATGGCCTTAAAATAGGTTTCCATATTTCGCTTTCACACATTTAAATGTTTTCCTTCACTAGACCAACAGTAGACTAGATCTCCTGAGCCTTGTGGGGATGACCAAAATTGAGAGTATGGGGAGATAGGCTTATGCTTCAGCTTTGCAGAAGTAACATTGAGTGCGGTCAAGTAGAGGCTCTTCTGATCCACGTGCCCCTCACTGTGTGTTGTACTGTGCTAACCTGATATATTATTATGGACATGCACTATATTATTGTAGTAGAGATCCAGAAGGGGAGACTTGTCAGGGGCAGATTAGAACCCACTGATTCATAAATAACCAGCATATTGATCAGTTTCCAGAAATTAGTGTTCCGGCCATAAATATATATTTCTTTCATGGCCAGTATCTAGATATTACAGGTATGGTTATCTGAAAACCAGTTATCCAGAAAGTTCCGAATTACAGAAGGACTGTCTCCCATAGTCAATTTATCAAAATAATCCAAATTTTTAAAAAAGTATTTAATTTTTCGCTGTAATAATAAAACAGTAGCTTGTACTTGATCCAAACTAAGATATAATTAATCCTTATTGGAAGCAAAACCAGCCTATTGGCTTTATTTAATGTTTACAGGATTTTCTAGTAGACTTAGGGGTTATTTATCAAAGTCCGAACCTATTTCAATATTTTCTGCTACAAACTTCGATCAAATCCGCTTGGGTTTTTTATGCTAATTTATTATTATATTTTCCCAAAAATCTGCTTTGCGGGAAGAAAATCAGATTTTCTCAGATTTTTCCATTTTTCCATTTTCACCCGAAAACTTCCGGGTATTGCATGAAACCCATCGCATATCAAAAAATCATTGGGACTTCTCCCATTGACTTATATGCAACCTCGACATGTCTGAGATGCCGGATTTTCAGATTCAAACTTTTCCATCCTCGTGGGTTTAATAAATTCCGAAAAATTTGTGATTTTTTGAAAGTTCAATTTTATAAAAATTTTCGTTATTTTTGCATTCGGAGTTTGTAATTAACCCCCTTAATGTATGGAGATCCAAATTACAAAAAGACCCCTTATCCGTAAAACCCCAGGTCCAGAGCATTCTGGATAACAGGTCCTATACCTGCACAACCTTAATTGTTCCTACCAACCTTATAATCAGTGTCATTGTACATCATAATGTTCTACTGATACAGACTTGGACTTTCTAAATCTGGAGTTTTAATTTGATGTATTCTTACTTCACAGTCCATATTTAGGTCCAGTAACTGGATAGAAGTCACACAGCTACGTTCCACTGCTCCTTTCCAAATCATCACCCTCGCAAGAACGTATATAATAGTGCATTAGTGATACAGTTAAGGAAACATAAACATGCCTCGTATGCAGAGGCACACCATGTGGTCTTAACAAACTGCCAGGAGGATATTGTTACATCTGATTTGTTTGTCTTGTGTATTATTTCTTTTCATACACATTCATATACAGCCCTATGACTTCTCAGCTTTTTAAGTACCAAAGGGTTCCTTATGAAATATATTTGTGTCTGATAAAGTAAATGCCAGTGAAATAATATTCTTAAATATTTTGCCATAATAGAAAAAGGCAAATGATAGAGTTGGCCAAGAGGAACTTGCACCCTAAGCAAGGACGCCCCTATCTCCTCCTGACCTGCTCCCTGAAACTTCTCCCCTACTTGCCAGACCTCCAACACCCCTGTTGTCAGCTCCATCTACATATTGTGTACTGGGCAGTTAGAAACGGAGCAGAGACAGGTGGTGAAGCGCCCCCAAGTTGCACCCTAGGCACGTTCTCCAATCTCCATAGGTGAATCATTTGGAAAGAGGTCATCGTATTATGTAGTGTGTAAGACCTTGACCTGCATCAAAGGGGTGGGTCACCTTAAGTTAACTTTTAGTATGTTAAAGAATGGCCAATTCTAAGCAACTTTTAAGTTGGTCTTCATTTTTTATTTCTTAAGAGTTTTTGAATGATTTGGCTTCTTCTTCTGACTCTTTCCAGCTTTCAAATGTGGGTCACTGACCCCATCTAAAAAGAAATGCTCTGTACGGCTTCACATCTATTGCTACTTATCTTTCTATTCAGTCCCTCTCCTATTCATATTCCAGTCTCTTATTGAAATCAAGGCGTGGCTGCTAGGGGAATTTGGACCCCAGCAACCAGATTGATACATTTGCAAACTGGAGAGCTGCTGAATAAAAAGCAAAATAACTGAAAAACCACAAATAATAAACAATGAAAACCGAATACAAATTGTCTCAGAATATTATTCTCTACATCACAATAAAAGTTTGTAAGGTTTGTAATGACTTGAATGTTTCATTGGAAGGAAATTAGTGATCAAACAATCCCATATTTTGTTTATTTTGGTTTTATCAGAGAAACTGAGTTTCTCCAGCCCGAGACAATGTATCTGAGTGGTGCTGGTTACTAGTAAGGCCATCTTAGTAATGGCAGGGCCCAGGATTAATTAGACAGAAGCCATTATTTTTGTGACTTATGGACCATCTGCAGGGTCGGACTGGGGGACCCATCGGGGCATGCGCACAGTGGGGGGTGAAAAGAGAAAAGCGGTGCGGATCTGGGCCAGCAGGGCCTTAAAGAGACAGGGGTTCACCGGGTTTTTTCCCGGTGTCCCGACGGCCCAGTCCCACCCTGACCATCTGTACTTGTTGTGCTTCAACTCCCAGCACTTCCTCACAACCTTTTGGTGGTTGGAGCTGCTTTTTGCCAACTGGAGGGCTGAAGGTTAGATAACACAGATATAGAGAGTGACTGTTGCCTTCTTGCCCTACAATCTGTATCTGATGTGCCCAACTAACTGTGTAGGTCCCCACTATGTATTCATACCTCCCACCTGTACCATTTTTTTGCGCGTCAGTCCCGATTTTGACAGCTCATCCCACAGTCCCGGGTTTCTTACTGAAATGGCCCAAGTTTCTCTTTGATCTCCTGCACTGAACAGCCAGAGAAAGATATAACGTTTCTGAAATGTAATTAAATAAGAGGCCTTTGGCAGCCCAAGATGCACTTAACAATTTAAGATAAGCAATGATACAATTGTAGCTATTTAAGATAAGCAGGTCACTTGGGAGAGACTTTTAGCTTAAAGGAGAACTAAACACTAAAAATGAATATGGTTAAAAATCCCATACTTTACATACTGATCTTATTGTACAAGCCTCAAGTTTCTGCTTCTCAATAGCATCAATAATCCAGGACTTCAAACTTGTCACAGGGGGTCACCATCTTGGAAAGTGTCTGTGACACTCACATGCTCAGTGGGCTCTGAGCTGCTGTTGAGAAGCTAAGTTTAGGGGTCGTTGCAAATTATCCAGCAGAAAATGAGGTTGGCCTGTAATATAAGCTGATGCTACAGGGCTGATTATTAAATTCTGATGCTAATTGCACTGGTTTCTGTGCTGCCATGTAGTAATTATCTGTATTAATTACTAATCAGCCTTATATTGTGACGTTTCTATTCTATGTGTACTGTATATTGTGAGTGGGTCCCTAAACTCAGTAAGTGACAGCAGCACAGAGCATGTGCAGTGAATCAGCAGAAAAGAAGATGGGGAGCTACTGGGGCATCTTTGGAGACACAGATCTTTACTGCTAAAGGGCTGTGGTTGCCTTGGGCTGTTACAGAAGCACAAAACATCATGTACAACAATTCTAGCTACTTCTTTAGTTAAGCTTTTGTTCTCCTTTAAATGGCAATTCACCTTCATCAGCAAAACTGTTACAACACATACAACCTGGCCCTAAAACTCCCAGAAATGTGTTCAAACTTTCCTTAACCTGCAAAACTTTGTAAAAAGGATGTGGTATTTAAGGGTGTGTGTGGCCATACAATTCACCACACTGCGCACGCCAAATCTTTTTGTCCCTTTTTTCTGTTTTTAAAATGTTGGGAGGTATGTGTAATTCCAGTACAATCGCCTTCGGAATTGTTTTGCCAGTATCTGATGAAAAAAGCAATAAGCATGCATACCAAAGCAATAGCACACATTCAGATTTACATATGGCAACGTCCATTTAAAGGAACAGTAACACCAAAAAAATGAAAGTTTTTAAAGTAATGAAAATATCGTGTTGTGTTGCCCTGCACTGGTAAAACTGATGAGTTTGCTTCAGAAACACTACTATTGTTCATTTAAAGAAGCTGCTGTGTAGCAATGGCGGAAATTGAAAAAAGACTATATGGCACAGGTTAAATAGTGGATAACAGATAACACCATTATGTTCTACAGAGCTTATCTGCTGTGTAACCTAAGCCTTTTCTCCTTTGAATGGCTGCCCCCATTGCCACAAAGCAGCTGATTTATATAAACAATAATAGTGTTTCTGAAGCAAACACCAGTTTTACTAGCGCAGGGCAACACTGCATTATTTTTATTACTTTAAAACACTTTCATTTTTTGATGTTACTGTTCCTTTAAGACCCTAATATACTGCATGTGTTATTCCCACTGACAGTCTAGTACATCACACAGCAAGCAGGCCCCCCACTGTTTTAAAGTGTGTAGTTTATCAGTGTGGCTTGAGCTATGGAGTTTACTGTAAGCTGCCAAAAAAAGAGAACGAGAGGGACAGAGCAAACACATAAAGTTTCGGAATTATCTTTGAAATCAATCTTGCATAGCTGTCCTTGTCCCCCAGCACTCACTGGATTAAGAATAATGACAGGTGCTGATTTATAACAACAGAACTGGGGATTTATTTTATTTTAGCAATTTGTATTGTGTTTCCAACTGGGTGACATTTCGCAAGCAGTTTAAGTTTAAAAATAAAAAGTGTTACCAAAAGAATAACACAAACAGAAACGTATTTATTTTCCAAAGAAAACCGAACCACCGAATATTTATTTGATTTTATTGCTAAAAATGCCTGGTGTGTGTGCCATCGGCTCGTTGTTCAACCGTACAATATGGAATATTCAAGTAAACTTGAGCGATATTTTTCTGTGATCATTAACTAGCGTTTTTTTTTTTTTCATTTTTTTTTTTTTACAATACACAAAGATGAAAATAAATAAGAAGTGTATACAAAGATATTCTTGTTTGACCTCTAAAAACCTATGTATAATACAAGGAAAAAAAAATGTCACTCAAAAAAAAAAAAAAAAAATCTTTTTAGAACATTCATACTTATTTTGTGAATTATTAAGTCATAATAATTAAAAAAAAAATCTAATAATTTCTGCAATATTAGTGAAAAAAAAAACAAGTTTGGATAAAACCAGCTTTTAATGATGAACTTCCGTGAGGATTGTAGACAGGGGGAGAAATGCATTTTGAATTCTTCCTGGCAGCACAGGGTTAAATTAAAGGGAAAGTGCTTCCTCCCATCTCTGCATATTGGGATAGATTAAAAATGTGGTCCATATGCCTCATAAAATACAAATGACCCGTGCCCCCCCCCGCTCACCAAAAGACCCAGCTAGCAAAAAGAAAATTACATCATTATTATCTTTTTCTGTCTTTAAAAAAAAAAGAAGAATCTATTTATTTACAAAAAGCTGGTGACGGTTTTATATTCCCTTTTTTCCCCGTTTTGCTCACATATTTTTTTTTTTTGTTAAAAAGCTATGTTACATATAAAAATAAAACATCTGATTGGAGGTGCTTAGCTCTGGGTGCTTAATTAAGCGTCAAAAATAAAATACATAGCAAATAATAATATCAATAGTTATATTTGTCAACAGTGCTTGGGGGGGATACTTGGATAGGGTCATTTCTTTAAATATTTTATGACTTGTCTGTTTAACCCAAGATAAAGCAAAAGCTTAATTTATTATTTTACTCCCTCTTAGTAAACAAAGAGGCTAACTACATCTACATCTGTGACTTCACTGCCAAGCAATGAACGTGTTAAGGGTATGTCCCCATCTACATAGTCTTCTGCCACCCAACAGTTCAACGTCTAGAGTTTGTCCATTGCAAATGTTTCCATACCCAGTTGCCAGTGGCAGTAATGCACCATGTTGTTTGCCCGTCAGCAGTACAGAGGTTAAACATTGCCCCCATTCCCATTTCTTTAAGTCTTTTTATTTAATTTTTTTTTGGGTACCAGCAGTTAGCATGAACACTTACACTCTGAAATGATAGGGTACTGAACTGGAATCCATGTACAATACTTCTGCCTAGTCCATCCCTGGCAGTACCATCTTAAAAAGGTCTTTGTGACTGACTTGATGGGCTTGCAGTACATGCCCTCTGGAAAGGAACAAGACTTTTCGGAGAAGCAATGTCCCTCCTTGATAAACCTTGGCCAGAACCTGACCCCCAAGTCCTTCCAGGTGTACATCACTGGGCAGTAAGTGTAAGCCCACAACCACTGCAAGAACTTCCTACGGGCCTTCTTGCCCATCCTGATCCTGCCACCGTACGGTGTCTCGCTGAGGTCTAGTTTCTTCAGCTCCAAAGGGATAGAGCCAAGGGTTTTCATTTTAGTCAATGAGTCCTGGGTGGATGTGTTGACGCTGTTGGGCAAAACCACTGACATAAAATTAGGGTCGAAGTTGCTACCAAGCTTCTTCCTCAATGTCCGCTCATCCAGATCCTGCTCCTTTGGGTCTTGCTCTGGGTCTGGGTGTTCAATGATGTCCTTTACAGGTAAATTTTCACTCGGAGAGGGTCTAAGCCTGAGATAAGGCTGACAGGACCCCTGATGGTGAACCAGAAACAGCCACAAGCAAAGCAAAAAAGCCTCAGGCAGATTTATCCTCTTCATGATGTTCAACCCCCCCTTCAATGAAGAAGGTTCTCCCACCCCCCTCCCGCCTCTTAATCAATAATTACAGATAGTAAGATTCCAATGGACGCTTATAATCCACAAGCAGATTTTCGAATGCAGGGGAGCCGGTGGGTTCTGCTTAAAAGAAAAAAAAGATTCTTCCCAAAATTCTTATATTCTCCCCCTGGCCTGCTTTTTTGCAGAGCTCCGAAATAGATACAAAGTCCAGAGAAGATGCTTTAAATAGACCAGTGGTTTATGTGACACTCACTTTACACAGATGGGTATACTGTATGTGATCTGCAGCCTTGTGGAGCCAGGAAGTTTCTCACAGAGAGGTAGCTGTGTCAGTAAGTAAAGGAGAATCACACGGGGAAAGACGATATTTGACCCCCTTTTCCAACTTTTCATTTGCCCTGTAATTTTTTTTTATTTTTTATTTGGGCACGCAGATTCACAGAGGACTTTTCTCCATCCCCATGGTGACATCCAGGATAACTCGTCTAGACATTGTGACACAGCCTGGTATCAGACCAGAGCCGGAGAAATACAAAAAATAACAACCCGTTGCACAAAATCGATTTTATCTCCTTTAAAAAATTTTTACAATTCCTTTAGTCTGATTTCTGAACTATTTACAGCTGGGGGAAAAAAATCCCCCACCCCCTCAAGGAAATGCAAATATATTTATATATATATAGCAGATTTGCTTTGTTAAGCTCTCCCAAAATCCCAAAAGATATCCAGACTTACAGAAGGATAAGGCTTCATCTTCTCCGGTGATGCTTTCACTCGGTTACCTTTATTTTCAGCAAATCATTAATGCAGAAGAGGCTGCTGTGTGCGGAGCCTTATTATCCTGGGTATTCTGCTGTGTGACAATCGGCTCCTTGGCTCCCGCTTTTGTGGAAAGGCTAGCAAGTCTTTCTTTTTGAGGAGCAGATGAAAAGGCAGTGAGAGCAGACACCATACACATGGAGCAGCCTGTGTGTGGAGGGGAGTCCCTTTGAAAGCAAAGCTCCTGCTCTTTTTCTTCTTTTTTTTCTTTGCGAGCTAAGAATGCTCTTTGGGTGCAAATGAGCTGGTGCCGACTGGGAGGAGGACAGATTAAGACCCCCTTGTATAATTCAGCATGGTATCACATTGCCATACTCTGTCTCATATCCAGATGCAGAGCCTTAAATGACACCATTCTGCTTTTCCTCAGTGCTTGGCCTCAGGGTCTTGTCTCTGAGCTTCTGCAGGGACCAGATGGGAGCTGAAAAGTAGCAGGTTACAGGCACTGAAGATGCTTGAGACGTTCCCAACAAGTGTGCTGTCCAGTGTTTGCTTTGTGCATTCATGCAGGTTCCTATACAGGGTGGGGGGGAATCCTCTTCTGTACTTGCCTTTCACCCTTCTGTCTGCAGAGCTTGCAGGAGAGTGTGTCCTCCACTGCTACTCACTCCTTAATGTGCTGTGCTCTTCCCCTTCACTGCAAGTTAAATATCTCCCCCTGATGGTGTGAATTGTTAACTGACACTGCCCACTGCAGTCACTCCCCCCACAACACACACATTCACACACACTCTTACATACTCTCTGACTGACAGCCTCTCCACAACAACCTTCATAGACCCCCCTCCCTTCCTATTCCCAAACCCTAACCAATTGATAGATTTTGCCTGCTGGGTCCTAAACCACACCACCTGCTTTTAGGGCTTCCCTATTTAACCCCCACGGAAGCTCAGCAGATCTTTGCAAACACCAAGAGGATCCTTTTATAATCCCGTTCAGAAAATGCCTGATGAAAATGTAGGAGGCTAATTAGCCAGTGGAACTCATCTATGTCCTAGAATGCAGAGTTGTTCAACTATAAGCTATGCAGACTCTGCCAGCCATTCCCATTCAACTCTGACTGCTGGCAAAATGACAGTTGGAGTTCTCACTTAGGAGTAAATTCACTAACCTCAGAAAATTCGCCAACGACGGCTTCACTCACAGTGCAACACTTCGCCAGGCATAGATTCGCCAAGACAACGGTAATTCACTAAAATCCGAAGTTGCGTCCAGGACGACGAACGCTGGCGAATTTGCGCTAGCGTTACTGCGCCAAGCGAAGTGAAGTTGCGCTGGCGTTGGCTAATTTGCATACGGAGGGAAGTTAAAGTTCAATGGACGTATATGTTGCAGCAAATACATTACACTACACGAGCCCGGGAAACCTTAATAAATAAAATAAAGTTGTTATATTGCCCTACACATGAGCCCAGTGTATAGTTTATGTGCCATATTTTAAGAAATGTTGGGGGGAAGCTGGTGACCCCAAAAAAATGTTACGCTCTTTTGCTGCCTATCACCCTGAAAAAAGTAAAAGACGCCAGCGCTTTTTGGGATTTAAAAAAATGTTCAACTATTTTTTTTTAGGAACTCCTATCTAATCTATTGCACTTCGCCTGGTCTGAGCTGGCGAAGGAAAGTCTGGCACAAAAGGTAAAGTTCAGTAAAATTAGTGAATTTGCATAGTTACGTCCATTCGCCAGGCATTAGGGAGCATAGTACTGATAGAGTCTATCTCATTCTCGTTTACGCCAGCGACCGTTAGTAAATCGGAGAAGTTCGGAAATGATGTCATCTGGCGAATTTTCGCCAGCGTTAGTCACTTCGCGCTTTAGTAAATTTGCCCCTTAATGTAGCATTCACCTTTAACAATGCCTCCATAAGACTACAATGCAGTGGTTCACCTTTTGCTTTTTAAGCTCTCCAATTCCATGGCACATTAGCTCCACTTAGTAACCTTGCTAGCTTGACTTAATGAGTATGAAAGTGCATGACAGGTGTCCGTCTCACAGGCCTCCAGCAGTTGCTGTAACTGTTACCCTCGCTATCACAGACTTCCGATGAAAAGCAACGATCAGGCGGCTCCTGGCATGAATAATATACACGCAGAACCACAAAGGGAATACCGGTCAGCAGCTACGACCCCAGCAGGTATATATATGAAACTGTCTGGCAAGTGAAACTGTCTGGCATTCATGTGCCGTACATATGGTTTCTACTAAGACTATGGAACCTGCTGTGACACTGACAGGTATATATTCGAAAGTTTACTTATCTCGCTAGGAACGTGGCCTGGGAAGTATTTTGCATGCTGTGTTTTATATCCTGCTGAGGTACAGCAGAGGGAGCACTTTTCCTTCTCTATGTTACCTGCTGTTCTGTGTATGAGCAACAAGCGGGGTTATGGCCGATAAAGAGCAGCAATCCCAAATGTACATATGTAAGTATAAAAACATCCAATTGTAGTAAGATAACTCACCAAAGTAGAGTAGCGGCCCAGGTGCTCCTGCCCCAGGCCCTCAGCTCGAGGGAGTGGGCAGTCAATATACAGAGAAAATAGAGGGTTTAGGGCAATCTAGGATGCCACATATATATCAGACCAAAAATAGGTTAGTTAAAAAGTAGAAAAAAATCTTTATTCAAACAATCATCTGAGCCTAACGCGTTTCGTTTCCCTGAAGACATTTAATCATAGACTTCATAAAGAGCAGCAGCCAAAGAAATGTTTGAACTGGACAAGGAAAAGATAACTGCTGGTTGGTTACTGTGGGAGCAGTAATCCGTGGCAACGCTTGCCTGCCGCTCACCTTGCCACTTTTAATACATTATAGGGCTTGTTTATTATGGGGAGAAAAGAGGGGAAAAACAATAACTGGAAAGATGTAACGTCTTCCATTGTAGACACAACACTTTGTGCTCATAGAATGAGAGAATAAAGTCTGGCCTGTGTTTATGCAGCCCATACTGGTTTGTGGGCAGAAGGTGGTCTGCTTCCTCTGGTACACCCCTTCATTACATGAAATCCGGGAGCCAAGAGTGAGGCAAGAGGTGCTTTTTTGTGTAGGCACTCAGCACTCTAGAACCCTCGCTCATTGTCAATTAACCCTTATGAATTACTGGACTGGGGGGAGCCTACATCACTACATAACCTCCCTACATAAATAGAAGTTTCAAGGGAGCAATTTCCCTTTCAACCTGCCTTAAAGGAGAACTAAACCCTAAAAATGAATGTCTAAAAATGCCATATTTTATATACAGAACTTATTGCACGAGGCTAAAGTTTCAGCTTGTCAATAGCAGCAATGATCCAGGACTTCAAACTTGTCACAGGGGGTCACCATCTTGGAAAGTGTCTGTGACACTCACATGCTCAGTGGGCTCTGAGCAGCTGTTGAGAAGCTAAGCTTAGGGGTCGTTGATAATTATCCAGCAGAAAATGAGGTTGACCTGTAATATAAGCTGATGTTACAGGGCTGAATATTGAATTCTGATGCTAGTTGCACTGGTTTCTGAGCTGCCGTGTAGTAATTATCTGTATTAATTACTAATCAGCCTTATATTGTGACATTTATAATCTATGTGTACTGTATATTGTGAGTGGGTCCCTAAGATCAGTAAGTGACTGCAGCACAGAGCATGTGCAGTGAATCAGCAGAAAAGAAGATGGGGAGCTACTGGGGCATCTTTGGAGACACAGGTCTTCACTGCTAAAGGGCTGTGGTTGCCTTGGGCTGGTACAGAAACCCAAAACATAACGTACAATATTAATAGTCTACTTTTTTAGTTAGGCTTCAGTTTTCCTTTAAAACCAGCTACAAGTATTGTGCATCATCTGGATCAAATCCTAGGCATGGTGGGAAGTTCCCTTTGCTTTAGAACTATTGCAACTCTATATGACTTGATAGTGCCCTGCCGAGCTCAAATAAATGAATATCACACTGTATGAGCATGGGTTTAGTTGTCGCAGAACTACAATTTCCAGTATCCCTGATAGATGTTGTAGTTCATCAACAACTGGGAGGGTGGGAGCTTGACATTCCTGATGTTTGGCATTTAGAGTTCCAGTAACAAATACTGTACAGTAGCAGCCACCACCTAGCAGAGCCACAAAGAACTACTGATCAGTAGCTATGGGCCCAGCAAACACTTGTTAACCCCTCTTGCTAATGTCTGGCTTATGCCAAACAGAAGGGAAATCCTGTAGCCGGCACAGGTACCTGCCTTGCAAGAAATGAATACTGCAGGCTGTATATGATTGCATCATGTTGGGGTAACAATTTACCTTCTGTGCTCAACACAACATGCTCTGTTTATTATCAGTGGCCTACCTTGAGACACGAGGCTCCACCACCCACACTCGTGGGTCCCCAACTGCCACCCACACCTGCAGACCCACCTTTCCCCCTCTGTCTCTGTTTTCCTTGGTCTGAACTTAACTTTTTTGCCACCCCAGGGGTTATTAGGGATTCCCTAAATTTCCATTCCTCTAGGGAATTGAATCTTTGTCTCCAGGGTGCCCAGCAGATGAAGAACTGTTCACCTGAATTGGCACCCTGTCTCTTTTTACTCCCCCATGACTTTTATGTATAGAGGTAAGATGTAAATCCGGGCACAACTCAAGGCACCTATTTATAATTTAATATTGATTTATTATGCTATTATGTTTGTCACGTTTTTACTCTTTTTTATGTATTTTCCTCACTTGAGATTTTCAGGGTGCAGTGGACCCATTATGGGTTTTGTCCCACAGACCCAAAGAAAAACTAGGGGGGAAGGCTTGGCTGAACCTCGGTAAAGGCAAAGGTGGGTTAGCAATCACACCCAACAGTATTTCTATCGTCCTCAAGGGGTTGTGTTTAAATAGCCTAATAATTACTGGCACCGGAAGGGTAAGTTCAACATATAAGTTCAACATTAAATGTGCATTATTTAAGGTTTTTACTCGAGAGAAAACTGCTCCAGCTTTGAAGCTAATGAGCAGTTTTCTCTCGAGTAAAAACCTTAATGCACATTAAATGGTCGCTTACCGAGTCGGTGCCCTGACCCGGGTGCAGCCGCCCAAGAGAGAACAGTATTTTCAGTCACCAATCTTTACAGCAGTGCACTCCAGACCTCCATAGAAGACTGCCACATCCAGAATTCAGGTTAAAAAGTTATATATTTTATTTTTACATTTGACTTACAAACAAGTGGCTGAGGTCTGACGCATTTTATGTCTTCACACTTCCTCAGAGACTTTGGGGCAGATTTACTAAAGGGTCGAAGTGACTAACTTTAGCGAAAATTCGCCATAATTTCGCTACTTTGCCGATTTACTAACGGTCGCTGTCGAAACTTCGCTAGCGAAGGAGATAGACTCTAGTGGTACTTCACTCCCTAACGCCTGGCGAATTTGTGCTCTGGTGAAAGGACGTAACTGCACAAATTCACTAAGATGCGAATATTACTGAACGTTACCTCTTGCGCCAGACTTGCCTTCGCCCCACCTGGAACCAGGCAACGTGCAATAGAGTAGATAGGACTTCCTCAAAAAAGTCCCAATAAAAGCTGGCGACTTTTCATTTTTCAGGGTGATTGGCTACAAAAGATCGTAATTCGATCGGATTTTAGTGAATTAGCGTTGTGCTGGCGAATCTGCGTCTGGCGAAGTTTTGCGATGTGAGCGAAGCTGTCGCTGGCGATTTTTCGGAGGTTAGTGAATTTGCCCCATAGTGTCTCTGAGGAAGTGCGTAGACACGAAACGCATCAGACCTCAGCGGCTTGTTTGTATGTCAGATGTAGAAATAAATCATATAACTTTTTAACCTGAATTCTGTATTTGGCGGTCTTCAAAGGTGGGCTAGCAGACCCATGCCCTTGTGTGCCTTTTGGCTGGGGGGGGAGTCGGGGAAAAAATGGTTCCAAAGACTCTAGTTTCTGCTTACTACTACTCTCTACGTCTCTCATTGTTTTACTTTGATGCTCAAT
The DNA here is from genome assembly GCF_017654675.1 of Xenopus laevis. Classification (NCBI taxonomy): domain Eukaryota; kingdom Metazoa; phylum Chordata; class Amphibia; order Anura; family Pipidae; genus Xenopus; species Xenopus laevis. The sequence goes on along the minus strand of NC_054387.1, from coordinate 115,028,074 downwards.
CAATGCGATTCTGCCCCTGTTTTATGCTTACATTGATACACATTGGCAAACTGAAGTTATACTATGTGGCTGAATTCTCTAACTGGTTAAATTGCTCCGTTGGCAGCTGTGGGAGTTTAAGGGTAGGTATCACTGAGCTTTTATTGATCAGCAGTTCAGTTGGGACAAAAATGCTCAATAGCCAAGCTGCTTCTATACAAAGTGACCTGTGTCACCACCAAAAACATGTCAACAAAAGGGAACACAGAGAAACTGCTGTTTCCTTCCAAGGTTGAGGCGCCAGACAGGGACACCAGCTGATTCAGAGTGGTTGTCAGGGGTCCTGACATTGACTCTACAACAGCACTGCCCATGTGCTACGCCAAGTAGAAGGCACAACAAAGGAGGCAACAGAGGGGCTTGCAGAACCACCCTATGGTAAAAACAGGTATGCCAACATGGCTGATCCCTAGAATTATAAGGCATTTTTTTAGCATGTTTATTCCCAGAATCACTGCTCTGTACATGACAGTACAGCAAGTGCTACAGAGACCACAGCAGGATATGTTCAACTTAGGAGCTATATTTTGTATAATGTTATGGTTCCTATACACTGGCAATTACCACATTCCTATGCAGGTGCAGGTAGCCCTTGCTCTGATATATGATCTGGGCTAATTCAGATACTGAGTGCACCGGAAATCCCTTTTTTGCAAACAACATACCAAATACCAAATCCTGCACTTGTCCGATTTTTGCTCCCAGACCCACAAACTGCATCTTTACCCGCTTGGAAAAAAATGCCATATCCGCTGTTTCGGAAGTGACAGTATCACAAAATGGAAGTGACATCAGAGGATGAGGGAAGTGAAAAAATACATACATACTGTACATACAACCGGCACCTATAAATCACTTTAAAAAGTATTCATCACTTTAACAAGTCAGTTGAATACTGTGGGAGCCCAAACATGGCACCTATACCTGCGTTCCCGTAACTCGCAGGTACCTGACCTGATGTAGAACTCTACTGTGTCTCTCCTGGGTATGCAGCCCCCAAATAGCGATTCCCTGGGTCCCTAAGGGCCAGAACCACCTAAAGATGAATTTACTTGGCTGATCTTTACTGGTTTTATATTCCCAGCTTTATTTATTTCGCTAGCTACAAATGAGCAACTGCAACAGTGCTTGGCTGGCCTGCAATGTGAATCTATAGCAGGAAATTGTTAAGTTAAAGGGACCCGTCACGCAAAAAAAAAAATATATTCAATATCTTATTTTATCACATTAGTCAAGCAAAATTAACTTTAATTACACTGTATATATCATTTGAATCTTATTTCCTTCAGTCTGGGAATTCATAAATATAGCAAGCAGGCAGAAGCCATTTTGTGGACACTGTTATTAAGACAAGCCTTGTATCATCTCAGAATCTTGTTTGTGCACCAGAATGGGTGACCCGATATCCATCCCCATGCACTGGCTACACAATTAAACAGTGAAGAGAACTGCAGGAATGTGGGGAGAGCAGTGACATGTAGGAAGTGCTGAATGGAAAGTGAAAGTAATTGCTTGTCCCGCCTCTATGCATAAGGCATAGAGGAGGGGCAGACAATATTTGATTGACAGCTGAGATTTTTAAATGAGCTTACAACAGCTATGAATGCTTTAATAAAAAATAGAAATTGGGTTTCACGTTTCATTTGAAAAGGACTTTTATTATACAGTTTTTTGTGACTGGTCCACTTTAAGGAAGTGCAAATTGATATACTTACACACGCACAGCATTTTCTCTCCTGGCGTATCTAATCCACAATGGAGAAATGAAACTTATACTGAGCACAGTTAATATAGCATTCAGTGTTACAACCAGAGTTGGATTGGGGGTTCTGGGGCTCACCGGGCTGCCATATCAGGTCCCCACTCGTCACATACCTTCTTTCCTTGCGGCCTTGATCGGGGTCAGGGGGGGAGGCAGGTAGATAGTAGGCCCACTGGCTTTTGGGGTTGCCTCCTTTTCTGGAAAAAAATACCAACCGTCCTATATATTTATCTTTTTTCCCTATTAATAACATTGGTATCAACCATTATTTTTACCGGCCAGGCCAAGATAATACCAGCCAGGTGGCAACCCTACTGGTGTCCCACTGGCCCAGTCTGATCCTGGCTATAACTGTAGTTCTGCAACAGCAGATGTGCCATAGGTTGTCTGCCACACCTTCATAACTTTATATAAGCTGAGACATTGGACATTCCCTTACCTTCAAGAAGGAATCTCTGCCACTTCAGAAATGGCACAGCTTTTCACAGCAGAGCTCTACATGCTCTGTTGTAAATCTGCTGCCAGTCATCACTTCTGGCACTCAGACAGCTGGCAGTCAGCACACTTGTTGGGGGGGTGCAATCGGTATCTTGTAGATAGTGTTGCACGGCTCTACTTTTTTGGGGGTGGAAAAATCTTTGAATTGTAAAATAATCTTTCTCGAGACAAACCTTGCAGCTGTCTCTTATTGAATATGCCTCAATATTTTCTCATTGCTAATTATCAAACTATTTGCCTTCCTCATCTGTCTCAGTCTAGCATTTAAATGGGGGTCACTGACCCCGGCAGCCAAAACACTATTGCTCTGTGTGGCTAAAATTTTATACATATTCCAACTTTTTATAATGTTTCTTTCTGTTCAGGCCCTATGCATTTTCCAGTCTCCCCTTCAAACCATTGCTTGGTTGCTAGGGAGAATTGGACCCCAACAACCAGATAGCTGCTGAAATTCATAAGCTAAATAATAAAAAAATAAAAAAGACAGACTGAAAATTGTCTCACTATCTACTAAAGCAATGGAAAGGTAAACTCTGTCTTTAATTGTTTTTTAAAACATATCCTCATTACTCTCTGTGCAGAAAACCTGGCCGCAGTCTATTCTTTGGAGAAATGCTCTAAATTCATTAGTAACATTCTTGCTAAAGACACCAGGGACCAGTATACATTTAAAAAAAAAAAAAAAAAAAGTGTAAGATCAAATAAGACTTGACTTTTCACAGCAAGTCATAAATATCACAACGTAGGTGGGCCAGATATTTCTTATTTGTTGGCCAATCTTGGCATCTATAAATATTTTTGTTTTAAAGTATTTTTTTTTTAATGTTTCATCTGTGAAAAAGGGGCACAAAGAAATGCATTTTTTTTTTTTTTACAGCCGTTATATCAGTTACACTGTTTCAGAATATTGGCAGGAATAACAGTGTTCCAGTGTAAAATGCAGGCAATTACTTTTTACAGTGTACACCTTGTGCAGCACAGCACCTGTAATGTATGGCCGCTATAGAATGTGAGCACGCTTTAATACTTTTTAATGAACAGGCCCTGCTAAAGCTGTTTGCTTTGTGTATTAATGTGTGTTTGTGGATTTGAACGCTGCTTGTTTTTTAATGGCTACATGGTGCATTTTTTTTACAATTCCTAAATACGGATTGCACCCAATTTTCCAGCTTCATAAATACTTGGGGGTCATGTAAGATCATGGAGCAGAACAGTACATGCCTTAGAGCTGTAACTTTCCTATGGTCACACGGCCAGTGCAATGTATCTGGAACTGGTCTGAGATTTAAGAGCACCCATGCTATTGGCAAAGGTATGTTAAAGGCGTTGTTCACCTCTAAAAAAACAAAACTTTTAATACTACGTAGAGAGTGATATTCTGAGACAATTTGCAATTGGTTTTCATTTTTTATCATTTGTGGTTTTTGAGTTATTTAGCTTTTTTATTAAGCAGCTCTCCAGTTTGCAATTTCAGCCATCTTGTTGCTAGGGTCTAAATTACCCTAGCAGCCATGCACTGATTTGAATAAAAGACTGGGATATGAACATGAGAGAACCTGAATAGAAAGAGGAGTAATAAAACATAGCAATTTATAGCCTTTCAGAGCATTTGTTTTTAGATGGGGGTGACCCCCATTTGAAAGCTGAAAAAGGAGTCAGAAGAAAATGGTAAATAATTTAAAAACTATAAAAAATAAAAATGAAAAGTTGCTCAGAATTAGACATTCTATAACATACTAAAAGTTAACTTAAGGTTAATCACCCCTTCAACCAGATATTGGGTTTCCTTGGGAAGAACCATATGTGGGCCTGGAATATATAGATAGCTAAGCATCTGTTTCAGCTTTTATAAATCTCATAATTCTCAGGCAAAAGCAACTGATGCATGCAGGGTTATCAATTTCATTTATAATACCCATAAAACACAGTGGCAGGTTCATGTAGAATACCCCCAGAACTCATAGCAGTATGACTCAGAGGCAATTCCATATATAATAATCCCAGAATTTACTACAGTGGCAAGTCCATGTATGATACATCCAGAACTCATAGCAGGATGACTCAGTGTCAATTCCATGTATAAATACCCCCAGAACTCATAGTAGGATGGCACAGTGTCAATTCCATGTATAAATACCCCCAGAACTCATAGTAGGATGGCACAGTGTCAATTCCATGTATAAATACCCCCAGAACTCATAGTAGGATGACACAGTATCAATTCCATGTATAAATACCCCCAGAACTCATAGCAGGATGGCACAGTGTCAATTCCATGTATAAATACCCCCAGAACTCATAGCAGGATGACACAGTGTCAATTCCATGTATAAATACCCCCAGAACTCATAGTAGGATGACACAGTGACAATTCCATGTATAAATACCCCCAGAACTCATAGCAGGATGACACAGTGTCAATTCCATGTATAAATACCCCCAGAACTCATAGTAGGATGACACAGTGACAATTCCATGTATAAATACCCCCAGAACTCATAGTAGAATGGCACAGTGTCAATTCAATGTATAAATACCCCCAGAACTCATAGTAGGATGGCACAGTGTCAATTCCATGTATAAATACCCCCAGAACTCATAGTAGGATGACACAGTGACAATTCCATGTATAAATACCCCCAGAACTCATAGCAGGATGACACAGTGTCAATTCCATGTATAAATACCCCCAGAACTCATAGTAGGATGACACAGTGACAATTCCATGTATAAATACCCCCAGAACTCATAGTAGAATGGCACAGTGTCAATTCAATGTATAAATACCCCCAGAACTCATAGTAGGATGGCACAGTGTCAATTCCATGTATAAATACCCCCAGAACTCATAGTAGGATGGCACAGTGTCAATTCCATGTATAAATACCCCCAGAACTCATAGTAGGATGGCACAGTGTCAATTCCATGTATAAATACCCCCAGAACTCATAGTAGGATGACACAGTATCAATTCCATGTATAAATACCCCCAGAACTCATAGCAGGATGGCACAGTGTCAATTCCATGTATAAATACCCCCAGAACTCATAGTAGGATGACACAGTGACAATTCCATGTATAAATACCCCCAGAACGCATAGTAGGATGGCACAGTGTCAATTCAATGTATAAATACCCCCAGAACTCATAGTAGGATGGCACAGTGTCAATTCCATTTATAAATACCCCCAGAACTCATAGTAGGATGGCACAGTGTCAATTCCATGTATAAATACCCCCAGAACTCATAGTAGGATGACACAGTGACAATTCCATGTATAAATACCCCCAGAACGCATAGTAGGATGGCACAGTGTCAATTCAATGTATAAATACCCCCAGAACTCATAGTAGGATGGCACAGTGTCAATTCCATTTATAAATACCCCCAGAACTCATAGTAGGATGGCACAGTGTCAATTCCATGTATAAATACCCCCAGAACTCATAGTAGGATGACACAGTGACAATTCCATGTATAAATACCCCCAGAACGCATAGTAGGATGACACAGTATCAATTCCATGTATAAATACCCCCAGAACTCATAGTAGGATGACACAGTGACAATTCCATGTATAAATACCCCCAGAACGCATAGTAGGATGGCACAGTGTCAATTCAATGTATAAATACCCCCAGAACTCATAGTAGGATGGCACAGTGTCAATTCCATGTATAAATACCCCCAGAACTCATAGTAGGATGGCACAGTGTCAATTCCATGTATAAATACCCCCAGAACTCATAGTAGGATGACACAGTGACAATTCCATGTATAAATACCCCCAGAACGCATAGTAGGATGGCACAGTGTCAATTCAATGTATAAATACCCCCAGAACTCATAGTAGGATGGCACAGTGTCAATTCCATGTATAAATACCCCCAGAACTCATAGTAGGATGACACAGTGACAATTCCATGTATAAACACCCCCAGAACTCGGCATCGGGTGTGGGTCGATGTTTTGTGAGATTATATCTTTAAATGGAGTATAGTAAATTTCTGTGTCTCTTATTTGTGGAAAATTAGAATAGATTTGAAGCATTTCTCATCCTTGCAGCCTCCAGAATTGGTTGAAATAAGATTGATAGCAGGGCATTACAAAAACCGTACTAAATTATCAATTTGACCTGCATATAAAGAAGTATGACAATACTATGCTATTACTTTCCTGATGCTATTAATACAAATTCAAATATTGTTGGGTCTATGGAGAGATAATGATTTCTTTCTCTCTGTGGGGAAAGTAGTATGGCAGCTCCCATGTATATGTTTAATGCAACTCTCTCCATCCAAGTGCGCATATTTCCCCCAGAAATGAACAATAATTTGTCCTACAAGTTGCTCGTATGGATTTATTGGCTAGTTTTTTTCTGAACAGCCCAGTTATTTAATTCAACTTCATGTGCTGCAACGTCTAATTAGTTGTTTATTTTTAATCTGCAAAATAAAGTACATTCCTCTGCAAAAAAAAAAAAAAAGGTTGATATTTACAGCACACGCTTTATGAAGGTTCAGCACTTTATTTTTTCGTAGCGTGGTTTAATCATTCTGTAAACATCTGCGGAAAACACACTACAACTGTTTTTTGTTACAAAACATCTGCAGTTTCGGTACTGAAGAAACACATTGAAGACAGGGGAAAGACTAATGAATGTACTGTTGGTGCAGGTAGGGCTTTAGTGAAAGGGCTGAAAGAATCCATAGCATTTTATATTGTGAGGGGTATCCTTGGGAGGGATTAGTGCCCTTTAGGCATGCTAACATCTAGAGCCTGAAAAACTTTTCTTGTCAAGCGTAGATGGGCCATGGCATTACTCCTCAAGATAACATGTGATGATACCTAATAAAGATCATATTTATTGAATATTTTAATGCTGCACATTTATTGTAACATGGATGGAAATGTACAATCAAATGCACCTTTTCTGCACCCCCCCCCGGTATCCCATGTGCATCAGCTTCCTAGCCCACAAAACTAGAGGGTCTGAGAATGGTGCTTAAGTAGTGTGACTTGCTGCCAGTGAATTTCAGATACCCTTGGGCTGTGGGCTACTCCCTGCAACTGCCAGCAGTGTGTGTCCCTTTAAATACCTTACCTGTCAGTGAATCCTGTAGGTCTCCTGAGGTATAGCTCAGCCAGGAGAAAAGTGACAGCAGTTCAGGGGGTTGCTTCTTACAATAATTTATATATTCAACAATATATAAATATATATAAAGTAAATCTTGGTCACAGAATTCAGTCTTCAGGTACTGGACAACCTTCACACTTATAAATACTCAAGCTGCTCCTTCCTAGGGGGTAGTGCAACCTGTCTGTCCAGCACAAGGGATCCCATGGGGAATCTTACTCCTTGGCACTTTCCCTGCTCCTGAGCTCACATACTCGTGTCCCTGTCTGGTGGTTGATCACCGCATGGGTGCGAACCCCAACTACTCTCCTTGTTGGAGCCAGAAAGCTGCTTGCTAAATACACTGCCTCTAACTTTCGCTCCTACCGTGACTATTACCAAATTTCTGACACTAAATAAACTCAGCCTGACCAGGGCCTGTCACCAGACCTAGTCCTGTCCCACCTAACACAAGGTGGGATCCAGGAAGAGAGAGCCCCGATCATGTGTCTGCTCTCCCTTTTATACTTTTACACATGGCCAACTACTGGGCAAATAATAACCAGATCAATTTACAATGGACCCAGGGAAAAGGGCAATAGCTGCCTGGGTAAATCAAACCACTTAGGTGTCTAAATTTATAGGGGAAACTGTCTGAGCAAAACACTTAGCCCTCAGGGTCTCTCCACTAGAAAAAGATAATGCTCTGAAAACTAGTAGCGCAAACCAGATAGTTCCATGTTAGGGTTGGGCCGATAGGGATTCTCCTAGGATGATGACCAATGGGAGACCCTTTGATACTCACAGTTTTGAAATGGGGGGTCCAGGGCTGCAGCATCAGGGGCTTGTGCACACCTCCCCTGGGCCCCCGACACCCTCTCTCCATGGCTGTCGAGCCAGCAGCAAAGGTTGCACTGGGACCGATAAAGATTTTTTAACCTGGCCGATCAATTTTCTGACAGATGTCAGACGAAAAATCGTAAGATGTACGATCGTTCGATTCCCACTTACTTCAAGACAACTTGACGCATTGGTCGGATTTCAGTATAATCGGTCGTTCACCAAAGTAAAATCTTTGCGTCTATGGGGACCTTAACCCAATGCTTATACCAACCAACTCTTTATGTTCTGCCATGGCTCCAGTTATCAATCATTATCCCACAGGGTTTTTAAACCTGCTATATCTAGAAAAATTCGACATGATGTCGTTCAGGCAGGCCAGTTGGTTGGATCCATACATTAACCAAGAAGCTGCTTGGGGGGACCAAGGCTGCAGCTTTTATCGCCGCCATAATAAAAAGTTAAATAACTCAAAAACCACAAATAATATAAAATGAAAACCAATTGCAAATGGTCTCAGTATATCACTCTCTACATCACACTAAAAGTTAATTTAGCATGGGATACTCCCACTAATAAAACGAATGTATGAGGCCCGGGGTTGCCCGGACAAATTTGGCAACATCTGGAACTCCTGGTTAGATGTACATCTGCTTAAATTACCTTGATACAGTAACTATAATGTCGATACTGCAGATAGAATATGAGTCTTGATGTGTTATCTGGATACCGCTGTACCCCCCCTTCTTCTCTTCTGTACCCCTTCCCTGTTAACGGAAAACAATAAAAATGTTTACTATAAAAAAAAAGTTTATTGAAAGGTGAATAATCCCGTTGATGTTTCCCGTCCATCAGTAACAGAGGGGTCTGTGATTGCCTCGAGTTTTTTTTTATTAAAATTAAAAAGTTTTCTTAATATTATTTTTCTTCATCTTGTTTCCAATTCTGTACCTTTACGGACCATCACCAGTGCACCAGTATATACAGTATGATTAAGCCGTGTTACACTGAGCTGGTGATGAGGACTAGACTCATGGTCAGACATCACAGGGGACATGAGCTGCCTGAAATGGGTTGGCTGTGGCCAGTGTCGGGCTGGGACACCAGGGGCCCACCCAAAAACCTTTGACCAGGGGCCCACCAATTAATCTTAGACCAGGGGCCTACTCTTAGTACTATTTTTCTTCCTCTCCTCACTCAACTTCTATTCTCCTAGTCTCTTTTCTTTACATTATTATTCTTTGTTCTCATAAAAATAGGGAATGGCCATGAAATAGACCAAATATTTAGCAGCCTGAGGGCCCACTGACACCTGGACCCACCGGGACTTTTCCTGGTATCCCGGTGGGCCAGTCCGACACTGGCTGTGGCTTTCTATAAGCACAACATTATCAGGGACATTCCCTTAGAGTTTCTCAAAGTTTATGCTATAGGCAGGGGTACTAAGCATGAGTCAGCTCCGTGATGTAGCAGAGGAAGCCTAACAAGTGCCTATGGATGATATACTGATTTTAGCAGGCTCAGCCCTACCCCTCTCCTCCTCCTCCTGCATTTTAATATCCTGCAGCAATTTTGACGATGGAGTAAAAACAAACACGCGTAAAGCCATTTTTTTGGAAGACAGACTGTGGTTAAATTTACTGGCATTTGGCAACCATAAGTGGGTCATTAGTGTACTGTCTAATTTCAAGGAGGAGGGGGGGGTTGTTTTTCAACCACTACTTCTCGGGGGGGGGGGCGGCAGTGAACCAACGACAGGACAGAGGCTGTTCTAGCCTAGAGAAAGGAAAGTCTGTTACAGGGCTTGCTACAGGTCATTATGGAACACACAGCCTTAACTTACAGCTTAATGGGCCACTTCACTTCTATGGACTGACTTGACACAGCAAGTTATAGTTTGCAGAGCGTGTAAAACTGAAAAAAATCCCTCTCTCTCTATATATATATATATATATATATATATATCAGCATTTGTAAATTTATGATGCTCTGACCAATTCTCGTGTTTATTTTTAAAGCCCCCCTCAAGAAAGCCGCCATGATTCAGGCAGCATTTTATTGGCTGTCGGTCGCTCGGCTTGATGGATAACATGGTTGTGCCGAGTGAGTGACAGCTGGGCCCCTTCTGCCTAGCAGGTAGGTACAGAAAGCAGCAGGGAAAAGCAAAACAGCCTAATCCCCTCATCTGTCTCAAAATATAACTAAATAAATAACCTTTTCACACTTATCTCAGTTCTGCCGCTGCGTGAACGAAAGTCATTAAGTCGAAGCGGGAGCCCACGTTTATTGATTTTATCAGGAATAGGGAATCCTTTGTCTTAGTCTCGATGCCGGAGAGAGGACGGTGGGAGTTGTAGTCTTGTTACATGCTCAAGTTCAACCAAAAGGACTACTAAACGCAATAGTGAATAACCTTGTGTACAAAAGGACATTTTAAGGGATGACAGTAGCTGCTATTGGGACACAGTGAGGTGGTGAGTAGTGATGTGCGGGTCGAGAATTTCTCAACCCGCACCCGACCCTAACCTGCCCGATCCCTACCCGCTTCCGACCCAAGCCCGATGCTCCCCTTTATTTATAGACCCGCGCCCGCCCCGCAGTGAAGTCACAAAAGGAGCGGGGCGGGGCACGCGGAAGTCTATAAATTCCGGAAGCCGGCAGTACTAGGTCGCGCCCGCGTATTTCGTCCAGGGGTTGGCCTAAACCCGCCCAGGCCTCGGGTCGGCTCGCACATCACTAGCGGTGAGCTGAATGGGAAGCTCAGTGACTTGGGACATTTATTATATATGCCTACAGTCATTGTTCATTATTATGGGATCCGTTATCCAGAAACCCGTTATCTAGTAAGCTCAAAATTATGGAATTTCTGTCTTCCATTGACTTAATTTAATCCAAATAATCTTAATTCTTAAAAATGATTTCCTTTTTCTCTGTAATAATAAAACAGTACCTTGTACTTGATCTCAACTAAGATATAATTAATCCTCATTGGAGGAAAAACCAACCTATTGGGTTTATTTAATGTTTATATGGAGATTCAAATTACAGAAAAAAAACCCTTATTCGTAAAATCTAGTAGATTTAAGATATGATAACCAAATTACGGAAAGATCCATTTCCCGGAAAACCCCAGGTCCCTAGCATTCTGGATATCGGGTCCCATGCCTGTAATAAGCTTTACTTTATACTTTATAGCACCAACATATTATTTAGCGATTATACAGCATTCACACCAGTCCCTGCCCCAATGGAACTTTCAGTGTAAGGTTTTATCAGGAGCCAGTTAACCAGTTTTTGCACAGGGAGAATAAGCAAACTTCTTGCAGATAGTGCTGCCCTGGCTGCATATTAAAGCTATATGCATGTATGTATATGTTTATTTGTAAAGCGCTCCTCGAGGGCAAAGCACTGTACAGCAAAACAATAAATTAATACTAACAAACAAGGGGTCATTGAAATAAAAAGTAACAATAAGTGCATTATTAGCAATACACATTCACATAAATATAAAAAATATAATTACAATACAGATTAAGTGCTCAGTGTCAAGGAAACAAAAGGCTAGAGGACCCTACCCCGTAGGGCGTACAGTTCCCCATCTGCAGAGAACCACAATACATCTACATTTATACACCTTAGCCCAGGTGCAGTCAACAAACATAGTCACACAGGGGGAAATGTTTATTTAAAAGCAAAAAAATTAAAGCTGATATATAATAGATTTTCAGAATGAAGCCCTGTCATCTAGCTGCAGCTCCGTCTGCCCCATTGCTGATCTGCCCCCACATATAAGGATTCATTTACTACAGGGCAGAGTGCAAATATACTATCTGTGCAATTGTTTTTGCACTTTGTTCCCTGCCCTGTCGCAGGTATCTCTACTAAAAAATGGAGTGCAGAGACCTGTGTTCGGGAGCACTGTATTCATGGGCACAGTTTATCACTAGCTTTATAGAAAATTAATTACATTTTTTGGCAGCCATGGACTGTGTCGGTATGCCCTAGGGTATTTTGCTGTGTATAAATATTGGCGTATATAAGTGGTAAAGCACTTGTGGGTTTGTGTAAGGGCAGTGGTGTACCTCATACACTCTTACACAGCTGGCACCATGTAAATGGAAACCTCACCTTAACTCTCCCCAGAGTTTATTCAGCGCCTACTGGAGATCAAGGCAAATAATAATACTGGAATCCCACCTCTGCTCAGGAAAATCTTACAGAAGCTGGGCAACAAACACCATGCTAAAAATACTGCCTCAAAGTAATATTCCCTCCTGACGTTATATATATATGTATGTAAGCATTACTTAGGTTATTTTAACCCTTTTAAACCAACATTGTGCTGGAGATAAATGCATAGTAGAGCAAGAGCCATCAAACTCCTAGACACCTATCTGAACACTTCGCTTTTTATTTGATTTAAATTCTGCATTGGATTTTTGTCATTTATGGGATAATTAAACTCTGTTTACTAGCAAGATATCCAGGGGGACACGCAAATGTGTTTTTTTTTGTTTTTTCACTTACATTCAATGTCCTTTGGATTTAAAAAAGGTCAATAAATTGTTGGGGGCGTAGTGTAGTAAAGGCTGAATGTAATGGAAATGAAAACGATACTAAAGTCACATATTTACCCCTAAATCATTTTTACACAGGCAGCAATAGCAGGTTGTTATTTTTACAAAACCCCTGGGCACAAGTAATAAAGCATTAAGGGGTGCAATGTCACGTTTAGTAGTCATTTGGAGGAGGTCCGCTTTGCACCCAGTGCCCATAGACACCCCCTAATTGCAGGTCTGAATAATGTACAAGGTAGGGGATGGGTACATTGCATTCCACCTCAAGCATGGCCCTGACGCGTTTCGTGCCAAGGGTGGCCACTTACCGTATATACTCGAGTATAAGCTGTCCCAAGTATAAGCCGAGGTACCTAATTTTACCTCCAAAAACTGGGAAAGCTTATTGACTCGAGTATAAGCCTAGGGTGAGAAATGCAGCAGCTTCTGGTAAGTTTCAATAAAAAAATTGAGGGTTTCTGCTCCCATTTGGAGGTGCCGGCATCTAGTTTTTGGATGCCGGCGACCATTCTTGGACGCCGGCGAATATTCTTGGAGACTATTCTTGGACGCCGGCGACTATTCTTGGATGCCGGCAACTATTCTTAGATGCCGGCGACCGTTTTTGCGCTTGACCCAAGTATAAGCCGAGGTAGAGTTTTTCCGCATATTTTGGGGGCTGGAAAACTCGGCTTATACTCGAGTATATACGGTACTCATATGACGCATCAGGCGCATCCGTCCTAATAAAGATTTTCTATTATTTGTATCGTCTGGGCTCCTTTTTCAAACAACAGTAAGTCTATCCCGCTTTTGTTTTTTGCTAGGATTAAAGACCCCCAAATCTTGTATGCAATAGTGAATAATATAAGGTGCTGATTTTACTTTGGGCTAAAGTCTTTAAAAAGTGCCCCTTTATTGGAGCTTCCTATAGATCTGCTATGGTCCCTGTCCATGTTCAAATGAGGGGTGGGCGTGTCCTACCCTGCAAGGAGGGGGGGGGCAGCCAATCTTAGACCTGCAGTCACACAAGCAAAGACAGGCTTCAGTTCCCTATCAGGTCTGCTTCTTGTTCTGCAATGCAGTGTGCCACCAGTTCCCCTACACAGCCTGGGAAAGGAGGCAACAGGAAGTAGAACTGATAGGGGCGGGGACTAGTAGGTGTTTTCCAGAAATGTTCAATAAATCCACCTTGTACATTTAAAGGAAAACTATACCCCCCAAACAATGTAGGTCTCTATTAAAAGATACTGAGTAAAACAGCTCATGTGTAAAACCCTGCTTCATGTAAATGAACCATTATCATAATAATATACTTTTTTAGTAGTATGTGCCATTGGGTAATCATAAATAGAAAATTGCCATTTTAAAAAATAAGGGCCGCCCCCTGAGATCGTAAGATTCACTGTGCACACATACAAACCACATGTAAGGTAACATGAGCCAATTAACAGACAGAGTTCTGCCTTTTGCTTCCTCACTTCTTCCTGTTACAGTTAGTGTTGTAGTATTTCTGGTCAGGTGATCTCTGAGGCAGCCCAGATAGAGTCATGAAATGGTGGTTCAAGGCAAGAGATGTAAAAGGGCTATATTTATGTAAATATATATTCCAGTTTGGTAAGATTCTTTAATATGTCATTCAATTTGATATAAACTAACTGTTGCTTAAGTATTCATTTGGGGGGTATAGTTTTCCTTTAAAGAGTAAAATGCACTGGCACATTCTTGTTTTTCACACAATGGCCCAGATTCATTCAGTGAGAAAAAGGTTTATCACGTGAAAACTCCTGGACGAGATTCAAATTGAGATGCAGTTCAATTCAGAAAACCTTATCTCACGGTTTATCACGTGAAAACTCTGTTGACATCTATGGGATAAAAACTGGAACCGAATTAGGAGAAAACTTTTTTATCCACAAATTGAATCTCGTCTTTGAAATGTGATAAACCATTTTCGTTTTCTTATTATTGTGTTTTCTTCAAGCCGTTGCTGTTAAATATATACCTCTCCAGACAGCAGTACAATAAATATAAATATTCCTTTAAATAAAATACCCACTCTCTGTGTCTTATGGGACCAGCATTTTGATTTAAAATATTTTCTTTCAAGGAGAAGGAAAGCTACTGAAGCAGTTTATTGCAAAAGATTAGCCACAATAGAGCAAGCTATAAATTTATTCTGCAGAATGCTTTACCATTCCTGAATAAAAAGCTCTAGGAGCTCTCTCTGTGTTTTTAGGATAGCCGCTGCCATATTAGCTTGGTGTGACATCACTTCCTGCCTGTGTTTCTCCTTAGTCACTCATAGCTCTGGGCTCAGATTACAGCAGGGTGGGGGAGAGGGAGAGAGGAGCAAACTGAGCATGCTCAAGCCCTAGCCCTGGAGGTTTTTGCTGAAAACAGGAAGTCAGACAGAGAAGTCCATGTGTACACAATAGAAGAAGAGAAATGCTGAGTTTCTTTTGACAGAGGACCCAGAGCAGCATTAATTTGAGGGTTTACTGGTGTATTTATATAGACCTTTATGTTAAAGCTTATTTGATTTTAGCCTTTAAAGCAAGACAGAACTGCTAAGTGACAGTGAGTGTTGGTTCCACTTCAGATCGCTGACTGGACCCAATTTAAAGCTTTGCTGGGGCATAAACACTGGATATGCAGAGCAACATGTTACGGAAGAAGCTACTGCACATTCTTTTGTGTGTAAAATCATTTTTGTAACATTCACACAATCGGTTGAACCCAATAATGGGCCAGATTCAATTCAGCGAGAAAAAGGTTTATTGTATGAAAAATCATGGACAAGATTCAATTTGAGATGCAGTTCAATTCAGAAAAACTTATCTCAAGGTTTATCATGTGAAAACTCAATTGAAGTCTATGGGAAAAAGCTGGTATTGAATTAGGAGAAAAGATATTTCTCCTCGAACTGAATCTTATCCATGAGTTTTGACTAGTGACCGGTGAATTTATTTTCTAGGTGCGAATTCGCGTCAAATTCCCACGATTCACCGCCGGTGAATAAATTCGCGAAACTGCCGCAAAGTAAAAAAAAAAAATGGACGTCAAAAACGGACGCCGGCATCAAAAACAAGACATCGGCGCAGTTTCGCTAATTTTTCGCCATTTTGCGGGAAGTTTGCACATTTTTCAGCAAAGCGAAACGCCCCAAATTCGCCCATCACTAGTTTTGACATGATAAACCACTAGATAACTTTTTCTTGGGCCCAATGTATTATAAAGTGATAGTTGCAGCACCGGTTTCTGTAGTTGGTTTATAACATGGGCCAAACATGGTAGCTGCTGTGGAACAAGACTTTGGGCAATGGTATTGCGGAGCAGGGGTGCAATTTGGGAATCTGTTTTTGCAGTTGTGAAGGGTGGCCTGCGCTGGAGCCCTTTACTTTATAACAGGTTTTACTATTCCTAAAGTCGCTGCAATCTTTACATCAAAATAAGTTGTCTTGTGCTTATTCTATTTATTGTTAACTCTAGGCATCTGGGGGGTCTGCAGATGGATGTCATACCCTTCCCGTGGACCATATATTCATGCACAAGGAACCTGCTGGGAAAATTTAGTTGTTTTGAAGCAAAAGAAAGCTTAAATTCATCTTTTAGTTGGCCTTTGTTCCAGAACAAAGGCAAACTACTTCTTAAGGGCGGCCATAGACGCAACAGATAATATTGTACAAAACTAATTTACGTATGATATGCGGTGCGTGTATGGTGGGAAAAGAGCCGACTGATATCGGCAGAAGACTTGGATATCGGTCGGCTCGTCAATCGGGATGGACGGAAAATTTTGATTGGATGCCTTTGAAGGGACTCGAACATCAGCCATTGTTAGTGCTGAATCGTCAGATACAGAGAGAATTCTATTGTCTCTACCTGTATATCTGACGTTTCAGCTCTACATGTGTGTATTGAAACGAACGATCTTTCTTGGAAACATCTATTCCAAGAAAGATTGTAATCGTTACGTCTATGGCCACCTGCTGGTAAAAATGGAACTCGATGCCAATGTTATCAGCAGGGAAGATAAAATGAAATATAGGAAGGTCAGTATTTTTTTCCAGAAAAGGCTTTATTATGACATGGCATAATATGGATAGGCTATGATGAAGCTTATGTTTTGTTAAGTGAAGCTAAAAAGCATTCTATTATTATCCATGATATTTTGGCCAATGGAGCACTGTTTCACTACAGTCTATGACTGATCCCGTATTATAGCATATCAATACAACTTCCTCTAGTGCTGACAGATGTAAATACATACCTGTATATTTATTTACATTTTTTTGGGTGCAGAATATACTAGGGATGCACCGAATCCAGGATTCGGTTCGGGATTCGGCCTTTTTCAGCAGGATTCGGCTGAATCCTTGTGCCTGGCCAAACCGAATCCTAATTTGCATATGCAAATTGTGGGGAGGGCGGGATTTCACGTGAGTTTTTGTTACAAAACAAGGAAGTAATTTTTTCCCACTTTTTCCTTTCCCACCGCCTAATTTGCATATGCAAATTAGGATTCGGTTCGGTATTCGGCCGAATCTTCCAAGATGGATTCGGGGATTCGACCGAATCCAAAATAGTGGATTCGGTGCATCCCTAGAATATTCTAACATAGAGAAATGCATATAAAACAAAAATTTAAAAATATTTAAATTCAAAATGCAGGAAATATGTGGGAAAATGTAGGAGAAAGCATTCTTCTTATTAAAGGGGTTGTTCACCTTTAAATTACCTTTTATTATGATGTAGAGAGGGATATTCTGAGACAATTTGCAATCGGTTTTCATTTTTTGTGTGTTTTTTCCGTTATTTAGCATTTTAATCAACAGCTCTCAATTTCAGCAGTCTGGTGGCTAGGATCCAAATTACCCTAGCAACCATGCATTTATTTGAATAAGAGACTGGAATATGAATAGGAGAGGCCTGAACAGAAAAACGAGTAATAAAAAGTAGCAAAAACAATAAGGGGTTAATTATTAAAAGTCTTGAAAAAAACTTGAATTTTTCAGGGTTATTTTTTTATTAAAAAAACTTGAATTTATTATATCCCCGAAGCTGGAAATAGCTTGGAACAAAAATACTCATGTAGAAGTCCTTTGAACCGTTTGAAGATGTTTGTAGCCTTCATGATGTTCAGGTTTTTGGGGGAGATTCGCTATAAAACTTGATTAATTCAAGAAATTCAAGCTTTTTTTTCCCGAAAACTTCATCCGTTCGAGTTTTTCACCCCTGATTCGTTTTTTTTTTTCCTTTTGATTTTTTACATAAAACAGAAAACATTCGAGGTGTAAAAAACTTCACAAACCTCATAAACTTGACCGTTGATAAATAACCCCCTTAACGTGTAGCCTTACAGAACATTTGTTTTTTTTTTAGAAAGAGTCCAAAGAAGAAGGCAAATCATTTAAAAACTATAACAAATAAATAATAAAAGATCAGTTTAAAAGTTGCTTAGAAATAGGCATTGTATAGTATAGTATATTCAGCTTGCAGGCCTGGGGTAGTGCAGGAAGGTTGTCACTTCCAATGAATGCCTGATCACCCTCAGTACATTATGCCTTTAAGTTCCTTGACTCTATGGGGAAGGCTCCGCCATATTGTACCTGAGTCCATTGACCACCCAGAGGCATTATCATGTGTTTATCATATGATATACTGTATGTGCCATTGTTATTTCCCCTTTAAGCAGACCTCTTTTTTTCGTTTTTCCCCTGCTGTAATAATTTCTGATAAAGAATAAGTTATCTTTCAATAAATGTCCACGTTAGTGCTAGTCAATAGAATGCCTTTGTCTTTCTCCGCATATGGATTGTACTTCTGCTCGGCAACCACAGGAGGCTGCTGATGTTTTCTGCAGTTTTGCACTCCTGTCATCCCGTCCAGACGCGTGTTCTTACGGAGCCAGGCTCCAGACGACTTATTGGTGCTAAATAACTATTATGAAGCCAGACTGGGATTCTGAAGGCGTTCCTATGGAAGCGGCACCAATAATAAGCAGAAAAGACTCTGGCATGGAATCTGATATAAGCATTTGTAAGCTTGTGTAGGGCTGTGTTCATCTCGGCCTGAAAGGGCACATTTGTGTGGCACTGTGTAGCAACTTTACCAGGCTAGGTCTCACTTGTGTGTGTGCCAGGCTTCATAGACCAGACAGGCCTTTAAAGGAGAACTAAACCCTAAAAATGAATATGGCCAAAAATGTCATATTTTATATACAGAACTTATTGCACCAGACTTAAGTCTCAGCTTGTCAATAGCAGCAATGATCCAGGACTTCAAACTTGTCACAGGGGGTCGCCATCTTGGAAAGTGTCTGTGACACTCACATGCTCAGTGGGCTCTGAGCAGCTGTTGAGAAGCTAAGCTTAGGGCTCGTCACTAATTATCCAGCAGAAAATGAGGTTTGTCTGTAATATAAGATGATGCTACAGGGCTGGTTTCTGTGCTGCCATGTAGTAATTATCTGTATTAATTACTAATCAGCCTTATATTGTGACATTTCTATTCTATATGTACTGTATATTGTGAGTGGGTCCCTAAGCTCAGTAATTGACAGCTGCATAGAGCATGTGCAGTGAATCAGCAGAAAACAAGATGGGGAGCTACTGGGGCATCTTTGGAGACACAGATCTTTACTGCTAAAGGGCTGTGGTTGCCTTGGGCTGGTACAGAAGTTCAGAACATAATGTACAACATTTCTAGCTACTTCTTTACTTAGGCTTTAGTTCTCCTTTAACCCCCATTGCTGTCAGGATAGAGGAAGGATACTTCAGGAATTTCCCCCGTGCTTTATTGAGTTAGATGTTTGGTTTGTGAGATTCAGCTGTACAATGCAATTCCAGAAGGTTTTTATCACAGTACAGATAAACGTCTTACCAAATGATAGAAATAAACATGATTCCTGAGCCTGAGCAAAAACATGCACTTCATCAGGCCCCGGTATGTATCTTTGTGACACTATCCTTCTTTGCATCCCTGGAGGTAACCTCCGAGACATGAAATTCTGGCTGCAACGGTTACTTTGTTACCCCTGACTGTAAAGGTGGCCATACACGGGCCGATAAAAGCTGCCGACAGACCAAGTCGGCAGCTTATTGGCCCGTGTATGGGGGCCCCCGACGGGCTTCCCTGATCGAGATCTGGCCGAAAGTCGGCCAGATCTCGATCGGATGGGGTTAAAAATCCCGTCGGATCGCGGCCGCATCTGTTCGTTGATGCGGTCCCGCGATCCGACCGCCCGTTTGGCGAACGCTAGGATCCGATCGTTGGGCCCTAGGGCCCACGATCGGATCAGCCCGATATTGCCCACCTCAAGGTGGGCATATCGGAGGGAGATCCGCTCGTTTGGCGACATCGCCAAACGAGCGGATCTATCCGTGTATGGCCACCTTAACTGTTAGGGATGCAGAAAGTAGCTCCATTGCCTTAAATTCCTGGAGAAACCTAACCATTGCAGCTGATGTCCTGTTCTACCAAGAGCTATCACCAGAAAGGGGAACAGAGAATGTGCGCCACATGCATGGATGAAATTCTCTTAATATTATATTCATGGTTAAACCATTATCGCAGGGGCCCTAACTTTTTTTTTACCAGTGAGCCACATTCAAATTTAAATAAAAGTTGGGGAGCAACACAAGTAGGAAGCAATATCCTGGGCGTGACAAATAAGGGCTGTGATTGACTATCGGTAGCCCCTATGTAGATTGGCAACCTATAGGAGGCTCTGTTTGGCAGTACATCTGTTTTTTATGCAACTTAAACCAAGTCCAAGTCAGGAATTCAAAAATAAACACCTGCTTTGAGGCCAATGAGAGCAACATCCAAGGGGTTTGTGAGCAACATGTTGCGCCAGATCCACCTCCCACACCAGTGGCATGGATTTTATTTGTTGTCATCGTGGGTCAAAGGCTATTTTCTTCACCAGCATCAATGAATTCAGATATACAGATGGTAGTCTTACTTATGCATATTTACTAATGCAAGTCAACGTTTGGATGCAAATCGCCATGTTTTTGTACCCAAAATATAGCATTTTCCCCAGTCGTGTTCACCCGCTAAGTAACATTTGCTAGATCAGGGTCCACTGTGAGACGCAAGTTGCTGGCCCTTGTTTTCATGATGGGGATAAAGTGACTTTTGACATGCCAATGGTCAATGACGACATTACAGTCCGAATCGTTTGGCGCAAGTGAGGTTCATTATGAAAGAAGGGGAATCTCAGGGAACCTTGGAAGTACTGCCAAGTCAAGATCAATAGTAATTCCTGGGTTCCCTTGCACCATACACACAATTGCATGCGGAGTAGGGAAATCAGTGCAAGAGCATGTATGGATGCAAGTATCTTTGTGAATGGTATCAGTGCATGCTCAGCTTTGTATCCCTTTTAGCACTTTGCAAATTGCTAGCTTTTATTGTTATAGTTATTCACTTAGCAGCTCATTTTTTGTCAACTCTGTGGTTTGCACTTTTGGAGAAAGTACATTTTTATTGCACTCTAGTGACGACACTCTGGGGCACATTTACTAACCTCCAGTGAAGAATTCAAATGAATTTCGAAGTATTTTTTTGGGTACTTCGACCATCAAATGGGTCGAATTCGATCGAATCGAATGATTCGAACAATTTGATGTAAAAATCGTTCGACTATTCGACCATTCGATAGTCGAAGTACTGTCTCTTTAAAAAATACTTCAACTACATACTTCACCACTTTAAACCTACCGAGGTACAATGTTAGCCTATGGGGACCTTCCCCAGCACTTTTCTAACCTTTTTTTTTGATCGGAGAAAAAACCTTCGATCGATTGCTTAGAATCGTTCGATTCGAAGGATTTCAACCTTCGAACTAACCATTTTTACTTTGATCGACCGATCGAAGGATTTGCGCTAAATCCTTAGAAATTCGATATTCGAAATTCAAAGGATTTAAATTTGAGGGTCGAATTCGAGGGTTTATTAACCCTCAATATTCAACCCTTGATAAATGTGCCCCTCCGTGTCGGAGTGGGCCGGCAGGACACCGCCCCCCAAACTCAGGCCTGCTCCCCCACTCGCTCCATCCCCTCTTCTCTGATGACAGCCACAAGGATGGAAGTATGAGGTGGGCCCCCACATCCCACTGGACCCTGGCCACTGCTTATGTGCCCAATCTCTTCTGAAGTTGCTGAATACTCACTGCGCATGCAGACAAGCTCCTCTGATGTCATTGAATGGGTCTGCTCATGGGAACATTGAATTCAGCCACAGAAACTGGAAAACCCAGGGAATGACATAGTGAGTGGTAGGTATGCACCGAAACCACTATTTTGGATTTGCCCGAACCCCCGAATCCAGGATCCAGCCTTTTTCAGCAAGATTTAGCCGAATCCTTCCGCCCAGCGAACCAAATCCGAATCCTAATTTGCATATGCATATTAGAGGTGGGAAGGGGAAAACAGTAGGATTCGGCCGAATCCTGCTGAAAAAGGTCAAATTCTGAAACGAATCCTGGATTTGGTGCATCCCTGTGTCATTAATGATTCTTGCTAGTACATATACCTGTCAACTGCCCCAATTTACCCCTGGGAGTTATTACAGGAGACCAGGGGGAGGTAGACCAAAGCCATGTAACTCCCAGGTGTAAATCGGGGCAGTTGATAGGTATATGTACTAGCAAGAATCATTAATGGCACAAAAACACATGGCCTGGGGACTGTTCTTGGTCCATATAATCTCAGCTGCAGCTCCCAGGGTAGTTGCAGAAAAGAAAAGGTCTGTTTTTTTTATTGAAAGTCATTCTATTGCTCTATCACCAATAAAATATACAGCACAACATACATAATAGCACAATATAAATCAATAACAATATTGTACAGTCCTTTTGAGCAGTCAGCAGTGAGGCCTTGATACCTAGAATGCTGCCTATTTGTGCTCTCGGCCCTCCTGTCAATTTAGTTCTCCTTTATGTGCATTTCCTTTCCATAAATTCTACATTCTGTGTTTTATTATCATATTAAGCCAGTGAGGCCGGTCAGTATTGATTATTCCATTATCAGCCCTGGCTGAATATGGAACATGTGGCTTTGGCACGCGTAGCCACTGTCTTATTTTAGTTTTGGTATTACATAATGTAAAGCATGCCAACATCTTTGGCCGGGACCACTGTCAGGGGACGGAGGATGGAAGCGGTTTCAAATAGAAAACAGAATACAGAAAAAGAGATGTTGCAAAATATATGGCTATTTGCGGCAAAGGTGCATTCCAGTCCATGCTGCTTTTATTTGGGTTCATGCTGATCAGTTTAGCTGATCGCAGCAATAATATAAGGTTTCTTTTAACAGCCAGTGGGCACTTACGGACACTAATTCTATTTTTGTTGTGATACCTCTCCTAGGATGTCCCTCTTTGTTGAAGAGAGATAAGCTAGCGGGTAGATGAATAGAGGTTGCAGTGGGTACAAATTTCTATAAAACCTCAAATTATCCCCCCACTTTCCTGCCTTCCACCATTGGGTAAAACTGGAAAGTTTAGGTTGTGTAAAAATGTAGGTGCAGGTTCGTCTAGTTGCGCTTGAGTCAGAGCTGGCGTTAGAACAACCGACCTGTAGGGCCACAATTATCGCATTAACTCTGCATAGATTTCTTCTTACCACAATAATGTCACTCTTTCTTATGTGATAGTTCCAAACTGCTTAGCCTGACCTTAAAATATTTGGCCCTTGCAGCTGAATAGGTGGTGGAACATCAGACAACAGGCTTCTTTAGATAAATATGTGTACATTGTTGGACTGCGTGGGTTCAGGGCTGCCTCATCAGGATTCATATTCTCCCACGGGCCTCCCCCACCACCCCCACGGCTCCTGCCCAAGCCGCAATCCCTCTCCATACCTCCCAACATTATAGAAATAAAAAGAGGGGAAAAAAGGTTGGCACGCGTGGCAAAATTAGGGTGGCCACCCCCCCCTAATTACCATGTTAACTTTACAAAGTTTGGCAGGTTTTTTCAGTTATTACAATTATGCTAATGAAGGTGAATTGCCCTTTAAACTGGGAGCCTAACTTTTCCCAAGGGACCTGTTGTTTTATATTGTTACAATTACTTATTTGCTTATCACGAAATTGTTACAAAAGTATCTTATCTGCTGCTGTGGCTGTTCTGGACTCAAAGCCAATTAAAGGACCAGTAACATCAAATTTTTTAGTATAGTATAGAACGAGAAAAAAAAACACAAAGACACATGAAACTTTTAAATCGCTAAGTCCTTATTAAGAAATAACTTACCGAAACTCCGCTTGCGTTCCTCTTCAGAAAAGGCGATCCGGCAATCCATTGTGCGACGCTCGATTTCTCCTCCCTGCCTTCCTTACAGGATATAGCCAGGGAGGAGAAATCGAGCGACGCGTAATGGATTGTCGATGTGTCGCCTTTTCTTAAAAGGAGCGCAAGTGGCGTTATTTCTTAATAAAGACTTTAAAAGTTTAATTTGTCGGTGTGGTTTTTTTTTGTTCTATACTAACGAATTTAAAAAAAATTGATGTTAAGGGTCCGTTAAGTTAGAAATTTTGTTTCTTTTTCTGGCTGTTCAGTGCAGAGAAAAACAGGACTTTCCAGTACAAACGAGGGACTGCAGGTTGAGCTTTCAAAAGAGGAACTGTCCCTCTAAAAATGTGAAAATTGGGAGGCATGTCTCTCCACTCTTCTTTCCCCCAGGCCAGCACTTCATGGGGCTGCAATCAGGGCAGGGGGAGGTCGGGGAGTAGTGCACAGTCTCAGGTGGCCGTGGGGAGTGAGTCTGGGCCCATTGTTTTTTTTTCCCATGACCTGATAGCTCTGTCTGACCTTGTATCTGTATATACTCCAGAAAAGAATATGTGATACAACTGTTTTATAGTGATAGGGGCATGTTTGATAGCATACTGTTTAGGTGAGGCTTTTTTTACCTGGGAAGTGGGTACATTTGAACATTTTGAATTTAAACACCCTAAATAGCATTGTTCTGGTGGTGCCTCATTTATTTCTGTTTCTGGTTTTCACATAAAAGATTTGGGTGCTTCGGAGTGAATCAGGCTCCAAAAACAGTTTTTTTTTTGTTTTAAATAAAATATTTGTATGCATGTGATGATGCAATAAAATGGAAATTGAGAACATATTTACAATGTAGTTATAGTACAGTAGTTTAAGAGACGTACCATTGATGCATGCCCATAGAAGGAGCTCTCAGATCCTATGTTGCCAAACTTGTATTTTTCTTAGGACCATCTGCTCGCAATATTTTATCTTTAGCTCAGAGCCGAGTAAGCATATATTTATCCTGTAATGGTACCACTAGATTCAAAAATCCTCACTGGATGCCATTTTTTCCCGGTTGCCTTTTAGTGCAGTATTGCCAAGGTTTTCATTTACAGATACCACAAACCATGGCCTGGAAATACAGGTATGTGCCCTGTTATCCTGAATGCTTGGGAACTGGGGTTTTCCGGATATGGGATCTTTCTGTAATTTGGATACTTGGATAACATGTCCCTTAGGTCTACAAAAAAAAAAAAAATAATTTAAAAATTAAATAAACCCAATAGGATTGTTTTGCCTTCAATAAGGATTAATTATATGTTAGTTTGGGATTGAGTACAAGCTACTGTTTTATTATTGGAAACAATAGTGGTTGTAAGTTCCTCCAAAAAATCAAACAAATATAATAAAAATACAAAAAGTATTTATTCTAGACATATTGGGTAAAAGCCTGACGCGTTTCGTGCCTGTTGGGGCATTTACTCATAGGCTGAGTTCTATTGTACTGTTTTATTAGTACAGAGAAAAGGGAAACCATTTTTAAAAATCTGAATTATTTAATTAAAATGGAGTCTATGGGAGATGGCCTTCACGTAATTTAGAGCTTTCCAGGTACCTGTAATTCAATTCTCCAATAATGATGTGTGCCTGGCACTTCAAGTGTAACAGCAGCCTAGAAATAACAGGACAGTCCAGAAGTAAAAGACAAATAGAATGCGAGTTATTAAGAGAGTATGACCTGGACACATTATGGTTTTGGGCAATTAGAGGTGTAACCAAGACCATACTGATATCAAGGCTTTGGGCAGATTGTAACTTCATTTTTTTTTGGTTGAGGACAATGTTCCCTGTAGTCTACAACTAACCATTCAGATTAAATAAAGAAGGAAAAAGAACAAATCAGAAGATGTTCTGGCCATTAATTGACAGACAGCAATCGTATAAAAGTTATGTCCGACAAATAGCAGTGACAGTCTCCTACTCAGTGGAGTAACTAGATGTTGCTGGGCCCCACAGCAAATTACTTTTAGGGCCCCCAACATATCCAGTGTTTGTCCTGTTTTACCAATATATGTTCAAATTGCTCATCAATGAGAGCCTCATGGGGCCCCCTGTACCTCCTGGGCCCCCCTGCAGCCGCAGGGTCTGCTTCCTCTGTAGTTACGCCCCTGCTCCTACTGATATTGTCAGACAGGCAATACATACAGCCATATTATCGTTAGCTAACAGAAATCTTCTAACCTGTCCGAGCGACTAAACAACCAATCAGCATAGTACAAAAAATTTTGGGTCAATGGTTTTGACTACACATACAGTCCGAAAATCATATGAACCTTAATTTCATACAGCTATATTTTTGCATCTATGGCCAGCTTTAGAGGGAACATTGTTTCAGGGGTGTTCTAGTTCTTAAGTTCAACCCCTTCCAGTTGTGTTTTCACTCTACCCACCAAATTTCTTGGTTTCTATTGCTGTTCATGTGCCGAGTATCACTTTTGAGGGGCTGGATCGAGCAACCTTGAAGGAATTGACTCACAAGGGGTTTAGGGGAAAATAAACCTTGTTAATTGAGGTATTTTTCCCTCAAGGAAAAGCTGGTTACAATGGAGATACCATGACGGGGTTTACTCACATAAAGGGTTTTTTTTATATGTAAAGTTGTGTTGAAAAATGCAATGTCCATCTGGTGGACTGTGATGAGCACTTTTTCCACTTATTGATAAACAGGCCCTTATGTGTCCCCTATATTTATGGAAGAACACAAGATCTGGGTGCTTCCATATCAAGCAGCTTCCTTTGTGTGCCATGTAATATCCCAAAACCTCACTGCACCCAAAAATTAAATCTATTATGTTGCCAAAAAGGCAGAAGCCTTACTGCATCCACAAAATGTATGATAAAGCCAACAAAAGAAAGTTTTCCTAAAAGGTAAAACCTCTCAGTCATCTGCCTTTGGGGACACCTCATTAGTGCTGAGGAACTGAAAATCAACAGCAGGATGGGGTGAAGTACATGAGAATCTGCCACTCTGTAAATGGAAAACCTTATTATCTGTCACATCAAACTGTCATCAATGAGCCATTCTACAACCGTTGCTTCTCCTGTCATTGTCTGTTGAATTAGCAGCTAAGCCATGCGCCTTGCAAGAGTGACGGCTGCGCAGGAGAATGTGCCCGTAATGCCGTCAGCAGCCAGCTGTGCGTCCAATTTCTGGCTGTGGTTCAACGCCGATGTCAACTGATTGAAATGCACGGGTTAAGGGGAAGCAGGTTTTGTGTTATCATAAACACGATGACGAAAGCTAAACTTCCAAGGCATACAAACTAGTTGGGAGTATCACAACACAACTCTCTGAACTAACCTCTGCTGCCTCCTAATTTAGCCTGGGAAGATAAAATTCTGCGTTTCTTTCTCAGCCTGGTAGAGAAGCTTGCTCCCCCCTAAAAAATGTGGTAAGATGTTACTCTACCCGAAAATAGATATACGTATCTGGAATGGAAATGTTTGTGCCTCTGCTCGACCATGCCAGCAGTCATCCATAATACATTTACAAGACTTTTAAAGAGAGAGGTTGGGTAAGCAAATATAATCTATAATGTTTGGACTTGGTAGATGCTGATCTTCTACATGGACTCACCCTTTTACATGGACTCTTTCTATTACATGGACTTTTCCTATTACATGACTCAGGGTCTCGACTGAGAATCAAAGTAGGCCATGGTATATCAGGTACACAGAGGCCCAAACAGTCCCCCATCAGCCCAATAAATAGTGACTGTCAATGACATCTTACAGTAGCCCCTCTGGCATTTGCCAGAACCCAAAGATTGCCAGTCCGGGCCTATGGCTCACCCTATTACATGGACTCACCCAGGACTGATATAGTTCCTGTGGTGCAATATGGCTCCATCCCACCGTTTTTCTCATTCTTTCTCTCCCTCTCCCTTTTTCTTCCCACTTCTGTTGTCTGTTGGATCAGCAGCTAAGACTTTTATTCTGACCTGGGCGTGGAGTTTGTATGTTCTCGCCATGCTTGTTTGGGTAAACCTGAAACATACAGGCATATTAATTGGTTTCTGATGACACGGACCCTAGTATGTGAGTTGTGTGATAGGGAACCTTGTAGACTTGTTTATGGCATTAGAAAAAGCAGGAAGCCCTATTAGTTCAAAGTACCAGTGCCAGAAAAACTCATGTGGGTAAAACATCCCCTGATGATCATGTCTGATTCCACTGACTCTCATTCTCAGTGACCCATTCTGTCTTGCATAATGTTCTCTATCAGGGATCCCCTATGTTTACACCTAATTTTTCCAATAACTCTTCCACTGATCATCTCTATCTGCTTCTCAATCCTAGTGATCCTCGCTCTTTTAAAATAGTTACCATTTCCAGTGAAACCTTCTGTATTACATAATTCTCCATCAGACTTCTCTATCACAGGTCCCCTGAACTCATTCATCCCTGGGATCTCCTTTTGTATTCCACTAATTCTCTCTCCTATTGATTCTCTTTGTCTTCCACTAATTCTCTGTCCCATCGATCCACTCTGCATTTCACTAATTCTTTCTCCGAGTCTAATTCTCTCCTTTGGCAATTGTCTCTGTATTGCCCTAATTGCTTTAAAAAAGACAGATGGACCTTGCAATACAGGGGGTCATTTATAAAGAAATTAATTTGGACAACAATTCTTCTCCCAGTCTGGTTGCAGTTTGCACCTCATGTCACATATTATGGGACTCAATTTAAATGAATTGCTGTAGGGATGATTTGTTACCTGTGCTGGAGGAGTTTAATTACAGGTGATAAAATCTCTGATCTGCCAAAGCCTTAAAGGGGGGTTTATGGGCTTGGACTCCCAATCTATGGTCCCAGAGGGGCTGCTGCAATAAGACAGTGTACAGTATGTTATAGAGCAGAAAAATAGATTTTTTTAGAGTAGGTAAGGACCCAATATTTTTACAATGAACAAGACTCCTTACTCCATATATGTGTTACTCATTATTACTTAAACTACTCTAGTTGCACGGACTGTCTGGTGAATCATCTTATTTGCGCTGATGAGGTCTCAGTGATGCAGGGTTCATCCTCGATTTGTCTTACAAGTGTTAGGGGACGGGTGACGATCCTTGCTGGTTTAAACAAACCCTTTAAGATATATTATAAATAAGTCTGGGGTTTACACTCTTATAAGAAAAAGAAGCAACCATTAACACTCTACCTGAAATGATATGTAATAAAAAGGTCTAATACTGGCCTCAGGACCATACATTTATGAATTAAGTGCTGAGAATTATATTAGCTATTTTATCTATACCATTTTATGATTTTGTTAATGACTTGAGCCTCAGGAACCTCATTTTAAGCCTGATTTTTCTGTCCTGATAATAACAATGGCATAGAGTCTAATCTGTACCAGCCCAGGTGGTAGACCTAAGCCCACCACACAAATAAGGCCCTGGTCTACATCATTCTACAAGTTCATTTGAAGTTGACCTTCTCCTTTAAGCTACCATGCTGTTTACAGAGAAAAATACAGCTTGAGAAAAACGATGTGATAACTGTGTATATTAAAGGAGAGACGGCTTTGCACTGAGCTATCGGAAAGAATTAAAGGGGGAGTCGAGCTGGATTGCTTCTCTTCTCTGCTGATGTTATGGCGCCTATGCAGTTTGTGTGAGACTACATTTATATCAAAAGTTGTAATTGTAAGAATAAATAAACTCCTCCGAACACCCACGCTCCTGCTTGCAGATTTAAC
This sequence comes from Xenopus laevis, assembly GCF_017654675.1. Lineage (NCBI taxonomy): Eukaryota > Metazoa > Chordata > Amphibia > Anura > Pipidae > Xenopus > Xenopus laevis. The sequence continues at coordinate 114,998,223 of NC_054387.1, read as the reverse complement.
CTCTTACCAACCTTTACCCTCATTCCTTCGCATTTTCATGTGTGTTGGAATCATTTACTGGTATAGTGTTTAGTATTTGAAATAAAGAAGTCTTCTTGCATTCTGTACAGGTATGGGATCCATTATCCGGAAACCTGTTATCCAGATACCTCCGAATTATGAAAAGGCTGTCTCCCATAGAATCCATATCCAAATAATTCAAATTTCTAAAACTGAATTCCTTTTTCTCTGTAATAATAAAACAGTACCTTGCACTTGATCCCAACTAAGATTAATCCTTATTGGAAGCAAAAACCAGCCTATTGGGTTTATTTTATGTTTGCACGATTCATTTACATATGCAAATTCGGATTCGGTTCAGCCTGGCAGAAGGATTCGGCTGAATCCGAATTCTGCTGAAAAAGGCAGACCCTGGCCGAATCCCAAACCGAATCCTGTATTCGGTGCATCCCTAGACTGTTTAAACATTGACTAAACCCAATAGGATTGTTTGCGACCAATATAGTTTCATGCAGCTTAGTTACCATCAAGTACAAGGTACTCTTTTATTATTACAGATAAAAAGAAAATCATTTTTAAAAATTAGAATTATTTGCTTCAAATGGGCTCTATGGGAGACCACCTTCCCATAATTTGAGCATTCTGGATAATGGATCCCAAACCTTTCGTTTTCTTTAGACTCTGTTGACACTTATTAAGTTCAATTGGATATGACTAAAAGTATTTTCAAGCTAACACAGCACTGGCATATTCCATTCAATCCAACCGTGAATTGGCATGAGAAGAATTGAACAAACTTTGCTTAGCTGTGCCCCATAAGCAGCAAAGAAGAAGGAAAGACTGAGCATATTAAATATCGCTGCCATATTTTTAAATCCCCCTCCCAGCCATCATATTGCCCACCACTCATTGGACAGTTCTGATTGTACTTGTGCACCAGGCTTAAAATGCTGACCAAGAAGATGACACTTACGGCCCTATTTATTAAACCTCGATTTTTTTCTGGTCGAGAAAAACCTTTATATTTTATAGATTCATTATACCCCAAAGCTGCTAAAAATTCGAAAATACTCCAGCCAAAACCTGTCGAGGTCATGTAGAAATCAATGGCAGATGTCCCTGAAGATGTTTCTTGACATCATGATCTGCGCTGGTTTTCATTCAATAATCTGATTAATTGGAGTTGTCATGGCAACAATCCGATAAAGTCGAGTTTTCGAAGTGTAATATTCAAAAAAATTTCATTGACGCATGATTTTGTTGCAACGTTTTTTTTTTTTTTGCACCAACTTTTTCAAGAAGAATCATTGGTAAGTTAAGAGGGATTCGGGTTTGGGAGTTTGTTCAATTTTTTTTTATTACAGTTAGAAAATTACAAGTTTTAGTAAATACCCCCCTTACTGTGCATAGGAGGGGGATCAAGGAGTAAAGCCAGGATCTCCAGAGGTATGAAACACATATTTCTATATAACTGGATATAGCCTACAGGGGTGCGGTTAATGTTTTATAGGTCTTTCTTTTTCCATTAAACAATTCATAAACCCTTAAATATAAAGACCCTTAAAAATAAAAACTCATTAGATTACTATTGTTGGTAAGATAATTATCACCTTTATGGTGGAAAGTGCTTATCAGGGGCGTAACTACAGAGGAAGCAGACCCTGCGGCTGCAGGGGAGCCCAGGAATTATAGGGGCCTCAGGAAGTACAGGGGCCCCATGTGGCCCTAATTCATAAAGAATTTCAATAAACATTAGTAAAAATAGGTCAACCGTTAGACATTTTGAGGGCCTAAAAAATAATTTGCTGTGGGGCCCGTAATATCTAGTTACGCCACTGGTGCTTATAAAATATAATCAAACAGCAGCAGTTATCTATTTTCATGTAAAATACTGATATATCCATTGCCTTTCATGCATTTTCCATTGTAGTGTGCCAGTGGCCTAGAGATCCTGCTTACTTGCTGTACATTGTAGAGGAATCTAACGAGTTGCTTAGCTTCACTTCAACCATCGAATTAAGAGGGCGGCATAATAGTGTTACCAAAACCCACTAGCAGTCATTCCTATTCCTATACTTACATATTTTAATTTGGATAAAATGTCTTTCTCCTTGTGTTAGCCGCATTTCCTGGCCACCCTGGGAGAGTCTCAATCCCATCCGACTCCGTACTGAGCCAATTAAAGGAGGCCATTCCCGGAGCCAGCAACATTTCCTCTTTTGTCGTTAAGATTAAGACTCCAAATTACAATCCAGGGGGAGCAGCAGAAGCTGAAGACTGACTGAAAGAGATTTATCATCCCCCATCTTTTTAAATAAATCTCTTCTCTTTGGTAAAGGAAGGTAGGGAGACACGGCATATGAAGTGGGCAGACAGAAAAAAAAGGTTTGGCTAAAATGAATGGGGTAGACAAAAATTAGCCTTGTCAAACAAGAGGATTAGCTATTCGTGCAATTTCTTTATTGTGCACATTTTTCATGCTTACTTAACTCTCAATAGTCCGCAAGACAATAGCTTATTAATTGGAGTAGAGGAGGTGGTGGGAGATTAGAAGCAATGAGGGTGGAGCATGTTGGGTACATTTTTTTAGGTCTCAGCTATGTAGTTTCTTAGTGAGCTAAAAACAAATTAAGATTGCATCCCATGATCAATACAGTTAGAAATGTCCTTACCATTCTTATCATCAATGTTGGGCTTTATTTATTCATCTAATTATAAATAGTTCTGAAATAGCATGCATTGTACAGTACTTTGGAGTCTGGTGTACATGGGGGGAGGAGGAATCAAAATAATGAAGTGCTATGACCCATTCATTTCAAGGTTAATCAACAATAAAGACTTAGAGTAGTTGCACATCGGGCCTCCAATTTTGCTTCTTTGCAATGCAATAGGCTGTATTTTTTGGTGTGATGTGGTGGTTCAAAGACAGGACAATTGTTAAATATATAAATTTTTTGTTAAACCACCAGAGCTATTTTTGGATGATTTTATTTTCAAGGAAATTATTTCGTTTATGCTCAAGACATTTATTAATTCCAGTGTTAGATTTGATTTCTTTCTCAAGGAACTACTAAATGGCTCATTGATGCCCTATCCCACTAGACTTCTAGAACCTTCTACAAAGTGGCTTCCACTATACCCTTCAGTTTACGTAAAGCAGGCTGTATACCTTAGGATCTGCTCATCGGGGAAGCTCGTCAGTCAAGTTGTGCCCCCACCTCATAGGTTTCCTACCCCTTGTTCTGGCCTGGAGCTCTGTGGATTTCTGCCACTTAGACCACCCAAGTGCTGGGACAAATCCAGAGTCGGCCCAACGATCAGATGATACTGTAGGTCTGTGAAGACCTGTTGAAATAAGGACTGCATCAGCGAGCTTATGAAGAACTTGTCTACCAGGATTTTTAATCGTTCCCAGTAGCTACCTGGCTGTGCGTGGGCCAATAATCTGAGTTTTTATTGGCCCCTATATGGCCACCATTATATAGCACTGCTAGATTCATTATGCTTTTGCCAAGAGAACTTTCTGCTTTGAGGTTGAAATCTTAATCATTATGTAAAGAATAAAATGCAAATTACCTTAAAACCCTTTGCTCAATACATGTGTATTGATACTATTCCTAAAGGTACCAGTGGCCATGTTCCTAGCAACTTGCAGTGAGTAGCGATGCTCCCATTTGGCCTGCTTTCATGTACAGTTTATTGCATGGACACAAAAGAGTGGTGGAACTAGTTCCAGCTTGGACTTGGCAGTTATTAGCTGATGTTATCTATGTCAAGCACATTGGCATACTGGAGGTGACGCCATCGCAATCCTGAAACTGGTTTCAGTCACTTGATCTTTTCAGAAAGGTATGTGCTAATTTGTGTAAATGATATACCTGTTGGTTAATTTTGCATGGCTTATGAAGGTAGCTGAAGAATATGTAAGTGTTGATGCCTAGTTTAGAGAAGAGATGCAACATGAATGAACACAGCAGAGCTTGTAGCAAATGGACAGCGGTAACAACAAAAACACAATACTTCAAAGAAAATCTATGGATAGAAATAGTTGGCATGCCAATGAAGATGGATCATTTTCAAGTTGTTGTGTTACTTGTACAATAATGAGCTCACCAGATAGAGCCAACGTGATGACACCATGCAGAACAAAGTGACCCGATGCTGTGTTTACTTGTTATTGTAGTATGACATCTTCCTTGGGCAATGAAAGATGTTCATTTAAAATGACTCCACTTTGTCTACCTTTTCCCATTACGTATTGCTGGTGATCTTTTTTTTTTACCTTTATGATAAAATCAGGTAGAATGCATGTATTAAACAGTAGTAGTGAAGGCGCTAATATTGTCCACTGGCCGAATTCCTGGATCAGAAATGACCAGATGAACATTAGTGCAGTCTATCTAAATTGCACTGATTTGACTTGCCTCAACAATAGGTAACAAAACAATGGAGACAATTTTGGACCATGCAGCCAATTACCCCATATATATGACATACACCAACGACTTCCATTTTCCATATTGCTCAACTGTGGACAAGCTTTGCTGGCGTTGCTCCAGAAATTGGCTGCCAAATTCATAATTTAGGTTGCAACTTGCAGAAATGTTCATGCAGTCTAGGCAATCTCAACCTTTTGACTGACTAGTATGTAGGGTTGCCATCTTGTGTGGAAAACAAATACTGGGCAAATTAAGTAAATATGTAAATTATTAAATATAAGCCGCTACCCAATATTTTAGTACCTATGTTGATAAGTGTTAGTAGATTACATGTGTGCATGTATTGCCTCTGACTTGGGAGGTATAATCATCTGGCCCCTGTAGCTGGACAATTGTCACAATGTATATCCATACAAATTGTGACAGACGTTTGTCTTAGTAGGAATTCTGTATATGGTGGCAGATTTATAGTGCCCATGTTGAGGTATTGGCTCCTTTAAATCTCCAGGGTAAGACAGGCTAGGACCCTGGAGCATGGCTGAAATGTATTCTGTCCAATTAGTCAGTGGGACTGTTTAAGGAGAACATGGGTGTCCATGTTAAAGGAACAGTAACACCAGAAAATGTAAGTGATTTAAAGTAATGAAAATATCATGTTGTGTTGCCCTGTACTGGTAAAACTGATGTGTTTGCTTCAGAAACACTACTATAGTTCATATAAACAAGCTGCTGTGTAGCAATGGCGGAAATTGAAAAACGGCTATATGGCACAGGATAACTAATGAATAACAGACAACACCATTAGACAGACAGAGCTTATCTGCTATCTGAGCTTTTTCTCCTTTGAATGGCTGCCCCCATTGCTACACAGCTGCTTATTTATATAAACAATAGTAGTGTTTCTTAAGCAAACACAGCAGTTTTACCAGTGCAGGGCAACACTGCATTATATTTTCATTACTTTAAAACACTTTTATATTTTGACGTTACTGTTCCTTTAATAAGCGTAATGACTATGCTAATTAAGATTCCCTACTACATTCAGTAATCAGTATTTTGATATGGTGAGCATTGGCTTTCTAATGTTTGATCACCCCGCATGCCAAGTGCTACATCAAGTTGCCCTGTGCCAACCTTCATACCAGTTTGTTGCTCACACCTCCTCCGCACAAGAGGGGGTCTCCCACACTGCAAGGAACACTGCCCTAGAGTGCTTAGTGGATTTCTGATGGTGGCTATTCTCAGGACAGCAGGAGACCCATCTTTGAAAATCCTACTGTTATCCAGACTAAAGCAAGAGATCCAGTGTACAGGCAGGGAGCTTCAATGAACTAACTGTGTAGACTAGAAGGTCCACTACAGTTTGAAGATATGCTGGTAGACTAGTCCAAATATGGATTTATGAAATAAGTGACTCAACATTTTGTGTCAGACAGCAACTTGCAGCTCTGCCAACTCCAGTGGTAGAATTAACAGACAACATGGTCTTGCTGGGCAGTTTGCTGGGTAAATCGTCACTGCGTTCTTCGGCTGCCATTTTAGTACCCTCAGACCATGTCATAACTTGGGAATTCCAGATAAAGTGCCACCACCAATATGTCTGAAATGTTCTAATAGCACTGGGGGGCCAACTGAGCAACCTGAGATCCAAAAAGATATTTCAAATGTCAGAGGAGTCAGAGGAGAAAGGACAGGGAACAGTAGCCCTGGCTTGGTAATATTCAGCATCGCAAATTAGCCCTATATTTGCCAATCCCAGTACCCTTGTGAAAAAAGCAGTTTACAGGTAATGGAAATAAATGGGCAAACAAGGGTCATAGGGCAGGCTATACCAGTGACAGTACCTTAGGAACAGACCCAAATGTCTGATTGTCACTGTACACGTGTGGCCCCTGAACTGCTGTGATGAAATGAATGAATTAAACATAATCTTCTTAGAACTTGTCTTTGGGATTTGTTGTATTGGTGTTTATTATTGAAAGTTACACAAGCAATAGTGGCTTTGCTCAGTGTGTCCAGAAACCCAAATCCTATTCATGTGGCTTAATGGTCTAGCTTGGGAATTTTTTAAGGGTTAAACCTCAAGGAACCAAAATTCCACTCTATCCTCCTGGGAGGCCCACAGAAATGTTGAGCCATTTCCCACCAGACTGCATTGGAGCCTCTTCTTGCTGGGGAAATTAGAAGCAGAAGCTGTGGAACATTGACAAAAATCTGCATTACGTTATGCCATTTCTTTTTCTCCGTAAAGATGTTATAATACATGGTCTTGAGAAATATCCAGCGAACATCATCAAAGTGGTAGACACACTTTATAAAGAACAATAGATTTTTGAAGGGGCGACTGGGCGGGCGGCCCATCTTGTTTCCTAATCTTTTTTAATGCTAAAAAAAAAAAAAGTGCTTGTTTTTCTACAGCGCAGATATAATTTAGGTTTGGTGAACGGAGCCAGTGGTATTAAATATGAACGTTTTAGGCTGCATTAACTCTCTAGCTTTCAGAAGAGCCGAAATGAAAATAAGCACATTGCAAAATAGAAATCCATGTAAGGGGAAACAAACCTACCCAGTGAGTCCTTAATCTTCTTCATGCTCTTCATTATCTAGTTTTTTCCCCATAAATATATATTTATTTTAGGCACCTGTTACTGGCCCATCATTCTATCTGAATGTGAATAGAATAGAATATTTGAAAAAGGTGGCAACCCTAACAGCAGTGACCCCCAGGGTTCGACTGGGGGGCCCTAGCACCTCAGGCCCCCCACCCCAGACCCAACACCCCTCCGATCCCCCCAGTCCTAAGTTTTTCCTGCTTGCGACTGGTGGCAGGAGGTTGGGGGGCAGTGCCAATATCGGGTCTGGGACGGCGAGGCCCAACGGGTTTTTTCCATGGGATTTTTTGGATAAGGATCCCCATGCTTTAAGGCTATTAAAAGACAAGGAAAGTTGGATCCACCAAGGGCTTCAGATAATAGATGCAATACCTGTATATATAAATATAGGTATGGGACATGTTACCCAGAATGCTTGGGACCTTGGGTTTTTCGGATAACAGATCCATAGTTTTAAGTCTACTAGAAAATCATGTAAACAATAAACCAATAAGCCAAAAAAAAAAAAACCCAAAAGCAACCACCTTTAAGCCCAACTCTTTTATTTTATCTTCCTTTGTCATTTTCTATCAGCCCTGGTGCACAACCACAAACTGATCCTGAGTCCTCTGCTGAAAAATGAGGCCAAAGAATGTAGTAATATTGTCTCCAAAAAGTGATTTATTGTATGAATGAATTTAGATGAATATTCATATTATATAACTGTTCAGTCGCCGTGATTGCAGCTGCAGAAGACACTGCTCAAAAACTCTATGCATAAAAATCATTGTCCAATAAAAAAACAGTTTCTGTTGTGATGCAGATCTAAGGAGCTTAAGGGTAAGGCCACACTAAGCGATAGCGCGGCGATTTGACTCGCCGCGACTATTCGCCGCGACTTTTAATCCTCAATCGCTGGCGAACCTGTGGCGCTGGCGTCTATGGGGAATCGCTGCGTAAAAACACACGCGGCGATCTTTTTTCTATTGTCGCTCGAAATCGCCTCGCTAGGCGATTTCGAGCGACAATAGAAAAAAGATCGCCGCGTGTGTTTTTACGCAGCGATTCCCCATAGACGCCAGCGCCACAGGTTCGCCAGCGATTGAGGATTAAAAGTCGCGGCGAATAGTCGCGGCGAGTCAAATCGCCGCGCTATCGCTTAGTGTGGCCTTACCCTAAATCTGACCTCCATGTTGTTTTGGAATTTTGTAATGAGCATAAAGATAAAGGCAAACCATAACACGTGTGATGCAATACATCTCTTTGTTGTTGGTGGAAAACCAGCAGAATATTCATTCCAGGTGCTATGTTCTCTATCACATCACACATTCCAATGAGAAGTTCTAGGGCAGGGGTCCCAGCCTTTTTCACCGATGAGTAACATTTAGTTGTAAAAAGAGTTGTGGAGCAACACAAGTATGAAAAATGTTCCCAGGTGGTGCTAAATAATTGCTGTGATTGGTCATGTGGCAGGCCCTATGTGGACTGGCAGCCTACAGAAGCCTCTGTTTGGCAGTACACCTGGCCTCCAAGCCTGGAATTCAAAGATAAGCACCACTGGGAGCAACAGCCATGGGGTTGTTGAGCAACATTTTGCTCGCAAGCTCCTGGTTGGGGATCAATGCTCTAGGGTCATCTCTTCACTTCTGACCAGGGCATTGTGTCAGATTGCCACCTCCTAGCCCAGTGGAGACTGGCAGGGGCGGTGCTGTGACAAGGAGGGGCGGGCTGTGATGCATAAGGGGAGGGGCCCTGATGCAGAGGGTGCAGACTGTGACTTTGTGGGCGGGGGATGATGTGGCGATTGGCCGATTGCCGTGTCAATCCTGCCCAGTTTTCCAAATTTGGAAAACCGAGCAGACAGTTTTGACTGGGACAGCCCTTAGAATTACCCAGGTCAAAACTAGACAGGTGGCAACCCTAAAGGTGGCCATACACTATAAGATCTGCCCGTTTGGCAAGGTCGCCAAACGAGCGGATCTTAACCCGATATGGCCACTAACGGTTGGGCAAAATCGGATGGATCCAAATATTCGGCCCTGGGGCCAAACTATCAGATTCCAGTACTACGAATGGGCTCCGACGGGTCGCAGGACCATATCAACTAGCAGATGTGGTCCTGGATCATACGAAAAATAACTTGATGTTCATGGGCTCAGCAACAAGGCCGGATTTACATAATGAGAGCCCCTAGGCCCACTGTCGCTCGTCGCCCCTGTCCCCTGCCCCACAAATCCGGGGCCTGCTCAGCAAATTCAATTAGTTGCTCCAAAACATTGGTAAATCAACCCATTGTACTAAAATAGTAAAGTTGTCCATTAATGTCAGCTTTTCTAGGCCCCTTACACTCCCGGGTTCCCCTGCAACCACAGGGTCTGCTTCCTCTGTAGTTACTCCTCTGTCATTGTAATTATTTTAAAGTGAAAAAATGTGGTTCATTGCAAATAAACCAAGAATCACTTATGTGAAAGTACACACTGCTTAACTGCAACATGAACTAATGCTAGGGTGGCAGATTGGTCATGGTATATCGCTCAGGTTTGTTTTTCAGATTACCATGAAATTATATGGGACTCTGCCATCCATTAGGAGTGCACGACCCTAAAGTGTTTGCACTTAAAGATGAATACTAGTCCTTTCAACACAACTCCATCATGACACAGCAATGCTTCTTCCATTGGTTCAAATGACTTCTTCCTGGAAGCCGACTATTTGCCCTTCGAACGGTTACAATGCCTCCGCTCCTCTGAAGAATGAAAAGAGGAATCTGTTTTCACAGATCGACAGGGACAGATTGAAGCGGCCATGGTGTCATGCTAGAAATGTCTGCCAATTGTTTCTTAGTTCTCTTTGCCTTCTACTATGAAGGCATAGCCAAATAAATCAGTGCACTTATTTACAAAGCTGCTACATGCCATGGCCATTAAAATCCAGTAAATGTGCACCTCAGTAAACATAATAAAAAAGAACAAAGAGATGCACCAATAAAGTATATTAAGTAGCTGTCCAGTACATCTTTAGATCTCTCTATGGACTTGAAAATTATAATACGACTATTCCCCAAAAGACATAGGTGGTCAAACTTTACAAAGCAAATTTATATTCCATTCTAAAAAGATTCAGCTCTGAAATAATCATCTGATTCCTTTCTTCCTGCATGCAATATGCATCACGTCGCAAAGACTCACCCCCCCAAAATAGAATGGAATCATAATCTAAGCAAATTTCCTACATGCGTTAATTAGAAATTATTAAGGATGTATCGAACCTTGTTAACTTAATCCGGAATGCAGGGATGGACTGTGGTGTGTGGGGTCCACCGAAGCTGCCACCTTAGGGCCCCGCACCCCCTGAGAGGCCCCACCTGTCACTCGCACCTCACCCCAGACACAAGCTCCAATGAAATCAGCCTGCCTTACCCCTCCATCCTGTGGAATTTTGCTTTACTTTGCTGCAATCTGGAGTGAGGGCTGGGGCCCACCAGGATTTTTTTCCCGGTGTCCTACTGGCCCAGTCCGACAGTGCCTGAATCCTTTTCTTTAGATTTTGACAAATACCAAACAGAATTCTTCATGTGCCCAAAAATTGGCAATACGCATGTGTTCAGCAGCATTGCACTGGGGGGTCCACTGGGCCTGCAGCCTCAGTGGCCCCCACACCACCCCCCAGGCCAAAGCCCCCTCTACCACCTCCACATAAACTCCCCCCCCACGTGCAGGTCCGGACTAAGAATTAAAATATACTCTGGCATTTCAGGTACACAGAGGCCAAATCAGCCCACATAGAGGCCCACCAGCCCACTAAATAGTGACTTTCTATGGGACCTTATAGCAGCCCCTCTGGCATTTGCCAGAACCCGCAGATGGCCAGTCCGGGCCTGCCCACGCGTGTGCACTCTCGCGTAACTTTTTCCTAAGCTTTGGGTCAGGGAGTAAGGTAAGGCAAGTGGTAGCGCAGGGAGCAGGTCTGGGCCAAAAAGGTTTTTTTTTCCTGGTTTTTCCCAGTGTCCCGCTGGCCCAGTCCGACCCTAGGGTTTACTTCGGCCAGACTCTTGGATTTGGGCGAATCCTGCTGAAAAAGACTTGAATTCGGCTGAATATATAGATATATTTTTAAATGTGATGCTAATGCACACATTATGTGTCTGTTGCTTGCTATTCTCTGTACTGCCGGTCCTGAATGTATACCATTGTATAAAGAAAATACAGCCATCGTTGGTCTTTTTTATGCCCGTGTAGCTGTGACATTTAAATCTTGATGTTGGATAAGGATCCAGATCTTATATGTTTGGGAAAGTAGCCCTAAAAGTTGTCTGTAAATATACTGCCTTGGTTTTGATCACAACTAAGATTGAATTAATCCTGACTGGAGGCAAAACAATCCCAGTTGCAACCTTCTCCCTGCACACATTACACACACATATTATCTTGTTGTGCCTGAGATTGAGGCTGGGGTGGAGGTAAGGGTGCAGTACCCAGGGCAGGTAACAGGTCTGGCTCGCTGGGACCCATGAAGACTCTGGCCTACTGGGTTTCATCCTGGTGTCCCTGCGGTCCAATATGTTTTCCCACCAGTGAATTGGAAGGGAGACCTCAGACATTTTTAGGGCTGTAGCACATGGAATGTTTTGTTGCCCTTGCTTAATCTCTTTCCGTGCGCACAACACATCTTACCATGTGCCATTACCCAAAAATTGCTTGTGTGTAACAAAGAATTTACAACTTGGCTTATCTAAAGCTGGACATACATACATCTTTCATGGTGAGGTCACCTGTACCAACAATTGAATCATGAAGGTGTCGATAGAAGCGTGTCTGGAGAAGACCACATCAGCAGCCACTGAGATCCTCACTTCATGGTATTTTCAGATGTTGGTCTGAAATAGGATGGTTGGACCTGGTTAAATACCTTAATGTCCTCCGCCAAACAGGCATCTCTAAAGTAGTTTACAGACCCACAACAAAGAGGCAGTGCTCTATGCTCAGCAGATATGGCCTGGGAGAGAGGACTCTGCTTCCCTTTGGATTTCTATCGGACTCTGTGACTCATGCTTTTATTACAACAGACCCCTGTGCCAATAGAAGTTCATTTACAACTCCCTTCCCTCAGACTTGGAGGTGTTTGATAGCAGAAAACGATGTATTAAATTGATCGGCTTATTTGGATTCATCAACCTCAAAGAAACCTAGATCACAAATTTCCAGACTGGTAAGAAAAGACGGAAAAAAAAAAAAAAAAAGGGACTGAAATGTTTTTATTTAATGGTTTAGGCCAGAGCATTCGATTCCATTTAACTGAGTATCCTATGACTAGACATCTCTTGACAGCCAAAGTTAAATGAGTAACTCTGCTCTCACCAGCAGCATCTGTAAGGCATTCGCCCGTAAATTGAATCAGTCTCCGTTGGCAGGCGATGGGTTAATGCAGTTTTTTTCCACTGTTGCATTCTTGAAGATTTTCAGGCGCAATTTCTCCTGAAAGATATTTCAGAGTTCATCTATAAGGATGAAAAAAAACATTTTCTATGTCTCTTGCTAAGCCTGTGTAAAATGATTCCTTGTGTGCCGGATTAGGGGAGGCATTAAATGTGGTGGAGGGAGCAATACTAGACCCTTTAAGATGGCATAGCAATATATTAATATTAGGGAGAATTACCAGGCTTCCTTAGCACAAGAGCGTCCAGTCAAGAAGAGACATTTCAGGGCCTTTTAATTAGCATTTTGTTTTTGCTTCCTCCAACGAATCAGAGTTCCTTATGGAATCTGAACAGTAGGGAAATAATTGGAAATAAAACTATCATAATTAATGTCAGCCCTGTTTATAACTTCAATTCTAGCATATTATGGAACTTTACATGTATTAATTATATAATTATCTAGAAACCCACCTAGGTACATCAATGCATTTCCCATAGACCCCTATTTAATCAAACAATTCTTATTTTTTTTATTTCCCTTTAATAAGAAGTCAGTACAGGTATGGGATCCGTTATCCGAAAACCTATTATCCAGAAAGCTCAGAATTACAGGAAGACCATCTCCCATAGACTCCATTTTATCCAAATTTTAGAAAATGATTTCCTTTTTCTCTGTAATAATAAAACAGTACCTTATACTTGATCCCAACTAAGATATAATTAATCCTTATTGGAAGCAAAACCAGCCTTTTGGGTTTATTTAATGTTTAAATGATTTTCTAGTAGAATTAAAGTATGATGATCCAAACTACAGAAAGATACATTATCCAGAAATCCCCAGGTCTCGAGCATTCTGGATAACAGGTACCATACCCTTAATAATTTTTAAAAAAAGGATTTTCTTTTTCTCTATAATAATAAAACAGTACCTTGTACTTGATCCCAACTAAGATATAATTACTCCTTATTAGAGGCATAACAATCCTATTTGGGTTTAATTAATATTTAAATAATTTTTTTAGTAGACAAATTATGGAGATTCAAATTAGGGATGCACCAAATCCAGGATTCGATTCGGGATTCAACCTTTTTCAGCAGGATTCGGATTCGGCCAAATCCTTTGTTCTGGCCAAACCAAATCCGAATTTGCATATGCAAATTAGGGGCGGGAAGGGAAATAGTGTGACTTTTTGTCACAAAACAAGGAAGTAAAAATTTTTTTCCTCTTCCCACCCCTAATTTGCATATGCAAATTCGGATTTGGTTTGGCCAGGATGAAGGATTTGGCCGAATCTGAATTCTGCAAATTAGGATTCGGTTCGGTATTCGGCCGAATCTTTCGTGAAGGATTTGGGGGAACGGAAAAAAACGTTATTTGTAAAACCCCAGGTGCCAAGCATTCTGGATAACAGGTCCCATACCTGTACCTTGTACTTGATGGTAACTGAGCTGCATAAATCCATATAGCAATTATATTGTTTTTTTAATGTTCTTCCATTGGCATTTAGGCTTTGAATTACAGAAGACCCTTTATCCAACTAAAGAGTATTCCAGATAGCAGATCCAATTCCTTTACTGCTTATTCACTACATAAAACCATTAGGCAGCGTAACAAGCTTGTTTAAGCATTCTGCATTTTAACTAAAACTGTGGTTAAGAAACAAGTCAGATCGGATGAATCACTGAAGGAAATCGTGACCCTTGAATTTGAAGGCCATCTAAAACACTTTCCGAAATGGCCAACTTTGGAAAATGCATAGAGGGGAACCCACCCAATTATAAAGATGATATAGTTTGGTGGAAACGAGAAAGTTCAGGGCTGACCCCTTTGTCAAGCATCATGCTTGACAAAGGGGTCCGCCCGAAACGTTGCACTGCACGCCGCAATAAACACTTAAGGTATTGCATAAGTTCTGTGTGCCATTGGAATTTTTTCTTTGCAGTACTATTGGGAGGTGGCTGGACCTCCACCGGTGAGCACCAGGCATCTTTGTTTAGACAAAAAAGGCAGGGTGTGCGAGGACCTAAACTTTTTGTATCATGGTTTGGTGGAAGCCCTTGTGACCTTGGACAGAATAGGTTTTGCAGCCAACGTTCAGGCCTGGATTTGTGGTGAGGCCTAGGATGGAGAAAAATTAGGGGCGGCATGTTGCCCAGCCACATTATGGGGACCTGTGGTGGCAATCAGACTGCACGGCCTAGGGGCACCCGCCAGATGTATCCAGCCCTGCCAACGTTGACTTCTTTGATTGCTATAAAGCATCAGCAACATGTTGCTCACCATCCCCTTGAATTTTGTTCCCAATGGTCTCAAAGCAGGTAATTATTTTTGAATTCCTGGTTTGGATGCAAATTTTGGTTGCATAAAAACCAGGGGTACAGTCAGAGCTTCCATTAGGCTGCAAGTCCACATAGAGGCTACCAAATAGCCAATTACAGCCCTTATTTGTAACCCCCCAGGAACATTTTACATGCTTTTGTTGCTCCCCAACAATTGAATGTGGCTCATGGATAAAAAAGTTGGGGACCCCTGCTATAAAGTAACATTCCCAGCCAGTTGTGATCTACATCTTTACCTCAATCATACTCCATCTTCCTTCCTCCCACAAAGCTTCTGAAGGTGTCCTCAATATACTCTTCAAAGAAATCATTGGACAAATGTGACCAGCAGCAATGCTGACAAAATAGTTTCAGGGCAGCAGTGAAATATTCCTCACCCACAAGGGGTTAAACAATGTGTAAGTGGGACTGCGCTCCCAAAGGTCAAATGACATATTATGTTACTGCACTGATTTCACTGTGATAGTTCCCACAGCTAAGCTTACAGCATTTCACAGTGGTAGTTCCCACAGCTCAACGTGTTTCCAAAGCCGAGGCTCTCCTGAATTAAAGTTTTTTTTTTGGTATTCTAGTAACCAGTCTATTTGAATTTTAGTGTCACGAGAGAAACATTTATCTTCTGATTTCTCACTTTTATGGCTAATTTTATTGTTTTTCTAATAAAATCAAAGAATGTCGGAGCGATGAGTGGCATGTGAGAGAGAGAATAAAATGGCTGGGCACAACATATGGGAAAGGAAAGAGTTTGTATGGCCCAGACACATATCCCAGAGAAGCCAGACAATAATGAGCACTAACAATAGACCCAAAGACTTCAGAAGCCTATCATGGAGTTATTTGTATCCA
Source organism: Xenopus laevis (assembly GCF_017654675.1). Classification (NCBI taxonomy): domain Eukaryota; kingdom Metazoa; phylum Chordata; class Amphibia; order Anura; family Pipidae; genus Xenopus; species Xenopus laevis. The sequence continues at coordinate 114,982,591 of NC_054387.1, read as the reverse complement.
AGGCCGTGTTTCCAATTTAACAAAACTTTCCAGAGCCTACCCGTGGACGGAAGGGACCAAATAAAAGGTGCCAATGTTGGTTTTTGCAGTAGGGGAAAAAATAATCTTTACTTTACTATACAAAATCTGACACTCCACAATTTTTAAAGCATTTAATATTATTTTAGAGCATTGGAGACATATACGCTGGGGGGCTGGCATTGCAGGTATGTTTCCAATCTGTTGGGGGGAGGCTTACTAAAGGGTAACAATTTAGGTTGAAGGTATTCCACTGGAGAGCTTTTATATAGTGAATAAAGCACCCCCTATTGTAAAATATTAGGATATTATAAGTCACAGAGGCGTTCCATGACCATATAAAAAGCATGAGGCCGAATGGTCATGGAACTCCAAGGTAACTTCTAATATCCTCATATTTTCCAACTTGGGGTACTTTATTTATTATAATACACAAGTTTCAGTGAGTCATGTGACAGAAATGACATCACTACTCACCGTTTATAACTGATGACATCACTACTCACCGTTTATAAGGATATAATTTACAGGATATTCATGGCTTTTGTGTATTATATGAATATAATACACAAGAGCCATGAATATACTGTAAATTATATCCTTATAATACACAAAAGCCATGAATACCCTGTAAATTATATCCTTATAAATGGTGAGTTCTGATGTCATCAGTTATAAACGGTGAGTTCTGATGTCATTTCTGTCACATGACTCACTGAAACTTGTGTATTATAATAAATAAAGTACCCCAAGTTGGAAAATATGAGGATATTAGAAGTTACCTTGGAGTTCCATGACCATTCGGCCTCATGCTTTTTATATGGTCATGGAACGCCTCTGTGACTTATAATATCCTAATATTTTACAATAGGGGGTGCTTTATTCACTATATAATTTACAGGGTAATTGTGGCTTTTGTATATTTTATACATTTTAAAATCCATTCAGGGTTTTTGCGACAAATATAGCGAATTCCAGTTTTCGAAATGGGAAAGCTCAACGCTTTTCTGTGAAACACATTGCCACCAGAATGCAACTCCTAGAGCTGGCTGACGTCACCGATCTCTGGCTACGACCCACCTGCCCCAGGCAGTCTTCATGCTCATTCACAAAGTCTTTATCAGTGCGCATGCAAATTCTAATATTTTTTCTCGTGCCCCAATGACGTGCTTGTGTTTAGATTTAAATGCACATCATCAGTGATGTCACAAGACCGCGCATGCGCAGTAAAGCATTGGAGTCAAAGGAAGTGACCCTAATATCCTACTTGAAAAATGAATATTATGCAATAAAAACCAAGCGATCTCCTACACCTCTAGAAAAACTACTATGGGGTAGCAGGGCAGTTTGTAATTACCTTTTATACTGCAAAAATACTTGAATATAAACATTTGCTCAGTGGATGCATTTGCAATAGCAAATTGACACTGGTTTTTAATTACAGTTTTCGAGAAATATTTGAGATTAGGAAAACTCATTGAAAATAATGAGTAGAATGTGATTTTGCTGCAGTTTTTTTCGGCTTTTGCACGTTGTCAGATTTCAAGATTTTTAATAAATAAGCACCCATCCAAACTTTTTTCAATCTACAAAAACCTTGACAAATATACCTCCCTGACTACAAGCTTTAATATTGATGACGTTTAGGGGGTTATTTACTAAAATCTGAATTTATCTTATATTTTATTAAAAAACCACACCCAAATTCCCATGCCTGATTTTAGCTTATTTATTAATAAAAAAAACTCTTTAATCGGATTGCCAAAAAACTCAAAGTAAAAACCCAAGACACTCAAATTTTTCAGACTTTCCCCCCCGAATTGCTCGGATTTTTGGGCTAAACCCAGTACATACCACGAAAACTTTAGATAGGCGCATCTCCCATTGACTTATACAGGACCTTGACAGGTCTGAGATAGAGGGTTTTCAGATTCTGAGTTTTTTTTTATCATTGGGGTACAATACCTCTAAAAACTCCAGTGAAAAAACTCCCCCGAGATTTCAACATTTGGATTTTAGTAAATAACCCCCTCAATATTAGAAACTACTTGTTTTCGCCAGTTATTGTTCTTGTACAAGGACTTTTTATTTAAATAAAGGGAATCATGTTCACAAACTCATGGAACAACATGGAGGCCCTTCAGAACTCTTCATTAAAACTCACTCTTCTACGCCCCCTGAGATCTCCAAAAAAGCCATATTTGTGCCTTTATTGTGTCTTGTTGGGATCTGACATATTGAGGCTAGTGTGTACTGGTCAGATATAGGACTGTGTATGGGTTCAGAGATAGCTTTTCATTTCTTTATCGATAACTCTTCTAAAACCAATAAAATGGTGTCAAGTGTAGAGCAGCAGGATTTTCAATGGAATTCCCTTTTCTACAATTGCCGGACTACAGTTTGCTTGAAAACTATTAGAATTATGCAGGAGAATTCTGGGAATTGTAGTCCGGCAAAATATCTAGATAATCTAAGCAGACAAGGGCTCATTTACTAAACGAGTACAACAACTGTCACATTTCTGAATGTTTTTGATCTTTGTTTTTTTTTATAGTGTGTGGGAATTATTTCCTCTTGTGCATCTGTCCAGCTTTCAGCCCCAGCTAAGAAATGACATATCACCCTAGCTACTTATATATTTATATACATATTATACCCATTGGAGCAATCCAATCACTAGAAGCCAGTAAACCTGCCTGTATTTGTGCAGTCCTCATTTTCATCAGCTGCAGGCCCGTGTATGTTTCACTTACATAAAAGCGGCTATACTGCCCCTCGAACGATATCCCCAATCATTAAAAATGTTTGCGATGATTTGCAGATATTCCCAGTTTACTTAGAGCAAGTCAATGCAGTCAGGCTGGAGCGGGAGGCTGATTGTGCAGAAACATGGGAGTTTGTTGCTACTAGGAGCATCGGGTTTAGGTGGAGCACAACAATGTGGTTTGGGTTCCATGCTCCGCAGATAATGACTGATGGAGAGTGACTGCTTGTGTTGAGTTCAGAGAAAGACTGCCTTTTGATCTCTGTGGGGTACCCCCTCAATAAACCACAGGGGTCCCACTGGAAGCTTTAAGCCTTTTCCAGCGATACAGATCAGACTTTGCTTCCCCTCCTCCCCATGCTGCAAACCCTGGACCACTTAAGCAATGACGTTTTTGTCCTTCGCTTGGGATTCTATCAGCTCAAAAACAGGGACAATGTATTCTGTCACCTTATGTGACTTTGCACGAGGGAAGAAGTCATCTTTTTTGCACGTCTGCTTTGGTTGCAGTACTACAAGAGAGACAGGATGATTATGTTTCTCATAGAGTCATTTAGTATATGTATATATGATAGATATTCTGTAATATAACTTTAAATATACAGTGAAATGTAAACAGGAGAACATGCCCCCCTACTGTAACTTATACAAGGCTATTAAATGTCTCAGAGGTGCTCCATGACCATATAAAAACACAAGGCCACCGGTTTCTGTATATATAAAATCAAGGCACACATTTCAGAAACTATAAATATATATATATATACATTGTAAGGGAATTATTTGTCTGTATTTATCCAGTGGGAGCTGATATACCTCCCGTGTTGAGGTACAATGAAATCCCATCTGCCCAGGGCAAAAAAAGGTGTTTTTCCTGGATTTATCCTGTAATAACTTTGAACGAAGCATCTGACTCAGTATAACTTTTATGCGTATAAGGTATAAAATTCCATGGAGCAAAAGAAGAGTCGCTGGCATACGGTATGTCACATAAAGGGTTGTTGAAAGGTGAAAAAAAGACACCTGCTATACCAAAGTTAGTTACAAGAACATTTTATTAAAAAAACAGGACTCTTAGTCCAATCTGGTGCTGTTTCTCAATGCACCTCTGATTGCATCTCCAACAGCCGGACATTAGTTCTAATTTACAAATGCAGTGCTAAATTCAGACACAAATAGTCATGTTTTTTTACCAAGATAACAGTGTTTTTCCAGAATTCTAGCACCTACTAAGTTGCATCCACTACTTGGATGTGAATCACCAATAAATTATATTCGATTTTGGTAAATTGCACAAGTTGCAGCACATTTTCCCAGTGTATTGTTGCCTGATTGCCTTGGTCTGGAGACACCGACCCTGAGACATGCAGTCATGCAGGGAGATGCCAACCCAGAAAATACTCGACCGGAGGTAAACAGTTAGGACCACCATAAGTGGTGGTATGGTGGCTTATCAATTTTATGATCAGAATTTTGTAAATAAAACCCCCTGATTTGCAAAATACATACATTAGCTTAGATACTGAATTCATTTGTGAAACAGAGGACCAGGGAATGTGCGTTGATCAATTTTTTCCTTTTTGTATGTGATGATGGTCTCAACCTGACAATTGTAAGCCTGTAAATCTGACATCTGTTGTGGGCAAGTTATTTGAAGGTTTGTTAATGAATCAGATTTAAGAGTATGTTGTGGGTAATGGCATTATAAGTAGTAATCAGCTTGGCTTTATGAGGGACACATTGTGTCAAATACATGTAATTACTTTTTATGGTGACGTAGGAGTTTGGACAATGGGGCTGCAGTAGTGCAGAGTAGGTAGTGGCTAAGTGACAGAGGTGTAATATTGATAAATGTTAGGTTATGCATATGGGGTTTTAAATCATGCAAGCCACTGATACGCTTAATGGGACTAAATTAGCCAAGTCCGTGATGGAGAAGGACCTGGGGGTACTTGTGGATAGTACACATGGCTGTAGCAATAGATGCCAGTCAGAAACAGGAATGGTCAACAGGGTATTGTCTTGTATAAAGGGTTATACATTGGAATATGCAGTGCAGTTTTGGTCTTCATTGCTCAAATAAAATAGTAATGAAACAGACTCCAAAGGAAAATGGGTACGGAAGGACTCAATTCTGAGGTTACACAGGAGAAGAGGCGTTTAAGGGGAAATATGATAACTGTATAAATATATAAGGGGAACATGGTGTATAATAAATAGGGATGTAGCGAACGTCGGAAAAAAAGTTCGCGAACATATTCGCGAACTTGCGCAAAAATGCGAGCGGTTCGCGAACGGTTCGCGAACCCCATAGACTTCAATGGGAAGGCGAACTTTAACATCTAGAAAAGACATTTCTGGCCAGAAAAATGATTTTAAAGTTGTTTAAAGGGTGCAACGACCTGGACAGTGGCATGCCAGAGGGGGATCAAGGGCAAAAATGTATCTGAAAAATCTGCCTGTGTGTGCTTGGAAGAGATAGTGTAGGGGGAGAGCTGTTAGTGATTTCAGGGACAGATGATAGTAAGTTTGCTGGCTAGTAATCTGCTTGATACTGCTCTGTATTGGAGGGACAGAAGTCTGCAGGGATTTGAGGGACATTTTAGCTTAGGTAGCTTTGCTGGCTAGTAATCTACTGTTCTCTTTAAACAACTGCCATACGTTGACCTTGTAGGCATTGTTTGCCCAGTTTTTTTGGACGCAGCCACTGAAGCACAGTTGCCAGAAAAAATATGCCATATAAATGCTGAAAATAGTCATTTTTCGCCATACGTTGACCTTGTAGACATTGTTTGCCCAGTTTTTTTGGACGCAGCCACTGAAGCACAGTTGCCAGAAAAAATATGCCATATAAATGCTGAAAATAGTAATTTTTCGCCATACGTTGACCTTGTAGACATTGTTTGCCCAGTTTTTTTGGTTGCAGCCACTGAAGCACAGTTGCCAGAAAAAATATGCCACATAAATGCTGAAAATAGTCATTTTTTGCCATATACGTTGAGTCAACGTATGGCAAAAAATGACTATTTTCAGCATTTATATGGCATATTTTTTCTGGCCTCTGTGCTTCAGTGGCTGTGGCCAAAAAAACTGGGCAAACAATGCCTACAAGGTCAACGTCGTTGACCTTGTAGGCATTGTTTGCCCAGTTTTTTTGGCCACAGCCACTGAAGCACAGAGGCCAGAAAAAATATGCCATATAAATGCTGAAAATAGTCATTTTTTTGGTCGCAGCCACTGAAGCACAGTTGCCAGAAAAATTATGCCATATAAATGCTGAAAATATAAATTTTTTGGTTGCAGCCACTGAAGCACAGAGGCCAGAAAAATTATGCCATATAAATGCAGAAAATATGCATTTTTTTGGTCGCAGCCACTGAAGCACAGTTGACAGAAAAATTATGCCATATAAATGCTGAAAATATAAATTTTTTGGTTGCAGCCACTGAAGCACAGAGGCCAGAAAAATTATGCCATATAAATGCAGAAAATATGCATTTTTTGGTCGCAGCCACTGAAGCACAGTTGCCAGAAAAATTATGCCATATAAATGCTGAAAATATAAATTTTTTTGGTTGCAGCCACTGAAGCACAGAGGCCAGAAAAATTATGCCATATAAATGCTGAAAATATGCATTTGTTTGGTCGCAGCCACTGAAGCACAGTTGACAGAAAAATTATGCCATATAAATGCTGAAAATATAAATTTTTTTGGTTGCAGCCACTGAAGCACAGAGGCCAGAAAAATTATGTCATATAAATGCAGAAAATAGGCATTTTTTTGGTCGCAGCCACTGAAGCACAGAGGCCAGAAAAAATTAAACCAGTAGGGTTTGCACCCTAGTTTGTAACGGTGGCGGAGGGAGGAGGAGGACGCTAAAGGACAGCTGTGTGTGGAGTCATGAGGCTTGAAGAGAAGGACAGCTGCATAGAAGTCAGAACAAGTCTTCCGGCGTGCAGTAACCCTCCGAGATCCACCCCTCATTCATTTTAATAAAGGTCAGGTAATCGACACTTTTGTGACCTAGGCGAGTTCTCTTCTCAGTTACAATCCCTCCTGCTGCACTGAAGGTCCTTTCTGAGAGCACACTTGAGGCTGGGCAAGACAAGAGGTTCATGGCAAATTGTGACAGCTCTGGCCACAGATCAAGCCTGCGCACCCAGTAGTCCAGGGGTTCATCGCTCCTCAGAGTGTCGATATCTGCAGTTAATGCCAGGTAGTCCGCTACCTGCCGGTCGAGGCGTTCTTTGAGGGTGGATCCAGAAGGGTTGTGGCGCTGCCTTGGACAGAAAAACATTTGCATGTCTGACGTTACAGACTGGCCAAAGGGCTTTGTCCTTGCAGGTGTGCTCGTGGCAGGATTACTGGCACCTCTGCCCCTGGAATGTTGATGAGTTCCTGAAGTGACATCACCCTTAAAAGCATTGTACAACATGTTTTGCAGGCTGGTTTGTAAATGCCGCATCTTTTCGGACTTGTGGTATGTTGGTAACATTTCTGACACTTTATGCTTGTACCGAGGGTCTAGTAGCGTTGCGACCCAGTACAGGTCCTTCTCCTTAAGCCTCTTGATACGGGGGTCCTTCAACAGGCATGACAGCATGAAAGACCCCATTCTCACAAGGTTGGATGCAGAGCTATCCATCTCCGCTTCCTCATTATCAAGGACTGCATCATCCACGGTCTCCTCCCCCAGCCACGTACAAGACCAGGGGTCCCCAAAAGGTCACCACTAGCCCCCTGGGAAGCCTGCTCCTGTTGGTCCTCCTCCTCCTCCTCCACAAAGCCACCTTCCTCCTCTGACTCCACTTCTGGCACCTCTCCCTGCGTTGCAGCAGGTGCCTGGGTTCGTTCTGGTGATTCCGACCAGAAATCGTGGCGCTTCCAGCTCCTCGTCACGCTGGTCTACAGCCTCATCTGTCACTCGTCGCACGGCACGCTCCAGGAAGAAAGCGAAGGGTATTAGGTCGCTGATGGTGCCTTCGGTGCGACTGACCATATTTGTCACCTCTTAAAAAGGTCGCATGAGCCTGCAGGCATCGCGCATAAGCACCCAGTAACGGGGGAAAAAAATCCCCAGCTGTGCAGATCCAGTCCTACCACCCAGTTCAAAAAGGTACTCGTTGACGGCCCTTTGTTGTTGCAGCAGACGTTCCAACATAAGGAGCGTTGAATTCCAGCGAGTCTGGCTGTCAGAAATCAAACGCCTGACTGGCATGTTGTAGCGCTGCTGAATGTCAGCAAGGCGTGCCATGGCTGTGTAGGAACGTCTGAAATGGGCCGACACCTTTCTGGACTGGGTGAGAACGTCCTGGAATCCTGGGTACTTGGAGACAAAACGTTGGACTATTAAATTTAACACATGTGCCATGCAGGGCACATGTGTTAAATTGCCTAGTCTCAACGCTGCCAACAGATTGCTTCCATTGTCACACACCACTTTTCCGATCTGCAGTTGGGTGTGGGTCAGCCACCGATCGGCCTGTGACTGCAGAGATGACAGGAGTACAGATCCGGTATGGTTTTTGCTTTCCAGGCACGTCATCCCCAAGACAGCGTGACAACGGCGTACCTGGCACGTCGAATAGCCTAGGGGGAGCTGGGGGTGCACAGGTGTGGAGGAGGAGAAGGAGGACCCAGCAGCAGAGTAAGAAGAAGAAGAAGACGAGGTAGAGAGCGATGGAGGAGTAGAGGTGGTGGCAGAACCGCGTGCAATCCGTGGCGGTGACACCAACTCCACTGTTGTTGTTGAGCTACCCATTCCCTGCTTCCCAGCCATTACCAAGTTCACCCAGTGGGCAGTGTAGGTGACATACCTGCCCTGACCATGCTTGGAGGACCATGCGTCAGTAGTCATATGGACCTTTGGCCCAACACTAAGTGACAGAGATGCGGTAACTTGGCTCTGCACATGTTGGTACAGGTGTGGTATTCCCTTTTTAGAAAAAAAATTGCGGCTGGGTACCTTCCACTGCGGTGTCCCAATTGCTACAAATTTGCGGAAGGCCTCAGAGTCCACCAGCTGGTATGGTAAAAGCTGGCGGGCTAAGAGTGCAGACAAGCCAGCTGTCAGACGCCGGGCAAGGGGGTGAAGTCAGACATTGGCTTCTTACGCTCAAACATGGCCTTCACAGAAACTTGGCTGGTGGCAGATGACTGGGAATGGGAACAGGTGGTCAAGGTGGAAGGCGGAGTGGAGGGTGGTTCAGACGGGTCAAGGAGAGCAGAGGTAGAGCAGTAAGATGCTGGACCAGAAGGAGTGTGGCTTTTAGTTTGCCTGTTGCCTTTGAGGTGTTGCTCCAAAGTGCTTTGTGCTTGCCGCTCATGTGCCTTCGCATAGAAGTTGTACCTATGTGGCTGTTGGGCTTACCAAGGCTCAGTTTCTGACTGCACTCATTGCAAATTACAATGCTTTTGTCAGAGGCACACACATTAAAAAAATCCCACACTGCTGACTTTTTGGAAGTGTGCGATCTGGCGGTAACAGTAGAAGTTGGCGGAGTTGGCGGTATTGGCGGCAATGGCGGGTGCGTTGGCCGGCTGAACACAGGTGCCGATACATGTTGTTGCCCTACTGATCCCTGCGGGCTGTCCTCCCTGCTTCTTCTAAGTCTTATTCTCCTACTGCCTCTCTGACTCTCCGTCTCTCCATCTGAACTACCCTCCTCTTGCTCTCTTCTACTAGGCACCCACAAAACATCAATCTCCTCATCATCATTCTCCTCAGATGCATCAATTTCTTCTGACACATCACAGAAGGAAGCAGCAGCGGGGACCTCCTCCTCATCACTCATTATGTCCATCTCTATCGTGTTCTCTGCCAGAATTAAATCTGGTGTAAGGTCCTCATCTCCTTCATCTTCTTCTGGCAATAATGGTTGCGCATTACTCAGTTCAAGAAACTCATTGGAAAATAACTCCTCTGACCCAGTGAAGAAGGGGCACCGGTGGTGGAGGAAGTGTTACGTGGGGTGGCCATAGCAGTGGAGGATGAGGAGGATGTTGTGGTAAAGTTAGAAACGGTAGAGGATGGGGTGTGCTGTGTAAGCCAGTCAACTACCTCTTCAGCATTTTGGGAGTTCAGGGTCATTGGCTTTTTAAAACTGGGCAATTTGCTAGGGCCACAGGATTGCATAGCAGCACGGCCCCTAGCACGGCCTCTGCGTGGCGGCCTGCCTTTGCCTGGCATTATTTTTAAAAAAACAACAACAACAACAAAAACTCAGTTGGTTTTTCTGGAAACGATAATACACACAGCTAGATGGCGGGTTGAAGAAAACACTGTGCAAATAATGCCTACAAAGTCAACGTATACACTACTACAGCGGTGGATACGGATTACGTAAAATATATGAATGCTGCTTGAAAAAAAGTAACTCAAGTGGTTTTTCTAGAGACGATAATATTATCAATATTTAGACAAAATGTGAACAAGCTCACACAGCTCGATGGCGGGTTGAAGAAAACAGTGTGCAAATAATGCCTACAAGGTCAACGTATACACTACTACAGCGGTGGATACGGATTACGTAAAATATGAATGCTGCTTGAAAAAAAGTAACTCAAGTGGTTTTTCTAGAGACGATAATATTATCAATATTTAGACAAAATGTGAACAAGGTCACACAGCTCGATGGCGGGTTGAAGAAAACAGTGTGCAAATAATGCCTACAAAGTCAACGTATACACTACTACAGCGGTGGATACGGATTACGTAAAATATATGAATGCTGCTTGAAAAAAAGTAACTCAAGTGGTTTTTCTAGAGACGATAATATTATCAATATTTAGACAAAATGTGAACAAGGTCACACAGCTCGATGGCGGGTTGAAGAAAACAGTGTGCAAATAATGCCTACAAGGTCAACGTATACACTACTACAGCGGTGGATACGGATTACGTAAAATATATGAATGCTGCTTGAAAAAAAGTAACTCAAGTGGTTTTTCTAGAGACGATAATATTATCAATATTTAGACAAAATGTGAACAAGGTCACACAGCTCGATGGCGGGTTGAAGAAAACAGTGTGCAAATAATGCCTACAAGGCCAACGTATACACTACTACAGCGGTGGATACGGATTACGTAAAATATATTATGGCTGCTTGAAAAAAGTGACTCCGGTGTTTTTTCTGGAGACGGTAATATTATGGATATTTAGACAGAATGGGAACAAGGTCACACAGCTCGATGGCGGGTTGAAGAAAACAGTGTGCAAATAATGCCTACAAGGCCAACGTATACACTACTACAGCGGTGGATACGGATTACGTAAAATATATGAATGCTGCTTGAAAAAAGTGACTCCGGTGTTTTTTCTGGAGACGGTAATATTATGGATATTTAGACAGAATGGAACAAGGTCACACAGCTCGATGGCGGGTTGAAGAAAACAGTGTGCAAATAATGCCTACAAGGCCAACGTATACACTACTACAGCGGTGGATACGGATTACGTAAAATATATTATGGCTGCTTGAAAAAAGTGACTCCGGTGTTTTTCTGGAGACGGTAATATTATGGATATTTAGACAGAATGGGAACAAGGTCACACAGCTCGATGGCGGGTTGAAGAAAACAGTGTGCAAATAATGCCTACAAGGCCAACGTATACACTACTACAGCGGTGGATACGGATTACGTAAAATATATGAATGCTGCTTGAAAAAAGTGACTCCGGTGTTTTTTCTGGAGACGGTAATATTATGGATATTTAGACAGAATGTGAACAAGGTCACACAGCTCGATGGCGGGTTGAAGAAAACAGTGTGCAAATAATGCCTACAAGGCCAACGTATACACTACTACAGCGGTGGATACGGATTACGTAAAATATATGAATGCTGCTTGAAAAAAGTGACTCCGGTGTTTTTTCTGGAGACGGTAATATTATGGATATTTAGACAGAATGGGAACAAGGTCACACAGCTCGATGGCGGGTTGAAGAAAACAGTGTGCAAATAATGCCTACAAGGCCAACGTATACACTACTACAGCGGTGGATACGGATTACGTAAAATATATGAATGCTGCTTGAAAAAAGTGACTCCGGTGTTTTTTCTGGAGACGGTAATATTATGGATATTTAGACAGAATGGAACAAGGTCACACAGCTCGATGGCGGGTTGAAGAAAACAGTGTGCAAATAATGCCTACAAGGCCAACGTATACACTACTACAGCGGTGGATACGGATTACGTAAAATATATTATGGCTGCTTGAAAAAAGTGACTCCGGTGTTTTTTCTGGAGACGGTAATATTATGGATATTTAGACAGAATGTGAACAAGGTCACACAGCTCGATGGCGGGTTGAAGAAAACAGTGTGCAAATAATGCCTACAGGGCAAATAATGCCTAAAAGGTCAACTTATACACTACTACAGCGGTAGTAAAATAAAAAAAAGTAAATATAAAAAAAAATGAATATTAAAAAAAAAAAATTAAAGTTGGTGCTGCTGAACTACTAGGAGCAGCAGATTAGCACACCAGTCCCACTCCCCAACACTGCTAGACTAATAGCACTGGGCTCTTATAGTAGTAGTAGTAGTAGTAGTAGTAAAACAACAAAAAAATAAATAAAAGCAGTCCTTACAAGGACTACTGTTATTGCAGCAGTCAGCAGATGAGATCAGAAGCAGGACAGCTGCCCACTGCAGCTACATACAGAGCACTGCAGTAGAAGGTAGATTACTAGCCAGCAAAGCTACCTAAGCTAAAATGTCCCTCAAACCCCTGCAGACTTCTGTCCCTCCAATAACAGAGCAGTATCAAAACGATTACTAGCCAGCAAACTTTCAACTGTCCCTGAAATCACTAACAGGCAGCAGCTCTCTCCCTACACTATCTCTTCAGCACACACAGGCAGAGTGAAAAAACGCTGCAGGGCTTCGGTTTTTATAGGGAAGGGGAGTGGTCCAGGGGAGAGCTTCCTGATTGGCTGCCATGTACCTGCTGGTCTGGGGTGAGAGGGCAAAAAAAAGCGCCAACAATGGCGAACCCAAAATGGTGAACGTCGCGCGACGTTCGCGAACTTCCGGCGAGCGCGAACACCCGATGTTCGCGCGAACAAGTTCGCCGGCGAACAGTTCGCGACATCTCTAATAATAAACCCTCTAATGCTTTATTCACCACTATGCTGCAGAATATTACACTGCATTACACTGAGTTTATAGGGCCAAATCAATCCTTTTCATTTTGATCTCTCCTTTTATTTTATCTTTTTATTGAAGGAGGAACATTTATAGAGGCTATATAGACTGACTAGACTATATAGACTGACTAGACTATATAGACGCCAATATAGACGGAAAAAATCTGCATTCGTTGACTCCCCGGTAGCACGAGGTTAAGTAACTGCGAGTTTATCTAAATTCACAGCGAGGACTACAAGCCGATTGTAAGCTGAACCAGCCAGAAACGCAGCTTGAGGCGTTTATTGCAGGAATAACTGCAGGGGATTTTCGATCCTGTACATTCCCTACACTGTATAAATACTTTCCATGTCCTGGGGGATCCCTTTAAGCTCTGAGGAGCAAAAAAGTTCATTTTATTTTATCTTTCTTTTTAATTTTTTTTTCTTTCATTCGTTTCTTTTTGAAGATCAACACATCGGAACTTTTGTTAGAGCCAACTCCATATTATTAGTGGTTTAAGACAAGCAGCTCAGACATATTGAAGGAGTGGTTCACCTTTAAATTAACTTTTAGTATGTTATAGAATGACTAATTCTAAGCCACTTTTCAACTGGTCTTCATTATTTTTTTTTTTATAGTTTTTGAATTATTTGCCTTCTTTTCCTGAACCTTTCCAGCTTTCAAATGAGGGTCACCGACCCCCTCTAACAAGAAACGCTCTGCAAATGTATTGTTATTGCTACTTTTTATCACTCATTTTTCTATTCAGGCCTCTCCTACTCATATTACAGTCTCTTGTTCAATTCAGTGCATGGTTGCTAGGGGAATTTGGACCCCAGCAACCAGATTACTGAAATTGCAAACTGGAGAGCTGCTGAATAAAAAGCTAAATAACTCAAAAAACATATTTAAAAAAAATTAAAATCAATTGCAAATTGTCTCAGGATATCACTTTTTACATCATACTAAGGGGCCGATTCACTAACTTCGAGTGAAGGATTCGAAGGTAAAAAACTTCGAATTTCGAAGTTTTTTTTGGGCTACTTCGACCATCGAATGGGCTACTTCGACCATCGACTACGACTTCGAATCGAAGGATTCGAACTAAAAATCGTTTGACTATTCGACCATTTGATAGTCGAAGTACTGTCTCTTTAAAAAAAACTTCGACCCCCTAGTTCGCCATCTAAAAGCTACCGAAGTCAATGTTAGCCTATGGGGAAGGTCCCCATAGGCTTGGCTAACTTTTTTTGATCGAAGGATATTCCTTCGATCGTTGGATTAAAATCCTTCGAATCATTGGATTCGAAGGATTTAATCGATATTCGAAGTCGAAGGATTTTAATTCCTAGTCGAATATCGAGGGTTAATTAACCCTCAATATTCGACCCTTAGTGAATCGGCCCCTAAAAGTTAATTTAAAGGTGAACAAACCCTTTAAAGGGGAACTAAAATGTAATGAAGAATTAGGCTAGAAATTAAAATCATTAGGGGTCAATAACGACCGTAAGTGTAGCAGTGGGCCAATTAATATCCTGTAAAACCCCATTCAGGTATGTGTGTCAATATTCCCTCCTTGCACTGCCATGTAATTGCACTTTGTGCTGCTATTGATGCAGGACAACTTGAGAGTAACAGCTACTGCCACTTCTGAACAAGAAGAGAGCAAGCTCTGCATCAACAGAATTAGAGGCCCATTTATCAACAGTCTCATTTTAGAGGTTTTAGAAACCACCACTAAAGTCATCTTCTCTAAAACCATGATTAAACTTGTTTTCTCTAAAATCTAATATATAAAGCACAAAAGCATAAAAATTCAGAACCAACCCGAATACTAATATGTAAACCTCAAAATCCTCTTATTTTTCAGGTACTTTACAAACTACCCTTTAAAAACTTGAATTAAAGAAAGATTTTACAATTGGAAAACTTCTTCATGACCTCGACTGCTTTTAGATAGCGAAGATTTATATTGGTGTTTCTGGGAAACTAACGAAATATGAATATTAGTATATCGGCCCCTAAGGGTCAGCGCACACAGGCAGATTCAGGGAGATTAGACGCCCGGCAACAAATCTCCTCTTTTTCGGGGTGACTAATCTCCCCGAACTGCCTTCCCATCGGCTAAAATGTAAATCGCTGGCGGGATGGCGCTCAGATTCGTTTTGCGAAGTCGTCCGAAGTTTCCTCGTCAGGCAACGTCAGTCGATTTACATTTTAGCCGGCGGGAAGGCAGGGGAGGCAGTTTGGGAAGATTAGTCTCCCCGCAGAAGGGGAGATTTGTCGCAGAACGTCTAATCTCCCCGAATCTGCCTGTGTATCCTGACCCTTAGGGGGGGCAAATTAACGAAAGGGCGAAGTGACTAACGCGGTCGAAAATTCGCCAACATGACATAATTTCGGTACTTCGCCGATTTATTAACGGTTGCCGGCGTAACTTCGCTAGCCAAGGAGATAGACTCTAGCAATACTCCGCTACCTAACGCCTGCCGAATTTGCGCTCTGGTGAATGGATGTATCTAAGCAAATTCACTAAGATGCGGATTTTACTGAACGTTACCTCTTGCGCCAGACTTGCCTTCACCACCTCAGACCAGGCGAAGTGCAATAGAGTAGATAGGAGAGTAGATAGGAGTTCCTCAAAAAATAGTTGAAAAATGTTCTAAGTCCCAAAAAACGCTGGCGTCTTTTCCTTTTTCAGGGTTCCCCTACATTTCCTAACAGATGGCACATAAACTATACACTGGGCTCATGTGTAGGGCAATATAACAACTTTATTTTATTTTATTAAGGTTTCCCGGGCATTCGGTTCCCAGGACGCAACTTCGGATTTTAGTGAATTAGCATCGTCTGGGCCAATTTACGCCTGGTGAAGTGTTGCACTGTGGGCGAAGTGGACACTAGCGCAAATTCTGCGCTTATTGAATCTGCCCCTATGAGTCCAGTGGCTTAAACAACATTTCCTCTTATGCATTTTGATTAAAACACAGAAGGTTAAAATTGCTCAGCATTAGAGTTCCATTGAATTTATAGCTTCAATAAAAATAACCTCAAACTAACTGAAGTCATTTTTATATTCATTTATAGCACTGTGTGTAAAAGAATGTTAGAATGAGCTGTTGATGTTGCTTCCTAATTATCTTCTAGAATGGGGGTCCCCAACCTTTTTTTTACCCATGAGCAACATTGAGAGAGTTGGGAAGCAATGCAAGCCTGGATGGTGTAAAAGAAGTGCTGTGATTGGCCATTTGGTAGCCCCTAAGTGGACTGGGAGCCTACAGGAGACTCTGTTTGGCAGGACACCTGTTTTTTATACAACCAAAACTTGCCTCAAAACCAAGACCAAAACCTAAGCGCCTGCTTTGAGGCCACTGGGAGCAACATCCAAGGTGCTGGTGAGCAACATTTTGCTCATGAGCCACTGGTTGGGGATCACTGTTCTGGAAGACCATTGTTTCTTGACCTTTTTCTTAGGGGAACCCAAATTAGTTTGGAAAATTAGCTTTGGGACTCAAAAATTGCCTTATGTACCTAGTTTTGTTGGAGGAGCTTTCACTGTGTTCTGTGTATCATGGTGACCCAACATAAACAACTTGGGGATATTTTTTTGGATCTAGACCCGTATATTCCGAAGTTGGACCTTAATGAACCTATGATGTCATTCAGAATATGTGTATGTAAACCTGGTGGGGAGTGATTAAAAAAACTTAGAGAGCTGCATGTGCTTCTTAGGTTTCCATTTGGACAACACTGTTCTGTCTTTGTAATTTCCATTGCTTCTTCTGGAAATTAAGTTCAAGCCTCCTAACCTTTCAATAAAGTCACACTTTGCCACTGCTGAGCAGTAGGGCATGGACTCTTGTTCTGGCACTTCCCTTCCTCTTAGCGCTGCTCCCTCCTGTGTTAATAATGATGTCACAGCAATTCAGTCATGGAATGCTGTAATGTGAACACTAACAGGCACAAATCCCTGCTGTGCTGGTGAGAGATATGTGGCTCAGAGTTTGCATTGCCATTATGGGCCTCCAAACAGTGGAAAAGGGTAAGCGGATCATTTCAGAAAACGGAAAATGAGAACACAAAATTGATCTTAAAAAGTAGGTAGAAATTTATTCTGGAAAATGTTTGGGAGGCAGTGGTTTGTTTATTTAGCAGTGTCTATAGGTAAAAGGCTTGGAGCATTAATATATTTTATTATATGACCCCTTTCAAAAGCAGCAGGTGAAAGGCATTTAGAGGGGGAAATGAGCCTGTCATCAGCTCGGAGGATTGATAGGAGCTGCTGGAGAGGAAGGCTAATGAGGGAATGTTTGCAGAAGACAAGGCGTGACATGATGAGCAAGAGAATTACAACCTTATATGACAAAATGATTATTAAAGATGCTGTTTACTTGAAAAGTACCTACAATACACCATGTGCAGCATCTAAATAAGAAAATTAAGATAAAAACAAGGTAGTAGGCACAAACTACAGTTTACAGTATTTGTGAGAGGTTATAGCTCTCAATACTCAGGATCAGGGCCGCCATCAGGGGGGGACAGGGGGGACAAGCTTACCGGGCCCGGGCATGAAGGGGGGCCCGGCAGCGCTGCATTTTTTGAAGATACGGGCCCCCCTTACGAGCGCCCGAGCCGTACGTCTTGCCTCTTGCGTGCCGAATGCGGAAGTGCCGAAGCCGATGCGCCGAAAAGACCCGAAGTCACGGAAAAAGCCGAAGTCACGAAGCGCCGAAAAGACCCGAAGTCACGAAAACAGCCGAAGCCGAAGTCCTGAAGCAGCGCAAAGACCCGAAGTCACGAAAACAGCCGAAATTGAAGTCCTGAAGCGGTGAAAAGACCCGAAGTCACGAAAGGAGGCGAAGTTGAAGTACTGAAGCCATGAGTTCAATCCTACTGAACACCAGTTTGTGTTTTTTTTTTTTTAATCCCCTGGCCACCAATGTATTATTTTAATATTCTATAGGCCCCTGCCTCCAATCTTTTTTTTAAAACTTTTTTTGTGGGGCACCAATTTTTTTTTTAACTCGTAAGGGGCCCCTTGCCACCATTGTTTTTTTTTTTTAAATTTTAAATTTTTTTAATTTTTTTAACTTGTAAGGGGGCCCCTGCCACCAGTTTTTTTTTTTTTTCAAAAAAAAATTTTTTTTTCAAAATTTTTTTTGGGGCCCCAATTTGTTTTTAACTTATAAGGGGGCCCCTGCCGCCAATGGTTTTTTTTTTCAAAAAATTTTTTTTTTTTTTTCAAATTTTTTTTGGGGCCCCAATTTGTTTTTAACTTATAAGGGGGCCCCTGCCGCCAATGGTTTTTTTTTTCAAAAATTTTTTTTTTTTTTTTTTCAAATTTTTTTTGGGGCCCCAATTTGTTTTTAACTTATAAGGGGGCCCCTGCCACCAATGTTTGTTTATTTTTTAGTTTTTTTAAAAAAAATTTTGTTGGGGCCCCAAGTTTTTTTTAACTTATAAGGGGGCCCCTGCCGCCAATGGTTTTTTTTTTCAAAAAAATTTTTTTATTTTTTTCAAATTTTTTTTGGGGCCCCAATTTGTTTTTAACTTATAAGGGGGCCCCTGCCACCAATGTTTGTTTATTTTTTAGTTTTTTTAAAAAATTTTTGTTGGGGCCCCAAGTTTTTTTTAACTTATAAGGGGGCCCCTGCCACCAATGTTTTTTTTTTTTGGGGCCCCAATTTTTTATAAGGGGGCCCTGACCATCAATAGCTTTTTACAACTTGTGTGGGGGGGGGTTACTTTTTTAGCGCTGATGTCTGTGTGGTCTTTTAACTGCGATGTGGAGTGGGCGGGATATGGGGTGGAGCTTGGTCGTCAGTGTGGGCGGGGCCCAGGGGGCCCCAAAAATTTTGTTGTACGGGGCCCCGTGATTTCTAATGGCGGCCCTGCTCAGGATAGATACAGTTATAGCCAGAAACATAATAAGAAAATTGTGGCAGTATATATATATATATATATATATATATATATATATATATATTGGATCATTTAAGAGCACTCACGGGTGTTGTGAAGAATATTTTTTTATTGGAGTGTTACAATCTACCCCACATCAACGCGTTTCGGTTCTTTCTGAACCGTCGTCAGGATGTTCAGAAAGAACCGAAACGCGTTGATGTGGGGTAGATTGTAACACTCCAATAAAAAAAATATTCTTCACAACACCCGTGAGTGCTCTTAAATGATCCAATGTGCAAACTCTTGAAGTAGCACCCGGGGCTTGATGATTCGAGGGTGAGTGCCGGTTCTACTACACCATTATATATATATATATATATATATATATATATATATATATATATATATATCTCAAGGAGTGAAAATTGTCCGGGTGCTGGTTAAAGTCCATCAATAGAAAGAGCATCAAAGAACCGCACTCGCAGGACTTTTTATAGTGCCAAACAAAATGTAGTTTATTTCAACGTTTCGGCTATTGCACTTCCTGATGACGGCTTAAGTGAATAGCCGAAATGTTGAAATAAACTAAATATTTGATGCGCTTACTATATATATATATATATATTTGTGGTCCAATGTTTCGACACACAATATATATATATATATATATATATATATAGAAAGGCATAAGGAGCGCACAACCATGTGTCCATATTCGCCCTGGGTGCCAGTCAAGGAATATGTAATAAGAATTGCAGCAAGCGACGGCACTCCTAGGAATTTCACCAAAACAGCAGTGATATGAATCAAAGGTGAGGTTTAATAAATCCTACGTTTCGGTTCCTAACCGGAACCTTCGTCAGGGAAACAAACAGTGCAGTACATACAAATCACGTTTAAATACTTGTCTTGGCGCCAAAGGCCGTTGCTAGGTAACCTGTAAACAGATGTGTAATGAAGCTTGACTCCGATCAAGGTAACCAGCAAATGAAAAAAGTTAAAAATCACACTACCGTCCTCGTAGGGGTATCCTTATAGCGTGACTAGTGGCACCGCTCTGGCCGGTTCAACAGATCCTCCGTGTCGCTCAGTATGCGGATATGAAAACCCGTCCTACGTCCTGTAGCGGTGGAGCGGAGACGCAAGGGTCTCCGGGAGGTTCAGTGCGTAGGAAGTTTACTGCGTTGCCAAGCAACCCGCCTTGCCGGTCTAATGTCATCGCGCTTTGCCGTGCCTAAGTCATTCACACAGAATGAGACCTGCAGCTCTCCAGCTTCTCAATGCTGGTGTGCGCCGACAATTCCAAAGGCCACGAATGTTAGGCAAATGCAGGGTACTAGTAAAAGCGTCCGCATTTGCCAACACATGTTGAGCCTAGCAACGTTAGACCAGCGGGTGCATATGGCTGCTTATGGGTATACATTCGCCTAGGATTCCATATTGCACTTCCGCTCACTATCCACATAACAGGGCAAGGTATTCATAATTTATTACATTCGGCTTACTTACTCGTCTGTCGTCGGTGCTTAAATAGTCATGCACAGTAGTAAGGGTTTGAGGAGGGCCAGTCAGCTTAAAGATGTATAACCCTTCCTCTTAGTAGGGGGGAGAGAGCGGGACGGTAGTGGATAAACTGCAAAAACTGTTGCAAGTATCTAAAGAGAGGACAAAAAGAAACAAACAGAGGTTACAAATAGTACGAAACATAGTAGCAAGCATACTCAATCTATACAGTGTCAGAGTATGGTAAGAAATAAATTGTCTGTCTGGGGGATTCGCTCAGGCAAGATTAATGTCAGAAATCAAACTGATGTGCTAAGGCAAATCATATGAAGCAGCCCAGCGGAAGTGTCTCATTAAGGCCCCGAGGGGCAACAGTATCGAGTTTATATATCCATCTGGTTTCTCTCCTCAGTAGAGCTTGATCTCTGTTCCCCCCCCTGTCCAAGGGGGGTTGGAAATCAATGGCCATACATCTGAAGGTTGGAAGTAAATGTCCTTTGAGTAGAAAGTGTTTAGCTACCGGTTGGAGTGCCTTTCCCTCCTTCAGGGCTTTGCTTATGGCCGACCTGTGATTCGCGATCCTCTCCTTTAGTGTTGTGCAAGTCTTACCTACATAATAAAGTCCACATGGGCAAGTAATTATATAGATTACAAATGACGAGTTGCAGCTCAACCTGTGGTAAATCTTGTATCTCTTGCCCGTGTGTGGATGGGGAAAATCTGGGCCAATAAGGAGACTTCTGCAGGTAACGCAATTTGGACATCTGTAGCAGCCCATCTTTTTATTGGAATTTGAGAGCCAGTCTGTCTCAGAGTTCGTCTTGCGGATAAAGTCAGTGCAGACTAATAGGTCCCTCAAGCTTTTGTCCCTTTTATACCCCATAGTGGGTTTCGGTAAGGTATGCAGGGATAAAGTCTCATCCATATTGAGCATTGGCCAATGCTTGTTGATACTATTGGTGAGATGACGAGATGCTGAAGAAAACGTGGTAGTAAAAATTAATGGGACAGTCAGTCCTTTGGTGGGTGTTTTAGGGGCTAATAAATCAGATTGGGTCTGTTGTAAGGCCCGGTCAAGTTGGTTATATAACAATTGTTCAGTATAGCCTCTTTCAATGAATCTATCAAACATTTCTCGCAGTTGTGTCACTGCTGTATCACGAGATGAGTTATTCCGAATTACTCTTAAAAATTGAGAATAAGGGATACCTCTTATGGTGGCTGGAGGATGATTGCTAGTAGCATGAAGAATTGAATTGCGGTCGGTAGGTTTCTTAAACAATCTTGTGCCGATCTGTGAGTCCGCAATGAAGATGTTAAGATCCAAAAAATCAATTTTGTTGTTGTCATAGTTAATAGTCAGTTTAATGGGGGTATCCAATTCATTAAATTTTTGGTGAAATGTTAGTAGGGCCTCCTGTGAGTCAGTCCATATTAGAAACAGATCATCGATATAGCGAAAATATGTGAGGATAGAGTGTCCTAGTAATGGCAAGATATGTGCAGTCTCAAAGTCTAGCATATATAGATTAGCGTATGAGGGCGCCAGGGCACTGCCCATCGCGGTGCCCGAAGTTTGAAGGTAAAAGGTTTTTTCGAATCTGAAAAAGTTCCTTGTCAGAGTTAATTCCAGTAGCTGTAGTAGGAATTCTGTGGGTACTGGGCTTGGTAATGAGGAGAGCAACGCTTTCTTACATGCATATATGCCTTGGTCATGCGGGATTACAGTGTATAGACTCTTTACGTCCATAGTAACTAGGATGCCTTTAGCGGGAATCGATGATAGCTCTTGAAGCCGCCTGATGACGTGGCTAGAGTCTTGAGTGTAAGAAAACGTACTTTGTACCAGGGGTTGCAGGAAATGGTCAACATAGGTGGCTACAGTTTGGTAGAGGGACCCTACTGCCGATATAATTGGTCTACCTGGGGGTGAGGAGAGGGATTTATGGACCTTTGGTAGCGTATAGATGATTGGAGTGCGAGGGTATTCTGTGCACAAATAGTTAAAGGTGTCCTTGCTAATCCAATTTGCTCCTAAGGCTAATTTAAGGATATCATCTAGTTCCCTTTTAAATTTAATAGTTGGGTCCCCAGGTAGTTGTCTATATGTAGCAGTGTCAGCAAGTTGGCTAAGAAGTTCACCCTTATAGTAAGCATAATCAAGCAGGACGATGGAACCCCCTTTATCTGCTGGCCTTATTACCAAATTGGGGTCATTTTTCAATGTTTTGATACCTTGTCGTTCTGCTGGGCTCAGATTGGTATATGCACTAGTGCTATTTCGCATATTTTTAATGTCCCTATGTAGTATATTTCCAAAGGTTCTGATAGATGCAGGGGTGTTCAATGGCTCGAATGTACTTTTAGGTTAATGTATTCCTTAGAGTCCTTAAAATGCTCCTTAAGTTTAAGTGTCCTTTGAAATCTATGTACATCGACCAAAAGATCCAGGCTATCAGGGGGGTTATTGGGGACAAATGATAATCCTTTGGAAAGTAGGGAAATCTCGCCAGACGTTAGGATATGTTTACTAAGGTTGAAAACTATGTTTTCCTTCCCCTGGGGGGTTTTCCTCTTGGGTTTGTACCTACCCCTTCTAGTGTTTCGTAGGACGGGTTTTCATATCCGCATACTGAGCGACACGGAGGATCTGTTGAACCGGCCAGAGCGGTGCCACTAGTCACGCTATAAGGATACCCCTACGAGGACGGTAGTGTGATTTTTAACTTTTTTCATTTGCTGGTTACCTTGATCGGAGTCAAGCTTCATTACACATCTGTTTACAGGTTACCTAGCAACGGCCTTTGGCGCCAAGACAAGTATTTAAACGTGATTTGTATGTACTGCACTGTTTGTTTCCCTGACGAAGGTTCCGGTTAGGAACCGAAACGTAGGATTTATTAAACCTCACCTTTGATTCATATCACTGCTGTTTTGGTGAAATTCCTAGGAGTGCCGTCGCTTGCTGCAATTCTTATATATATATATATATATATATATATATATATATATATATATATATATATATATATATATGAATGCACACTGGGATTTAGTAGTAAAAATCTTCACCTTTATTTAATCAAACATTAAAAGAAAACAGGCCAACGTTTCGGTCCCCTGCTTGGACCATTATCAAGATCAAGACCGAAACGTTGGCCTGTTTTCTTTTAATGTTTGATTAAATAAAGGTGAAGATATATATGTGTGTATATATATATATATATATATATATATATATATATATATATATATATATATATATATATATATATATATATATATACCCTACTTCTTGTAGATACAGAGCAAAGAGACCAGTGTCCGATCAATATAAACAGCTTAGGGTTTAGTCCTCTTTGAAGTGGAGCTTTATATTCAAATCTTTTAGTAGCTAGACATTATATAGTTGGTCTTTTTGTTGTAGGTTTGTTAGGGTCCGGGGGCAGTGACTCCAACCATAATTTCCAATTAAAACAGTCAAAATAGGGAGATTTTAGAGTGGAGTTAAAAGAGTGATTTCCATGTTATTCAGGATGACCAAGGCTTTAACTTGGTCAAACAGAGAAATCTTAAAATTGAAACTCCTTTAAGTTTAAGTGAACTTAAGGGGTTTAAGTAACATTGTATGAAGGGCAACATTCAGATGGCCATGAAATCAAATATACTCCATAGTGGTATGAAAATGAAACTTAGGAGATACAGCAACATGCCTTTTTGAGTAAAGAGAGAAGGTCCCGTTGGGTGGGTGTGTTATTGTGATTCTTGGCTTCAACCTTGTCCTTTATGAAGTTCCCATGGACTTTAAAATATGGCTGAAATGTTGGGATTTTGCTAGTGGGGCTCGGTGTCAGTGGCATGTTAGAAGAGTAACTCCAGAATGTTTTATTTGTTGTAGAAATGTCATAATTGTGCAACACAAGCAAATGTTACCAAGAACAGTATGTAGAATTGCCACTTCAAACAACATGCCTCTTGTATTATGGCAAACTGTTTTGATTTATTAATAAAAGCTCAGATTTCAGATAAAATTTAAGACGGTCCCCACCATAACATTGTGTGCAGCTGTATACCCAACTTAAAAGTGACTCCTTCTTGGAATGCCGAATGGTTTAAAGAACATCTTTGTGATTCTTTTGCTTTCAGAGGGCTCTGAGCCAGCACATATAGTGCCCATCAAGAGAAGCTAAATGCGTAAAGCGTCTATGCGTGTTGTAATGTGTTCCTGGATATCACTGTTCCTTGTGCAATGGTAGGGTATTATGGTGCAGTAGTATATAGGATAACATGCGGATACATTTCTTCATTTTTGCATAAGTGTATATTGACCAAGATGGCCAGTGATTCCTGCAATTCAGCCGTAAGGAGCCTCACCAGTGGCCAACATTGGCAGGCATTTTAATTTGATGAAAGAACCATAGAAGTTAAGGTGAGAAGGGCTAAAAAAGGGCAAAATGCTTTGAAAGCCATCCAATAACAGATTGTATTCACGTGCCACATAAAATTCACTTGAAATCAAAAACAAGAGTTTTTAAATCTCACTCAAGGAATCATGGGAAGAGACAATTCTTTAAATGAGATAAAACCTCGCTTTTGGTTTTAAGGGAATTAAATGTGTTTAGCTTAAAGCATGTTGATCCCTTTATTTCACATCTCCTTTTAGTCCATCTAACCTCTACCTCTCCAGATCTTCCTTTTGGTTATAACTCTTTAAGGAGCCGTATTCCTGTATCTTGCAGCGATGTGATGCAACAAGATCATATTATCTGATCTGTTATTCTGTGGTGTGGATGAATTGTTGGCCACAGAGCCATCCTGCTCCCCTGGCCAACCTGAGGTGCACTTCCGATGCACCTGCTAAACCTACAGTTTAGTGTTTGATGTAGGTCAAGATGGACTGCAATTGCGCTCTCTGCACTAGAAGAGACAAAATTCTGATTTAAAAATTGGAATTCCGGCTCAAAGTTTCCAGCATTTTCCTGTTCCTGGTAACCAGTGACAAGATTCTTAACTTGCCCCTTGGCAACAACGCCCCTGAGGGTCATTTGCATGTTATTAATGACCCTAAGGTTTTTGGATGTTTACAAATAAACTGTCCTACCCTTGGTCAATATGTGGGTCCCAACCCAAGACAATTTTGAAGACCACACGCTTCCATCAGCTCATAACTGGTCTTTCAGGAATGAAAATAATTCTATTCAATGACTTTCATTGGTGCTGGAGGTAGTCCCTCAACTGGTTTTGAAGTTGAAGATGCTCAACAGTTTATGATCTGGGCCGATGGAGTCACAAGTCCACGAATGGTTTGACTTGATGTTATTTCTAGTAAGTAAGTGACACATTTGTTTCCATTTTTTTAGGATCAATTTTAACTTCAGAACAATGATATCCATCTTCCTAAAACAGGTCAGAATGTAACTGAATGTAAACGTTGGAGTTGCATGCTGAAACTCTACAAGTGAGTTTTTCCATTCTCAATCTCACTACTTAGGCTTTTAACCTTCAGAATTGGAATATTTTTAAATATTTCCTAAAGACGAGGAAACAACAATACACAGTGATATACAAAAGGGGTGCATTCTGGCACACATGTGAGGAACAAATGGCTCAATGACACCAATCCACTTTGGGGTGACTACGTGAGATCCGAGTAGCACGCTACTAATTTAGATTAGAGTTAAAATTTTAGAAAAGACCTGACACGGGCAAAGGTTTCAGTGTTTGAAGAGGATATAAGCTTTATGCGCCATAATAGACTTGATACTCTAGACTTGATTTCAACATGGGTGCCCTGTTTGACAAAGTTGCAATGGGCTGTGATAGTACGACAAGCATTAGAAATAAAAGTGGTAATAATAACAGAACTGGGTGCCAAAACATTCTACATACCAATATAACCGCTGATTTATAGCCTCGTATTATGTCTCGTTGATTGACTCTCTGACGGACTTTGGCGTTGCTGTCAAAAACTTCATTTTTATTGATTACCCTCCTTCATATATTATTTTTCTCCTTGGCTTATAAAAAAGTCCTATTAAAAGTTCTCTAAAGAATATTGTTGCCAAGCTTGGCAGGGCTACACACGACTCTTGTTATTACATTGGCTCCATCCTTTCTGTCTCTCCCCGTCGTCCTATGTCCCTTCTGCTCCGCAGCACTGACATCTTCCCTGCCTGGTTCCTGAGAAGGAGCTCTTGCATCCAGCTGAGCAGAGCAGGGACATGAAAGCATGCTTGGGCATAGCAAGTCGCAGATCCTAGGAAACGGACATCGCCTCACACTGTTACAGGACAATGGCTGGGCCCGGTTTGTCTATAGATGATGTCATATCTATTTGGGCAGCCACAGAAGAAAAACACACACACATGGAAAGATCTAGCAGTGGGCTTTGAAGTTTTCCAAGGGGTGTGCCCAGAACTTGTTCAAGGATGAGCTTGTCCTTCGATCCCAGATGGAACTAACACTGTTAAACGACTGGGGGTATCCCAGATATTTAACATAATGTCCATTGAAGGCAGATACTCTGAAAGCAACGGTCAGCCGAAGGCCTCCTCTTTCCTGTCGGCATCTTTCCTATGTGTGTTGTTTATAAGCAAACTGCTTTTTTGGGGTGGTTATGAGGCACATTCACATTTGCAAAGTCTGTGAAGATATTTGCCTGGAAAATATTAAGCATATTACATAAAACATTTAAGCAACTGCCCAAAGCTTGCATTACACATTCAAATGTTTCGGCATGCTTATGGTTAATAAGAAAATTAGGGGGGAAAAGTAAAAGGTAGAAATGTTCTGGCTGTGGGTATAAAGCTAATGACATTTATTGGATGTCTGTTGAGCATTCATTTTTTTTGGTGTTTTAATATATGAGTAGCATAGGACTTTATATGGAAAGTGATGAGGGATTATATGAAGGCATCCACTAGAGGGCAGTGTATAAAACACGACATGGGGCTGATTCAAGCCGATTTCAACATATGTTTTTTAATTGTTGCAGGCAAGGAGTTGAGTAACGTGTCCACACAGTTCTGCCCCAAACAGAGGTTGCAGTATCTACCACCTGCCCTGAAACAAGCAGAAAGTCTACATATTTCTTATTCTTATTTCAAATCTTATTTTTATTTGGCTCTTTGGCATGAGTTGGGGTTCTAGATCATATATAGAACATGTGTGTCAGTGCAAGGAATGGGAAAGGAACTTACACTGCAGCCCATCTTCTTTAAGGGTATAACATCCTCCATAAATATGTCCTTCTAATGGCCTTCTTTCTCTTCATGTATTTCTAAACTCTTAGCATCCTCCAACTGAAAACCATTACCAAATCCAAAAGGTGCCCATGTAACCCCCAAAATTGTCATTTTAGAAGTGGTTAAAGCTAAAAATAGGAAGCCATGAGAATTGTATTACCATTCTGCATTTGGATTTTGCTCTATAACTTTGGATAGATAATTAAAAAATGTTGCAATGTCTGGGTTGCCAAAATCAGCCTCCTTCATTGTTGCTGTGTTCAGAACACAAAGTGCTTGCAGAAACAACATGTAAACAATTTCCTAATAAATGCTCATAATTTCATTGTTTCAAGATGTCCCGAGAGCTCTGTCTGTCAGTCTGTAGCATTAGAACCTAGATTCACGCAAACTGGGAGGAAATCCAGTTGAATAGGTGAAGACATGAGTGAAACTTAATGCAATGCAATCCTATGGCAGGCGATACTGGCCTGTCTCTCCCATGCTGCAGTCTGGGGGAAGAAGCAGCAAGTAGAAAAAATCTAAAAATAGTAGGTAAGAAGAAACCCTCAAGAATATTTGTTCCAACAGAAAGTTAAAAAAGTACAAATTGTGCTAAATAGGACTTAGTTAAATGAGGGTTTTGCCATATCTAGGAGGGGTTCAAGGATTTTGCAGATGGTAGGTCGGAAGGTTGTCTTCTGTTGTTGACCAACAAGGTTTTGCCAATTTATTGAAGTGGCCCAGTTGGAATTACATGTTGAATCTAGGTCATTTGAACTCATACACATGGACAGGGATTTGCCTGCATTATAGGTAAATGTGTTGTGATTTGCATCTGAAATTGCATCCAATTGCATTGGAATAAATGGTCTTTAATAAATGGTAGTTTGCTATTGGTTTTCTGAAGCTAGGTCACATGCCAGATGGTTGTTAAGGGCCCAACCCATTTAGGTTGAATTCTGCTACGTTGACATGGATATTCATAATATACCAGGATGGCTGTTACAGCCATATTTCCATATATCTGTAAAACTGAGCTAAGGTGGCCCAATGTTAGAAAATGTTGGAATGAAAAGGCGGGCTTGAACCCAAGAAGTCTGAAAAGCTCTGTTCTAACCTATTAATGTCTGGCTCCAGTGCTATGTATATGATCTCATCTTGGCATGTATGCGGCAAATTTTCTAGGAACGCACATTACTTCCTTGAGAACTGGAGTTGCCTAATGTCATTGACCGAAGAATTTGTCTTTCATGATTGGCTGGCAAGACTGTAGAACTTAGTAGTGGAAAATGGCGCACATTTCCATAAAATATTGAATTGCTGTACAGCTTATTAAGAGATGTTTCCACAAGGGAAATTAGGAACATTGTGTTACAACTCCATTGTATTGACATGGAACTATCCAGTGCCAAACAGCTCTAAATGTTTTAACTAGATCTCTTTTTTTCTTTGTCTGCTGCAAATCAAATTCCATATATAACGCTTGGCAGAAGATACACCTGCTTTAGAAAAAGGAAGGTTGTCCCAACCCAAGATGGAAAATAGATGGACCCCTGGCAGGCCCAGACTGGCAATCTGTACTTTCTGGCAAATGCCATAGACAGTCACTATTTATTGGGCCTGTGGGGGAGCTGTTTGGGCTTCAGTGTAAATGAAATACCAGTATCTATTTTGAATCTCAGTCCAGACCTAAACCACTGGTACTGCACTAGGGAATACACATAAGTGTGAATACATTCGCTGCACCTGTGGTTTCAAAAATTGGTGTGTAGTCGGTTAAATTAATGATGGAATTCTATAATCAGCAGCACTACCTACCAGTGTTGAACTGGAGCACTTGTGGACCACTGGGAAATCCAACCCCAAGGTCCCATCAACCCAGCCATCCCCTGAACCATCACTGCCACAACTGAAACATCCACCCCCTGGCCACCACCAAAACCCTGCACCTCACACTTACGGCTACCACCTCTGCTGATGAGCCCATAGTGAAAGGGCCCACTGGGGTTTCTTCCTGTGTCCTGGTAGGTCCGTCTGACTTGGCTACCACCCTTGCTCACAATATTGCTCCATCCTTTAAGGAATGATATAGGCACATTTAGAATACTAAGTCATTAAATCTATAGCCAAGTACATGGTAAGTGACTATAATGCAAGAAAATGCATACAGGATCCCAAATAGTGTAAATGTCACACCAAACTTGCCCATGGCCCATCAAATTGATTTAAGGTGATACTTGAGCTTTAATATTAAATAAATATATGTACACAAGCACAAGATGAATATATGATAAACACTCTAATAAGTGATGAATCAGAAACAAGTCAAACTATAGTATAGTGTATTAAAGAGCTGTTGATCAGGTTGACCAGTACAGAGATGTTCTGTTTGATGTGGCCTTCTTCAGGCCGTGACATTATAATGGAGATGAAGTACAGTTAGATTAAGCCTTCTCATTTTGAAATGCAATTTCCTCCAGACTCTAAAGACAGTTATTTGTAAAGAATCTTGAATTCCTTCTTATTAAGGAAATAAGAATACAGACTATGTGGAAAAAGCTGAGACTGACCAGAGAAATGCCTCCAAAAACTTTTTTTTTTTTGCATTTGGAAACCAAATTAAGAGCAATTAAGTTCAAAAT
Organism: Xenopus laevis; assembly: GCF_017654675.1. Lineage (NCBI taxonomy): Eukaryota > Metazoa > Chordata > Amphibia > Anura > Pipidae > Xenopus > Xenopus laevis. The sequence goes on along the minus strand of NC_054387.1, from coordinate 114,952,395 downwards.
ATATTTCTGTTTGACAGGACTTCCCAGATTTTTAAGCAAAGCATTTAGCAAGGATCTGAGAAAACATCCTTACAAGGCCAACCACAAAAATGAAAGTTACAACAAACAGAGCTTGTTTTGCAATAACCCCGTCTTTCTTTTTGCATTTCATCCCTCCGTTTCTGTTTCAAGTGGATGACAGATTCAAGCATCATAAGAGAGGAAGGGACGGGTGAGGAGACAGCTCGAGAAGCTTGACATTCTTGTCGCAGGTGTCATTAATTAATGTCTCCTGACACCAGAAGAAAAGAGATCAAAGTTGGCTGGAGATGAGATGACACAGATTAGAAATATGATGTCACTCGTGGTGGTGACAAGTTGGAAAAGGAATTAGGCCAAACCTTGTGGTGTGCCAGTGAGAGACAGAAGGAGAATAAGGAGCAAGACAAGGAAAGATGAATCATTCCTAAGAGAGATTCATGCTTTCTGTTATGTTTTGGGTAGCCGAGGATGAGTAGAGTATAACAGTGCTTTATTAGCAGAGTCATGCAGGCATTACACAACAGTAACTTTCACTTTTAAGCTACCAGGAAGTATGCACAGTATAAGTATGAGCACAGTGACATCTACAGGCGATTTGCATGGACACCACATATTCCCCTATAGTAGGAAAGCATTTGGGCAAATATAATAAACAACAACATTGCATCTTAAAGCAATAATATACATTATCCACATCACATAGTCCTGGGTCCATGCAGGTAGTTTTCTGATTCTCTCAGTATGCCTTATAGGTTCACTTTCTTCAGACCTATTGCATTTGACATCAGGAGTAGGAAAATGTCCTTCATCAAATGGAGCTTCTCCAAAGTCATATCTAACAGGAGCAAGACAACTTGTGTTCCATATGTGTCCATCAGACAGTTCATATGTGTATGGTCCTCGCTGGCGTCTCACTTCAAGTGGTGTAGTAAATTTAGATTGTCCTTGTTTCAGTATTCCTGGTTTCTTAATTCTGACTTAAGATCCAGGCTGAAAGTGTATTTCTCTGGCACCAAGTTTTTTGTCAGTATAAGCCTTGCATTTGGCTTGTTGACGTTTCACAATGTCAGCAGTAGATGATTTTGCAGGCACAGTATTTTGTGGAAGTTTGATGTCTGCAATATGTAACTTAGTGCGCATCTGTCTGCCATGTAATAATTCAGCAGGAGATAATAAGACAGACAAACAGCAGCGACATTTCAGGCTCACAATCGCCTTTTTTCAAGAGGCCAAAGGTGGCTGTACAGGCAGAAGGAGAGCCATGGCCAGGGAGCCTAGCACCTGTTCTGGATTTAGGGAGCCAATCATGACATGCACGTGTTGGAGCAACTCACTAAGGGAACAGTGGAACCAGGGCTGGTCCTATCAAATGTGGGGCCCAATTGGGACCATGTTGGCGGGGCCCCTAGACAAAGTGTTGCTGGCTACTGACACACCAAGTATTTAGGAAAATAAGGGCATACAGGCACAAAATAGAAAGGAAAGGGGCAGACAAGGTAACATAATAGGGGCACACAGGGTAAGAGAGAGAGGGAGGAAATAGGAGAGTGGACTGGGCCAATTAGTTTGGGGCTGGGCCGATTCAGCTTGGGAGCAGGCTTGGTTGGATTGGGGGCAGGCAGGGCCTATCAAGGTTGGAGGAAAGCTGGGCCTATGAGAGTTGGGGGCAGGCTAGACCTATGGATTTGGGGATGGGCTGGACTCTCAAAGTTGGGGGCAGGCCAGGCAGCATCATGTGCTGAGGGAAATATTATCTGTGCTGCCCTGTGGTGCGGGGCCCCCCAGAGGTGCGGGGCCCAATTGGGCCCAATTGGTCCAATTGGCCTAAGGCCGGCCCTGAGTGGAACTACCAGCTGCTTGTTAATTTCAAGGTTCCAGGTGTTAATTCCAAGGTTCCATTTTGTTCATTACACCGTGAACTCTGCATTTATATACAGTTCATTAGGGCAGGCTGAATGGGTACATTAACATACAGGTCTAGACTGGGAGTCTAAATAGGACCTGGCATTCCAAGTACAGAGAGGCCCAATCAGCTCCCACCAGCCTACTAAATAATGACTTTCTATGTCATCTTATGGCAGCCTCTCTGGCATTTGCCAGAACCCACAGATTGCCAGTCAGGGCCTGAGACCACAGGGGTTATATATGAATACAAGTGCAGTGTGCAATATTGGATGCTACTCACCATGGGGCAAATTCACTAACCTGCGGAGTTGTGCTAGCACAGGCTTCGCCACCCTTCGCCGCACTTTCGCACAGTTTCGCCAGGGTGCCGCTAATTCACTAAAATCCGAAGTTGCGCTCAGGGAGGCGAAAGGTAGCGAAATTGCAATAGCGTTAATTCGTCAAGGAAAGCGCAGTTACACTAACGAAGCCTAATTTGCATACGGCACCAAGTTAAAGTACAATAGACATATATACATTACATTACACAAGCCTGGGAAAGCTTCATAAAATAAAATAGAGGTGTCATATTGCCCTACACATGTGGCGTCTGTATAGTTTAGGTGCCATATGTTAGGAAATGTAGGGGGGAAGGAGGGTACCCCAAAAAAATGTACGATCTTTTTCAGTCTATCACCCTTAAAAAAGGAAAATACGCCATCGTTTTTTGGGAAAATTTTAACTTTTTTTGAAGCAATCCCTATCTACTCTATTGCACTTCGCCTGGTCTGAGCTGGCGAAGGCAAGTCTGGCGCAAGAGGTAATTTCCAGTAAAATGCGCACGTTAGTGAATTAACGTCATAGTGCAACTTCGCCTGGTGTAAGGGTGCGAAGTAGCACTAGAGTAGATCCACTTTGCTAGCGAATTTACGCCAGCACCCGTTAGTAAATCGGCCAAGTAACGAAATGATGTCACGCTGGCGAATTAGGCGTTAAGCGTTAGGTGCTTCGCACTTTAGTGAATTTGCCCCCAAGTCTTTTACGCATAATTCCTGTGTAATTGCAGGGACATATCCATTGCAGTTGTGCTCCACGGATCAAAATGGATACCATTATGCTTGTGTTTTGACACCAAACCGTTGCAGGTCAGGAGCATTTTGACAATGCCTTTGGGAGTATGGGTTCAAAACAGTGTTTGCATCTGGTACATTGGGTGCAAGTTTGGTGCTCCTAATGGTGTGAACCACAACTCTACCACCAGGGGGCGGGAGCTCCAGATTTCCCCAGTCTCAATAGTCGTAGTAGTGATCTGTTCATCAGTAGAGGAAGGAAGGATACTTTGACAACCATGTGGAAGTGCAGGAACGTCTTTGGATTCAGTTACATCAATATGTGCTCTCCATTGTGCCCATTTTAGAGCACTTGTGGGTACATTCATCAATGACCCCTTTTGTTTAAATTGTACATGGTGAATATGGAGCAAAGCATCCTTGTAAATGACACAGCTCAGAACACTTTCTTCTTCCGTTCATAAATGAACCAGTATATGTCATATTGATATCATTTCAAAATCCATTAAAATGTAGCCAACGTTTGTGGTTTTATTAGGAAATAATAATGTTAGCAGTTACTGTATTTTGTTTGGGAAAAATATATATGTTAAAATAAAATCACTAAAAATGGAATGATAGCTACCCCCTAAGGAATTCAGAAGTGGAATACTGGGCACAAACACTATCACTTTTCATCCCTCCCATCCTATGAAACATTCCATTCTGCCGTCAGAGCCAATGCCACAACTGATCTTTCCCTGAATTCACTTCCACACCCCCCCCCACAGTACTTGGATGGATCGAGCCAACCCAACTTTGGCGTAATGAGGAAAGCAGAACCATGAGTGACTGCTCCGCTGACTTTATTTTAACATATTTTTAACCTTTATTACGAAGAAGAAAGGCTGGGCATCAACCCAGATCACTCTTTAATGATTCATTTTATCTGAGGCTTGGCAGACATCTCACAATAAAACTTACACGCTGTATCTACTAGCCAGTTCCAAAGATAGCAGTCTGAGCCTGTAAAGCATTGCTTTGACTTTGAGATGATTATTTTGTAGATGAACAGCGATATTTCACTTTGCCTCTTTTCAAAAAGAAAAAAAAAATCCCCATAATGACCATTTATAAACAAAAAAAAAAGTATACAAACGATTCAGCGGCCAAAGAAATTTGTTTGCCATTTTTGATCTTAGAACTTGGCATCTTTTTGGTACGGAGGGTAGACTTATGAACAAACCACACAGACTTGCAATCTTATACTTTAATAAAAGTGTGCAAGTAAACCTTGGCTTTGATATTTGCCTGCATCTCTGCACAGTTTGGCACTCATTAATCTCAATCAGGATCGTAGATGTGCTAAACAATTTCATATAAAGAAAGGGGGGTGGGGGAAGTTTAAGGGTGAAAGAGGCGTGTTCCAGAAATCAAAGAGCTGTGAAGAGCAGAAAAAATGTATTTCAGTTAAAATATGGTTTGGAAATGAAAGTGTATGCACAACGTATAGCAGACAGTTTTAGTTGAAGTCCTCCTTGGAAGTCCAATGTTTAGTCAGGGCCTTTTAGTCCATAATATCACAGATATCGGAAACATCAGGGTTTTTTTCATAGTGCCAAGGATTGTTACAGGAGCAAATAAGCTTTTGAACCAAGATATCTCTCTAACTGACCTTCAAGCAGTGTTTTCAGATGTACATTATCTGGCATTCTTCCAAAATCTCACCCTAAGTGCTCTTCAGACTGAGCCCCTTGTCACTGCTCCAACCTACCCTCAAGGGTGGACAGCCACACAGCTTGGGAACCCGCCGATCTGTTGAGATATTTAGTGTAAGTGCAATAAACAGGAGCAAGCCACATTGGTTTTTGTACCCTGCCCTGAGTTCTATCTAGCAGCACCGAATTCATGAGTGATGGGTCAAGGGGAGGCATGTAAGCTTCTTCTATCCCATCCCTACCCACCCCCTAACATTATTCAGAGTAGCAAATTAGGAAGCGCTAGTACAGCATATACAGTTAACGCTGGTTTGGGCTTGGCTTCTCTAAATGTAAGTCAACTCCAGGTCAGCAGCTGCAGTGAAGGGAACCTGAAGTTCTACAAGATGCTAACCTCCGTTTTTTCTCTGGTCTAGTGCTCCTTTTTAGAAAAACTGCACAGACCTGGGTAAAAGAAAACTTAATTTAATTGACTGTGTGGTTCCTAAAATGTTGGCACCCCTCTTCCCTCAATAAATTAGCCTTTCCTTGTCCAATAAGTTTGGAGAGCTGTGTGGACCAAATGGTAGAATGCAGGGAAATCAAATTTTCCTTATTGGGTGCGTGAGATATCCACAACTGGGTATATTGATTATTATAATTATTAACATATATTTTTAGAGCGCCAACATATTGCACATTGCTGTATTGATCAAATAATACAGACAGCCATTTAGTGTGGTTAATCGCTCCCAAAAATAACATGGATTCCCTCCATATTTTCCTCTCTGACTGATGGTGCTCAGTAGGAATAAACCGCAGTCTGATTGGCTGTGAATATACTAGGCTATTGGAGTGTTAAGCTGTTTATTGGGGATTCTTCATATAGGTATGGGATTTATTATCTGGAATGCTTGGGGCCTGGATGTTTCTGGGACCTTTCCATAATTTAACATGAACCCAAAAGAATGTTTTGCCACCTACATTGATTAATTTAGATAACAGATCCCATACCTTACAAAGGGATAAATATGATATGTACAAGTCACATTTACCATTTAAAGCAATCAGATGATTATAAAGATGTCAAAAACCTAGCCAAACCTTTTCTTGTAATGGACTAATTTTTTGGTTTCTATTACGAGCGTTCTGAGAACAGAGCACATGAATTTGATAGAAAGCGCACACTGTTCAGTGCATAACCATTTCTGGCCTTGTCTGGTCCTACAGAGAAATTCCTTCGTTTTAACTGTCAGAAGACACCAGCAGATCTGATAGCGATATATACATTGTGGTTATTGACCTTCTATCTGTAAGCTGTCATCACGTTTTTTCCTCTCACTTTTAAAGGCTGACAGAAGCGAACCTAAAATAAACGATCTCTGGTTCTACCGACCACAGAAAACTCTGGCAATGATTCTCGTCGGCAGTGTTCAATCAAATCAGATTCGAGAGTTTTACAGGAGAATGTAATCGACGGAAAAAATATGCACAATGCAAATGATCTTTTCCTCTGTGAATATTTTGCCCTCAGTGCATTAATATATGTTGTGTAGACACACAGCAACTCAGCCACCAGTGGAGAAAAGCCTGAAGGGGGTCAGACCAGGGAAGAAGTATAAGAGGGCATTCTTAGTACTTCTTCCCCCAGTTTTCAGACATCTCCATCTAAACACAACACAGGAAGGCAGTGTACAAAGTTATTAAATTATTTGACATTCAACAAGAACTGAAATGGTTGGCCAATGCAGGGAATATTTCAGACCTTGTATAATTGTTCTGTCCGGCATGTGTATAATTTTCCTCCTAATTCTGCATCACATCAAGGAGTTCTTTAAAGGACAAGGTGTTAAATATCCAGACTTCTTCAGAAGAACCTATCATTATCTTCTTTTCTCTAGAATGAAACTTCTTAGCATTTACTCTGGGCTTACGTCAGCCCTTGCTGGCAGTGAGTCTGTCCCGTTTCGGGGTGGGGGGGCTTTTAAACAGTTTTCTGGAAAAAAATTATTAGGAATATTGACTTAACCTTCAGAATGGAAAAATGACTCCTGTGCTCCAGGGCTGAATAATGTGGCACACCATGATGGGTGACAGTTCAAATGCTTGCTTAGTGGTGTCTTAACGCATCTTGGAGGACTTGGTGGTTGTCATTAGTGGTATAGACCTTGGAACTCTCGAATAAAGTTATCATTGAGATAACTTTGATAACAGTCCAAAGATAGACACATTGTGGAAGAAGGAACTATGTTTGCAATATGGAGAGCTTAACCCTCTTGAATTTCACCTGTGAATGTGCCAGGTGCTAAACTGGAAAACCCTCACCTACTTTGAGACAACTGATACATACTGTAGGAAAAAATCCAGTAGCACACTGACAAAGTGTTCTACGTTTTATTTATAGCCCATGTACATGCACAAAAAGGGCAATGTTTCGGCCCCCCTGGGCCCTTTATCAAGTCTATTCAAGGGGGCTCTCCATTTTGCAAATATTGTGAAAGAAGAACATTTATGTTCTATCACCCCAAAACCCAAGCCTCTTGAACCCAAACCTCATCCATTGCATATAATAATCAGAAATTATTCAGTAACTTCTCCTCAATACATTCCACATTGATCAGCCAGTGGTACTACTGGAGTAGTATCAGGAGTCTAACAAAACAGACCCTGCAGCTGCTGAGGGCTCAACATATAAGGGGGCAATGCAGGGTCCTAAATGATCTTCACATACAGTATGTATATATATATATATATATAAATGTAAAACACATGTGCAGATCAGTGGCCCTAAAACAATTTTGCTGAGGCAATAATAAAATCACGTAATACCACTGATGGGCACAGTTTAAAAAATAAATCTGATTTTACTTATTTGTATTGTTAGTTGGTCAGCCCTAAATATGTGTCCCTCTTGGAGCACATTGAACATTCTTTCAAACCCCCCTCTCCCTATTTGGACCAAGCCATTGATTTTAGAATCTGTTATACACACTAAATGTTGACACACAGAACTGAATGTTCATGCATCAGTAGTAACCACCAGGCACAGTGTGCTAGATTTATCTAATTAGCAGTTGATTAGTTAATTAACCTCACTGTCAATACCCCAGAGGCACGCGAGTGTGTTGATATGAACACCCGCCTCGATGGTAACCTCTATCCTACTTCTATGGTTACAATGCTACTGCTTAGTCAAACTCAGGTTCTCCAACGTCGGACCTGGGACCTAAATAGAAACATATCTGCCTGATAAGATCCACTTAACCTGTTTAATCTGAACTCTCAATTCTTGCCTGTACATGTTCTGCTCTACACTTGTCTTCCCAGGGCATCTGTTTCTTCACAGACAGCAGTAGGAATAGGAATTGACTTTTTCACTTTCTACTTTCATCCTTCCTACTTTAAGGCAAAAGTTTTGAAATGCACTTTCCAGTTCCAGCCCAAAAATGTCCCCATGCAGAAATTAAGTTCCATACAGAATGGGTCTGCTGAGAAGGCAGTGGATGTAAGCCAGGCCAGAGCTCCAACATCTCTCTTACATATAAAGTGGAAAGCCTTTCCAGAAGGGTAGATGTTATTATCTTAACAAAGGGATGGCCAGTGTCATATTAATATCCATGGTTTCGGAACAAGATGTTGGACATCCATCATTGCAAACACAGGTGCCACTACATGATCTTGACAATTCTGTGGTTCCTACTTTGTGGCAAAAGTCTGGGGAAGACTGTTTCATGTTCTAATCCCATAATACCCCCAGCACAAAGCCAGGTCTATACAGAAGGGGTTTGCTGAGATGGGAGAGGAAGAACCTGACTGGTCTGCACAGAGCTCTGGCCTCAACCCTACAAACCCCCTGTGGGATGAGTTGGAATTCCAATTGTGATACAGGTCTGATCCCCAACGTTCAATGCCCAACCTCACTAACGCTCTAGTAGCTGAAATCCCACCAGCAATGTGTCAACATCTAGTGGAAAGCCTTCCCAGAAGGTTAGATGTTATCTTAACAAAGGGAGGACCAGTGTCATATTAATACCCTTGGTTTTGGACTAAGATGTTGGACAACCATCATTGCAGACACAGGTGCCACTACATGATCTTGCCAATTCTGTGGTTCCTACTTAGAAGACAGTTTCCTGTTCAAACCCCATGAGCAAAGTAAGGTCAAAAAGATGAAAGTGGAAGATAATTAACTGTCCTTCAGTTCGGTTGATCCCTAAACAACTATGGGATGGATTGACACATCAGTGAGAACCAGGCCTGATCTCCAATGTCAGTGTGTGAATGGAAGCAAATCCCACCAGCAATGATCCAACATCTAGTGGAAAGCCGAAAGTGAGGACCAGCATTATATTAATCCCCTTGGTTTTGGGAATGAGATGTTGGACAGACAGCTGTCCAGATACTTTTGACCATAAACTGAAGACATTACATGTGGCCCCTCAAAGAGTGTGTCCAAACAGGCTGTGCGCCATCTTTTTACTCTGGCATGTTACTGTTGGCACACGTCACTGCTAGCGGGGTACAGAGTTTACAACATTACCATTTGATGTAATAGGCAGATAAAAAGGGCCCTTTGAAATGTCAGCCTGCGGTGCACATTGTAATCATTTCCATTGTTATCCCAATGCCATATTAACAATCCGAAACACCTAGTGAATGCCATAAACCCTGTTTATTGCCAAATATCTTCTTTAATTGCCTGCCAAGCACATTTCCAGGTATTCCAACCTCATAAGAGAATAAATAGTAAAAGTGGCATTTATTTCTGCCTGGATCGTCTGCAGACTGTAAGAACATTAATAGAACCAACAGGAAAATTGTTCCCAGATGTACGAGCAGCTTCACCATCGCACAAGGTCACCCATGGTCACTTTGAGAACCTTTTGACCTAGAGTCTGTATTGTGCTACGTATATAACAGCAATGTAATGACTTACATTTGGCTTCTGGAAGGAAAATTGACATTGGGTTTTTTTTGTTTTAAATAAGAACTAAAGCCTTAAAAATTATATCGTTAGCTATATTGTATTTTATATAACAAACTTATCGTGCCAGCTCAGAGGTTCAGCAGCCTCATCTCAGTAATGATACCTTTAAATCTTCAAAGTTGTCCTCAGGAGCTCCTCATCTTCTGACTTTGTTAGGCCATCTTTTCAGTGTCAGTGGCACTGCACGTGCTCAGTTTTCTCTCAGCTGCTATTGCGAACCTAAGCTTGGGGTGGTACAGAAGCCAAAAACACAGGGTGAAGCATTTCTAGTTTAGCTTTAGTTAGCTTTTTTAAATTGGCTCTGCAGATTTTTGAAGCACAATCTTTATAACAACAAAGAATATAAAGAGTTGGTATGAGTAAAACATAATGGTACTACTACTGTCCTCTTTTCTGTGACAGTTCTAAGTTAGTACGGTAAATATAAAGTAGGGGCTTAAGGAGGCCATCCCCACTGCTACTATAGACACAATCTCTCCCTACTATAACTGCTATCCCACAGTCACACTCCCTTCCCAGAGACTATTATCCCACTGCTACTATAGACACAATCTCTCCCTACTATAACTGCTATCCCACAGTCACACTCCCTTCCCAGAGACTATTATCCCACTGTTACTATAGGCACCATCTCTCCCTACTATACCTGCTATCCCACAGTCACACTCCCTTCCCAGAGACTATTATCCACTGTTACTATAGGCACCATCTCTCCCTACTATACCTGCTATCCCACAGTCACACTCCCTTCCCAGAGACTATTATCCCACTGCTACTATAGACACAATCTCTCCCTACTATAACTGCTATCCCACAGTCACACTCCCTTCCCAGAGACTATTATCCCACTGTTACTATAGGCACCATCTCTCCCTACTATACCTGCTATCCCACAGTCACACTCCCTTCCCAGAGACTATTATCCACTGTTACTATAGGCACCATCTCTCTCTACTATACCTGCTATCCCACAGTCACACTCCCTTCCCAGAGACTATTATCCCACTGTTACTATAGGCACCATCTCTCCCTACTATACCTGCTATCCCACAGTCACACTCCCTTCCCAGAGACTATTATCCCACTGTTACTATAGGCACCATCTCTCCCTACTATACCTGCTATCCCACAGTCACACTCCCTTCCAGAGACTATTATCCACTGCTACTATAGACACCATCTCTCCCTACTATACCTGCTATCCCACAGTCCCTTCCCAGAGACTATTATCCACTGTTACTATAGGCACCATCTCTCCCTACTATACCTGCTATGCCACAGTCACACTCCCTTCCCAGAGACTATTATCCACTGTTACTATAGACACCATCTCTCCCTACTATACCTGCTATCCCACAGTCACACTCCCTTCCCAGAGACTATTATCCACTGTTACTATAGACACCATCTCTCCCTACTATACCTGCTATCTCACAGTCACACTACCTTCCTAGAGACTATTATCCCACTGTTACTATAGGCACCATCTCTCCCTACTATACCTGCTATCCCACAGACACAATCCCTTCCCAGAGACTATTATCCCACTGTTACTATAGGCACCATCTCTCCCTACTATACCTGCTATCCCACAGTCCCTTCCCAGAGACTATTATCCACTGTTACTATAGGCACCATCTCTCCCTACTATACCTGCTATGCCACAGTCACACTCCCTTCCCAGAGACTATTATCCCACTGTTACTATAGACACCATCTCTCCCTACTATACCTGCTATCTCACAGTCACACTACCTTCCTAGAGACTATTATCCCACTGTTACTATAGGCACCATCTCTCCCTACTATACCTGCTATCCCACAGACACAATCCCTTCCCAGAGACTATTATCCCACTGTTACTATAGGCACCATCTCTCCCTACTATACCTGCTATCCCACAGTCACACTCCCTTCCCAGAGACTATTATCCACTGTTACTATAGACACCATCTCTCCCTACTATACCTGCTATCCCACAGTCACACTCCCTTCCCAGAGACTATTATCCACTGTTACTATAGACACCATCTCTCCCTACTATACCTGCTATCTCACAGTCACACTACCTTCCTAGAGACTATTATCCCACTGTTACTATAGGCACCATCTCTCCCTACTATACCTGCTATCCCACAGACACAATCCCTTCCCAGAGACTATTATCCCACTGTTACTATAGGCACCATCTCTCCCTACTATACCTGCTATCCCACAGTCCCTTCCCAGAGACTATTATCCACTGTTACTATAGGCACCATCTCTCCCTACTATACCTGCTATGCCACAGTCACACTCCCTTCCCAGAGACTATTATCCCACTGTTACTATAGACACCATCTCTCCCTACTATACCTGCTATCTCACAGTCACACTACCTTCCTAGAGACTATTATCCCACTGTTACTATAGGCACCATCTCTCCCTACTATACCTGCTATCCCACAGACACAATCCCTTCCCAGAGACTATTATCCCACTGTTACTATAGGCACCATCTCTCCCTACTATACCTGCTATCCCACAGTCACACTCCCTTCCCAGAGACTATTATCCACTGTTACTATAGACACCATCTCTCCCTACTATACCTGCTATCCCACAGTCACACTCCCTTCCCAGAGACTATTATCCCACTGTTACTATAGGCACTATCTCTCCCTACTATACCTGCTATCCCACAGTCACACTCCCTTCCCAGAGACTATTATCCACTGTTACTATAGACACCATCTCTCCCTACTATACCTGCTATGCCACAGTCACACTCCCTTCCCAGAGACTATTATCCCACTGTTACTATAGACACCATCTCTCCCTACTATACCTGCTATCTCACAGTCACACTACCTTCCTAGAGACTATTATCCCACTGTTACTATAGGCACCATCTCTCCCTACTATACCTGCTATCCCACAGACACAATCCCTTCCCAGAGACTATTATCCCACTGTTACTATAGGCACCATCTCTCTACTATACCTGCTATCCCACAGTCACACTCCCTTCCCAGAGACTATTATCCACTGTTACTATAGGCACCATCTCTCTACTATACCTGCTATCCCACAGCAACAGTCCCTTCCCAGAGGCTCTTAGCTCATGGCTCATTCCATTAGTTATAATGGAACTTGATCTTTAACAATCCTGATCAAATTTTCAGCAGAATTATTTTTTTCAGAAGATAAAATACTGGGCAAATGTGTCTGTGTTCAAATGCTCCAAAGCCTTAAAAAATTGAAACCCTGATTTTTATTACCCCCTCCTCTCATAATAAGACTGCTAAATGGAAATAACCCAAAAGGTGTTTAATGAGCTGATATGGCTAGACATGTGTTAACTTAAAAATGCTTTCCCAGTATTTAGCAGACCTCACTTAGAATGCTATGACATCAACACAAGAGGCAGAATTTCAATTGTTCCTTCTTAACGGGAAATGTGTGAGCACCTGCTTATTAATGCGCTGCAAGACAGGGAGGAAGGGCTCACCCAGAAGTAGGCCCCTAATAGGAAAGAATATGTTTAATTCATATGATTGGGAGCAACTAATGAGCAGCACGGCTATTTGTTTAGAGGCGGCTGCACTGTTCATTGCTGGGGGGGGAAGCATTACACTTGTAACTCCAGTAAGAGGTGACAGCTGCACTTAATGGGAGAATGGATCTGCAGACAATCTCTTTCTATTCTATAGATCGTTCAGTCTTTTATGACCATGGAGAGTTTTCATTTTTTTTTAAATATTCAGCTTGGCCAGACCATGGTACGAATGTTGTTAATGAATAGCAGATAATCAGAGTGTAACCTCCTTGTGTTGGGGAACCTCTTCTACTAATTGGTTGGCAGGTGACACCAATGTATATTAAGTACAGGAAGGTGGTACAGATATGGGACCTGATATCCAGAATGTTCTGGACCTGGGGCTTCCCGGATAATGGATATTTCTGTAATTTGGATCTTCATACCTTAAGTCTACTAGAAAATCATGTAAACATTAAATGAACCCAATAGGCTGGCTTTGCTTCCAATAAGCATTAATTATATCTTAGTTGGGATCAAGTACAAGGAACTGTTTTATTATTACTGAGAAAAGGGAAATCATTTTTAAAAAATTTGGATTATTTGGATAAAATAGTCAATGGGAGACAGCCTTTCCGTAATTCGGAGATTTCTGGATATCAGTTTTCCAGATAATGGATTCCATATCTGTATTATACATGAAGTTGGCAATGAATTTATCTGGTGTGTTTTCTGGGGTTATTATACATGAATTTGCCACTATATCCTGACATGCATGTTGCGGGTATTAAACATGAAATGTGCACTATATTTATACCGATGTGTGTTCTGGGGTTATTCTATATGAAATAGGTAGTGATGGGCGAATTACTCCTGTTTCGCAGAAAAATTAGCGAATTTCCTGCGAAAAATTCGTGATACCTGAAATTATACCGCGCCAATTTTGGACCCGCGTCCGATGGGCGTCCAAATATTGTTGACGCGTGCGACTTTTCTGATTTCTGACGCCAGCAAATTTTCACAGGAGTTTTATTCGCTGGCAGCAAAACATGGAAATTCGTCGCGATTTTGCTCTAGGCGAATTTATTCACCCATCACTAGAAATAGGCTCTGGGATACTCTGAAGGAGTCTGTGCTGAAAACATGGCCTGATTGGGCCGGCAGGACGTTGGGAAAATACCTGGTGGGCCCCATGACCCAGACCTGCTCCTGCACCTTTACCTTAGCCCAGATTGTGGCTGGGGCAGGGGGCCCAGAGGTGGAGGAGGGTCGTGGCTGGAGACGTGTTGTTTTTTTTTCTCAAATCAAATATTGTTGGGTTATAACTCTGGAATTCGAATTAAGCTTTAAATAACTTGTATGTACAATATTTGTAAAGCCCATAAACATTTCTAAAGCTTGAATGTAAAACAAAGGCATTTAAATGTTGCTGAGTTCATGTAGTTCATGTCAACGGGAGCCATTTTTTTTTTATGACGTTTTTGCAATTCTTCGATCCATTGCAAAAGAGAAATCGAGAAAAAATTTTAGTTATAAGAACTAGATTTTTTTAATACCTGTTCAGATTTCTTAATAAATAAGCAAACATTCGAATTTTGAAAACAAATTTGAGTTTATTCAAAGTAGAAAAAATGTAAATTTTGAGAAAAAGGCCTCCACCTGATTGTGATGTTGGGTTGCCAGTGAGAGCTCCAAGTCATAATAGCGGCTGCAAATGTCGGCCATAGTCTTCTCTAGGGTTGCCAACTTTTCTGGAAAAAAATACCAGCTTCCTACATATTTATCTTTTTTCCCTATCAATAACATTGGGATCAGCCATCATTTTTACCGGCTAGGCCAGTAATATACCGGACAGGTGGCAACCCTAGTCTTCTCCCAAAGATGGCCTCAGTGGTGAGAAGAACTTTTTACGACTGATACAAGTGGACTTTCCATGGATCCACCAGTCAGAGCTTTTATTCATTTTCTTTTTACGAGAAGGGGATAAAGAGTCTTCTCTCTCCTCTTTTGTAATGGAAATATCTTCTTCTTCCAGTGTACCTGATTCAGAATATGAATAACACTCAAAGACATGAACCTCCAAGAGGGGACAACCTTTGATCTACTTGAAGGGTGGAGGGTCCTTCAAGCAGATCATGGAGGTTCATTGAGGTCACTCAGCATGCAGTTGAATTTCCTCCTATATCTTCCTTTATTTTGCCTTCTCTAGTTATGTTATACCATGTCGTACATTTAGATGAGACAAGATTTGCGAGTGGGTGAAGCCAATCTTTTTTTCTAGAACATATGGGCAGACAATTGGAATGTGAGACGGCAATGGCCGGTTCCTGCTGTTGGAAAAAGAGAACTGAAGGCACATTACTGAGTTACAGGGACCGTGTGTCAGTGCTTTAAAGGGAAAGGATGATATTAGAAGACTAAACGACAAATCCCACATTCCACCCACCAAAAATCCCTATTGATGAGGAATATAGGGGACTTAAGCCTCGGCCCGGGCTACGCAGTCTGTAGGATTTGATGCTATTAAAACCCGCAGAGGAATGTTTTCTTAAAAGATACATGGGTCTAAAATTAGATTTGCTTCCTGCACACTTCAGGATAAATTTAGTAGGTGCTAGCATTTAATTTCAACAACTAGGTTGTAGAATGGGCCAGACAGCCTGGCTAATGCTGCGGGTTACAGCTAACTTGTGTGTGTACAAGTGTTTCGCATTTTTCACTTTGGAGAGTCGGGTTACTTGTATTATAGTCACTCACGGCTCAGCGTTAAGACAGCAGGTTGTTATCTGTGTAGAACAGTTGCATGCCATTTAGAGGTTGAAATCCCTCGTGCTTTATGTGGTTTTCCTTGTGGACATATGGCCGGGGTCTCTTTCTACTCCAATAAAATGACTGAACTTTTATTCTTTATTCTGTCTGAATATAACTTCATAGCTCATGTCACTATAGGAGATGAACTTGCTGTTTTAAACTGCTTTTCCTACTCTACAGGGATGACATTATAAAAGTCATAACGTAGGTAAAAGGTCTAGTAACCCATAGCAACCCATCTGATGATTGCTTTCGAACAGGACACCAATGAATGGTACTTGCTGAATGCTATGGTTTATTAGATCTGCTGTTCAACATTTTGTCATGTTATTACTTTAACTCGTATTCACCCCACAAGAGTATAATATTCTCCTCCAGCTCCTGAACTCTCTAAAATATCTACATCGGTGTCTAGTCAGCCGGAGATGTCAACCTCCTGGGAATCAACTTTGGATGATTTTTACAGACAAATACAAGAATCCTCTGCACTCAACCCGTTATCAATATATTAAGGACATTGAGACATGTTGTGCCTTAAGCTACCAAAAACACCCTCCTATTTAAACAAAACAGGGATTGTTTGTCCATATATTGCAATATATTTAAGCTGGCCAACTACGTGAAAGTCATCCCATATCTGGCCAGTCCTATGCTCAATTTTATCTGATTCATTAAGAATTCTATTGCTTCATTATACATCTTACAAAGGGACTAAGTTTTACCAGTAACTTACTAGCTGCTTTCAAGGTTTAAACTCCAAAACGTGGTTGCCCTTTTATTGGCTTCTAGTATACAACACAGCACTGCTCAAGGATGATGTTTAAAGGAGAACTAAACCCTAAAAATTAATATGGCTATAAATGACATATTTTATATAGTGAACTTATTGCACGAGGCTAAAGTTTCGGCTTGTCAATAGCAGCAATGATCCAGGACTTCAAACTTGTCACAGGGGGTCACCATCTTGGAAAGTGTCTGTGACACTCACATGCTCAGTGGGCTCTGAGCAGCTGTTGAGAAGCTAAGCTTAGGGGTCGTCACTAATTATCCAGCAGAAAATGAGGTTGCTCTGTAATATAAGCTGATGCTACAGGGCTGATTATTAAATTCTGATGCTAATTGCACTGGTTTCTGTGCTGCCATGTAGTAATTATCTGTATTAATTACTAATCAGCCTTATATTGTGACATTTCTATTCTATGTGTATTGTATAATGTGAGTGGGTCCCTAAGCTCAGTAAGTGACAGCAGCACAGAGCATGTGCAGTGAATCAGCAGAAAAGAAGATGGGGAGCTACTGGGGCATCTTCAACAGATTTTTGCTGTTAAAGGGCTGTGGTTCCCACGGATTAGTTTAGAAGCCCCCAACATGCTTTACAACATTTATAACCTTCTTCCTTATTTAGGCTTTAGTTCTCCTTCAAATATATTGCAATATATGTTGTTTAAAGGGTAAGCCATTTTTAGTACCTTAAGGCACAACATGTGTCAATGTCCTTAATATATTGATAATGGGTTGAGTGCAGAGAACTCTTGTATTTATCTATGTGAATTTTGTGGTCACAGCCTCATTGCACCCACTTAATTGTTAAAAATTAGTGGTGAGCACTTGTTCAGCTTTAAGGCTCATTTTGGGGGCAGTGTTAACCATAGCCAGGAAGTCTATTACGCCATCCCCCATCATCCCCCAACAACATCTCCAATAACTGGAGGCCGGACATGAACTGTAGACTGTAACAATAAGAATTCCATAAACTGGCACCCTGATGCTGAAGGAATTCCAAGTTGTTTTGGTAGACTGGGGAATGCGCAGACGGAAATAGTCAACTAATTATAAACCTTCAACGTCTACCTATTAAAACCGTACATTTAGATAAGTCTAAATTTATATAATTGAATTTAAAAAGCACAAGTACAAGCACTGGGGAGACGTTACGTTAATCCAGAGAGAGGCACGGAAACAATGAGGCCAAGACTAGTACGGTTTGACACAGCCATTCTCTATTCCAAAAATGGCAATTGCATTACTCCTCCGACATTAACCCTCCGACATTAACCCTGTTACACCAGTTGGGCCTTGTCCTGTCTCTGTGTGTTTATATACAAGGCACCTGTCCTTTTGTATACCAAGCCGACTTCCTATCAGGAGTGTATAAATCTATGTCAGCTTGTTTGACTATTTCATTTAATAACAGTGGCACAGTTTGCCCCAGTCAAGAAATCCACAGTAACCAATAGAATGTTTGCTTTCCTTATTGTAACAGAATTTGATTGGTAGAGGTGAAGGGTTATTTGCCATTTTGATCTCTGTGGTGCTTTCTGGGTGAGAACAGCCCTGGTTAAAGTGCCCTCTCCTGCTTGTCCCATTAAAAAGAATGGAAATAACTGAATATATAATGTGTTATCTGTATGGAGAATTAACACAAGAGGCATTTTATAAATTAAAAGACAATATTTACAAAAAAAAAAAAAGAATGGAAAGAAATGCCCTTCTGGAGGCAGCTCCCAGAGGTGACGTTACTATAGACCGATGGTTCCATTCTCTCTGCTGTGACATTGGAAAGAAGATATTGAAAGGGAAAAACCCTATGCTAAATTTGCATTTTTGACCAGTGTCACTACTCCATCCGTCCCCCATGCAGGAGGGTTTTTCTAAAGGTGGCCATACATGGGGAGAGCTGCCAATATCGGTCCTTTAGACAGAGTCACCAGCTTATCTGCCCATGTATGGGGCGTTCCGAGGGGCCTCCACAATCGATATCTGGCAGGTTTGATTTACCCTTGTGATGGAGGAACACATCAGATAGTTGATGCAGTCCTTGTCCTGCCGGTGCCCATTGCCATTGTTGTAATCAGATTGTTTGGCTCTAGGGCTGAACTATTAGATTAGCCCACTATCGCCCTGACTTTGGTGGATATATCGGGAAAAGATCCACTCGTTTGGTAACCTCACCAAACAAGTGTAAGGCTACCTTTAGCCCCAGGGATTGAGTTGACCAGCTAGGCTGGGTCCATGGGAGTAGTCCCCTGAGGTTATAAAAAGGGATGCCCACATATGCTCAGTCTCTTTTCTGTGCACTTACTAGCTGGAGGAAGTGGGGTGTTGCTGTTAGGTCCTAAGGTGGAGATAGACCTCAGTATAGGAGAAGTGTCAGGACAGAAATTGTTATGGGTCACGCTAGGAGTGACAGGATCAGGAAAGTTAGTGAGCAGTTAAGGCTCCAACAATGAGTTTAGTGAGGGGTTAGTACCTAGGGTTGCCACCTTTACTGGAAACAAAAACCGGACATACTATATATTTATCTGTCTTCCCTATTAATAACATTAGGATCAACCATCATTTTTACCAGCCAGGCTGGTAAAATGCCAGCCAGTTGGCAACCCTATTAGTGCCCTGCAACATCTCTGCTGCCATTATAGGGACCTGAGCAGTCAGGATCAGGATTATGGACAGGCAGCCTACAGGAGGGTCTGTTTGACAGTACACTTGGTTTTTATACAACTAAAACTTGCCTCCAAACCTGGAATTCAAAAATAATCACCTGCTTTGAGGCCACTGGGAGCAACATCCAAGGGGTTGGAGAGCAACATGTTACTCAGGAGCCATTGGTTGAGGATCACTAGCTTTGGGTGTTTCTTCTTGTTTTTTGGGGGGCAGTTCTATGAATCTAGCTATTTTGATATTCACCAGGGAGAAGAGCGAAACAACGATGTAATAAAGTAAGCTATGAAGACATTTGTGTTCTTTGCCTTTTGCAAGAATACCGTTTTGAGTGGTTCCCGAGTGAGAGTGTAGAATATCGACAACGCTAATTACAAAAGAAAAACATATTTAATATTTTTACAACCCTAGCACCAGTGCTTTATATTTTTGTTCATCACGGCATGATGACTTTATTATTCAGGATTTAAAAAAAAAATAAAATTAAAAAACACAGAAATGCTGATATGTTTCTTCTCGCCTGGCTCATGAACGTAACAACAGAACTGAAGTGTGATCAAGTAAAGGGCTGGGTAGCGGAGGTAGAACAAAGAGAAACAAGATAAATGCAGAAGTAGAACATTTCGTCCAACATTAATATACAAAAGCTCGTGTTTTGACCTCGGAGTGGCACGACACTGAGAAGCGAGTCCGTCTGAAGCACCACCGATCCGCACTGTGGAACCACGAGAATTTAATATAACCATTGACTAACAAAGGCACACTCAAAACATCATGCGGTTGAACGTAGGCAGGCCAAATCACAACCACTAAACAAATAGAAAACATAGCCATGGTATTAAGTGTTTTTTAACAGAACTTAATAGGGTGCTTGGTTTGAGACATATTCATTAAAACCAACGCATTTAAGAGGAAAGGGAAGACACACGGCTCCAGTTGTCCTGGGATTGGTGCCTATTTTTTTTTATATAGATATATATATATATAGATATATATAAGAACTTATTTTTTTTTAACTTTTGTGCAACCATATTTTTTTCAGATACAGCAAAACAAGCACAATAAACAATATTTTCCATTTCCGTATTGTTCCGGAAAAAATCAACATTTTTGGAATTCATCTTTTGGAATTTTCAGATTTCTTGCTCAGAATTCACACAAATCCCTATTAAGTCTTTGTGGTTTATGGATCAATAAAAACCCGAATGTTGCATTGAAAAAAAAAAAAAAAAAGGACGGAGGAGGGAAAAAAATGATGTATTGCTTTTTTTTTTTTATTTGTCACTGGTGTGTTTTTTTGTGTTGTTCTTTTAAAAATATGACCCCATCCCCAAGACATTCCTTTCAAGTGAACATGTTGTGGTCAGAGATACTCGCTGCCTCGTGTAGCAACCAAACGTTTCTTGTTAGGAAAATAAGTCTTTGGTTGACAAAGAAAGTAAAAAAATAATACATCCAAATCCATTCTTCAGTCAAAACTCATTTCGATAGATGTGAGAGGAAGAATGGGTTGTGTAAAGACGGAAGCATTGAAGGTGGCCCTAGAATCCTTTGGACAAGTTGTCCATGACACATACAAGCTCATACAGTAGTCGCTGGCCCGTACTGGAAAAGCAAAGGAGAGGTCTCTCTAATCCGCACTGAGAAGTGTCCCTTGTTCCAGCTCTTCTGGAGGGAGAAAGGCAGAAAGTCATCGGCCAGCCACTGTTCCTTATTGGTTTCTGGAGTGAAAACCAGTGCAAAGTGGTCCAGCTGATCTTCGGCGTAGCAGTAGGCTTCTGTGTTACCCTGCATACTCCTGGAGATCTCATTCATCTGCAGTACCACCAGCTTGACCACCTCCTGGGCAGGGGTTTTGCTTGTAATATGCATCTGGACAGAGAAGAACAGAAAGAAACAATAAAAGACATTTTTAGAAAACTATAGCCAAAGATATTTCCAGTGCAAGTATTATGCCTTTCTACCAAACAAAGGCACTGACACAGTAATATCAAACCAATCAAGCCAAGCTAGAAGTTCCACACTAAACTTTTGCTAATGTTTCTGTAGCGAACACCTGGAACTGTGTTCTTCTAGAGCAGCCAAGTCTAGACTGACTCTGCATAGTCTTGTCTGGAAGTTGCAGGTATTCCACTAAACGTTCTATCAATACATACAGGCTCATTTATAAACAGGTAGGCAAAACCACTTGCAAGCTGATGGGTGAAATTGCCTCTTTTCACATTGCTGAGACATAGGGCAGTGCTCTAGAGTGCGAGGGAACCCTGTATTTAAAACAGGTTTACGTACAGGGGTTCTTATACGCTTTGCATCTGTAGGAGCTGCTCAGAACACCTGCATCTTCTGCCCCCTCTTTAGTATTGAGCCCTATAATCTCAACTCTATGAAGTTAACACAAAATATCAACAGAAATGATATCCAGTACTACATCAATTTTGATTTCGAACCCCTAAATGATTTCAGGTTCTCCCGAGCCTTCTCACTCTACAGGGTGCACCCAAAAAGGCTGCAGAGGTTAAAGAGATTTGGGAAAGCCTAATCGGGCACAGTTATGTCTGCAGCTGTACTTAGTTTAGTTAAAATGGCATCACAATTCTATTGCCCACTGTTTATACAAGGGGTTGATAAAGGAGTCCCATGCACAAAACCTGACCAAAAGTGATAAAGACTAAGTACCTTTAGGCAGAGATGCATGCAAAGATTCGGGGAGATTTAGTCGCCTGGCGACAAATCGCCTCTTCTTCGGGAGCCTTCCCGCTTCACAAGGAAACTTCGGGCGACTTCGTAAAATGAAGCGATCCGAGTGCCATCCCGTCACCGATTTGGATTCTAGCCGCCGGGAAGGCTGGAGATTAGTTGCCCGAAGAAAAGGCAACTAAATCTCCCAGAATTTTAGCGTGTGCCCTTACCTTTAATCAGTCAGTGTTCCAGCAGTCAGTCCTTTCATCATGTGACAGATAAAAGAGCTGACACAATCTACAGTGATAGAACTATGGTCTTTTTTATTCTGTACAATAACACACATTTACTAACAGAGATGCTAAACTACAAGGGAAGTCGCAGAAGCAACCAGTCAACTAGACACAAAATGAAATCAAATGCTTCGTAGTTGCTGTATATAAAGTCATTGGTACTAGTGATGAGCAATTTTTTTCATCAGGCATGAATTCATGGCGAAAATCTGCATTTCGACATCTGCAAATTTTTTCCGTGAAAACTCGCGATGGAAATATTCGCCGCAACAAAAAATTAGCCAAGACAAAAAGTCAAAACAAGAAAAAATGCACATTAACTAGTGTCATTTTTATTTTAAAATTTCACTGTTCACACTGCAAATAATTCACTTTTGCCTGGTCATGTGCTTTCAGAAAGAGCCAGCACTTTAGGATGGAACTGCTTTCTGGCAGGCTGTTGTTTCTCCTACTTAAAGGGATACTGTCATGGGGAAAAAAAACTTTCAAAATGAATCAGTTAATAGTTCTGCTCCAGCAGAATTCTGCACTGAAATCCATTTCTCAAAAGAGCAAACAGATTTTTTTTATATTCAATCTTGAAATCTGACATGGGGCTAGACATATTGTCAATTTCCCAGCTGCCCCTGGTCATGTGACTTGTGCCTGCACTTTAGGAGAGAAATGCTTTCTGGCAGGCTGCTGTTTTTCCTTCTCAATGTAACTGAATGTGTCTCAGTGAGACATGGGTTTTTACTATTGAGTGTTGTTCTTAGATCTACTTAGGTTACCTTCCCATTGTTCTTTTGTTTGGCTGCTGGGGGGGAAAAGGGAGGGGGTGATATCACTCCAATTTGCAGTACAGCAGTAAAGAGTGATTGAAGTTTATCAGAGCACAAGTCACATGACTTGGGGCAGCTGGGAAATTGACAATATGTCTAGCCCCATGTCAGATTTCAAAATTGAATATAAAAAAATCTGTTTGCTCTTTTGAGAAATGGATTTCAGTGCAGAATTCTGCTGGAGCAGAACTATTAACTGATTCATTTTGAAAGTTTTTTTTTTGAGAAATGGATTGCTCTTTTGAGAAATGGATTTCAGTGCAGAATTCTGCCGGAGCAGCACTATTAACTGATTTTTCCCATGACAGTATCCCTTTAATGTAACTGGATATTTTACTATTGAGTGCTGTTCGTAGATCTGCCAGGGAGTTGTTATCTTGTTCTGTTGATAGGCTGCTGGGGGGGGGGTGGCTGATATCACTCCAACTTGCAGTACAGCAGTAAAGAGTGACTGAAGTTTATCATAGCAAAAGTCACACAACCTTGGGCACCTGGGAAACTGACAATATGTCTAGCCCCATGTCAAATTTCAAAATGAAAAAAAAGTTGCGCGCATAAAAAAAGAATTGTCGTTCATCAAAAAAAAAAATTGTCACCTATAGACTTCAATGCATTACGCAAATTTTACGGTGAAGTGAAACAGGACACATCACTAATTGGTACAATTTAGCACCTTTGTTAGTAAGTGATCCTCCTACACTGCTAGGCCAATCAAACTCCTTCGGTTGGCCAGCCTGTACAGACAAGGGTTAGTAACAATGTGGATTGAGCTGAGGCTGACATGTAGGGAATGACAAGTTATTATTATATGAACTTGCTGAAACAGTTTATATCAATGTCTTCTAGGATGAGCACTTTTTTTTTCGCCATGCTTAGATTTGCGGAGAAATACTGTATTTCGCCATTGCTGGATTTTTTTCTCCAAAAAAGTTGCTCATAGACTCTAATATAGTTTGCTAAAAAAAAAGTTGCTGCAACAATAAAGTCGCCACAACAAAAAACTTGCCCATAGACTTTAATGCGTTTTAGCAGTCTCGTGAATTTTTCTAAGTGGGGCTAATTCACTTAACAATAGCGCCTTCCTATTCATTTCACTGCTGGTTGTGACTCCATGTACCACTGACAACCACTGTCAGCCAAGACCCCATTCTCTCGCTGCCTTTCACACTTCTGGGAGCCTTTTTCTACAAATGTCACAGAACATGAAAGGTATTGTGGGAATTCATTATTACTGGAACATTTTCTTTCGTAAGGCAACATTATATTTTTGGATTTGCACCACCTTTTAGGCTGTAAGTAAAGGAGTAAAATACATCATAACATGGCAGCCAGTTCTGCTTTTCTTAACTGAATTGGCACCTGCTAATCCTGCCTATGGGACCAAAACCATCCTCTGTCCATGTTTAAGGTGTAGGTGGGTTAGAAGCCTTCCGGCAACACCCTACTTATTTAACATTGAATAATAGTAGAAGTAATGGAAAGCACTAAACAGCATAGAAACACCTTAGAGTGAAACACCTTTCATCCGATATAGTATATATCCCACCGTATGTAATCGTCCATTGTCTAACTAAGCATAGAGCAATTTTATTAGTTCTTAGTATATTGAACTTCAAACCAGCTAATTGATATTCCATCTGGACATAAGATGAATTGGCATCTAGTAATAAACTCCTGCCTAGTACTGAATGTAACTCATCCCAGGTATAATGAAGGGAACAACATCCTGAAAGAATTAGAGTGTACAGAGCTTTCTGGAAGCCATATATAGTTTTTCCAAATGTCTTGTTATGGTAATGATAGGAAGAAACCTTTGTACAATTTAATTCTATCTTCAGGAATACCAAGTAGTCCTTCAAGAAGGAAATCTAGAATGGGCCCACAGCAGGTCTGGGTTCTCATGCACATGCAGACTTCTTACTACAGTACCTTAACACTCATCTCTTTAGACAAACCAGTTTCGTACTGTGGAAATATCCGAATAGTAACAGAATTGTTCTTTTTTCCTTGCCCCGTTATGAGTTTTGGTTCCAAGGGTTCTTGGAAGTCATGCGTCCACTCAACAGAGTGTGTGCGGTAAATCCGCTGTGAGCTATCACATCTCAGTTCATGGTCTGGGCTAAAAGAAGTGCTTGTCCTCAGCCCTAGGACACTGCGGTACCCTGAAGCTTTTGTCTCTGTTGGGGAACTGTCAACAGAGCCAGGGCATGACTTTCGAGAGGTTTTGTAAGGCTGTTTGGGGAAATCAAGGCTGCTAGTACGGACACAGTACGCTTGCCTCTTCTCCGTAATCCGCAGTAACTCAATCTGGCGGCTGGGAAGCACAAAATCGCTATCGTAAAACTGCTGTTGCCGTTCATCTTCCTGAGGCAAAACTTTGGAGTCGTGAGTCTGCAGAACATCGGGAGTTCCATCTCTGAAGCTGCGCAGGTTTCTCCTGCCACATTCCTGTCCTGAAGAATAAACTAGGTCCAGCTCTTTGGGGCTCTGCGCTCGGCTGGAATCATAGTCACTGTCAGTTGCCAGGAAGACTTCAGAGGAGCCCTCTTCATCTGACACACCATGGGAATCCAAAAGTGGGGAAGACTGATTCTGATGAAATTTAACATCCAATAGTAAACTGTCGGTATACGGAGCAGGAATGAGATCTGTGGAAGATAAAGTGGACCTGTTAGTGTAGGTAGGACCATTCCTCAACACAGACGTGATAACAATTAGGTCGATTTATTTGGTTCTGTTAAGACATGGCCTTTCCAGTTTCATATCACAGCAGATACTTAATCATAGGCTTAGTGTAGGTAGAAGCAGGTATAGTAGGAAGAGATGGTGCTTATAGTAGCAGGAGATAATAGTCTCTGGGAAGGGAGTGTGGATGTGGAATAGCAGGTATAGTAGGGAGAGATGGTGTCTATAGTAACAGTGGATAATAGTCTCTGGGAAGGGAGTGTGACTGTGGGATAGCAGGTATAGTAGGGAGAGATGGTGCCTATAGTAACAGTGGGATAATAGTCTCTGGGAAGGGACTGTGACTATGGGATAGCAGGTATAGTAGGGAGAGATGGTGCCTATAGTAACAGTGGGATAATAGTCTCTGGGAAGGGAGTGTGACTGTGGGATAGCAGGTATAGTAGGGAGAGATGGTGCCTATAGTAACAGTGGATAATAGTCTCTGGGAAGGGAGTGTGACTGTGGGATAGCAGGTATAGTAGGGAGAGATGGTGCCTATAGTAACAGTGGATAATAGTCTCTGGGAAGGGAGTGTGACTGTGGGATAGCAGGTATAGTAGGGAGAGATGGTGCCTATAGTAACAGTGGATAATAGTGTCTGGGAAGGGAGTGTGACTGTGGGATAGCAGGTATAGTAGGGAGTGATAGTGTCTATAGTAGCAGTGCAGCCTACAAGAAAGGAAGGATTTGGTGAAAAAATGTACCTGTGTTGCGTTTCCTGCTGCTTTCAGGAGAGGGAGTTGGTGATGGGAAGTAGTCCAAATGAGATGATGTGGATGGAGGCTTCTCCTTCTGGAAACCTTCTCCAGCCCCGTCCAGGAAACATGTGAGGGGCACAGTACAGGAGGGCTGCTTGTATCTGGCATGCTGTAGTGCATCCATCATCCAGCGCATTTCTCTCCAGATCTCCTCCATTTGCTGCAACCATTTAGGAGAAAAAAATAGGATTTATGGGGGGGCAAATGAAATGTTATAGTATGACTCAGTATGTGAGTGCAGTGCAATTGTGAGTGTGGCTATGAAACTCGGGTAAACTGCCCCCTAAGCACAGAATATGATGGCACTTAGAGACGGCAGTTATATAGTACTCCGAGAGCTTTATCCTTATCTCAAGCTTATTACAGTTCTTTCCACATGTTTATTATGTGCCAATTTGCTAAATTTTTATTAGAAAAAGTCTCATAATGTAGGATGTTAATGCAGGAGAGATTGACACCTGTAAAAAAAGCAGGACCAGAAGCCACTGTCTTGTATAAGGAGCAAGGACGGCACATGGGCCTCACCAGTGAAATCTGACCGTTTTAGAGACATAAGACCAATGTTATTTATGGTGTAGTTTTTATTTACAGTATATACTGTTTACACTGCAAATAATTCACTCTATCAAATAAAATTCAATTCCTGAACCAAGTGTAATTGGTTTGTAGAAGCCATCTCAGGTCATTTTGCCTGGTCACGTGATTTCAGAAAGAACCAGTGCTGCACTATGGAACTGCTTTCTGGCAGGCTGTTGTTTTACCTACTCAATGTAACTGAAGGAATCACAGTATGACCTGGATTTTACTATTGAGTGTTGTTCTAAGATCTACCAGGCAGCTGTTATCTTGTGTTAGGAAGCTGCTATCTGGTTACCTTCCCGTTGTTCTGTTATTAGGCTGCTGGGGGGAAAGGGAGGGGGTGATATCACTCCAATTTACAGTACAGCAGTAAAGAGTGACTGAAGTTTATCAGAGAGTCACATGACTGGGGGCACCTGGGAAACTGACATCATGTCTAGCCCCATGTCATATTTCAAAATTAAATATAAAAAAATCAGTTTGCTCTTTTGAAAAACGGATTTCATTGCAGAATTCTGCTGGAGCAGCACTAATAACCCATGACAGTGTCCCTTTAAGTATAGGATTCTGTAGAGCAAAAGGAGACACCCTTATTGGACTGACCAATGACATGAGTCCTGTCTGATGTTGGCTCTGCGCTAAGCAGGGGGCAGTTGCACATTATCGGCTGCAATTCGAGACCCATTCGTACACACGGTATTGATAAAGATGCTTTTCTGTCTGTGGTCTTCTGCTGAATAGTAAAACCAATGATTTATTTTTTATTTTCTCCCCATTCCTTTCCTACCAGTTATTCCGTAAATGAGAATTTTTCCTTTGCAGAGTGACTGTCACTGATCCATTGTGTGCTGTGCTGAATATTTCTCACGCTCATTCATGAAGGGGACAGGAGGAACACAAGCAGACTTGTTGGTGTATTTATTCAGAGAGAAATTGCAGGTTTCCTAAATACTACGTTCTCAGGGAATTTCAACAAAAACAAATTCAAAATATTTTCGTTTCCAAGATTTTAGGGGTGAGGATGGAATTTCTGTTATCCAAGAGCTTAAATGCAAATTAAGGGGGGGGGAAAAAACAATTCCGCAGATCCAGCTCCGCAGGAGCACGGCCTGGTCAGACCAGACGACTCCTTAAATTGTCTCCCAACGAATGGGTGCACTTGCCAAGAAGCCTTGTGCCACAATAAATACATGGCACAGCGGGGAGCAGTGTATTTGGGGTAGATACAGGATATCTGCCTCATTACAGACGCATGTCTCCTGCTTCCTCTGTGTTCTCTGGCAACCCAACGTCTGTATTAGTGGTGAAAGGTCTCCCAGCCTTTATCCTGTTGGCTGGTGCAGCCATACGCAGTTATCAAACCACTTATTAAATCCCCACCCAAATATGCTGTGAGGGATAGAAAACCGGTCTGCTGCTGCCAGCAAGCTTGGGTTACTCATACACACTCGCTTTCCATTCAGCCTGGTGGTGCCGATACAGTCCTGGTTGGTAACAAAGTGGGCAAAGTCCCTCACGTCCATGCCAAGTATTACGACTTATATTCATGCGAACCGTATCTATGCAGCACTGTTCAAATATTTTTCAGGGACACCCAATCATTTTCATCTACTGCATTGGAGTCATTTACAACGGGCGCTAGAGCATCGAGGGGCACAAAATCATGTCCACGCTAGAAGCACTTGTGTCCGGGGTCGTGCTGCATGGGTAGGGGATAGTGTTGCCACCTGGCCGGTATTTTACCAGCCTAGCCGATAAAAATGATGGCTGGTCTCAATGTTATGAATAGGGGAAAAAGATAAATATATAGGAAGGCCGGTATTTTTTTCCAGAAAAGGTGGCAACCCTAGTAGGGGATTGGTGGGCGGGGGGTTGGGGCGTAGAGGCAGGACCCATAACTGCCACCCCACCCACTTCTCATTGACACAGGGCTGCCCTAAAACCCAGACTGGCAATCTGTAGATTCTGGCAAATGCCAGAGGGGTTTCTGTAAGATGCCATAGACCAGTGGCATAACTAGATATTACTGGGCCCCACAGCAAAATATTTTTCAGGCCCTCCAAATGTCTAGAGGTTGACCAGTTTTACCAATATTTAGTATAACTGTATATGAATTAGGGCCTCATGGGGCCCCTAATACTTCCTGGGCTTCCTTGAAGCCGCAAGGTTTGCTTCCTTCAGGGTCAGACTGGGGGGCCGGGGCCCACCGTGGCTGCTGCCCCAGGGCCGCCCTCCACGCCTGTACTGCGCCGGAGCTTGTGTGCACATGCGTCGGCGCACAAAGTTTTTCCTGCATTAAGAAGCCCACAAGAACCGGGGGCCCGCCGGGTTTTATACCCAGAGTGTCCTGCCGGCTCAGTCCGACCCTGGCTTCCTCTGTAGTTACACCCCTACCATAGACACTCACTATTTATTGGGTTGGTGGGGAGGCTGTTTGAAAATTTAAATTCTAGGGCCTATTTTGATTCCGAGTTCAGTCCTGGCTTTCAGACACAGTCAGTGTTGCATTTATGGGGGAACAGAAAAACGTGGCGGCTTGTGTTTTGCACTTTGCACCCTGTCCCACCATCAGTCTCATACAACAGGTTTTATGCAGTCACATGGTCAAATTCTACTCAGATCCAATGACCCATAGAATCTATCTTTCATTGGTTTAGTGCACTAAAGATAATGAATATTACTCCTGAAATTGTTTATTATCAGATACTGGACTGAGGAAGACTTTTAGTGCCAGACACTATAAAGAACCGACACAACCAGATCACCCTTAGTTCAGTGAACTTAAAAAACCTGGAGCGCATGTCCCAAGGCTTATACCCAGCTCTCATTAGACTCCTGAAACTGGGGTGTATGCATTTACAATTTTCTTGAAGTTGGGTCCAGTCTGGGTGCAGCATACAGAAGTAGTCTTTGGGTAGAATTGGTTTTGGTAGGGTAGCCAGGACAGATCAGTTTTGAATGCACAGGTCTGATTGAGGCTTTAAGCCCTTGGTCTTTTGGAAACCTGGCAAACATATTTGATTGGACGTTGAAGAGGCAATTCAGACTGGCGGCAGTAGCATTCCAGGGGTCTCATATCCTGGGGGTGGCGTGTAGCTTTGTCCACTGTATTTCTGGTGGTAAAACATACAACACTCGACACAGCACCAGAAGTTGGGATGATTCTAACTATTCCCTATGGACTAGTAATTCAGATATTCAGTATACACTGCACTTCTTCAGTTGCAGGCCTAGCAGTCTTGGAAGCCTAGTAGGGCCTTACTAAGGTTGCCACGTTTTCTGGAAAATATATCAGTCTATCTATATTTTTGTGGTTTTTCCCTGTAAATAATATTGGCATCAAGCAACATTTTTACTGGCCAGGCCGGCCAGGTCATTTAAACATATATATTTCTATATATTGCATATTAAAGGACAACACCAGTCACATTTTCGGGTTGGCAAAAGGGAAATTTCAGCCCATCTTGTCCCTCCCCACACCAGGGCCCCTCTCTCTGCTCACACAATGGGATGCGATCGCTGTATTGTGGTTTTTCTGTATCTTCATTTTGTATATTTTTCTATTTTATTTATTTGTTCTCTTTGCCAGCTATTTTTCCATGATTTTTTTTTTTTTGTAAAGAAAAAAAACCCTTATTTTGAGAAACTGCCCTACATGGAATCATTTCATAGTTCTTATTTTGCCAAAATACATAATAAGTACACAGCTGAGCGATGCTTTCAAGTACACAGCAGTATCCCATAGAGTGGCACAGTGGGGTCTCTGCCCGCATAGAGACAGACTTTCTGACATTCCTTTCTTCTTTTTTAACACCTCATAAGTCCTAGAATGTGTTGAAGGGCTGCCATGTAATAAACAGGAGATAGACTGTTTAGTAAAGCCTTCTTCCCAAAATGCATCTTGCTAAAAGCCAGTATGGCAACATAAAGTCTCTGGAAATTCATATTCCCTTTTTGTGCAGAGAAATCCTGATAATGGTCTGCACTGCTGGATGTGATGCCTATATGGAGATGGTAAATATACAGTATAGGGCTCATTTATTATGTGGGGGGGGGGCAAACAGCTGCTGTGCCAACTGGAATGAAGCACTAGGGAGTTGCTATCTCATACACAAGAGGTGAGATATAGTTACCTTCCCTTCCCTTGATTGTCATTCAAGAAAGGACATGAAACCCTTGTCTATGAGCCTTGCACCATATATGGTACAGATGGCAGTTTGAACTAGCAATGGGTGCAGCACAAGTGCATAATTTATTGGGCTTTTAAAGTCAGCACCCATATACTGATATGCAATTTTCAGTGCTGATTCGGGTGCACCCACCCAAATATTAATATCCCTTTATACAGAGTCATTTCACTGGGGGTGAGACTTGCAGGAACATACACACCTAGCCGATACCAATGGAACCCGCTGCTCCGTTGCTATTATTGTAGTACATCCCCCAGCCGATGGACACAGGTTGGACATCTCTAATGACATATTAAAGTTCATATATTCTTTACCCATTACCCTACAGCGAAAACCATTTTCATATAGTTGGCAGCCTGTAGTCCGAAGGGCTCCTATGTCTAATTAAAGCGCCTGATAATAATATGCTGATTAAGAATTACCCTTAGTTCAGTTCCAGGCTGGATTCCTGCCAGGCCGTACTAAATAAATCCAGTGCAATGTATCGCAGACACCAGGCCTAGCATTTGCTGGAGTTATGCAAATTACTGCAGCCTGAAAGCAATTGACTGGCATGTTTACATCTCTCCCCGTGTTTAGACAAGTGCCACGTTTCCCATGCCATTAAACATGTACCAGTCAAGGCGTTCTAAAGATTTCCAGCTGAGCCACTGACAGCTCCGCTTCCCGGGACACCACCTTGATCTTGACTAATTTAAATCCGTGCTCTCTTGTAAATATGTATGTCTGTAAATGACGTGCAATATCCGGTTAAGTACTCTGGATACATTCTGAACAAGCTTCCTACTGTCTTTCTGCTAGCAGGTACACCAGGCACTTAGGGAGGGTAGATAATGAAAGAGCAGATTGCTGTGACATTGTGGGAGAGAATGTGAAGGTTTTTACTGTGTGTCACTGGATAATATGATTGGCTTGTGGCCAATGATTGAATGATTGAAGAATCCAGGACAAAAATTGTCCAGATATCTATTGGACTTGTTTAAAACTCCCACTGGGGTGAAGACTGAATTGGCTCGTTGATGTGGTTCACCTTCTCTCCTGACAGCCTGCATTGGCACCCATTATGATCTGATCGTTGGCCCAAGGGTCAAATGATTGAATCAGCCCAGTATGGCCAGCACAAAGATGGCCATATGGGGCAATGATCTGCTTTTTGGCAACTCCGCTAAACGAGTGGTCATTTGCACAGATCCGGACTTACGTGTAAGAACACAGGGCCCTGTTGCAGCTTTCGCCTGCTGGTGTGCTCTAAATTGCAAGCCTGAATGACTCTCAATATAGGAGACAGGTAAGGGGTCTAAATGCCTCCCCCCCACCCATCATGAATACATCATTGGCAAACACAAGCAGTAGTGATGTGCAGGTCCAGATTTTTAGGACCCGACCCTAACCCACCAGCACCCATTCCCTTCATTTAAAGACATCAAAAACAAGAAAGGTTATCCCAAAAATCAATATTAAATTAAAAATATATACTCTTTATTTAAAAATCATGTTAAAAAATAGGCATACAGGCCACATGGTATTCCTCCTTATGCTTTTCGTACCCCCTGGCAATTTCTTGTTTTTGATGTCTATGCCCTTTGGAACTGGAGGCTTTTTCCCAGATATCATGGACCCTTTTGGACAGGCCCAATAGAGACTAGCATTCCATAATATATTTATGTTTCTTCCTTCATTTAAAGACCCAAGCCTGCCCTGACCCGCAGTGATTTCACGAAAAAGGTGGGGCAGGACGAGAATCTATAAATGGAGGAAGCAGCAGTTTCAGTGACCTGAAGAATTGATGCTGCAGCCAGCCTGAACCTGCAGGTCCCACGGCTTTCAGGTTGGTCCGCACATCACTATCAAGCAGCACTGTATTCATTCAGGGAGCCCAGGTCTCTGTTCTCTTGGAGGGTATAGACCTATAGACAGTGTAGTGTTGAAAGTGCAGAAAATATGGAAGACTACACCTGGGGATATGCCTGCTATAAGGCAACTTGAGAGCCTTGCTTCAGGCAGTTTAAAGATTGGAAATTCGGCCCTTCTAGTGCAAAAAAGCACAATTGCGCTCTCTGCGCTAGCAATACACCCCCCTCCCTGGACCTGCTCCGTCACGAGATAGATAAGATCGTTGGGGAGAGGGGGTGGCATCACTGGAGCCACCTAAGGGCAGCTTTGGGGTCAGTGCTAAATAAATGACCCCTAAAGATTTGGTAGCAAATAAGGAGTAAAGAGAAACAGAACATGAAACAAGTCAAGGCAGAATCCTAGACAGGATATTTAACAGTTTCTAGGACTTACACAATCAGCTTGTAATAGCTGAGCGTCCCTTTAGCTCTCTATAAAACAGCTGGATCATAAAAAGGATCATAAACCTGCCTGCTCATTTCTAATTCCTCATTGTCTTCTATCAGACTGCAATCCAGTATGTGGCTAGAGTGTGGAACTGTTTTAAAGAGAGAGAGAGAGAGAGAGAGAGAGAGAGAGAGAGAGAGAGAGAGAGAGACCCATTTCCTGTAGTTGAGGAAGAGTAAGCAGATGGATAGTCCAATGTTGTACTTGTTAAAGGAAATTATTTGGAAAATGCAGTACTTGCCTACCTACCTGGATATAGTCCTGAATTTGCTGATGCCGCTGCTTAGCTGTGGCGAGCTCTGAGTCTGAGAAAGCTTCCCGTAGACTTTGCTGAGATAGAAGGGACTCCAGTTCCAGTAAGGCTGACACTTGGCAGTATTGACTAATGAACTCCCGGTCATAAGTGAAAAAATTAACTGGAAGAGAAGATATATATATATATATATATATATATATATATATATATATATATATATATATATATGTATGAACACCATGTCATAGAGCTGTACTAATGATATAGCTAAATGCAGTGGCTTGTTAAGCTGTCTAAGCCAAATGTCTTGATAAAGTTTGCTCTAGCACACATACAGACTGGTCCTTACCAAGCTCAAAGATCTGCAGAGGCAGTGTAAGGAAGCCAGAGTATGGGGTGTAAGGGTTATTCTGACCAGGAGCCGTACAAACATCATCAGATGGAGGCAGCAACAGAAGGAAGGAGACCTGACCTCCAAACTCAAGGACTTCTTGACTGTATAGGCGGAAGTCTTTAGCCTAAAAAACAGACATTAAAATAGACTGATTAATCAAGTCATATTTAGGCACATAATTTGTATATTTATGAGCTATCTGTACTTTATCATTTTCAGCAGCTGCTGCAGCTTAAAGGGCAAGGCAAAAAAATAAAACCCCATTTTTACTTTCTTTAATGAAAAAGAAACCTATCTCCAATATACTTTAATTAAAAATATTTACAGTTTTTATAAGAAACCTGACTGTATGCAGTGAAATTCTCCCTTCATTTACTGCTGTGGATAGGAATTGTCAGATGGTCCCTAACTGCTCTGCAGGGAAACAATCATACTTATGAACAGCAGGGGGAGCCTCCGCCTTACTTCCCAGCCATGCAGAACTCAAGCAGCTTTGTTTATGACGATCCCTAAGCAGCCCAGACCACACTGAGCATGTGCACAGTCTTAGTCTTGCAAAGATGTTTAACAAATTTACAAGATGGTGACCCCCTGTAGCCAACTTTGAAAGCATAAATTATTTTTTTGTTAGGCTTGTGGTGCAGTAAATTCATGTTTATATTTAGTATACAAAATACAGCATTTCTAGCCTTATTCTATTTTAGACTTTACATGCCCTTTAAATGAAGCCAACCCATAGAGATGTGTTGGCCAAAGTTTTGAAAGCATAAAGACCAAGGTTTACTCCAAACTGAGTCTTTTGTAGGCTAGAAGTCCACATGGACCTACCAACAGCCACTATTTTGGACCTGCTATGGGCTGGCCCTAAGCAGTGGTTAGAGTCACAACCAGTTTTGGTGATATTTAGAGGGAAATCTTATAAGGTCTCCTATACTTCTAAAAATGCATCTTGAAGCTCATTTATGGTGAGATTTGGCATTAAATACATCCCATTGAAGACAGAAGCTATGGCTAAATGGTTGTTAACAGCAATAGCCTATGTTAGTATCTAAGGGGCCAGATTCAGGACTTCAAACTGAAAAAATGTAAAATGTTAAAAAATGTTAGATTTAGGGGCACATGGGTGACTTGTTGTGCTAACTCTGTTGAGTGCTCCTTACAGGAGCAAGTTAAAACAGGACTAGGTCATTCCAGTGTGGCCCAAGCCTTCAACCCAACAAGCATTATAAAACCCTTGCTTTGGTGAGTGTCCTCAATGTACCCCTGAAATTTTATTTTATTGTATTTATATAACAGTTCAAAGCAAGATTGAAGTCTAGGATTCAAAGCACAGATTTTCATAATTATGAATAATTATATAAGAGGAAATGGCTTGTAGATCTATTAAGAAACAAAATATTTTTTATTGTAAAAAAAAAAAAAAAAGATGTATTAAAATGTATTTTTAACAAGACAGCTAATAAAAAATGAAAAGCATAATTGAAGCAATATTCCCCAAAAATTCTACATATTTGTAACATGATGGAACCCAGAAATATAATTTATGATGGAATAAAAGAACTGGTACTTGCCATAGCGCTGTTCAAAGATTTTCATCTTGCTAATAAGCTCAGCGGAGAAATGCGATACATCCTTATTTTATTTACTGTACGTAACTAAGAAATTTGATTCACAGGAAAATTTTCACACGTTTTTTAATATTAGCCCCACCATAGCGAGGTATGTGTTGTCCCCTTTGGGGGAAATAAAGGCTTTGCTGTTTACTAATGTTGTATATTATGTACTCTATTTGAGAGGGTTGCGTATAATTAAGAAGCCTTTTTATTAGTAGGGAGCGAGATGCAAGAACCCACGCATTAGCTTGACTGCTCATTTGCTGCTGGAAATAGGATGGTTCAGTAGTTTGCCTATTATGACCCACCAGACACCCCCCTTTTACCCTGGCCATTATTTGCTTAGTGTCAGCTCAATTTGTATGTAGCCTAATGATTCCTTCCTTAAAGCCACCAACATGCAGGTATAGCCACTGCTTTGCAATATTAATAGGCTGCTAGGCCTGTGCACCAGTCATATTACACCCCAGTTGGGGGCAATGATTTGCCTCTGGGGTAAAAAGAGGTTTTCTTTTACCTCATGATGGGGAATGTTGACTTGGTTCATTAGTTCCTTCACAGCCGTTCTCAGTTCTTCCAGCAGTAGGTTTTGGCAGCTCTCTGTGTCCTGCTCATTGGCAATGGAATCCTCAACGCTTGCCAGGGTCTGCAGCCATTCCCATTCCTCTCTGTAAATAAGAAAACAGTATAGTCTGGAGAGTGGGGAATGACTTTACCTGGCTACCAGCATAGGGTATCAGCCATCAAAGAGAAGAATACAGCCCTAAATGGGGTATACATTGGAATGTACAAGATATATTATAGATGGCATTAAGGTCATGAGAGAAGTCAGAGACTTCTGGAGTCAATAGGCAATTTACCAAGTTCGAAAGGGCTTTAGGCTGCGGCCATGAAGGGAGACTTTAATTATTATGTTTGTTATATTTATTATGTTTATACCTTCATCTACAGGGCTATCCAACTGGACCCCCCCACCTACCTGCTGTGTTTGCTTTAAATGGTATCACTACAGAGATTAACTGGCCCTGCATTGTTCAAACCTCAAATTCAGACTAATACCCTGTATTGTTCACACCTGTGATCCCCCTCCATTGTTCACAATTGTGACACCTCTATTGTTCACAACCGTAAAGCCCTGTACTGTTCACACCTGAGACCTGAACTGAAACTGCCCACATATTTCATCTGTTCACACTCATACAAACTGCTGAAGGGGCACCAGCACTGTGTCACTGTACGTAGTATATCTTAGAGTGGGCCTGATCAGTGGACAGTGTCTCCTGCTCTGTTCTGCCTCCCCTATTCTCCCTGTGTGTGTCCTGCTCTGCCTGTGTGTGATATACTCTGCTTGCATGTGCCCTGCTCTGCCTGTGTGTGATATACTCTGCTTGTGTGTAAAATACTCTGCCTCTGCCTGTGTGTGCCCTGCCCTGGCTGTGTGTGATATACTCTTCCTGTGTGTGCCCTGCTCTGCCTGTGTGTGCCCTGCTCTGCCTGTGTGTGATATACTCTGCCTATGTGTAATATACTCTGCCTGTTTGTAATATACTCTGCCTGTGTGTGATATACTCTGCCTGTGTGTGATATAATCTGTCTGTGTGTGCCCTGCTCTGGCTGTGTGTAATATACTCTGCCTGTGTGTTATATACTCTGTCTGTGTGTGATATACTCTGCCTGCATGTACCCTGCTCTGCCTGTTTGTGCCCTGCTCTGCCTGTGGAACATAAGCCGGATTTGTTCTGGGGATTTGTTAGCATTTGAAAATAAATTACTGTCAGGGGCCCCTAAGGTGTTTAATCATGTGCTGGGGGTGCTGTGTTATCCAAGGGGAAGAGGAGGCATATGGATTTGAGGGTATGTCTTAATATGACAACTTATTTCACATATGAGTGATAAGTGATGTCCCTGCAGTGAGCACCAACCATTTAGTTTTTGGTGTGCTACCACAATTAATGTGGACATGATCTTGCAGTAACATGGGTGTGGTTTAAAAACAGGTAGTGGTCAACACTGGCTTCCATTATCGTCCCTCCACTATGTAGGCCGGAAATATTTCAGCCCTCTGTACCACAGAAGTTGGACAGCACTGATCTACTATGTCAATGGAAAAAATAAATCACAAACTTCACAGGTTGTCTTAAGTTTGATCCTGTGCCAATCGAAAAGCATTGGTGATAGTTTTAAGGCCCCCATGTTCCAGTACAATTAAGTGGTGTATAACTGGAAAGTAGTCCATGTTTGTTAATAAAATAAACCATCTGCTCCTTGGATCGAAAGAAAACCACTGCTCTGAGACACCTTAATAATGCCTTCTGAAGTCATCCTTTCCATCAGATATATTATAAGGTGGCACTATATGTACATAGAGAATTGGCTGGAGGATTAAGGGGCTATGATCACAATGTATAAATATATTAGGAGCCCATACATTAAACTAAAGTAGATCTTTCCATATGACATGAGGGCATTCATTGAGATTAGAAGAATGAAGAGACCAGGATTTTTTTTACAGTGAGAGCTATGAAGTTTCTTTACGTGATGCGGTTGTACTGGTAGATTCATTAGATAGTTTTAAGGAAGGTTTTGATGCATTTTATTGATTGAGAAGATTCAAATTTACTGATATGGACCTTTCAGAATTAGGAGGCATATTTTTCCTTCTGAGGGAAACGGAAGAAACCTTCCTTTGGATCAGAAGCTAGATAGGATTTACATTGGCAAAAGTTTGAGATTGATGAACCATTTTTCAGTCACAGCCATATAAGGGTGACTACTACAATTACAATTCAATATAGTAACGAGGAATTTGTCATTTTACTAAGCAGATGTTCTGGTCAAGGGGCCCCATCTGCTCCTGTGGGCTCATTGAGAATGTTACCTCTGCTCTACCCTAAAAGGGTCCCTGTATTCAGATACTCCATGTGTAGGTGCCACAACTCAGTCCAACACTAGCTGACACTGGCATGACCTTGCAAGAGACTTTAGTGTATCTCTATCTATAATCTACCAAGCTTTAAATCCAAAAGGCCCTCTACGGTAAAACTGAAAATGGGAAGTTCTCCGCTTAAAAGGCTCAGATAAGACTCTACGCACCATGAGATCCACATGCTAAGTGTGTCTGCCTCTCCCGCTGCTCAAAACCATGAGCCGAAAAAAAATGCTCAGACATTGCAGAATGAATGGCGCCTCAGGAGCTGTTAAGGGGCTTCGGGGATTGACTGGGTTAAATCCCCAGATACAGACAGATGAGAAAAAAATTGCAGCCTCAGTTCTCATGGCTTAACCCCGTGCACATGGATTAGTGGCTATCGGGAAAAGCAGCGACAGGTGATACTACAAGCAGATATTTCAATTCTGCCCATCCAGGCAACTGATGATGGTGGGATTAAAATCTTGAAACATGAGTTAATTTCAAATGTGCAACGTGTGCACGTGTACTGTGCTCTACATAGTGGTGGACAGGGGGGAAGGTGAAAGCTAGCTGCAGACCTAAATACAGCAAACTGGTGGGGTATGTGCCTCAGCAAATGACTTTGGCTCAGCGATGGAAAACTGAGCACAGAGAGCGATGTGTAGCATCCGACAGAGTTGCTACCCATGATTCTCTCTGTGCATACATCAGAAGGTGTAGGATGCATGATACACACAAGCCCCCGGCCATCCTGAGGAACAGTATGTCTGAAATGTATATCCGCAAGGAACTCAGCAACATATCATGTCAAATATGCTATGGCAGGAAAATGACAGATCTGTCATGGCCAAACTTAGAAATGCTGGTCATTATGATTATGTATCACTAGGTAGAAGTTATTACAATATCTTGGTCTGCAAAAAAGGAATGATCAACAGTGAAAAAATATATGCATATAAACAAACAAATGTAGCAGACTACCTATAGGATAAGGGCCTCTAAAGTCTATGCCTAATGCTTAGACTAGAAAAGATGTCCTCTATTATTCCAGCCTAAAGGTACAGCAACCCTATCACACCATGGAAGGGGTTGGTTCTCAAAAGCGTGTGCAATAAAATTTGCCAGAATAAGTTGGTGTGCTTCTTCCCTACACATAAACAACAACCCTATCACCATGTTTATGTTGGGTATACACATCTGACTCTTCTTGGTCTTTCCTCTCCATGGTGTCACTGGCACTACAAGTGCTTACTGGTTTCAAGGGAAGGGGAAGTTTTTATGAGATGTGGATTTCTGGTGGACAATTGTAGAGGCATAAGTCTTCAACTGTCAGAAGATTCCCGTTACCTTCAGGTTGGTACAACTTTTCCATGCATAAAGTGCACTTGAAATACTCTTGTATCGAGGAGGTTCATCTAAGGAGACCACAATGCTCTTTTATGAAAAAAGAGTCAATCTAACCACGGTGAGGTGGAATAAATAAGCGACCCGCTGTTCAGTAAACTTGAGGTCAAACAGCAATAGGTGCAAGCAATGCAGATCATTTATAATACTTGCATATTTTACAGAAGACATGGTTTACTTGGTTACACCACAGCCACATTTTAACCAAACCATGACTCTTACCTATTGCCCTATCGTCAGTCGAGGCCCAAATAAAACAACCAATCCCGTGCAGTCATTCCCAAATAGCTTGCTCACAGAAGGAGCCATTGTGATGCGCTTACACATCACTCCTTATATCTCTCTTCTGTCCATCGAATCTGTCTGACAGTCTGAAACAATCTAAGGAAGAGTTCTTTGGGAATACCTCTCCGAAACCAAAAAAAGTTACACAAGGGAATTTTTTCCCAAGGAAGAAAAGTCTACAGGGTATTAGGTAATTCCTCCTCCTTAAGGTTCCTTACCCTTAGAATTTATGTTACAACAGATGTTTCCAGAAAGCAGCAAGGTTCTCTTCCTCATCCGTGCTAAGCCTTGAGTCGAGCCTGTTTGTGCAGCCAGCAAATGATCCTTTTATACTGGCTTCATTTCATGGACTTCGCATTGCTATTTCAAGCAGTGTTCCCACAGGCTTTGTGTGAGTGGGGAGGTAGGGACCCCTGTTTAATAGGATCGATCTAAAGCCCACACGTTCCAAGGGACAGACAGATCCCTTAGCTTATTTCTGTCCGGCTTCTGATATTTATAAAACTGCTTGTGTTCCCCTGACCCCTGGGTCACAGAGCTGACCAGAGAGCATGAAGGCAGAAGGCCAAGGATGATCTATCTTTTTTGCTTTGCTGAGAGATCCCCAACGCTAGGGAGGGTTATAGAACATGGTCACTGACTAGTAACACAAAGCATAGTGTGAGGAACCCTAAAACATAATCACCATTTATTCTGTGGTTTCAATGAGCAGATACATATTTTTGATTGGTTGGATAATGGACAGTAAAACAGTAAAATCAAGCTTTAGAGCAAAGCATAAATAAGATTTCACATAATATCATAATTGTACAGGCCCTTGCACAGTGAAGGAGTCAAATCTTACAGTTCAACCTATTGCCATCAAATGGTCACCTGCTTGGCAAGAAAACCAGGGAACAGAACCTGCTATACATTAACAGAAATCATAATGCTATAGAGCAGCTGGTGCTTTATCATAGACAGAATTAAAATATCTAGGCATTATAAGGGTTATGCTGCATTAAAATCGCAACATATACATGTACAGTATATAAAATCCATTTTGTAGCAACT
Source organism: Xenopus laevis (assembly GCF_017654675.1). Classification (NCBI taxonomy): domain Eukaryota; kingdom Metazoa; phylum Chordata; class Amphibia; order Anura; family Pipidae; genus Xenopus; species Xenopus laevis. Next base: position 114,910,685 of record NC_054387.1, on the reverse strand, counting down.
GTTGCAACTGAAACTCACCTTGACACATTGGAATTTGATCGAATCTTCACATGGCAAAGGATGTTGGGCAACCTCTCAGGTACAAGGACGCGAATCTGATCCACGGCGCTGCTGAGCTTCAGGTACCCCAAGTATAGACCTGGGGCCAGGGCCTGGCTGCTTCTTCTGTTATATTCCATTTTTTCCTAATATGTACAGAAAAGAAAGCAACTGAGCTCAAAGTATTCAATTACTGCAACGCGTGAGAGAATAATTTTTGTCTGCAATATGGCTGCATCACGTTGTTGTAAAGTTAATAGATGGTGGGAGATAATGAATTGGCCTTTCTCTGTAGGCCACTTCTAATTCTAAGTGGTGGGCACTTTTGTTATTAAACATATCATGGGCAAGCCTCCATGTTTTTTGTACTTTCCACCATGCCCCATGGGTAAGCAAGAGGTGAACGTCCTTGTTTCTCTCTCAAAATAGAGCACATGGACCTGCACTTCCCAGCTCAATAGCGGACTGCTGTATTCATGAGGGATGAGGATTTTAGCAGTACAGGCACTAAGCCAGAGAAGATGTCAACCAAATCTTACAATAAAGCCTCAGTGCCATCAAACAGTCAACTGCATGGCAAGAAGACCAGAAAACAGAGCCTGATAAACTTCAATAGAAAATATGACGCTATAGAGCAGCTGGTGTTCTACCATTGAGTTTAGAGGGCATTAAAATATCTATGAATTATAGGGTTATATATCTGTTAAAGAGATTGAATCTCAGCCATAAAGCACGGCTGCTGCTGTGTGAAAGAAAGGAAAGAGACCATTTGATTGCACTTTCTTATGATGCACAAAACTCACTATAACATTTGAAAAGAAATTATTGTTTCCCCCAAAAACAACACAGTAGTATTCTGAGACAATTTGCAATTGGTCAACATTGGTTTTTAACTATTTGTCCCTTTCTCCAGCTCTCACAACCAAACATCACATCAATCCTTGGGTGAGATTTGTATTGTTAGCAATATCTTTTATCACTTACCTTATGACACACTCATTGTTCTATTCATTTTCCAGTCTGTCATTCAAACCAATGTCTGGTTGCTGGAGTGGGGCTCTAGCAACCAGATTACAGTTTCAATTCCACACTGGAAAGCTGAAGAACAAAAATATAAATAATGCAGAATCTAAAAAGACCAGCTGCAAATTGTGTAAGGCAGTGGTCCCCAACCAGTAGCTCGTGAGCAACATGTTACTCTCCAACCCCTTAGATGTTGCTCCCAGTGGCCTCAAAGCAGGGGCTTATTTTTGAATTCCAGGCTTGGAGGCAAGTTTTGGTTGTATAAAAACCAGGTGCACTGTCAAACAGAGCCTCAATGTAGGTTGACAATCCACATAAGGGCTACCAAATGGCCAATCACAGCCCAAATTTGGCAGCCCAAGAACATTTTTCATGCTAATGTTGCTCCCCACCTCCTTTTACTTCTGAATGTTGCTCACGGGTTCAAAAGGTTGGGGATCCCTGGTCTAAGGCATATCTGCGTCATACTAAAGTATGGGAGAAAATAGCAAGTGGAGTAGGAAGTAGAGAAAGTAGGTGCAAATATAAAGCAGCATAGGAAGGAGAGGAAACAGAGAGAGACTACAATGCAGTGGGATATGAAACAGATTAGAAAACAGATGAAAGCGGGAAGCCCTGGAAGAAGAATATTGAGCCAGAGCAGGAGGAAATCAGAATGTAGCCAAAGGAAAATAGAAGCCTGAACTGAACCATAGAAAGGGTGAAGGTGAGTAGTACGCAGAGGAAATGAAGAGAAAGAAGAGTAGGCTGCAGAGCGCAGAGGAATGCGGTGCAGCCAGCCAGATTAGAGCAGGTGCTAGAAGGCACAAGGAAGCTGGGATGTAAATTAAAGAACAATCTGACCCAGGGGGGCCACTGAAAAAAAGATATATGGCTTTAGGCACAACAACAGAAACTTCTAGGCATTATTTGTATTGTCAGGTCATACTTGAAATAAATCATAACTGTACTTACAGGAAGGCGATCTCTGACTTTTAACTCAAGGAGGAAAATGTAGCATTATTTTTAGAATATGGAGGGTTCAGGGCCTGCCACTGTGTGTTAGGGCTTTTATTATTTTACCCAAATAAATGGCAGAAGAAGTTTTCTGCTTTAAGACTGCGTTGCTCAAGCCTGCAGGGTTTTGGTGATGATCCAAAGCAGAGCACACGGGCTGCTTATACATTAGTAACCTACACCACATCCAGTTCCTTCCTCCAACTACTGTAAGCTGAGAAGGTCAACTCACATGCAGTGTCATCAGCAGGACGTCCAGAGCGCTCGGCTCGTCCGGGGATGAGACTGACTTCCTATGAGTCTGCAGTTTGAACAGCGGCATCCAGCGTACGTTCTCCAGAGTCTGGCTCAGTTTCACCTCCTTCAGAGTCACTATCAGAATGTTTCCCTGCTTGTCTTTGATGGGTTCGAAGAATACCTGACCCAGGTCCTGAATTCCTAATAGACCCTGGAAATGAGTAGACAATAAGGAAGTTTCGTCAAGGACCTTATGGAAACTTTATACCGTTTATACGGTCAATGGCAATGAACAACTGAATGCACTTCAATATATTATATATATTAATATTTATTGAATAAAAATTGACATTACAGAGGCATCAACGTTTCGGTTCTTGGTTTAGAACCTTTGTCAAGATGTAAAACCAAGGTTCTAGACCAAGAACCGAAATGTTGATGCCTCTGTAATGTCAATTTTTATTCAATAAATATTAACTTAACTTGGATTGCGTGCTGTACTTGCTATCTCTCTACATTCCCAAAAATGAGCACAGCACCCAGATTGAATCAGATGTAACTAATGACTGAAAGCGTGTGCGGACTCAGTCAATGAAGTATATATATTATATATATTACGATCATTGAAAAAGGCCCTAAAGTGGGGCAAAAAGACTATATACCTCAGCAGCATAAAAAAACACCCATCTTGTCCTGGAGATGCACTCTCTCCCTGCAGTGTGCCACAGTTCAGTGCTCCCACGGTTTGAGCCAAACAAAAGCAAGATGTCAGGGCTTTTAGCTCAACAACATTGTAATACTTTCCCTTTTTCAGCTGCGTGGCACAAAAAGTGCAAAGTACAAAGCACTATTCTCTCCCAAAATGAAGTGCATAGAGTGTGTTTGTGTGCAATGCTGTTGCATCTGACTATATAGGGGAAAGGTGGCAAATATATAGCGGACCGTTTCCTTCTGCATCATTAAAATGCAAGGACAGAACACTATGGGAGCACCTGGAGCCCTTTATCTGCTGTACTGTACACCTGCTTGCTCTTGATGTTTACAAAGTAGCTCTTCTGTATCAGCACAAATTGCACATTGTGTGGGTACCACCAGATCAGATTACAATGACCAGAACAGGGGCTGTTGGGGTGAGGAAAACCAAACCTACCTTCCTGCTACCATTCCTCGTAGCAGGAATGTCATTGCTTGGGGCTTTTAGAGTTTGGGCTGATCAAGGGCAGGTTTGGGTGGATCAATGGTGGGGTTGGGCAGATGTAGAGCATTAAGGTGGAGTCGTGCAGGGCATACAATTCCTCAACAACAACCCATATCAATATCCATGTCTAAGGAAGCTAAATAACCTTCTCAGGCAAAGAATAGGGCAGGAGTGTTGCTAGCTGCTCACAATACACAGGCCTGCAATTAGGGGTAGTCATTAAAAATTAAGACCATGCTCCTAGTCCTAAGTCGCATAGCCAAATGAAATCCTGAAGCAAACCCTAATTGCTTTAGAGGTTGAGCTGAGGCAGGAACAATGGCACATATATTCCGGTATTGTAACAAGGCACAATGGTTATGGATAAGGGTATACCAACTAATCTACACAGTTTTACAGTTAGTCATAATTAAACACCTGGAGGAGGCTTTATTAAACAACACAATTGACACTCTTACCAAGGCACAACATTCCTTAATTGCACACTTTTTTTAAGAGCTACTAAACAGGTTATAGCAAAAGCATGTTTAACCCCACAATTGGCCTTTTCGGAAGTCAAAGCTAGAATAGATAGGGTATTCATTATGGAGAAATTAACAAGTATAACACTGGACGAACAATTCACAAATGTTTGGGCCCCGTGGATCCACTATGGCTACCCAAGTGAGTTTGATCGGTCTGCATTATCGTATTGAGAAGGGGACAAAGCTGACCTTAGCAGGAAAAGCAGCAAAGATGATATTTAGCAAGATTTAACATGCCCTAGAGCTAACACTAGTGGTTATTCCTTTCCTTTCTATTTACCTCTCCCTTTTTATTTTCATACCCCAGTTGTATTTACTATTCTCGAAATATATACATTATACAACTGCCCCAATTATAATGATATCATATAAGCATCGCTGATTTGAAAAATGATACAAAATGATATATTGTATGTCCAACAATTGAGATACAATGGGAAATATTTATAAATGAGTGAAATTAGCCCTCATACAGATTTTCAGCCATGGAGGAAAACAAAGAGGGCCCATACACGGCTAGGCTGCCCTCACTCGGTCCAAAGAGTCCAAAGCTGCAGCTTAATTCTGCCTGTGTATGGCCAGCTTAAGGACCATGACGTTGTAGTAAAATCAGCCATGGACTGGGCTGGATGAGTTAAATCTAGTAAGTTATTATCTGGTTTGTTTACTTGGGTAGTGGCGCTAGAGAGATAACGCTCAGCTTCTCACACTTCAGTAGTCTTTGTATATCTTATTACTTCACATGTTCTCAAATGTATCCAGGTCTTAGCATCAATTAATGGAATGTTTTGAGAAGACTGACAGAGCTTTGTCATTGGTTAGTAGGAAATTACCCCACTGATCTGAGAGTATAACCAATATTATTATAGTTTTGCTCTATCAGGAACGTACGGCGTGCATGTCATGGTCTTCAAGAACTTACAAGTGCCTGTTTCCATGAGGGTTTCCTGGAGTTTGTTGAGTTATTGTTCAATCAATGGTTGAGGACAAAACACTGGAAATCACCCCCCCCCCCCATTCTCTTGAATGACATTCGCCTGAAAGAGCAGATGCACTTTCTTCATTGAGGTTCCTCAAAAGCAATGTGGTAAGGCGAAAGCCTGGGGTCATTTCCAGTGATCGTAATGGTCCTATGTGACACTGCCCTAAAGGGATACTTTTATTTCATGTATTAGTCTTTTAGATATATAAAATGCATTGCTATTTTATATTTTAAAGACTGTAAGAAGGTGCTGGTCTGACCAAAAAGCAGCTGTAATGTAGGGCAAGAGATTAGAGCCTGAGGATTGTTGGTAGGAACAGTAAATATTAATTCCAGGTAACACTGCAAAGAGAGATATTTGGTACCTGCATCTGGGACACAGCCAGCAGCATCTTGAATCGAGTTTGCAAGACACAAGAACAGGAGGACTGTGATACGGTGACACATTGACGTAACCACAAGATGTCGTCCCACATGCACGATACCTGTGTATAGAATATAAAATAGCAGCCTCTGTATCCCACAGGGATCAACTCATCAACAGCTGGAGAGACACAGTTTCTATACATTATTAACATAGAAATAAAAATGTATAAGAATCATATCACATTATTTTATTTGATAGGTTTGGGAACGCCTATACCTACTATGCTCATCTCACATTCCTTTGGCCCCAAGCTGCTAAATGAACAAAAGTCAACCCAGGACTGCATTCATAATTAGAAGTAATAAATGAATGAAGCCAATGTTGAAGGAGGTACTTAAAAGTTTTATTAATCCAGTTTGCTTGGGATGCCAGCGGATGGATGATTAGGAAATTTCATTCTCAAAATCCTTACATAAGTCATTTGTTAATTACTTCAAGCCGCATGTAGGAGGAAGAGGTGGTGGTGGCTGGGGGGTTTGGTGCCAATTATTTTTAGTTTCTTGGAATATTTTGGATTTTTAGCTGTACCTAGTCGCTTCTCTTTCCTCTCGACTGATGCTGAAAAGATGTGGTCTCGGCAACTTGTCTCCAAGGGGGCCCATAGCAAATAACTTGCCCAGATTCCCAGGAATTTCCTCTTAACCCTTTTTGCAAATGTGCAGAGTGGTCATACAATTCAGGGCTGTGGAGTCGGTACATAAATGATTCTACTCTGACTCCTCAGTTTATGGTACCTCCGATTCTAACACCTCCGATTCCTCTGTTTTTAAAAAAACAGTAACACCAAAAACCGAAAGTGTATCAAAGTAATTAAAATATTATGTACTATTGCTCTGCGCTGGTAAAACTGCCCCCATGGCTACACAGCAGCTTATTTATATAAATTATAGTAGTGTTTCTGAAGCAAACACACAGCTTTTACCAGTGCAGGACAACAGTATATCATATGTTAATTTCTTTAAAAAGTTTTAGTTTTTTGGTGTTACTGTTTGTTTAAGGATTATGTCACACCTGGAATTCAGGGAGATTTAGTCACCCCGCGACTAATCACCTCTTCTTTGGGGCGACTAATCTCCCCAAACTGTTCCCCCTGTCTTCTGCCTGCTACAATGTCTGTGGCATGGCACTCGTGGCGCTTCGTTTTCCGAAGTCGCCTGAAGTTTCCTTGTCAGGAGATTAGTCGCCCCAAAGAAGAGGCAATTAGTTGCCAGGCTACTAAATCTCCCCGAATCTCCAGGTGTGACCTTACCCTAATATACTAATGTAATTTCCAAGTTGATTGAAAGAAGTTAAGTACACAACATACAAGTCATTTTATCACTGCCAAAACTCAAAAACATAAACCACATCCTTTGGTAATTCTAAACCAAAATCAAAGTTAAACTACATAAAACAAAAACAATTGTAAAACCTAAAACAACGTATATATGAATTGAGCCTGGCATATAGCTTCAGAATAGTTGCTAAAGGGGAAAGCCACACAAACAAAACGTAAGCTTTTTGGAAAGTAAACATAATTTCAAGCAACTTTGAAATATACATCAATTAAAAAATATGCAGACTCTTCATAATTTGTAATGGTTTCTGACAGTTCCCTAAGCCTAGCCCCCTGCTGATTTGTCTGACTACTTTGCTGAGCTGGCTGACTACTGTTACTTTGTAGCCATTTTTTCTTTAGACTGCATCCTCTAAACCCCACAATTCTTTCCACACATGATTTCAATAAGGAATGAAACATCCCAGTGCAATGCATTGTGGGTTATGTAGTTCCTGCATGCTGTCTGTAAGCTGTGGAGAAGTTGTTACAGTGTTGAGTCCCTCCTTCCCTGCCAGGATTTCAAATGATGCAGAAAGAGAAGAACTGTTAAACAGCTGGGTTTCAGCATAGAAAATGGCATTTATTCATTCTTTTTTAAGAAACTGATAACTGTGATGGGTATATTAGGGGTGTTTGTGTTATGTGGGCCTCTTTATCACATTTTGGTTTGGAAGCTGAAGTTCCCCTTTAAATACAATCCAAAATGAACTGAAGTATCGTTCTTAGAAACAGAATTGCTTCAGTCAAATTCTCCTTCATAGAAGCTCTTAAATCTGATTTGAGTCAGAGTCTGTACATTTTTGGCGACTCCAGGTAACCAAAATTCCTTCTGACTGTCCCTGTTGCTCTTGGCAATAACCAAGGGTTCTGTGGACCCTTCAAAGAAGAGAACCTCATACTATTGACACAGTTATTAGATTCAATGCCTTTGTAAACCGAAGATTCTTACCTTTGTAAACCAAAGAAAATCCTGCATTAGCAAGCAAGAGTAGGAATCATCTATCTCTACCACTGGGATTTGATCTTCATGAGTTACGAGGATGTTGTCGTCCTTATAAAATATTGATGCAAGGTAAAGACCCCTAGGAAATAAAGAGACATTAAATTCAGTGTTAGATACAGAGACAACACAATGAAACCCATCCGCAGTACTTCTGTCAAAGGTCAAATTGTTTTTTTCCACAGGAAGAGGTGTGGCTAGAGGTTTATAGTCACCAATGCGAATTTGATGAAGGCACCCTCCTTATTGTATCCAGATAACAATAGGGGCCATTTACTATGTGCAAAAAAATACGCACAATGTTACATGTTTTTTTTTTTACTTTAAAAAATGCTGTCCATCTTGGAACTCAGAGACCTGTGTGTGTCCCATGAATGCAGCACTGCCTACATCCAGTAGTGCTTTATACATGAGGGACAGAATAGGCAGTTCCTAAATCCTACTGTACCTACTTCTGTCCACCTGTTTTGTTCAACCCCTGAATTTTGGGTATGTGAATTGGGAAAAAAACATGAAAATTGAAGACCAGATTTTGTATTTTAGAACAGTGGTGCCTTACCCTTTTTTTCACTGGAGACTCATATAAAAGTTGGAGAACTTGCTTTATGACCCCAAAATACGTTTATATATTTTGTATTGATGATTATTTTCTATTGTAGGGGATCCTTTCAGTGTATTCAGTGGAGTCATGACAAAAACACCATTGGGACCCATTTTTAGGTCTCGCCCATAGGTTAAAGGGATACTGTCATGGGAAAACATGTTTTTTTCAAAACGCATCAGTTAATAGTGCTGCTTCAGCAGACTTCTGCACTGAAATCCAATTCTCAAAAGAGCAAACTTTTTTTTTATATTCAATATGAAATCTGACATGGGGCTAGACATATTGCCAGTTTCCCAGCTGCCCCAGTCATGTGACTTGTGCCTGCACTTTAGGATGGAACTACTTTCAGGCAGGCTGTTATTTCTCCTACTTAATGTAACTGAATCAGTCTCAGTGGGACTTGGCTTTTACTATTGAGTGTTGTTTTGGATCTACCAGGGAGCTGTTATCTTGTGTTAGGGAGATGCTATCTGGTTACCTTCCCATTGTTCTGTTGTTTGGCTGCTGGGGGGTGGGAAGGGAGGGGGTGATATCACTCCAACTTGCAGTACAGCAGTAAAGAGTGACTGAAGTTTATCAGAGCACAAGTCACATGGCTGGGCGCAGCTGGGAAACTGACAATATGTCTAGCCCCATGTCAGATTTCAAAATTGAATATAAAAAAATCTGTTTGCTCTTTTGAAAAATGAATTCCAGTACAGAATTCTGCTGGAGCAGCACTATTAACTGATGCGTTTTGAAAAAAAACATGTTTTCCCATGACACTATCCCTTTAAGAAGCTGCAACTGTCAGAGGAGAACCAAAGCACTCGGGAAAGCCACCTACCAACTCCTTCAGTTATATACAGAACATTGTACTGAAAGGTGTGGGGAGCCTTACTAGGCATTAGTAATTAGTGTACTGTTTCATAAAACAGTAATCATGTCTATTTCTATAACAACTTACCCGCCATAGATCATAAAATCAACGGCACCAGCTGCAGGTACCAAACTGCCAACAATGTCGATTTTACTGGGTTCTTCTTTGATCTACACCAGACCACATGCATTACAGGCACCCAGTAGAGAAAGGGTCAGAACTTGTATTTATTCTTTTTAAAGTAGGGTACTAGACTGCAACAATAAAAGCTTGACCCCATTTTGGTGTGACACCAACTGAGTCTACTTTTTTAGTTCCCTTTACCTCTTAAGGCCTTTTAGAAACTTGCTGCTGGGGTGAAAGAGGTGCTTGAGGCTCTTGGATACAGAATGTTTTCGGCTTTGTGGCTGGTTCTTAAATGGCTCTAGAAACAGAGGAAAGGAGATGGTAAGATCAAGCAAGGCTCCTAAAGCACCACAGAAATATTTCCTCAAGCTCACCCTGTCAGTGCCAACTAATCTCCATGAGCTGGGCTTTCTATACTGTAATAATTTAAGCAGCTTTCTCTATTTGGGGCCTCTCTTTGGGCCGTCTCACAACAAGGGTCTACTCAATGAGGTGTGTTTGGGATAAATAGCTCTATTATGAAAATAAAAGAGCTGATGGGAATTGTCATCCATAGGTTTGAACCCACCATGAGATTCCCTGGTGCCCTGGCAGGCCAGTCTGACCCAGTGTTCATGAAAATTAATGGAGAATTTCTATCAAATGCATAAATATGCAGAGAACGAAATCTCTTATGTTGTGCTCTCAGACTATATTTTCTATTGAAGGAAAAATAATTGCAGACCTGGGTACCCCACAACCACTGCTGTTGCTGCACTTCTGTTGCCAGAATGACCCATGTCAGGGCCAGTAGCAGTTATGGGAGTCAGAGGGTTATAGACCTCATTTGGAAAGCCAGAATTTGGCCAGGTTTAAAATAGACCTATTGCACTTCACTCCCAAAATGTCAAATGTCAGTTTCAAGTTGAAGGGCAATTTTAAAAATTCTTCCTCTTAAAAGGCTTAAATCTTAGCAGTCGTCTTAATATAGCTGAAATTAAGATGCTGCTGTTTCACAGAGCAACAGCCATCTGCTTTCCTTTAAAGGGGAAATAAACTTTGCTTAGCAGTGTTGCTTCACCTACGTGTCCCTTACAACTCAATGCATTCATCAACATATTTACAAAGATTAAAGCATGATAGGAGCTGTAGTCCAGCAACTACAAAGACCACTTTAAAATAAAAGGTATTCTAGGTTCTCCAGGACCAAAGGCCCAGTTGATGCAAGAGGGTCCTACAATGAAAGTCCTGCCAGCTCTGTTAACACTTAGGGCAGCTTTATCGAGGGTCGAAGTGAATTCAAGGGAATTTTCGAAGTAAAATAATTCGAAGTAATTTTTTGGATACTTCGACCATCGAATAGGATACTATGACTTCGAAGTAAATTAGTTCGAATATTCAATAGTACTGTACTGTCTCTTTAAAAAAACTTTGACTTCAATAGTTCGCCAAATTAAACCTGCCGAAGTGCTATGTTAGCCTATGGGGCTATCGTTCGACCGTACGCCGATTGTTCGATGGTCAAATTTGGTGAAAAATTCTTCGACTTAGATATTCGAAGTCGAAGTATTTTAATTCGATGGTCGAATTTCTAAGTATTTTTTACTTCGAAATTCGACCCTTGATAAATCTACCCCTTAAAGGAACAGTGTTACTGTTCCTGTAATGCTTTCTTCTTCTTCTTGGGCTCATATTGTTATTAGCAATGGCATTAAACATACCGGTATATTTTTTCTAGCTGTGTCCTTCACAACACTATATCCACCCTTCTGTAGTTTTATTACAGGGCAATAATATGGGCAATACTCGCAATATGCTGGGTAACAGCCAGATGACATGGAGCTTGTAGGGATGGTTTCAAACGAGAATTTATCTGATTCTAGTGCACCAAAAGGTTTCATTTAAGGAAGGTTCACATTCTCCTTCAATGGAACACCAAATCTAAAATACAAGCCATTCAGTATATATCTATGTGATGTAGCTGGCATCTCGAATAGCACTGGTTACACTAAAAGAGTTTCCTACGCTAAAAAAAATTCCTGTAAAATTAAAATATAAATTTGGCTCTAAAAGTTATCAGGGACAGCTTTTTTTCATCTATGGAAATGAAAACAAGATTATGGCAGAAACAAAGCTGCACTTTGTTCAGTCTCCTTGTGTGTGTCACCGAGAACATTCTGATATGGCTCAGAGCAATGATCAGTATTGATAATTAATCACTGATTTATATGTTAAATTATTACATTGCGCCATACATTTCCTAAAAGAATGAACCCTGAAACCGCTGATCCCTCAAACATGGAAATCATCAGCCACTAACTCACCGTGACACACGCAGTGTTGGTGGTTGTTCTTCACTTGGCTAAGAAGCAAATCTAGGGCTTCAGCTTGTCCTTTTCTTCTCGGGGCCCGGCCATCGTACTCGCGCCAGTCTGTGGGTATTAGAAAGAAAGAGTTCAAATGGTCTCATTTAATCATTTCATGGGCAATACTATAATAATATAGGTATTGTTTCTACGAGGGTTTTCATTCATCCAGGTGTGGTATATCAATTAGAAGCCAGGGAACGACAGATATGGGTGGAACATTTTGTATTTTGGCTAACAATAGATGGCTTTCCATGGGTGAGCTTAAAACTCTATACTTATATTTCGTGGTTGAAATCTCGTTTTCTTAATTACATCTGTATGAAAAACAAATGTTTGCCCCAGTGGCTCTTGTAAGGCCTGTTAGTAAGTCAAGCAATGAGCAATGCAATTCTCTGTACATGGTTAGAGGCCTGGAATTTGTCTCTATGTCCAGTAAGTTTTGGAGAGAGATGGAGAAACTACACACAGATCATTCAACGGACCAGCAAGGGTGAAATGGAGAAGATTCTAATTCTGACAGTTTTAGAAAGGACAAGCGTCGCAATGAATGTTTTTAGCCCATGAAATCAATTCAGCGTGTTGTTCTTTTATGTTTATTACTTAATGACTTTCTTTTCTAATTTTTGTCCTGCTCGATTCACCAAAGTGCATTCCTGTGGTTAATGTCCAAATACATTCTTTTGTTCCACACAAGGAAACAGATTTTACTTACTTGATGGTATGGCAAAAGCTGGAAGAGAGGGTTGTGGTGGTCCCCAGCCCTTCATGTTGTAGGCTGACACCTGCACATAATATTGCGTCCCCTGCAAGAAAAGTAATAGTTTTCACTCATTTCTAGAATCTGAAATCAGTTAAAAATGAAAAACTGGCAATAATGGATAAAGGCAATATGGCTTTATATATTTCAGGTAAACATGTAAAGAAATAAAGTCATTATTTTGAATGATATCACCCAGATACAATGATATACTTCTAGAACAGTGTGGGGCTAATACTATAAGTCATAAAACAGTGATGCTGGCCATTTACTGTAACATCCACTCTTTTTATGCCAAATAGGTGGATCTATCCAATTTGACCAATCAAAGAACAAGGTCATCGAACAGATCATAATGGGGGCCTAGGGAGACCTGTTAGGAGAGGATCAATGCACCAATGTAGATCTCATCCAATGGGATTTTCAATCAAGCATGGCCGTGGGAAGTCTCCAGGTCAAGAAGCTTCCAACTTGGCCTGGAGGGGCTGGGTCAGCAGCTTTTATCAGCTTGTGTATGGCCGCTATAATGTTACTGTTTCCTAGTAAAAGTAGTAGTAGTAAAAAATACTGGTACTGATGTTTTAAATGGTTTAGGCAAGGGCATTGACTGCTTTTGACCTTGGTAGGAAAAAAATATATTGAGAACTGAAGCTCTAGAACTCAATCTTTTCCATTTGGCCAAACCTATGAGCAGTTTGACTGCTACTATTACCATTGGTGGTATTAAGCCTCAAAAGTCTGCTAGCTGCACTAATTTGTCTATGTAGCTGGTAACTGCGTTACATTCCACTAAGTGCCCATTTTATTTCCTACCCCCAGTAGGTACACAGATTGGGGTACAACAGGGTTTCTTGTATCAAGCTAATTCTGTTCCATAGACCAACACAACCACATTGCTGGGCCACAATATAACAGAAGGAACAAGAAATATGGCATGGAGATGTTAATTTTGGTACAGGGACACTAAAGTAAGGGTTTGCGTCCATTTAGAGCTTTCCATGATGGGCATATTAGTTAGCAGGGACTCGTTTTCCTTTAATGAGAGGTTTTGTTGACACTATGATGATTTATAAACAGTGTGATTCCTGATTATTTTTAGGAAACAACTGGACCATTTTAAACTTCACCAAAATTAAATGTATCGCACCCTGACATCACTTACCTAGCTTCAGTCAGCCTGTGTTTTGTAATGGAGATTCACCTTTGTTTATATAAAATCAACGACAAAATAAAACTAGCTGATACAAAACTAGCTGATTTGAACACTTGACGGGCTTTTGGTCTTTAGCGTGAGCAATATCAGCTATAATGGCCACTTAAAACCAAGTTTAATGGGTTGGGATAAGGTCATGCGGCAGAAAGAAATTGAAGAAATTTGCCAGTCCACAGAGAAAGCTCTCCAAGCCCAATGTCATTTTACAGAATCCAAATACCAAGCTGAGAGAGTCGCAGACAAATCAGGCAATATGAATTGGGAACTGATTTTTTTTTTATAATAACTAGCAATTTGTCATCCAGTCAAGTTTCAGAGGCAGGGCCTTCAGAAATTACCCAGTGTATGAAGTCGTGTTCCAGTTTCCTTTCCATGATTCTATTTCTGTGCTATGAAATGTTCAGTTTTCTCCGAGCGAGACTAGAGTCAGATCCAAGCTTCCGCCCAACAGTTAAAAGGATGTTTTAATATATGGTGGCTTTTTATTCAAGGTTGACACTTCAGGCTTTGAAAACTGGGACATAATAACATATCCTGCAATTGCTGATGCCCAATGAGTGTAGAGGGTCCTATTTGATAAGCAGTTTCAATATATATATTTGCAAAAATGTTCCCCTTCCTTTATTTTTAGGGGGACTTAAATCATGTTACTGTGTGAACTTTGTTGCATTGTAGCTGAACTGCACCCATATTTAGTGCAGACTGAGCTGGAGCATGGGCTAATTTGCTATGATAATTCAACATCTGATGTGCTTGAAAGTAAGGTGTCAATTCTGACCTAATCACTGGAACTGTGATGTCATTTCTTGCCATCAGTGTTGCCCAATATTAGGTTGATGTATATACCCCCCCACCGCTGACTTACAATAACCCATAGCTCTTTTGCATGGGGGGCTATGTGAAAGACTTCTGTGATTCTGATACTGTTCATGCCAAATTTCAGATCTTCCAGGTCAGTTTGTGAATGTGGCTGTAAAGTTTTTGTAAGTGGAAGTGACACCACATCAACTGAATGGGACATACAGTATGAATTCCAACCGAGCAGAAGACTGGCCAGGGAAGGCATTAGGCCTTAATCTCTAATATCTGTTTTGATTTAATCTACACTTGTGATCCTTCAGTGCCAATTTAGTGTAAGAGAAAGACCCCACAGTTAAACATATGAACTGGGTGATAAATTGGGTATATAAGATGACTCTTGTGTGTGGTCAATATCTATGTGTTTCCCCATCATTTCTTATTAATCATGGGAGAAAATATATATTCAAGATGGCTCCAGCACACAGACGTGATCATAACTTCTGTATTGTATTGATCTTGCAGGATCTATGATTCAAAAAATGCTCAATAACTCAACTCAGTAACCACAGTCTCCAACCCCTCCCCAACCCAACAAAGACACACATTTGTATCATTCTTGTGATCCAAAACTCTTGATTAGTTCATTTATAGATAAAAATGCTTGCTTTTGTATGTCTACTAATCTGTTTCACTTTGCTGTTGGCATCATGTTCCCTTTTATTTGGTTCCATAAAAGCTATCGAGTGATACGGTGGGGCTGTCAGAATGGGAAAATTTGGGATGAGGGAATGGGGGTTGCAGAGACAGCTGTCATGCAGTGCTGGGCCAACAGAGCTCACAGAGATAAAACAACTCAGCTCTGCAGCCCCCCGACCAGCCTGTGACCTTGTTAGCTATAGGGGTTGTGCCCTGGAGATGGAAATGGTGACTGAGTGGAGTCACTGCTCCTGTTCCTCAATTAGCTATGGAGCTGGTTGGAAGGTTTGATCTGCGTAGGTGGCAGAAGGCCAAGTCCTGATTTATTATGAGTACTTGGATGGTGGGGGGAAGCTAATAAAGCCATGGGGGCAGAGGGGAAGAGAATAAATCAAGGCAGTCACTGATGGGAGCCGCTTTCCCTCTTTTATGGCTTTTCTGATTGAGCCAGAAGAATCATGCATGCAAGAAGACTGTGTGAAGTAGCCAGTGTGAAGCTCTCCATAGAGCACACTGTAACACTGGCTGAGGAGATGAAGGAGGAAAGTCATGGGCTGTAACAGCGAGCCTAGTAAATATTTTCCCATACAGAGAAAGTTGTCAAAGGGAGTTCACCTGCTGCATTGTCTGCTCTCCATCTGCTGTAGCTCTGTCTGGCGGCCTCCAACGCAAAGGAGACTGTACGGCCAGACAGAGCGGCTCTGCCGAGAATAAGCTGTTCCTATCTGCTAGCTCTGGCACAATGACAGCCAACTGCGGCCACACTCAAACCAAATGGCCTTCTTTTCTCTTTCACTGCCTCGTCTCATATAAAGACCTCAAATATGTGCTGCAGAAATCCCCCCCTTGTCTGCCTATACCGTGGTCGTTGCCCATTTCCGTACGAGAACAGAGAGAAATGGATAGATAATAGAATGTAAAGAGAAGAATCTATGAGAGTAAAGAAGGGAATAGTAAAGAGGAGTAGAATATTTCTTTCATATTAACATAGCGTCAAGCAACATTATTACCGGCCTGGTGGCATCTCTACTTGAAAGGGTAAGGGGGCTGCACAGGGAGCTTGATCACATGTGCTATAGGGTTCCCTAAAGGGGACCTGCCACCCTAATAAATAATTCCAAATTCTTTTCTATCATCTTATTTGAGCAAAATAAACACTGTGTTTATTATGTAAATGTTGTTTGCTTCAGTCTTGGAATTACACAATCACAGCAAGTAGGCAGGAGCCATTTTGTGGACACTGTTATTAAGAAAAGTTGTGTATCACCCCAAAATCTTGTGTATGCACTAGAACGGGGGCCCTAATGCCCATCTGCAGTGCCCTACACGATAATAAAGTGTGAGGAGGGAAGGGGAAATGTGTGGAGAGCAGTGACATGTGGAAATTGCTGAATGGAAAGTGAAAATAATCGTTTGCTCAGGCATAGAGGTGGGGCAGATAATATTTGATTGACAGCTCAGATATTTAAACACCTGTATAGCAGGTTTGGAATTTTTAATGAAAAAAAGAATTGAAGTTCCATGTTTAAGTTCCATGTTTAATTTGCAAAGGCAGCTTTTTATGTGTAAGTGACAGGTCCACTTTAAAGTAGCACAGCTACTAACTCCACACATACAACTGAAAGAAGCCAGCTTCATTCTTGGCTAAGTGCAATACACTATAACACATTGGAAGGAGAAATCGCTGAGCTTACAATCTAAATGTAACATTGGAGACATACAAACAATATGGTGGACGGCAATGGTGCAGATAGGTAGCAGCTAGAGAAATCAGTATAAACCAAGAAA
This sequence comes from Xenopus laevis, assembly GCF_017654675.1. Taxonomy (NCBI): domain Eukaryota; kingdom Metazoa; phylum Chordata; class Amphibia; order Anura; family Pipidae; genus Xenopus; species Xenopus laevis. The sequence continues at coordinate 114,893,749 of NC_054387.1, read as the reverse complement.
AGGCAGTTCAGCAATTTGCAGCTGAGATGTGGCCACTAGGAGGTAAGGGGACACATCAGGTAAAGAATAGAAAGAGGAGAAGCAAGAGGAATTTGGGTGAATCGATGTCACTGACACATCGAATGCCACATGGATTCTAAGTTTCTGTGTCCAATGTAAATCTATTCCATGTAACACACAATCCCAGCCGGAATGTATGTAGTTTCTAAGTAGTCTGTTAATTTTTCTTATCTCATTCACTCTGTTAAATCAGTCACAGGTGCTCAAATATCACGGGTACCAGGAAACAGACTTCTCCATGCAAGTATAAAAGCTGACTTCTTTACTACTTTATCCAACCTTATACCTAGTTTTCAGCCCAGATATCCAATTTTGGTTCTGCCGTCAGTATCCGTATCCCTTTAAGAAGTATAACCCACATATGTAATAAAACGCCCTAAGTTTGCCAAAGAGCAGTAACCCATGGCAACTAATAGGATCTTTGCTTTTAACCAGGTGACCAGCAGATACTACCTTCTGATTGGTTGCTATGGGTTAGTGAACCTGGGCAAACTTAGTGCCTTTTACTACTTAACCCACTAAGTGTGTGAAATACTGTGGCTAAAGGGAATTAAACAATCTCTGCCTCAGATGTGACTAGGAGCTCATTACTTACTGAAGTGAGGCCTCTGATGTTAAAACGAAGATTTCTCAGCTTCTCGATGACCACCTCACCGACGTTGGGAGAAAAAGTAGAGGAAAGGCTCCATTCAACTAGAAGGAGAGAGAACACGAAGACACAAAAGTGTGTGGAGGTGTCTAGTTTGATTACACACGTCACATTATTCAGGGGTGCAACAATAAAGGTGCACAGAAAGTAATGGTAGTTGGATGGCTGAGCACCCAAGCCATAGCCAGCAATATGACATAAAACAGGGCCAAGAGGACAACCGACATGCACTAGGCTAAATCTATGGCACACACCAGAGTATTTATTGTGGCAACATTGATCCCATTCAGAGGGAGGTTGCCATGGATTGTGCATCACAACCTGACTTCACTGTGCTACTTGGGCAGAGAAGTCTAAAGCAGGGCAATTCCAGCTGTTGTTCCACACTGCAATTTATCTTTGGCAGGACCAATGGCTGTTGTATGGGTTCTGGAAGTTGTAGTTAAACAACAGCTGGAGGACTGTGTCCTAGATATTCCTAATGTATATCATTAAGCCAATCTTTACTGACAGACAAAAGTGTCCGCCATAGAAAGCTAATTTTCCATGAAAATGAAATATAAGTGTTCATAAGCATGGATTGGGGTCTGATCACCCTCCATTAATGTTACATCCCAAATGTCTGCTATGTATTGTGGGCCCTAAAGCCCTATCATAGCAGCTACTACAAACAGTGTCGGACTGGGACACCAGGGGCCCACCCAAAAACCTTATACCAGGGGCCCACTCTCAGTACTATTATTTTTCCTCTCCTCAATCAACCTCTATTCTCCCAGTCTGTTATCTTTACATACTATAATCAATTATTCCATCTATTTAGCCTCTTTGTTCTCATAGAAATAGGAAATGACCATGAAATAGGCCAAAAGTTTAGCAGCATGAGGGTCCACTGACACCTGGGCCCACCGGGAGTTTTCTGGTATCCCAGTGGGCCAGTCCAACAGTCTACAAGTAGTTTATTTCTAGAAAGTATATTATAGCTTGTGAAGCACCTGCATATAGGTATTGGGTATAAGTGACTATACATGCATTATGTTTATGTATATTTCAGTATAACTGACCTGTTAGGTATAAAAATAGGAAGAAATGGGGCCCACCATCAAGTCAAGGCTGCTGATCTCCTTACCTTTGTATTTTGTGACAACTGCAGAGTTAACGCTGAGTGGCTCGTGGAAGGTGACTTGTAGCATGGTACTGCTGGTTACGGCAAGACGCACATTGGTTGGGGGATCTGGCACACCTGCACGGGGGAACAAAAGCTAATTAGCAGGAGTAAAACATTTCTTCTTTAGAGCAATGGCACATGGGGTGATTTGGGGGTATTTTTTAGCAGGCCAAATATGTCAGGCCAAAAGAATTCCAATGCCCACCATGACAGTTGCTTGAAAGCATTAGCCACCCAATAGTAATGGCAGGATCTCGTCTGAATCTCAATCTGGCCAGTTGTGCCCTGTAACATATAGAGAAGAAACACGGAAGCCCTTCCGACTTACGTGCATGTTCAAATCCAGCTTTCATGCGCTTATAGAGCCGGTATCGCCATTCCCAGGACTTCAGCTGTTTTTCTTTGTCGGAGCAGTCTACGTTTGGTGCCTCATTTACCACTTGGGCCGTGAGATCATTCACCCTTTGCTCTGCCTCTCTCACTAGTGTAGACAGGTGGAGAGAACGGCTTTCCAAGCTCATAACTGTAGAAATGAATAGTAAATATAGCTATATAATATTTTATCTAATAACTCCTTTTGTAGTTGGAGTGAGGTGTGAGGCACTCGGGCAGCCCAGAGCATGTGCTGTGAATCACCAGAAACAAGATGGGGAGCTACTGTGGGCATCTTTGGAGATCTGCCTAAAGGCCTGTAGGGACAATTTACTAGAATGAAGTCCATAGCATACAGTAAAACAGTCTACCTCAATTATTTGTTTAGTTTTCTCTTTTAGGCTAAAGGACACCAAGATAAACTTTTTTTTCAGAGAAGAATTGTCAATTGATAAAACCCCTCTCTATTGTAAGAACTGTTAGTAACTTGTCAAGCTGACAGGTAGAGGTTAGTTTTAGTTCTTTTAAACCCCATGAGCAGCCCTTTGAAGTTTTGGGACAAGACGCCTGGCCACTGCGTCTCAGTAGCTCTATGTCTAGTTGGCTTGAAAGAACACCTTTGAAAGTGCCATGGCACCTTTGGAGTTAAGTGTTCTTACAGGCCACCCACTCTCATCACATGAAGTGTTGGACCTGGCAGTAGGAGAAGAACCAAAACACTGTTAAAGCCAACTCTATAATTCAAGAGACTTCCAAGAATCAAAGATCAGCAGTAGAATCAGCAGGGGTTTTGTGGGTAACCATAAGAACCAATTCATAAACACACTTAAAGGGATTTATTCTATGGTCCCCATGTTATTCAGGCATGTTTCTTTTATTAAAGGGTATTCTATTGCACATTCACCAGCATGAACTCTAATATCTCATTGTATCACATTGTCATAATGTATTGTCATTCTTTTTAGACCCTCTTCTAGGGTCCCTTGAAACCACATAGCAGTTTAATTGTCAAGCCAGAAAGCTTTGTAACAGTAAAATAATTTCAAAAAAGGGCAATGACATTTTCCTTTAGATTTAAAGTCATATTTGCCCCCGTGCTTAAATATGGTTTTAAGGTGAACAACCCCATTCGGTTGTGCTTCATATGTAGAAACGAAGTACAAAGAACGTAGCTGATTACAGAGAAGAGATTAATGAAGAAAGACAGTAAAGCTTAAGCGTAATGGGCGAATTTGGGGCGTTTCGCTTTGCCGAAAATTTTGCGAATTTCCCACAGAATTCTCGCAATGTTTAAAAATTTGCGAAACGGCGCCGGCGTCTCGTTTTTGACGCCGGTTTCCATTTTTTTGGATGCCGGCGTCTGTTTTTGCCAAAATTGTGCCGGCATCCAGAAAAAACAGACAACGGGGTCCATTTTTTGCGAAACGGCGCCGGCGTCTCGTTTTTGACGCCGGTTTCCATTTTTTTGGATGCCGGCGTCTGTTTTTGCCGAAATTGTGCCGGCATCCGGAAAAAACAGACAACGGGGTCCATTTTTTTTTGACTCCGGCGAATTTTCGCAGCGGTTTCGCGAATTTATTCGCTGCCGTCGAATTGCGGGAATTCGCCGCAAATTCGCCCCTGCCGGATAAATTCGCCCATCACTACAGAAGAGATTAATGAAGAACGACAGTAAAGCAGAGATAACAAAGATGGTACAACCAATATACTCACAGTGCGGACTCTCTTTTGCTCCGGCCTGTAGCAGAGTTTTAGCTATCGGAGCATTATTTGTCATAATAGCGATGTCCAGTGGAAGGAGTCCCTCGCTGTTAGGGGTATTGAGATCCAGTTCCTCCACACTGAACTGCTTGAGAAGTTCCTGTACCCGGTCTAGATCCTGCATCTCCACAGCCTCAAAGAGGGCAGCATTACCCTGAAACTGCAGGAGACAACGGCTTAGCTTCATGGCTGGGGAAACTATTAAAAGCTCACTTGACCCTTTGGGGCCCTGTACAAAAAATACATATACCCCCCCCCCCCATTGTTTAGTGGACAACAATCTCCCCTTTTTTAAGGTCTCAGATTGCTGGACCTTGTTAACCATAGATTTTTTCCCAGGTGGCTTAGGATTCACTGAGTTGTATTTTCAATGTGATGGTCAGATATCCTTAAAGTGTTCCTCTTAGACTAACAATACCCAATGCACTCAGTTTAGTCAATTGTGGCATCTTTATTTCTAAATGACCAACAATTTGTTTCTAAGTGACAAGTGGTTAAGGACAACAGTGATCAAAATAAGGGTCTTACTGAACAACAGTTACGTACTAGACATGGCTTCCGCAGACGTTCCTTCTCATTACGTGCTGTCAGACTGCCCTCATCAAACGACATGTAGTTCACTCGAAACTTTCCAGACAGGTTTCTGTAGAGTCTCTTAGCCGCATTTGGCGAGGAAGGGCCCGAAGGCTTCTTGGTTTGTGATAGCTGTAAGTCCCTCATTTGTTGAGTCATCTTCGGTGAAGAGGACCTGGTGAAGTTCAGAAAGAAGAAACTATAAATACAGAGGATATGAATATATGCCTAATGTAGAGCAGTGGTTCCAAGATTGTGGAGCTGCCCCTACCAGGGAAGGTTGGAGCAGTGACAGTCTGAAAGAGATTTAAGGTAACATTTGCTGGAGAATGCCCATTTGCTCTACTATATCCACCTGATGCCCAGCTTCAAGGTCATTTAGGGTTAGATTTGAGGAGAAAACATATTTACTGCCCTAGATAGTGTTGGACGTTCAACTGACCATCTGATACACCAATGTTTTCTGAGATCTATAGTGTTGTTATGAACTAAGGAACGCCCCAACCAAATGTTGGAAAAGTGGGACCTATAAAGGGATCTTGTACTAAGTTAGTCAAAAAACCACTGATGTAGAACCAAACATGAAAGCCTCATGAGAAAGCAGCATATATCTGACTTAGAAGGAAATGGGATTAGTTAGAATATGGTTGCTATGTATTATATGAACAGTTGCAAAAACTGGTAGATTATAGCATAAATAATCTGTCTATAATACTGTGATCCAACTAACCAGGAAGGAAGGACCATATAAATTCTAACAATGTGGCAACCATCTGCTGAAAGTACCTAAGCCAACATAATTGTCATTAATGCACGCACTGATATAACTTTATGGTACTTCACAGAGCTAGGAGGCCCACCCCCCTGCTTGTTAGTCCTAAGGGAGTAATTCAATGATGAAATGATATGGAAGGTTGTCAGCCAGTGAAGACCAGAGGCCTGTAAGGCTAAGGCCTATCAAACACAGGTGGAAAACAGAAGCCATCTAAATGCACCTTATCTGCCTTTTACCTCTTCCCATAGAGATGCATGAGAATTGTTTTGCCTATGGCACGGCAAGTGAACCACTGTTTTTGGCAACATAAACCCTAAAACATGACATCATGCTTTAATTCTATTTGGTTGATGTTGGCCAGTTTGGATAAAATCAATTGGCTCCTTAACAGACATATGCAAAATTAATTTAGTTATCTTATAATGAGAAATAACCTGCTAACAGTGTAGTAAAATGGGGCATGGCCCTTTCAGCATGGCACCTCTTCTTTGCAAGCCTAAATATAAATGGAGGATTCTTGTCAGTTGCTTAAAGGGATACTGTCATGGGAAAAAAAATTTTTTTCAAATCAAATCAGTTAATAGTGCTGCTCCAGCAGAATTCTGCACTGAAATCCATTTCTCAAAAGAGCAAACAGATTTTTTTATATTCAATTTTGAAATCTGACACGGGGCTAGACATATTGTCAATTTCCCAGCTGCCCCAAGTCATGTGACTTGTGCTCTGATAAACTTCAATCACTCTTTACTGCTGTACTGCAAGTTGGAGTGATATCACCCCCTCCCTTCCCCCCCCCCAGCAGCCAAACAAAAGAACAATGGGAAGGTAACCAGATAACAGCTCCCTAACACAAGATAACAGCTCCCTAACACAAGATAACAGCTCCCTGGTAGATCTAAGAACAACACTCAATAGTAAAAACCCATGTCCCACTGAGACACATTCAGTTACATTGAGAAGGAAAAACAGCAGCCTGCCAGAAAGCATTTCTCTCCTGAAGTGCAGGCACAAGTCACATGACCTGGGGCAGCTGGGAAATTGACAAAATGTCTAGCCCCATGTCAGATTTCAAAATTGAATTAAAAAAAATCTGTTTGCTCTTTTGAGAAATGGATTTCAGTGCAGAATTCTGCTGGAGCAGCACTATTAACTGGTTCATTTTGAAAAAAAATTTTTTCCCCATGACAGTATCCCTTTAACTCAGTCCTAGCAACTTACCATAGCAACCAGGCAGTGGTATAATTTTGGGGATATATAAATGCTTTGGCCCATGGCCCCCCACATGGATCAGGGTGTTACTGGCTTCTCTATTTGTACCAGGAGTGTTCTCTTCCTACTCCATTTGCACCAGGAATGTCTCTTCTCTATTTGTACCAGGGAGGTTTCTCACTTCTCCAGAAGGGTTTCTTGCTGTTACATTAATTAAGAGTGTTGTTTTTTTTTGTTTGGACCCAGTATTAACATATACCAGAATTTTTTTATCCATTTGCTAGCTTCTCCAGTTTGGACCAGGAGTGTTTCCAGGATCTCTATTTAGACCAGAAGTGTTGCTAACTTTTCCATTTGGACCAGGAGTGTTGCTAACTTCTCAATTTAGACCAAATGTGTTCCTAGCTTCTTCATTTGGACCACTAGTGTTACAAGTTTCTCCATTTAGAAATGTTGGTAATTTTCCATTTGGACCAGGAGAGTTGCTAGTTTCTCCATTTGGACCAGGAGAGTTGCTTCTCTCTCTTCCTGTCTTCATCTGGACCAGCTGTGTTGCTAACATTTCCATTTGATGCAAACACGTTAATTTGAACCAGAAATGTTAACATTTACATTTGGACCAGGAGTGTTGTTTCTCTATTTGGGCCATACGTGTTCCTATTTTCTTCATCTGGACCAGGAGTGTTGCTATCTCCTCCATTTAGACAAGACTGATGCAAACAAGTTAGTTTGAACCAGAAATGTTAACATCTACATTGTGACCAGGAGTGTTGGTAGTTTCTGTTTTTGGACCAGGACTGCTTCTTGCATCTCCATTTGAACCAGGAGTGTTGCTAGTATTTTAGTTTTGACCTGATGTTTTGCTAGCATCTATAGCTGGACCAGAAGTGTTGCTAGCAACCACATATGCACCTGGGATGTAAAAATATCCAAGCCACTTATACCCTTAATGGGACTGCAAATACATTCGGGAAAAGGACCTTGGAGTCCTTGTAGATGATAAACTTGGCTGTAGCAAGCAATGCCAGTCATCAGCATCAAGGGCAAATAAGGTCTTGAGCTGTAATAAAAGGGGCATAGAGTCACGTTTTTGCCTTCCTTCAAAAAAAGGTTGAACTTGATGGACGTGTGTCTTTTTTCAACCTAACTTACTATGTTACTATGTTACTATGTTACTATATGGGGGACCAAACCTGTTTCTATTTTCTCCATTCAGACCAGAAGCCCTGCAACTAGCAATACTTCCATCTTTCCATTTTTCACTGTAGCAGCACATGCTTTTTATTCAGATTGTAAGCTCTACGTTGCAGGGACGTCTATCCTCTTGTTTCTTTAACACTAAGCTCTACTTTGTATTTATTATTATAATGACACAGTTTGTTCTACTACATGATTTTGCTGCTTTACAGTGTTGTTTAGATAAGTAGCTCTATGTAAATAACAATACATAACATAAATAACACACAAATATAATTAACCTTGAAGCCTACATAAAGGTCATCTCTGTATGGAGGGATCCACGTTTCCAAGTTTGGATGTTTGCTGCGAATGAGCTGAACTATCAGGGATGCTGAGTCACATCAGGACAGCACTTAACCTGGGAGCTACCATGAGTTAAAAAGAAACAGAAATGAGTTTTTGGGTTCATTTGGGCTGGAAATCATTTTTCCTGCTTGACATATTTTCGTTCATGACCTCCCTGTGTTTTTCGGGGATGATTTGACCATTATGAAGGGGGCATTACCTGCAGGAATGAGTATGTGCCAGATCCTCTGCAATGCAGTAGGTGTTATTTTTATTGCTGCAGTGTAATGTCTAACAGGCAGGAATATGTGGCCCTGTAAGGCCTTTGTTTTACAGGCAAGTGATGCATTAATACACAATCCAAAGGTTTTTAATAAACGTGCCGCAGGAATACGACCCCCAAGGAGGATATTTATTACACGGCTGCGTCACCCGGCGTCTGATTCTTTATACCTTCGTTTGTCTCTCGCATACTTCCATCCCAGCACTCAAACCTTTCCCTGTGATTTATAATGCTAAAGGCTGCGCACTATTAACCCTTTCAAGCTAAAGGACTGTATGCCCCTCAGGAATATGCAACCAGGGCCCCATAACATCTCATGCCTATCTACATTTCTCTGGGGGGTGCTGGGAATTGTAGTCCAGCAAGAGACGTGGGCAGTGAGATTTGGAGACATTCCATTTGTCCTACAGACAGACAGACGTAGGACTGGGCTCCCAACAGACCCTGCCCCCCCCACATGCTATTTATCAGAACTATATAAAGCAGCTAATAATGCAGTTTTACATTGAGTGGGCTAATTGTGGAAGCCGTGTCCTGTCTGCAGAACAGGTGCTAAATAATCTGCCTAATTGCAGTATATTTTAGTGTTGGGTTAATGCCGATTGCCTTTCTATTGCCGTCCTCCACCGCCACCCTCCTGTTAATTCACCCCCCAGTGAAACATTGGCTGTTCTCCTTTAGTTTTGCCCTACTAGAACTCTCTCTTTCACCCCCCTTCCTTTCCCGTCATGGCCAGTAGTTCACGCTAAATATGGCTACTTTCATACTCCAGAGTGAAACTCGAATCTCGGCACCAGGCTGACTGGAATGGGCACAAGGCCGGGGTTACAAGGGCCACGCATTCCCAGCCCATCCACTCCTCTAACGTTAAAACCTTCTGCACTGTGGCCCCTTTCAGCACTTCAATCATTCCGCTACATTTTCCATCACAAAAAGCCATATCCATACCCCCCAGCTATAGATAGTGCTCTATTCTCTGCAGAAAGTGCATTATGCGCCGTCCCCAGTGAAGGGTCAGCCAGACGGATGGAGTCACGCGGAGCCCAAGGTTGCACAGGGGCATAGAATGAGCGAGAGGCACATAAAGAATTTGGGAACACTGCCCTCACTTCATGAACATTAATCATCATTACAATTGGCATCGCAAGGTTACAATAGAACTTACAATACTGTGTGCGCTCTATCAGACATACTATATATACACACAGAGAGACATTCAGGAATATTAATTAGAGGTTAAAAAAGAACAGTATAGGGGGTTAATAAACGGTGAACAATTTCCTAGTATGATAACTCATAGCAACAGGTCACATAGACTGGTCAGCTGTTTACTATGGACAACAGAACCCTTTTATTGTGTCATTGCTTTACATTAAAACAGAACTATATGATTCACTGTTCCCAACTTACCCCCAAGAAGCATTGGCCCTGCTCCCCCAGCACCAGAGCTTGACTGGGTACAAATTTTCAAGTAGGGATGCACCGAATCCACTATTTTGGATTTGGCCGAATTGTTTGAGAAAGATCTGGCCGAATACCAAACTGAATCCGACTTTGCATATGCAAATTAGGGGTTGGAAGGGGAAAACATTTTTTACTTCCTTGTTTTGTGATAAAATGTGACGTGATTTCCCTCCCTGCCCCTAATTTGTACATGCAGATTCAGATCCGGTATGGCCGGGCAGAAGGATTAGGCCGAATCCTGCTGAAAAAGGCAGAATCCTGAACCGAATCCTAATTTGCATAAACAGATTAGGGGTGGGAAGGGGGAAACAGTTTTTACTTTGCTGTTTTGTGACAAAAAGTCATGCAATTTCCCTCCCTGTCACTAACTTGCTTTTGTAAATTAGGATTCAGATTCAGTACGGCTGGGCAGAAGAATTTGGGCGAATCCGAATCCTGCTGAAAAAGGCCAAATCCTGTCCGAATCCCAAACCGATTCGTGATTTGCATGTGCAAATTAGGGGTTGGAAGGGGAAAACATTTTTTACTTCCTTGTTTTGTGACAAAATGTCACGTGATTTCCCTCCCGGCCCCTAATTTGCATTTGCAAATTAGGATTCAGATTCGGTACCCCGGGCAGAAGGATTAGGCCGAATCTGAATCCTACTGAAAAAGGCAGAATCCTGACCGAATCCCAAACCATTTTCTGATTTGCATGTGCAAATTACGGGTGGGAAGGGGGAAACATTTTTTACTTCCTTGTTTTGTGACAAAATTTCACGTGATTTCCCGCCAGGGATTACACAATTGAAGTGCGGTGATATGGCTTGCACTACTCATTGCCCCCCTTAGATCACTAACCCACCCTAAAAGATACGCCCTATGTATCCTCTACTCACATGGAGGAATTAAAGGGGTTGTTCACCTTTTAGATAATTTCGATTTAGTATGACGTAGAGACAATTTGCAATTCGTTTCATGTTCTATTATTTGTGGTTTTTGAGTTATTTAGCTTTTTATTTAGCAGCTCTCTAGTTTGCGGCAATCCGGTTCCTAGGATCCAAATTACCCTAGCAACCATGCATTGAAATGAATAAGAGACTGGAATATGAATAGGAGAGGGACTGAATAGAAAGATGATTAATAAAAAGTAGCAATAACAATAAATGTGTAGCCTTACGGAGCATTTGTGTTTTAGATGGGGTCAGTGACCCCCGTTTGAAAGCTGGAAAGAGTCAGAAGAATAAGGCAAAAAAATTAAAAACTATAGAAATTAAATAATAAAAAGGTGCTTAAACTGGTGATTACTTTAAGGGGAACCACTCCTTTGCTATATACTCACAGAGCTACAGCCAAATGGCTGACACAGCAGTAGTTTCATAAATGGGTAACATTCTGACAAGCTCAGGGGGGCACAAGAAAACGTCTCACCTTTAAAGAGTAGGGGCCGGAACCCACAAAGACCAAACTGGGCCACTGAACTTTAATCATATTAAAATGAAATCGTAAGGTAAGCAGCTTCCCCGTGAGCATGTCGTTCTCATAAGAAACAACACACAGTGTATATTCTGTGTATAAATGTCAGTGACTGGGAAAACAGGGCCTTGAGAGCAGATGGCATTTAGCTGGAGTTTCCCATTCACATGTGCAGCGCAGGTCTGATACCATAATTGAGCTATTGTTCCATAGGGCTGACCTGGGACCTGTTTGGCCTGGGATTTGACAGCGCCTGGGGGGGGCAGACTTTTAAAATCATTTTTTTAATGTCAAGAAAATTATTTGTGTGGTATTTTTCACCTGCAATTACTTTTTTATTCCCATAGGAAACCCCTTTAATATGGAGCTATGTAATTCTTCTTGCCTCCCATTGGCTGCCATGTAGAACACAGCACTGTGCCTCTGTATATTAATAGTCCATACGGCTGTGCTCATCCAAACACTCATCTTTGCTTTAACCACATCACTTCCATTGAAGTTAATCACGTGAACTGAAAGGCCTCTGTTTTCCCCTGGAGACCATTTGTGTACAATATCTATCTATCTATCTATCTATCTATCTATCTATCTATCTATCTATCATCTATCTATCATCTCCAGCTCTCTCTTTACCTCTCTCACTTTCTTTATAACTACCTATCTGTCTGTCTCTTTACAGATATCTGTCTATTTTTCTGTCTCTCTACATCAGTGATCCCCAACCAGTAGCTCGCGAGCAACATGTTGCTCTCCGACCCCTTGGATGTTGCTCTCAGTGTCCTAAAAGCAGGTGATTATTTTTGAATTACTGACTTGGAGGCAAGTTTTAATTGCATAAAGACTATGTATAGTGCCAAGTAGAGCCTCCTGTAGGTTTCAAGTCCACATAGGGGCTACCAAATAGCCAATCACAGCCTTTATTTGACATCCCATGGGACTTTTACATGCTTGTGTTGCTCTCCAACTCTTTTTACATTTGCATGTGGCTCACAGGTAAAAAAAGGTTGCTCTACATCTACTGATCTGTGCATCTGTCTATGTATGTATGTATGTGTAACTATAGATGGAGTATACCTTGTGGCTGTTGGGGGACCTGGGTGATATAGGTTCGGAAGGTTAGGGGGATCTTATAAGCAGTTTCCTGAAAGGCATCTTATTCAGGCTATGTAGCATCTATATTAACAACAGTTTATAACAAGCCACATATTCCACAGTTCTGTACAATAAAGGGCTATATACATCACGCTTAATAATTGCAATAACTGACTGATACAAAAGTTAAACAGAGCTTACAATCTAAAAGGAGAAGTGGGTATGAGATGAAAATTCTATCTATCTATCTATCTATCTATTCTATCTATCTATCATCTATCACAATAAGGTGTCCTCTCTTTTCTCTTCTCCTCTTATACTACAGTCAATAGATTTTGGTACAGATTTCTTAAAGGGGACCCCAAAAGATTATTCCAAATCCTATTTTATCACATTAGTCAAGCAAAATGAACTTTAATTACACTATATAAATTATTTGAATCCTGTTTCCTTCAGTCTGGGAATTCATAATTATAGCAAGCAGGCAGGAGCCATTTTGTGGACACTGTTATTAAGACAAGCCTTGTATCATCTCAGAATCTTGTTTGTGCACCAGAATGGGGGACCTGATGTCCATCCCCATGCCCTGGATACACAATTAAATGGTGAAGAGAACGGGGGAATGTGTGGGGAGCAGTGACATCTAGGAAGTGCTGAATGGAAAGAAAAAGTAATTGCTTACCCGCCTCTATGCCTAAGGCATAGAGGAGGGGCAGGCAATATTTGATTGACAGCTAAGATTTTAGAGTTTACAACAGCTATGAATGCTGTAATAAAAAAAAGAATTTGGATTTCATGTTCAATTTGAAAAGGACATTTATTATACATCTTTTTATGTCTGGGTGAAAGGTCCCCTTTTTAAAAAATGTGCAAATCCCTGGCAAAGCATTTAATAATGTTTCTTTAAGGGTGCGGAGAGATCCCTCATCCCCTAAAGAACACCACTGATAAGTCACGCTACAATTGGTTCCTCTATTATTATCTCCACATGAAATGAGGGCTCATTACGCCTACACTTCCCTTGCTATGTTTGCTTCACTGTTAGACTTAAATCAATATCCAAGAAGAAAAAAAAAGAAAAGAACTAAATGTGTGTTATAAAATTAATGTTATTATTTCCTTATTGCTATAAATACATATTATTATGAGAAGACTAAATGGTCCACAGGTATTAGTACACAGGGGTAATAAGAGAGAGTGTTTTTAGCCATTTCTATGGTGACTCAGGCCTGCTGGAGCCAGTAGATTAACATGGCAGCAGTCACGGCTGTTGGGGACAGGCATGGAGGAGTCCAAATGGGAGAGAGAGAGAAGGGGCTCAGCTTGTCACAGACAAAATCCCACTACCTCCCCTTGACTCCCTCCGGTGAAACATATCTGACCCCACATGAAATTGTAAATGACTCTAATTTGTCTTGTGCCCCGGCTGTCTGCAAGGGCTGCTGAGATATTTAAAGCCAGGGAAGCTGATCACAAAAATATTTTGTTTTTCTGACAGCGTAGTGTAATCCTGCCCATAACCCTTTACTAGCTAGTGCCGTCTCCTTTTCCACAACCCGTTCACTTTATGATAATTATAAATTCTCTCCAGTTCAGATTCATTCTTAAAATGAAATTAAACTGTTTCCAAAAATTTCCCCAAAATGTAATACTCGATGTGATGCTGATAAGTCATATAGGACTTAGCGGCCTGCATCAGTTGCCACATCACATTTGTGTAGTGTTCCACAAAAGAGATCTTTCCACTGGGGGGTGGGTGGTGACATCATGGGGCAGAACTGCATCATCATGGGGGTGGGGCTATGATGTGGCGATTGGTCGATTGCCTCGTCAGTCTCAGAGTTATTGCTTCTCAATTCAAGTGCAAGCGCAACTGCATTGCATCAGGCACAACACCCCCTGGCGATGATGCTGGAATTGTGGGGAAAACAAAGCATTGTTGGTAAAAAAAAAAAAAATATGGCAATTGCAAGTGCAGTAAGTAACTAGGGTATTACAAATACACCAGCTAGTAAACTGGTGACCTCAGCCAACGAGCAGATCTTACAGTGCCTGCCCAGCTGCAGCCTTATATTACCTAAAGCAGCAATGTACAAGCTGTGGGTTTATGGATGTTGTGAGTATGGAAGAATGGTTATTTTACAAGGGATAAGAAGCAAAATAGGCAGCCCAGAACATTCCACTCAGAGCTGTCATTTGTGCATGTAAACAACCTTGAGCCCCACAGAAAGTAGCTGTAGGTAGGTAGGAAAGGTCCTGCCAGGAGGGCCAAAAGCAAGAGTAGCATTTTATATTTATGTTACCATATAGCATTTATTTATAGATCGATAATAGATAGTATAAATAGAGAGAGAGAGAGAGAGAGAGAGAGAGAGAGAGAGAGAGAGAGAGAGAGAGAGAGAGAGAGATAGATAGATAGATAGATAGATAGATAGATAGATAGATAGATAAAAAAAATGATTAGATAGATGATTAGATAGATAGAGAAATATATAGATAGATAAATAGATAGATGATTAGATAGATAGATAGATCAGATGATTATATAGAGAAATATATAGATAGCTGCTTAGATAGATGATTCGATAGATGATTAAATAGATAGATAGATGATAGATAGATAGATAGATAGATAGATAGATAGATAGATGATAGATAGATAGATAGATAGATAGATAGATAGATGATAGATAGATAGATAGATAGATGATAGATAGATAGATAGATAGATAGATAGATAATAGATAGATAGATAGATAGATAGATGATAGATAGATAGATAGATGATAGATAGATAGATGATAGATAGATAGATAGATATATAATAGATAGATAGATAGATGATAGATAGATAGATAGATAGATAGATAGATAGATAGATAGATAGATGATAGATAGATAGATAGATGATAGATAGATAGATGATAGATAGATAGATAGATAGATGATAGATAGATAGATAGATAGATAGATAATAGATAGATAGATAGATAGATAGATAGATGATAGATAGATAGATGATAGATAGATAGATAGATGATAGATAGATAGATAGATAGATAGATAGATAGATAATAGATAGATAGATAGATAGATAGATAGATAGAAAGCTGCTATAGATGATTAGATAGATAGAGATAGATAAATAGATAGATGAATAGATAGATAGATAGATAGATACAAAAAATGATTATAGAGATGATTAGATAGATAGAGAAATATATAGATAGCTGCTTAGATAGATGATTAGATAGATGATTAAATCGATAGATAGATAGATAGATAGATGATAGATAGATAGATAGAAAAATAGAAGGATGGATAACAGATATATAGATAGAGAGATAATAGATAGATAGATTATAGATAGATAAATAGATAATAAATAGATAGATTTGTCCTTGGTGCACCACCAAGCACTACTGTAAGCACCTGCTGATTTTATAATTTAGTCACATGGATTCTCTTCCCATTCCGTTCAATTCAATTAACACATTCCTCATAGCTCCCCCATTTTGGCCAGTGGTTCAGATTTTGAGATTATTTTCCATTATCACATATATATATGTACTTTGCAACTCATACATTATTCTCTGTCCCCGTGGTCACTGCAGATCATCTCTCTTCCTATCCCTTTCCACTAAGGACTCTGCAACCGCAGGCTGGGCTAAAGGCTGTCATTGCCATTCCTTTGGGCAGCGCTCTCTATTAGATAAAGTGATTGGCAGGACAGTCTCACAGGCAATCTTACACTTATATACTGATTCCAGGTATGTTGCCTTTGTTATTTCAAAGCCCCAGAAACCATACAAACCTTAAAGCCTTCATAGGATATTCCCCTGACTCCCATGTGGGACCAGAAGCAGAAAGGGATCAAAGTAGTTCTGTATTAATGGTACGCTACTTTTCCCTTCCCCTGTATCTGATAAACAATATATTTATAGGCAGAATTGTGTCTATGTAAATAAAATATTTTTGAGGGCCACATCAAATCCAATATGCATAGCAGAGGGACAATAACAATACATCTGTAGCCTTACAGAGCATTTATTTTTAGATGGGGTCACTGACCCCCATTTGAAAGCTGGAAAGAGTCAGAAGAAGAATGGAAATAATTCAAAAACTATAAAGAAAAGAAAAACGAAGACCAATTGAAGAGTTGCTAACAATTAGCCATTCTATAACATACTAAAAGTTATCTTAAAGGGATCCTGTCATCGGAAAACATGTTTTTCCCCAAAATGAATCAGTTAATAGTGCTACTCCAGCAGAAGTCTGTACTGAAATACCAATTCTCAAAAGAGCAAACAGATTTTTTTATATTCAATTTTGAAATCTGACATGGGGCTAGACATTTTGTCAATTTCCCAGCTGCAGGTGACTTGTGCCTGCACTTTAGGAGAGAAATGCTTTCTGGCAGGCTGCTGTTTTTCCTTCTCAATGTAACTGAAGGAGTCTCAGTGGGACATGGGATTTTACTATTGATTGTTGTTCTTAGATCTATCAGGCAGCTGTTATCTTGTGTTAGGGAGCTGCTATCTGGTTACCTTCTCATTGTTCTTTTGTTTGGCTGCTGGGGGGGAAAGGGAGGGGGTGATATCACTCCAACTTGCAGTACAGCAGTAAAGAATGACTGAAGTTTATCAGAGCACACGTCACATGACTTGGGGCAGCTGGGAAATTGACAATATGTCTAGCCCCATGTCAAAATTTAATATAAAAAAAATCTGTTTGCTCTTTTGAGAAATGGATTTCAGTGCAGAATTCTGCTGGAGCAGCACTATTAACTGATTCATTTTGAAAAATTTTTTTTTTCCCACAACAGTCTCCCTTTAAAGGTGAACCACCCCTTTAAAGTTTAAAAGGCTGCCAAGTGGCAGAATAGGCCTCCTAAAGCCCACCAGAGAATCTGACACCCCAAGCCTACTCTCAAAGCAATTGCATATAGATAGTGTGAAATGTTCTAAGCTTTTGACGCATAGTGGAAATGAGGATGGGCTGATGACAATTCTCACTAGCCGGGGACAAGCAGAGACTGGAGCCACCAGGGGTTGATGGACGAATTTCTCGGTGAAATCGCAAAGTTTAACGAAAAATTTTGAAATTCTGACATTTTCACAAAAAAATTGTGAAAATCTGAAATTTTCACGAAAAAATTGTGAAAATCGGACATTTTCACGAAAAATCGGGAAAATCAGAAATTGACTCCCACATCCAAGCTGACGCTGGCGTTAAAGTCAATGGGCGTCCGAATAGTGTTGACGTGTGCTGATTTTGACGCGTGCGACTTTTCGGACGCGCAACCAAAAAAAAGGTTTGCAAATGTATTTGCTAGCTGCGAAATGCGGAAATTCGCAGCGAAATTCCTGCCAGCCAGATTTATTCGCCCATCACTAGCCACCAGGAGATCCTCTGTTAGGTAAAAACACTCCCACATGAGATAATGTTAAACTACTACCCCACCCACTGGACTTCAGCTGTCAGTAAGATGTGAGAGTTGTAGTTTAACGTATAAAGGGACATGGTTTGGGCAAATCGATGTAGTATTCCGTTGTGCGTGCATTAAAATAGGACAGAAATAGCAGAAAAAGAGAAAACAAGGGGGCGAGGCTGAGTGGGTGAAACAGACTGAAATGGCATCGTAGGGTTTTTGAGGGATTGTGGATAATAATAAAAATGCATGGAGTATCATCATGTGTAAAGAGAGAGCAGCAGGGGTGCAGATCACTGATCAGACAAATGGTAATGGGCCTGCTGCAGTCTCAAGGGCTCACAGAATCATCTTATGTATATAAAGACTAATCACATCTTGGGGAGAAAACTGTTTGACCCCAGAGTGCAGGAAGCCCCATAGAAAATACGCTACAAATCAGCGATGTGGCAGTTGGAGACATCATTTACGCTGATCTCTCTGCCTGGTGAGTGCGGCCAATCCCAAAGTGGCGCCTAGTTCTGAAATCGTTTCTGACAATGGGAATGTGTCTGTGTAAAGGAACAGAAGCCCCAGGGAAAGGGAGGTGGGTTTTAAAGATCTATTTTTACTCCAACAACTTTTTAAAGGGTCATTTTTATCCTGTTTTTTTTGAGCACAACCCCTTGTTTCTGACCTTCCTCTTTCTTTAAAAAGTGCTTCAGTCCATTTCAAAGTCCCATGCGCTGCCTCAGGCCCCCTTCTGTCAATGCCGTAGACATGCCTTTTATGCAATACAGTATGGCTAACAGCCAGTCACAGATAACTGACAGCTAGAGCCAGTCCATAAAGCACAGTTAGCATTAACCCCTTCCTTGCTAGTGGCAAGGGGAAATCATCATGCTAGCAACTGTCTATGTCTGTATAGTAATAGTCCATACCTCCCAACTGCCCCGTTTGTCATGGGACAATGCCAGGGTCGGACCGGAAAAAACCCAGTGGGCCCGACCCTCATAGGGCCCCTGCTGGGCTTGACCCCCTATCCCGATATTCCTTTTTTTTAAAAAATTTGGCCAAACGCTGCATCACAGTAGGAGGGAGGGAGCCCTGGATAACAGTCCCAGTGGACCCAGGCCCCCCAGTCCGACTCTGGACAGTGCTGATTTTGACAGCTCGACCCACAGTCCCCGGTTTGTTACTGAAATGTCCCGACTTTCTCTTTGATCTCCTGCAAAGCCAGAAAAAGATACAAAGTTTCTAAAACCTAATTGGCTTTTGGCAAAGAGCCCAGAATAGATACTTAGAAACTTTTGTAACAATTTAAGATAAGCAGGTCTGAAACTGACTTTCAGCTTAAAGGGCACTTCACCTTCATTAGCAAAACTGTAATAACACATTAAAACCACAGAAATGTGTTCAAACTTTAATAACCTGCCAAATTTTGTAAAATGAACATCGTAATTAGGGGGCGTGGCCACAAAAATGGGCGCGGCCAAAAACATTTCACCACGCTCCACACGCCAAATCTTTTTGTCCCTCTTTCTATTTCCAAAATGTTGGGAGGAATGAAATGGTCATTGAAATAATTGTTATGTGCTTATAGAGAAAACATTTATAATCATTTCTTTTTCCCCATCAGAAACAGCCTACTGGCTTCAGACTTTAAAAATGTCATTCTAACTCCAATTTATCCGGCCAGTAGATTCGGCCAGTAGAAAGGCATGAAGAGTCCTAAAACCTGTTACTCAATGGCTCATCTCAGGCTTAGGAAAGTCAAGATATAATGGGTCTCCAGCGCCCTCTGCTGTTTAGAATCAAAGGTAAATGGCATCATCACCTTATCATGATAATAATGAAAGGTTTCAGCCTTGCTGAACTGGAGGCTGGCACATTCTGACAAGTGCAACAATGCGTCTGTTCCTTTGATCAATCACTAAACTCTGCAACACATAACCCATTAGGTAGAAGAAGTAGTAACACAGATGCACCCAGCACTTACCTGGCAATGTTGGCGGGTGCTGGTGCAGCAAAGTGATGTTATCAGCTCTGTGCCCCTTATTTTAGAAAGTGACATAGAAGCACAGAGCTGGTGACAGATGGGGGTCTTACTGCTTTGATGCTTTAAATTTAAAAGAATGTAGCAAGGCGACTGGTGCTGCCTGGATGTATATAAACTACGTAGACTGGAGGGCCTTCTTAATAAATCCTAAGGCCTAACAGGATGGAAAACACCCAACCTATGGCACATGCAGGTGTTGACAGAGATGGGACCCGTCTATTACCAACAACATCTGCGTAGGGCAGTCGGATTCCCACCTGAAATGCCACTGCAGACATATAAGTCATGAACAATGCCAAGAACTGCATATCTCCCAACATTTTGGAAATGAAAAGAGGGACAAAAAAGTTGGCTTGCGTAGTGCGGTGATTTTTTTGACCACGCCCATTTTTGTGACCACACCCAGTATTTACCATGTTCGTTTTACAAAATTTGGCAGGTTATGAAAGTATGAAAATATCTTTGTGTGTTTTTTCAGTTATTATAGTTTTGCAAATGAAGGTAAGTTGCCCTTAAGGGCAAGGGCACAGGGGCCCGAACTGCCTTCCCCCTGCTATAATGAGAAAACGCCAGCACAATGGCACTCAGGGCGCTTTGATTTCGGAAGTCGCCCGAAGTTGCCTCACAAGGAAACTTTGGGTGACTTCGGAAATTGAAGCGCCGCAAGTGCATTGGCGTAGGCGATTTATCATTTTAGCAGGCAGAAGACAGGGTAAGGCAGTTCGGGGAGATTGTCGCCCCGCAGAAGAGGCGATTAGTCGCCAGACGACTAAGTCTTCCCGAATCTGCCCCTGCCTTTAAACTGTAAGTCTAACTTTTCCCAAGGGACCTGTTATCTTATATTGTTACAATTACTTATTTGCTTATCTAGAAACTGTTGAGCTGTCAAAAGAGGGACTGTCTCTCTAAAAACAGGACAGTTGGGAGGTATGGAACTGGTACATTAGTCAGTTTTTTGTATGGCAAATTACAAATATCAGTATTGTTTGCTTGGTGCTTGGACATTGTTCCACAATAATGGAAACTGTCATGGGAAAAAGTTTATGTTTTCCAAAACGCATCAGTTAATAGTGCTGCTCCAGCAGAATTCTGCACTGAAATCCATTTCTCAAAAGAGATTTTTATATATTTAATTTTGAAATCTGACATATTGTCAGTTTCCCATTTGCCCCCAGTCATGTGATTTGGCCTCTGATAAACTTCAGTCACTCTTTACTGCTGTACTGCAAGTTGGAATAATACCACCCCCCCCAGCAGCCTAACAACAGAACAATGGGAAGGTAACCAGATATCAGCTCCCTAACACAAGATAACAGCTCCCTGGTAGATATAAGAACAACACTCAATAGTAAAATCCAGATCCCACTGCGACACATTCAGTTACATTGAGTAGAAGAAACAACAGCCTGCCAGAAAGCAGTTCCTTCCTAAAGTGCTGGCTCTTTCTGAAAGCACATTGCCAGGCAAAATGATGGCGCCTACACACCAATATTAAAACTAAAAAAATACACTTGCTGGTTCAGGAATTACATTTTATATTGTAGAGTGAATTCTTTGCAGTTTAAAGACCGTAATTTAGTAATAAAAACAGAATCCCCTTTACATTCACAGGTATGGCAAAAAGTCAGGGACAATCCATGATTGGGCTAATCCCAACCACCTGAATCAGTGGACAGATACAATGACACCCGGCCTGCAAGCCTGACACATACACACAGAGATATTATTTTGGGTGCTGTACCTCAGTTGGCTTCCTCTGCAGCCCGTACAACCCATGCAGTGCATCTTCCTTTGGCTTTCTCATTTCAGGTTTGTGTCATGCGAATAAAGAACTTGAAATGAGGAGGCTACACAGCCCTGCACACAAGACAACCTGTGATGGCATGTATGAGTAAAATCCAGAAGAGCCACTTTGTATTCCAAATATTTTGTGTGGTTTTAAATGCCTTAAAGCAGCCAGCAGGGACGCAGGGAAGCTTGGTTGTAGCAGATGAAAGCAAAGAGTGCATACATTAACAAGTTGGGGTGGGGTAGTAATAAAGTTGTAGTAGGGGAGATAACAGGTAAAGTCTACCTATAATAGCTGCCTGGAATGAGAACATGGCAAATTGTCAGGGAAGTACAACCACAGCTCTAGGATAATATGGACCTTTATACAGTATTTGCATAAGGCCTACGTCCCATAACTGTAAAATATATTTACTTATCTATCACAGGTAATTTTTCTGCCAACATGCTTACACTCACCCCCACCAACTTCCCAATAGATGGGAGAACATGGAAGCCTGCTATTGGATTTAGCTATTCAGGCACATATACTAGCTACTTGTGTCAAGTGGACAGGCAAAAGAACAAATTACTTTGGTACATAAGCACTAGTTAATTAACTACAGCAAATTCTCACAAGCACTAGCCACTTGGTTAAAGTCAATAGGCACAGCTACTAGCTACATGGGTTCAGTGAATAGGCACTGGCTACTTGGCTACAATAAATAGGCACAGGTACTAGCTACTTGGGTACAATTGATAGGCACAGACACTGGCTACTTGGGCTCAATGAACAGGCACAGGTGCTAGCTATTTGGGTTCAATCAACAGGCGCTAGCTACTTGAGTTCAGTGAACAGGCACTAGCTACTTGGGTTCAATGAATAGGCACAGGCGCTATCTACTTAGCTTCAATGAAGAGGCGCTAGCTACTTGGGTTCAATGAACAGGCACAGGCGCTAGCTACTTGGGTTCAAGGAATAGGCACAGGCGCTAGCTACTTGGGTTCAATGAACTGGTGCTAGCTACTTGGGCTCAATGAACAGGCACAGGCGCTCGCTATTTGGGTTCATTGAACAGGCACAGGTGCTAGCTACTTAGGTTCAATGAACAGGCACTAGCTACTTGGGTTCAATGAACAGGCACAGGCGCAAGCTACTTGGGTTCAGTGAACAGGCACAGGCGATAGCTACTTGGTTTCAATGATCAGTCACAGGCGCTAGCTACTTAGGTTCAATGAACAGGCGCTAGCTACTTGGGTTCAATGAACAGGCACAGGCACTAGCTACTTGGGTTCAATGAACTGGTGCTAGCTACTTGGGTTCAATGAACAGGCACAGGTGCTAGCTACTTGGGTTCAAAGAACAGGCACAGGCGCTAGCTACTTGGGTTCAATGAACAGGCACAGGCGCTAGCTACTTGGTTTCAATGAACAGTCACAGGCGCTAGCTACTTGTGTTCAATGAACAGGCACCAGCTACTTGGGTTCAATGAACAGGCACAGGCGCTAGCTTCTTGGGTTCTATGAACAGGCACAGGCGCTAGCTACTTGTTTCAAGAACAGTCACAGGCGCTAGCTACTTGTGTTCAATGAACAGGCACAGGCGCTAGCTACTTGGTTTCAATGAACAGTCACAGGCGCTAGCTACTTGTGTTCAATGAACAGGCACAGGCGCTAGCTACTTGGGTTCAATGAACAGGCACATGCGCTAGCTACTTGTGTTCAATGAACAGGCACTAGCTACTTGTGTTCAATGAACAGGCACAGGCGCTAGCTACTTGTGTTCAATGAACAGGCACAGGCGCTAGCTACTTGTGTTCAATGAACAGACACAGGAGCTAGCTACTTGGGTTCAATGAACAGGCACAGGCGCTAGCTACTTGGGTTCTTAGTGCTTAGTACAGGCACTAATTACTGGGGTTCAATGGATATGAACAGACTCTAGTTACTTGGGTACAATGGATTAGCCCACATACTAGCTCTCTGGGTTCAATGTATAGGAATGGGCAATAGATACTTGAGTACAGTTGATAGGCAATGCCACTAGCTACTTGGATTCAATGTATAGGCACTAGCTATTTCAATTCTTACAATGTATTGATGGGCACCGGCCCCAGCAACTTAGTATCAGCAGACAGACACAGGGACTTACTATTTGCTAACAGGGTACAGTGGATACAAAGATGGACAGGCTACTTGGAATTAGTAGATATGCACCGCATCATGGGCAAAAAGTATGGCTGTTTGTGTTAGCTTTTGTGCCTGGCGATTTGCATTTATGAATTTCACAAAATGCTTCCAATGAAACAACTTCATGATATACATATACCTATAAATATCACTATGAAGACTGATGGAGCACAGGTCAAAGGGGAACTCTCTGAAGGGGTGCCGTGCCACCTCCCTTTCACTTGAATGGGAAATGAATGACAGCTCTGCACTGACTGAGTATTAGGGGGGCCTGTGAGCTAATTGGGTAGTATAAGCGCCATCGTAGGTGTTCAGTTGTGTCTGCACCAACACCCCAGTGTCACAGGCAAGCAAAGAGCTGCATCTGTGGGCTTAAGAAGCCGGGCAGAGCTTTGATGTTCTCCCAACTGTATATTCAGCCCGGCTGCACGAGGAATGGATATTCCAGAGGGAGAACTTTGAAAATTATGAAACTCCAGCAAAGTGTAATCAGAGATGCCAACCTCAAGGGGGAAGAAGAAAAGAACGACAATGAATATAAATGGGGAAAGATTGACACATGGGGGAAAGTGAAAGGGGAATGTGCAGAAAATGGTATAAGGCTGGAGAGAGAGGAGTTAATGATAGAACTGTAAGGAAAGGGAAGAACATGACATTGTAATTAATTCAAAACAAAATGCAGTTCAGTGTGTGCACAGAGCATAGGTTTTTGCATAAATACATATGGGTGGAAACCACCATATTGCTTCTTTAGGACCCAGCTCCATGCAGTCCAACACCAACAACTCTATTATTACTATTAATCCCGTTTCATTGATGTCTATGGAGAAAACCCTCTATCCAAGCAATCAATATGGCAGATCGCAATATGCAACTATGCCGAGCAAATGATACATACCACATTTACACAGTTATGATTCTTTATAACCAAAAAAAGGGTCACTTATCCTCAATGAAACCTGTTCTATACATTACTGGAGCCCTTCAAAGGAATAATTAGAAGAGGAGATAATACAAGGCAGCTCAACAAGGCAAAAAGAACAACTGGCAAATGAACATTTGTATTGAAAATAATCCTTAGAAAAGGTATATGCAACATATATGGACATATCATACATAGCATCCCGTGTATGTAACACCAGACCCTTTATACTTCTATTTTACTGCCTATAAAACAACACGTTACTTTGTAGTGCCAGCCGCAGGATGGATTATATTTATTCTAATGGGTGTGATCTGTGTCCCACAATCTGGCCCCTTAGGGAGAATTCCCTGGCAGTTAGAGTATGACAATGATGCTGGTTGGATGCCGGCGTAAAATTTAATCACAATGGCTCTATTGTCTTTCACATCGCCTTATTTAAATACGGGAGCAGGGAACTAAGGCTCAGCATGAGGATTACTTTCGTCAGAAACCATTCCTCGCCCTATGTAGAAGTATCCACTTCTTCTAAAGGGAAAATGGGGATTCCATAATCTGAATAATAAATAATCACATTTATCACATGTAATAAAATAGTTATTTCAATGCCAAACATTTTTTTAGTTCAAGCCCCACTTGAAGGTTCGGTTTTATATAGCATAGATATAGGAATATGTCAGCGTATTAGTCATTCGTTTATAAACTCAAGAATATCTGGGACAGCAACTACATAAATCTAATCCACTTACAACTGACCTTCAAGTTGGGCTTTCAGGTGTTTTATAGTGTTCTGTGGCCAAGTCCTTTTTGAATGATTGGGCTTTCAAGTGTACCTAAAAAAGCAAATAGCCATTCACCTGAATTCTCACCCTAACTGGCCTTCAGGCTGAGCTCCTGCCACTGCTCCAACGCAACCCCCCCAGGAGTGTGTGTGTTTTGGGAAACTAGGTGGTAATTCTGTGGGTCATAGTACAACAAACTGAAGGACTTCTGGAAACTCCACCTTCTATACTGATGTAGTCACAGGAAACTGAGAACATTTATAAGGAGAACTGCTGCCTCTGGACTTATATCTAGACTGGCTCCCCACCATGACTCCTACAGTGCCCAATAATCTCTGTAACAACATGGGCTACTCCACAGATTTAAGCTCAGCAGTGTTATTTTTACATTATGGGTATAAGCAGGTATATCAGCAATCTATTTGTTCCCAGAGTCGGTCCCTTAATGGGTGAAGCTTGGTAGAATTTCTAAAGAAGACATGGTCATATTTCCCATCGGGAGGGAAAGGGGTTGGCTACAGAATCTACAATGTAAGTAAAATTTGAAAATGTATTCCCAGTGTTCCAGCTCTTCCATAGCACTCTCACCATTCAATGCTCAGTGATCTCTGTCGGAATAGGGGCTGCTCCTGAGGTGCCAACTCAGCATCATTTCTCTTCTCCGACTTCTCCTTCAGTGACAGCCGGTTGGTTAACTTCGAAAGACTGCCTAAAGACCTGAAGTGAAAAGGATAAATTCTGGGGTTAAAATTGTCCCGGTTCCTCCTTTGTCCCAGAACCAAGCATAGAATATTTCTGGAGGTACACCTGCCTTTACCTACAATAATACAGGGAAAATTCGGGAAGACCGCCGGTAGACCTAAATAAGTGAAATTCAGAAGAATGGTACGGTACTGCATTGTATCGGAGAGATATTTTTAGTGTGAATGCACAGACTGTACTGCAGCAGAAAGATGAATCATGGCAGATAAGCGATGTCTATGAAGGCATATGTAATAGGCATCATACTGACTGCAAAGTACACGGACAATCTCAACTACCACGTGCATTAACATCTTGGAAACCAGGGCATGTACTAGGGATCCTTTAGCAGAAGACTCTGGTTTGAGAGCCTGAAATAACCCCTTTCAGAATCATATTATCTCAGTGAGACTGTGGTTTCCTTGGGGCATAAACACAGTGCTTGTGTGGAGCTGCTCAGAGGGGAATCATCTGGAATGGTTACATAATGAAACCCTGCTAGAGTCAAAGCAATTCAATTACTGTATAGATAAGGCTCCCAAACACTGGGGTGGAAATTTCATCATAAAACAGAGAGGGGAAAGCTACTCCTTCTTCTTACAACCAACATACAATGTCAGCTCTTTTGAACATTGTAATCTTTTTCTCCCTGTGACATTTGGCTCAACATTCTGACTACTCGTGGTTCTTCTTGAATGATCTAAAACTGAAGCATGATAAAAGGACAACAGTACTGCGCTTGCACCAACTACTTAATGGAGGGGATTTAGCTGCCTGGTGATAGACTGACCCATGGGTACCTCCAAGTATTCTGGATAATATTTTGCACAGCAACACGTGCTAATGGAGTAAGAGACACACTCCCTGTATGCAACTCTACATGATAATGGGTTTGGATGGAACAAGACCTTTAAAAGGCACGAGCACAAAACAATTATTTGGTGTTCTCTTCCTCTTTAGTCCCAATGAGAACATAATCATTTCCCCCATCAGATCATGTTGAGACCCTTAAAGGTGGCCATACATGTTACAATTACGATCTAGTCGCAGGAAAGATTGCTTGTTTTCACTACAAACATTAAGAGCTGAATCGTCAGATAAACAGGTAGAAAAAATAGAATTCTACCTTTAACTGATGCTTCAGTTGTATCCCATTGCTGATTTTTGGGTGCCTTCAAAGGGCCTTCCAAGCCAATATTTCTGTTTAAGCCTCTCAACAAGACAACCAATATCCAAGTCTTTTGCCAATAATGGCCGCCTCATCTCATACCATACATGCACCAAATATCTTATAAAACCTGTTTCATATGATAATATCTGTGCGTGTATGGCCACCTTAACACTTTAGATCTCTAGTTCTCTTGACCCTTCTGGCTCTGAAACCAGGCCACCCAAAATACTTTCTTAAGGTGGCCATACATGGGCAGTGCACTGTATCGGGCTGTATCACTCATGGAGTGGACTATATCGGGCTGATCAGATTGCGGGCCCTAGGGATCGAGGACTGCATCAATGAATTGATGTGGTCCTCGATTAGATGGAAATTTCAAGCCTGCCCGATCAACATCTGGCTAATTTTCAGGCAGATATTGATCTTGTAAGCCCATCAGAAGGAGTCATATACTGGCCAATAAGCTGCCAACTTTGTCTTGTGTATGGCCACCTTAACTCTTGTGCTTCAGGCAGAAAGGATAATCATACTGCTTCATATATTTATTCAGACAACATCCAGTCTGGTTCTAACCATTCTAAATTAATAGACTACAATACTTGTGGGAAAATCTTACTTGAATTGCAGCAAACCTTTACTTTCCCAGTATACAGTATCACTCCACCCCAATGCTTGAACTGAAAGACAATATATATGTTTTTTCTACCCAGAATCCTTATGGCAGAGGCCATATCTTAAGCTGAAAATAGATGTGCATATTCTAGCCTCATATGGTACGGCTCAATCTTCTGACCTGCAATTAACCATTCTGATTAAATAAAGTAGTAAAAGAACAAATCAGACAATATTCTGGCCATTAGTTGACAGACAGCAATTGTACGAAAGTTATGTCCGACAAATAGTAGTGACAGTCACACATGGCTATCCTCATATACAGTAAGCAATACATACAGAGATATTATCAGTAGCCCACAGAAATCTTCTAACCTGTCCCATTGTCTAAACGAATGACCGCCATGGCACAAAAAATGTCGGGACAATGCACACACGGTCTGAAACCTAATTTTTGTGCAACTTTATTTTTGTGTCTATGGTCAACTTAACCCTTTGTGATCATGTGCCACTGTATGTATTATTCCAGCATCGTCGGAGATGAGTGTATACACTCAAGAACTGTTTATCACCAGTTCAGTATGAATTCCAGATCCAGTTTCCAAGATCTCAGCCCAAATGATTATCTCGGATTTGTGAAGTCAGCCAGCTGTCAAAATAAGTTATATATATATATAAAAAAAAAGACAATCCGCTACATATTTGACTAGTGTGGGCTGCTATCTGCCTTTCAGCTTTGGCAGAGAGAGAGATTGGGGGGGGGGGGGAGGAAGAAAAAGTCAGAGCATAGGATTCCTAATTACCAACAGAGATTCGCTGGCTGTTAAACTTGGGTTTCAATGTGAGCAAAATAAGTACATTGACTATGCCAAAGAAGTTGCTAATTACAAACTGTAGATAGAGCATCAATGACTGTTATCAAATGTTCATCTTGTAGAAAATTAACCTTAATTTGTCTCCTTAGCCAAAGGACATCTCCTGCACCACTAAAAACAAAGAGATTTTTGGAAGATATTGGTGGCCTAGGCAAGAAGAAAAATATACAATTGGATTGCAATTATAAAAATGCAAAGCTAATTTATTGTAGCCCTGTCAACTTCTCCATGATATAACCCAAGAAACTCATATTTAATTAAGATATAATGAACATCATATGCTTCAAAGCAAATTGAGCATTAAGGTCTGGATGGCATGCAATGAAAATAAATCGTTCCTTCTACATATCTTCTCGAAACATCAAGGAACGACAAGAATTGATTGTTAAAACATCTTCCTGATTAGTGGCTTCAATATATTATTAAGATCAGGATTATCATTAAGGAGCCATTTAGTTTTCTGGGTACAGTAGAAGTTGGGGGGATTAAGCCCACCAAGGCTTTCTGATCCTTATTAGATCAATGATTTATATATAAAGCACCAACCTACGATAGGAGGAAATGCAACTGAGATACAAATACACACGGCACTAAATAAAGAACACCCAGTCTTCAAAGGACATTACTCAAAATGTAATTATGGGGGTGCTGGAATGAAGGGTCTCTGTATTCCAGGTTTCTCAAACCTAGCTTCACAAGCAGTTTCCTCTAAATAGCAGTGTCCTCTAACATGGGGTTTACCAAATCACTAACTGGACCACCCATGCTGCTGTGTGGATATACCAAATACATGAAATGTAGAGGGCGGGAAGGGGTGCTGATGATCTAGAACAGGGGTCCCTAGCCTTTTTTTAGCCACATTAAATTTTAAAAAGCGTTTGGGAGCAACTCAAGCATGAAAAAAGTCCCTGGGGTGCCAACTATGGGCTGTGATTGGCTATTTGGTAGCCCCTCTGTTGACTGGCAGTCTCAATGAGGCTCTATTTGGTAGTACACGTGGTTTCTATGCAACCAAAACTTGCCTCCAAGCCTGAATTCAAAAATAAGCTCCTGCTTTTGGGCCACTGGAAGCAACATCCAAGGGGCTGGAGAGCAACATGCCACTGATTGGGGATCACTGATCTAGAACATTAATGCTCAACCATTTATCCCACTCATTTTCCTTTTTAGGAAGGAGCATAATCAGAACATGTGTAATCTAATTCCAGTTTTGTAAAAAATGCATACAATGATATTCCAATAGAGAAGAACTGGAGATTAGTATTTTCGATTGGTTCTGTTAAGAAGAAACAGCACACACAGTCCTGCATGAAGCCTCACCAGAACTATAAATATGCCTCACAATGAAGCAGCTTCATGGTTTAAAGACTAACTCTAGAACCTACTGTGCCATATTATTGCTTAGCTTGCACTAAACACCAGGGCCAGTAACTGGTAGACCCCCTGTGACCCCCCCCAAATTAATTATCCTCAAGCAAGTAAACCAAAGAAATGTTTACCAAGGTACCATCCTGGACCAACAGCAATGGCAGGGAATAAACCATAATTACAAAATGGGAAATCAAAATAAAAAAGTGAATCGTTTAAGAATTTATAAACGTTGAGTTGAACTCTTCCATTGGATTAAAATTAGGGATCTGCCATCAGCAGCCAGTACATTTGATAATCCTCTTCCTCTACACTTGTCTTCTACTACTTTCCTATCTGTCCCCCCTTTTTTTCTCTCTCTCTTTTTCCCCTAACTACCCTCCACCCCACTTATCAACTATTATGGCTATATGATATCAAAGCGGATACAAGATAATTAAAGAAACCTTAGGTAAAGATTACCCGAAGACTGAGTGAAAAGTTGTATTAAGTTATATCAATGATACATAAGCTGTTGAATATATGTTTTACTTTATCTCAAGTTCTTCGGTATTTGTTTGTGTAAATGTTACTGAAAAAAAATAAAACAAATAATAATAAAAAAAAATTATGGATCTGTCAAAAATGATAGCATATGGAATGTGTGGTGGTGGGTCGCCTGTTCTGGCGGGCTCATTTATTAAAATGGCCCTGCTAGACACTTTTACTGTCTTTTATAGTCAAATAAATGTCAACTCGATTAAGAGCAGCCATGTTGGCAGACAATATTGGTCTATATATGGGCAAACTTACTAAGGAAGGGGTCCCCAACATTACATTCCAATGTAAAAAGAGTTGAGGAGCAACACAATGATGAAAAAGGTTCCTGGGGTACCAATTAAGGGCTGTGATTGGCTATTTGGTAACCCTATGTGGATTGGCAGCCTACAAGAGGCTCTGTTTGGCAGTACACCTGGTTTTTATGTAACCAAAACAAAGAGGATGGAAATAGCTACAACTAGAGACAATATAAGGTTTGCTATAATTATTTTTCTATTATATTATGTGTTGCTATTTCAACCGAATAAGTCATTAAACTCATCCATATCCTCTTTGGAAACGCTTAAGCTAACTCATTCGGTATTTGAGATTAACTCAATTACATCTTTGGCCCTGAGATGTGTTAGGGTAAAAAAAAATAATAATAATAATATTCATTCTTTCCAGTTCAATGACTGTTAATCTATTCATGATTCCCTGTCTTGTAATGAGAGACCGAGGGGCAATAGCATAAGCTTGGAGTCCTCATCTTCATCGTGTCAGATAGGTTTAGAAAGCTGAGCACAACACTGCACTTGTCAACTCAATAAAACAGATGGAGCAGTAAAAGGAAATGTTTCTGCGGGGTGTTTCTTAAGCAATATGTTTCGTTTTTGAAAAAAAAAATGGTTGAGTAGACAAAACAAGCATGGGGGCTATTTTACAAAGAGAGTGTTAACTGCCATCTGTATAGCTACTCCTGATCCTTGTGTTATTTGCAGCTGGCATTCTTGATAGTGGTGGAATTCAGTGAGTGCAGGTTAGTGATGTGCACATTTGGTCTATACCTCAGGTATCAGGACAGGCCCATGTCTTTAGCTTGAGGTATTGACGTACCGCATCAGTCCCTGAGTCATTTAAAGTCTGCAAGGTCTGGTAACCCATAGCAACCACTAAGCGGGTACCTATTATCAGTCAGCTGTGAAAATGAGTTTCAGAAGTTTCTATGGGTTACTAGACCTGGAGCAAACTTTACAACTTTTGTCACATTATCCCCTTGTTCATTAACCGTGGCAGTTAAAATGAACTATAAATATGTCACAATGCCAAAAATATAATATTGAAATCACAATGGAAAAAATATTACTGTGATGCCAAATGTCATCAATATCAACATGACTTCATAGTAGCAAAAATGGCCACCATGGCACAAACATATACAGGTATAGGATCCGTTATCCGGAATATCATTATCCAGAAAGCTCCAAATTACTGGGAAGGCCGTCTCCCGTAGACTCCATTTTATCCAAATAGTTCACATTTTTAAAAATGATTTCCTTTTTCTCTGTAATAATAAAACAGTAGCTTGTACTCGATCCCAACTAAGATATAATTAATCCTTTTTGGAAGCAAAACCAGCCTATTGGGTTTAATTCATGTTTAAATGACTTTTTAGTAAACTTAAGGTATGAAGATCCAAATTATGGAAAGATCCATTATCCGGAAAACCCCAGGTCCTGAACATTCTGGATAACAGATTGCATAATATTGTCATGATGTCATGATGTCATTAGACAGTGTCATAAGTAGGTAAGTAATACTATCTGCTACAGATGGAAATACCCTAAACAACCTCAAAATCAGCCTTAATTTTTTTTAAGGTTTTGGAATGTTCTGCCTTTATATTTTGCCTGAAATCAACTGTTTCAAAAGCCATTGAACTAAAAATGAGATTACATGAAAACTGTCTTCCAATGTCATAATTGTTATTGGAATTTACCCTTAATAAATTGACCCCCAATGTGAAAAAGTTTGTGCCCCTGTTTGTGCCACATCATTCACATAGATACTTTCTTGGATCGGATCTCCATTTAATTGCTTTTGAATATTTCTGCCCGCAAGACCAATTGTTAATTCAGTAAGCACAACCAATTAAAATGGCAATACATTGAGGGGGTAATTGAGATTATGCGAGCTCCTATATTGCACTCATTTGAATGATTAGCACTCGTGCAACCCAAGCTGACCCCTAGAGCCATCACTCACATCTCCATTTCCATAAACTATGAATATAGATTTCGATTTTAGCACAAGGGCACATCAATTCTCCTCTCCTTTGAGAAACTCATTGATAAATAGCATTGCTGAATATTTCATAACTGGGATACCTTTAGAAAGGGGGCACAGCAGATTTGTAGATGGTCCTTACCCCTCCCTCCTCCCGAGCCATGTGGTCTGCTGCTCATATTGTAACTCCACTATCCACTATTCCTATGAAATTGTATGGTGTGCAGGGCAGCACGTTGGGCAACTCTGATATACAAGATTATAGGTATTGTCCTACAACTACTGCTGTTATTTACTATAATGGCAAGACACGACTATCTGGTGGTTTATTCAGCTTTAAACCAACATAGAAATAAATGTAAAATAGCACCTGCCCTACACTATGTGCTCAATGGATCAGGATCCCGTCATTTCATATATCGACCATGGCTGAGTTTTCTTTAATAACAGTTGTTTCCAAGCCTGGGGGGCACTGTGGGGTCCCTTTTCCAAAGAAATACCTGTGTTTTAAAATGTATTAATGCAGAAAAAAGTCCCAGGGTGCCCTAGCTGGTATAGGAAATTTGGTTATTGAGCTGAGCTTCCAACGCTCTTCCTACCTGTTTGCTTCAATTTAGGGGCCGCATTGCTGTGCTGAGTCAAGAGCAGGTCCTAAACTGCACCAGGGTTGTTGCCAATAGCAACCACTTAGTTGATTTTGTTTTGTCACTTGTAGCAGACTGCTCAAAACTAAGTGCAAATTAGTTGCTATAGGTAACTGCACAGGTGCAATAAAGTGCTTGTCAGTTCCATTGTGTCCATTAAGATTAATACATTGATTTTTTTTTTACCAGTCTCTTTGTTACAAATTAAATTAAATAAATTAAAACTGATGTTCGTTAGGCTGCAAGGCTGGCATAATGTTATCGGTTCACAGTCAGCCAGAGCACTAATTGCATCTCCAGGAAAGAGATAAGGATCAAGCTACAGGTATATATATATATATATTATGTAGCAAAATTAATTGTTGCGGAGAAGTTGTTAGATGCTGTAGGGGGCAGGAGAGTGAATCGGGGACATGAATGGCAAGCGGATGGGTAAATGAGAAGGCAGAGAAGATTGCAGCAAGGACATGGAGAAAGGTTAAGAGTTAATACATGACAGATTTGTTTGCAAGCACCAGCAACTAGACAGATCGCAAACAGACTTCGACTGTTGTTAAACTGGAGCTGGCAGCATCCAAAGAGTTAAAGTCATACAGGTGGGGTATGTGTGGCCATACAGAAGAGATAGGAGTGATACATAGAATTATAAACCAAGAAGGCTTGAGCCAGTTAGACAAGATCTTGACACCTTGGACAATTTGGTTGATGCCTCAGCTCCCTGCCATCAGGTAATATTAATATTCCTAAGATACGAGCAAGTGTACAGCATCTGTTGTGCCTCTATGAAGTGTACTGACCAAGACAGGCCAAGATAAGCAATAAGAGTTATTACGGCATAACCTAAGGCAAGCTGTAACTCTATCCCAGGGATGTCTTCTGGACCCGAATCAAATATTGTTGAGGGGGGGGGGAGGTTGGGATTGACAAGCCGGAGTTTGCCACGAATGAGAACAACATATGGAGAGGAGATGGAAGCCTTTCTTTTTGACCGGCGTATCATTTATTCCTCCGCGGAGAAGAAGAAGCTGGACACCTGTTGGGGGGTTAATTTATGAAGCTCTCTACTCTCAGCCTTGGTTCACCTCTACTGTATCAATTTCTGCAGTCATTTCATGTGTCACAAACTCTGTCGTCCTGCATTAAATGTTACGTTCCTATAAAATAACTGCCGGCAAGTCTACATAGTAGCTGACACTTGCCTATGTCAAGCCTGTCCTTTATCCTGCACTTTGCTCTTGGTCAGCTTAAAGGTCTTCACTTACCTGCTTGTCACTGAAGGTCCTCTTCCTTGTCCACCTTCTCCTAAGTCACAGCGGGGCTTTCTCGTGTGGTCTGTAGCTCTCACCTGTGGTCCTGCCCATCAACGTGATGCCCTATAATTATTGTTGCCTGTCAAGCCAGAAGCTTGCGTGTATTTGTGCTTATTCGCTCACCTCTATATCCCTGTTCTTCTCTTTCTCACTCTTTTCTGCCCCTCTCTGTCTGTCTTTTTTTCCCCGAATCTTGTTTCTATAGAAACTAGATTAACTGGGAGGGGGGGTGGACTGTATCAGCCCCATGTGACTAAGATTCCAACACTGAAGAATCTCTCGCTCTTTTGCAACCCTGTTTCATTGGATGCAGCCTCTTTTTACATAACAACAAGCCATTGTTATAGGTTCCCAAAGCATCTGAAAGAAGGATGAGATAACAAAGGTCTCAGGTTCAGAGTATAGGGGCCAGAAAGGGATGCAAAGGACTTTACCCCGGAAGTGATGTCTGCAACACCTAGGGGAAGGCTATGCTGACCTATAAGTCTGGCTGACAGGGAGTACTTAAAGTTCTACAACTGCCACCTGCCCTAAGAAGGAATACCCAAAGAGCTTACTGTGCCACTTCTTCTTAAAAGAACATTGAGGAATGAGGAATTGATGAGAAAAGGAGATTGATAATGATAAACTTTCTGTGGAGCAGTGTTGCCCAACAGGTGGCCGTGGGGGGCAGACACGAAAAAAGGAAGAGATAGGATTCATCTATAAAGAAGTATTGCACAGGTATGGGATCCTTTATCCAGAAACCTGTTATCCAGAGAGCTCCGAATTACGGAAAGGCTGTCTCCCATAGACTCCATTTTATCCAAACGATTGAAAGTTAATAAATTATTTCCTTTTTCTCTGTAATAAAAAAACAGTAGCTTGTACTGTTCTCAATGTATTCCCTTAAGCAGTAAATATAGAAGCACTAAGAATCACCCTATGCGAAGTAGAAGTAGTAGAAGTAGAAGTAAAGAAGTTAATAGTAAAGAATAGAAGGGCATTTAAAAACTACAAGTCTGTTGGGACAGAAGCTGCATTTAATGAATATAAACACTATAATAAATGATGTAAAACATAAATTCGGAAGGCAAAGGATGAGGATAAGTCTAATCCCAAAAAGTTTTTAAGTATATTAATAGTAAAAAGATGCGGGTTGAGAGTGTTGCTCCTTTAAATAATGCTACCAGTATGGTTGTAACAGATACAGAAAAGGCAAATGTGTTAAATCAGTTATTTTCTTCAGTGTATACAATAGAGGAGTCAGTGTTCCCAGGCTCACTTCATAGCTGCACTGATGGCTCAGCTCAATCTAGTCAGTGGCTGACTCAGGATATGATTCATAAAGCTTTAATAAAAAATTTATGTAAAGAAGGCTCCAGGGCCAGATGGCATACACCCCCGAGTTCTAAGAGAGCTTAGTTCAGTTTTACCCCTATTTCTGATTTTCTTAGATTTGCTTTTATCTGGTATGGTACCTATGGATTGGAGAAAAGCTGATGTCATTCCAATTTTTAAAACAGGATTACGATCTCAGCCTGGCAATTATAGACCAGTAAATTTGACATCTGTGGTGGGCAAATAATTTGAAGGCTTGTTAAAGGGGAAGGAAACCTAGTTGGCGCAAAAACCCTCCCCCCCTCCCGTGTGTTGCCCTCCCTCCTCCCCCCTGGCCTACCCGTCCTGCTGGGCAAATGCCCCTAACTTGTTACTTACCCTTCTGCGCAGGTCCAGTCCAGGGAGTTCACAGACGACATCTTCTTCCACGCGATCTTCTTCCTGCTTTGAACGGCGTTTTTGCGTATGCGCAGTAGGAGCATTTCGCCGGTACGGATCTACTGCGCATGCGCCAAAAGTCACCCACACGGGAGGGGGGGAGGGTTTTTGCGCTGACTAGGTTTCCTTCCCCTTTAAGGGATCACATTCAAAATGTTGTCCTAGTGAATGACATTATGAGCAGCAATCAGCACGGCTTTATGAAGGATAGGTCATGTCAGACGAATTTGATTGCTTTTTATGATGAGGTAACTAAGATACTGGACAGTGGGGGGGGGCAGTAGATGTGATCTATTTGGATTTTGCCAAAGCGTTTGATACTGTGCCCCACAAACGACTGCTTTCTAAACTAAGGTCTGTTGGGCTTAATGAAGTCGTTTGCACATGGATAGGAAACTGGCTACAGGATCGGGTACAGAGGGTGGTTGTTAATGGGACATTCTCTGCTTGGATTAAGGTTCTTAGTGGGGTCCCCCAGGGCTCGTTATTGGGTCCACTTTTATTTAACTTGTTTATTAATATTAACTTGGGGGAGGGTATTGTAAGTAATTTATCAGTGTTCGCAGATGAGCAGAGAGAATAGGACAGAATGTTATAATTAGGGGTGCACCGAATCCACTATTTGGGATTCGGCCGAATCCCTGAATCCTTGGTGAAAGATTCGGCCAAATACCGAATCCTAATTTACATATGTAAATTAGGGCCAGGAAAGGAAAAAGTGGGAAAAAATTATTCTTTTGTGATTAAAAGTCACATTATTTCCCTACCTACCCCTAATTTACATATGCAAATAAGGATTCAGATTTGATTCAGACAGGCACAAGGATTTGGCCGAATCCTGCTGAAAAA
Source organism: Xenopus laevis (assembly GCF_017654675.1). Taxonomy (NCBI): domain Eukaryota; kingdom Metazoa; phylum Chordata; class Amphibia; order Anura; family Pipidae; genus Xenopus; species Xenopus laevis. Next base: position 114,856,104 of record NC_054387.1, on the reverse strand, counting down.
GGCCGAATCCTGGCCGAATCCCGAACCAAATCCTGGATTCAGTGCATCCCTAGTTATAATGTGAAATAAGAGGGAAATTACATTTGGCCGTTCGGATGTATTTAACCCTGTACAGTGGCTATTAAGATTCATTATTGAAGTCTCTTTAATGTCTCTTTAATCTGCTAGCATATTTACAGATAGCTTGCTGGAGAGCAATAATGATAAGAGGGAACGCTCTATTCTCTCTATTCTGGTGCATAGCAGGCAGCACCCCCTATCAGGAAAGCTTGAGCAGCATTAGAGTAGGGCCCTGTCTTCCTATAGAGCTTTTGCTGATCATTAAAATGAGGCTTCTGCCATTTTTGGAAACCTGAAATATGGTTTTGTTGCTTCCAATGGCACATTGTTTGTAATAAGCTACATATTAGCTGACTGAATAGGTTGTGCCTGTGGCTCCGTAGTTGTTATAATATCAATACAAATGATGGCACGAAGAAAGAAAGTAATACACAGAAGGAAAGCAGATGGGTAAATGGATGTGGATTTTACTGGAGTTGCCCTATTTTCACCCCCCTACCCAGACACCTGCAGTAACAGGTAAAGAATAATAGAGACAGGTACTGGTGATACGTCAGTCTTTTTTGGACAAAGGCAGAATAACAGGTGCGCTCAAGGCATACTTGTAACAGGGCAGCCATCAGGGGGAGCACAAGGGCTACAAGTGTACCGGGTCCGGGCCTGAAGGGGGGCCCAGCAGTGCTGAACTTTTTGAAAAATCTGGCCCCCCTTGACAGCGCCAAAGCCATGCCGCCTCCTTCCGAATTCCTGAACAGCCAAAATGCGGAAGTACTGAACAGCCAAAGACCCAAAACAGCGAAAATAGCCGAAGCCGAAGTCCCGAAGCGGTGAAAAGTCCTAAAGCCACAAGTTCAATTCTACTGAATAGTGATGGGAGAATTTCTCTTGTTTCGGTGAAAAGTTCATGGGAAAATCAGGAAATCAGAAAGTTTCACTAAAAAAATCTTGAAATTCTGACATTGGCGTTAAAGTCCGAATAGTGTTGACGCACCCCGGTTTTGACGCAAGCAACTTTTTGGACGCGCATCCGAAATTTTCACAGGACGGCGAAATGTGGAAATTTGCAGCAAATTCGTGCCAGGTGAATTTATTTGCCCATCACTACTACTGAACACCAATGTGTGGTTTTTTTGTTTTTTTTTTTTTAATCCCCAGGCCACCAATGTATTATTTTAATACTTTATATGCCCCTGCCACCAATGTTTTTTTTAAAAATATTCTCTGGGGCTCCAATTATTTTTGTTTAACTTGTAGGGGGGCCTTGACCACCAATTTTTTAAAAAAAACTTTTATGGGGGGCCCTGGAACCACAGTTTTTTTTAACTTGTAATATCTTTTTATAACTTGTGTGTGTGGGGGGGGGGGTTACCATTTTTCAGTGCTGATGTCTGTGTGGTCTTTTACCTGTGGTTTGTTGTATGGGGCCCCGTGATTTCTAATGGCGGCCCTGCTTGGAACCAGTATCTCATACAAACCTGCAGTGACAGCCCCCTCTCACACTACTTGTAATTTGCAGCTGAATTGATAGGAACCCCCAACAGAATTTAGCACCTCTTTATTGGGAGCAAGGGGTTAATACAGGGTGGGGGGCCTAGGAACAGCATGCAAAGGGTTGTTCACCTTTGAGTTAACTATTAGTATGATTTAAAAAGTGATATTCTGAGACAATTTGCAATTGGTTTTCATTTTTTATTATTTGTGTTTTTCGAGTTATTGAGCTTTTTATTCAGCAGCTATTTTGCAATTTCAGTTATCTGGTTGCTAGGGTTCAAACGACCCTAGCAACATTGCAATGATTTGAAGAAGAGACTGAAATGTGCATACGAGAGGCCTGAATAGAAAGATGAGTAATAAAAAGTAGCAATAAATGTGTAGCCTTACAGAGCATTTGTTTTTTAGAGGAAAGAGTCAGTAGAAGGCAGCAAACATTTCAAAAACTAACAAAGAGAAAATGAAGACCAATTGAAAGGCTGCTTGGAATTGGCCATTCTATAACATACTAAAATATGCATTGCTTTAGGAAGGGCATGGGCATAACTACAGAGGAAGCAGACCCTGCGGCTGCAGGGGGGCACAGGAGCTATAGGGGGCTCAATGAGGCCCTATTTATATACAGTTTAAAAAAAAATTGGTAAAAAAGGTCAACCTCTAGACATTTTTGGGGCATGAAATATACTTTGCCATGGGGCCCAGTAATATCTAGTTACACCACTGTGTAAGTCTTTATGACTTTTATTTTAGGGATGCACCAAATCCACTAATTTGGATGCGTCCGAACCCCTCAATCCTTTGTGAAAGATTCGGCCAAATACAGAACCGAATCCTAATTTTTACTTCCTTGTTTTGTGACAATAAGTCAAACAATTTCCCTCTAGGGTTGCCACCTTTACTGAAAAAAATTACCGGCTGGTGGGGGGAGTGCACAAAAAGGGGCGGGACATGACACAAAAGTGGGAGGGGCCACGCAGTGTGCCGCAAAAGGGGGCGGATCAACATCGTCCCTATGTCAAGAACACTGCAAAAAAGGTAAGTTCTGCGCGAATTGGGGGCAGGCCAAGGGCTTTTTTTAAAGGGTATTACAAATTACCGGCAACTGCATTGCCGGTAAATTTGTAATACCGTCCCCGGCCTTGGCAGGTGTTTTACCGGCTAGGTCGGTAAAATACCGGCCGGGTGGCAACCCTATTTCCCTCCCCGCCCATAATTTGCATATGCAATTTAGGATTTGGCCAGGCAGAAGGGTTCGGCCGAATCGGAATCCTTCTGAAAAAGGCCTGAATCGAATCCTGGATTTGGTGCATCAATACTTTTATTACATCAGGCTAGTGGCACAATTAGCAGGATCAGATGCTCGTGCCCTTTCTGCATGTGGGATCTCATGTTTTTCCATTGCTTGTTATTGTAATAAACAGAGTTTAAATGATTTGTTTTTTGCAGTTACTTAACCAATGTCCCGCACGAGGAGCACTTTACTGCAAGGGACGTTCTACAAACCGAAACACTAGTACTGGTGCTGTTGGCTGATATATTACCTGAATGATGCAGCACTGCCTGTGTTACTGAATAACAAATCCTACACTGACACTATGTTTAAATGGCTTGTTAATTATATTATTAATTATTATTATGTTCATTATAATTATGGGCTTAGCGTAATAGATCCCATACGTGTATGTAAGCAACGTTCCCCTCAGGCAGTCCGAGGATCCCTAATAATAAAGTATCATCCCATCACTCGGCTTCCTCCTTTCTGTCTCCATTTAACCCCTTTCCTCCCAGAGGAGCTGCTGCGCTGGAGGAGAACCTGTCACAAGTGATTGGGCACTGAGCGGAGAGGGCCACACAATAACATGCCCGGCAGCACTTATCTGACAACAATAGTGTCATTATCTGCTTCGCCGAGTAGATCCTTAAAAAGGTTATTAGCTAGAACTCCCTGGCAGTGGCAAGAGAGCAAAATCTGATTAACTCTCTCCCATTTAAAATCCTAGCGGCACCCTTTGCTGTTCATCACGCGCACTCTAACCTCCTCACTATTGCAGCTGCTCCAGAAAATGACTAATATATTCATGAAATGATAGCATTGTAACATCTCACCTACCCAGAGCGGAGAAGCAAGGCAGCATGAAGCAGAATGGGACAGTAAATAATCACGTCTCTATCGCTTCTACTTATTTCCACCTTATACTAAGGGGGTTATTTATCAAAGTCTGAATTTATCTCAATATTTTCTGACCAAATCCGCACTGGTTTTTTCGGCTTATTTATTAATACACTTTCCTGAAAATTTTGTTTATGGGAAAAAATCTTTTGGCCGGATTTTCACAATTCTTTTGGGATTTTTCACCCGAAAACTCAGATTTCTTATGTTTTTTGCCTGAAAACTTGAAAACTTCAGGGTATTGCATGAACCCCAGCGCACATCAAAAAATAATTGGGACTTCTCCCATTGACTTATATGCAACCTCGACAGGTTGAGATGCCGGATTTTCTGATTCGGACTTTCCATCCTCGAGGTTTAATAAATTCCGAAAAATTCGTGATTTTTTAAAAGTCCAATTTTATATAAATAAATCGCGAATTTTTCATCATTTTTGCATTCAGAGTTTAGTAAATAACCCCCAAAGTTTCAGCTGTGAGGACGCTCAGAATTCCTTCACTGGAATGCTGTATTTACATACCTCCCAACATATTGGAAATAGACAGGGGAACAAAAAGATTTTGACCATGCCCACACGCCCTAATTACTATGTTCATTTTACAAAATTCGGCAGGTTATGAAAGTTTGAACACATTTCTGCGGCTTTTATGTGTTATTACAGTTTTGCTAATGAAGGTGAATTGCCCTTTAAGCTGCAAGACAGTTTCCCCAAGAGACCTGCTTATCTTAAATTGTAACAATTGTTTCTATTGCTTAAATTGTTAGAAAAGTGTCTAAGTGCACTTGCTCTCTGCCAAAAGCCAATTGAGTTTTAGAAACTTTGTATCTTTTTCTGGCTGTTCAGTGCAGGAGATCAAAGAGAAAGACGGGACATTTGGTAACAATCCGGGACTGCGGCTTGAGCTGTCAAAATCGGGACTGTCTCATAAAAAATGGGACAGTTGGGAGGTATGTATTTAGATGTATTTTGAGTTATTTGGCTTTTTATTCAGCAGCTCTCCTAAAAGTTAACTTAAAGGTGAACCACCCCCTTTAAGCTGCAGGTCACAATTTATCAAAGAGACCTGCTTATGTAATTAGTTACAACTGTATATGATTGCAGGCTCTCTGCCCAAAGCCTCTTTATCTCATTAAAGGGGTTGCTCACATTCAAATGATCTTTGAGTATGATGTAGAGAGCAGGGGCGATCCTGGCAGCGGAAATTCGCTCTTAAAGTACGAGGAGCAGCATTTTTGCCGCCCCTGATACCTAGTGGGGAGCTGCCGCCTGAGGCGACAGCCTCAACTTGCCTCATTGGCGAAGCACCCCTGGTAGAGAGTGATATTCTGAGACAGTTTGAAACTGGTTTTCATTTATTTATTATTTGTGTTTTTGAGTTATTTCGCTTTTTATTCAGCAGCTCTCTGGTTTGCATTTTCAGCAATCTGGTTGCTAGGATCCAAATTACCCTGGCAACCATGTGTTGATTTGAATAAGAGACCGGGATATGAATAGGAGAGGCCTGAATAGAAAAATGAATAATACAAAGTAGAGATAAGTAGCCTTACAGAGCATTTGTTTTTGTAGATGGGGGTCAGTGACCCCTATTGAAAGCTGGAAAGAGTCAAATAATTTGCCATTCAACAACATACTAATAGTAAACTTAAAGGTGAACCACCCCTTTAATTTTGCAACTTTAGGTGGCCATACACGGATAGATCCGCTCGTTTGGCGATGTCGCCAAACGAGCGGATCTCCCTCCGATATGCCCACCTTGAGGTGGGCAATATCGGGCTGATCCGATCGTGGGCCCTAGGGCCCAACGATCGGATCCTAGCGTTCACCAAACGGGCGGTCGGATCGCAGGACCGCATCAACGAACAGATGCGGCCGCGATCCGACGGGATTTTTAATCCCATCCGATCGAGATCTGGCCGACTTTCGGCCAGATCTCGATCGGGGAAGCCCGTCGGGGGCCCCCATACACGGGCCAATAAGCTGCCGACACGGTCTGTCGGCAGCTTTTATCGGCCCGTGTATGGCCACCTTTTGTTACTTTTCCTGGCTGTTCAGTGCAGGAGATGAAAGAGCAACGTGGGAGGAGTCCGGGGTAGTTTGCAGCAAGTCTAGTAGATATATATTGATTTGTCACTGTGGAGTGGAATACAGGGGAAATGGAAGTAGTAGAAGACAAGGGGCTAAATTTGAATGATTTCAGTGAGGGTGCAGCTGAATGCCTTAGCATTAGAATATGATGTTTTTCCATTAGTGGGTTAAATGAGGATGATGGGAGTTGTAGTGCAAGACACGCCCACAGGACCATGTTAAACTATGAAACAATAGAAAGTCTGTGAGTAAACAGGCTGAATTGGGAATGTGATCGCTAACAGGCTGTGATAATGCCGAGCAGCAGACAGTGCCGTGAGCATATCCCTCTGGAGGCTTCAGAAGTTGTGTGCTCGAGGCTCTGGATTACAGCACAATAATAATAACATGCCTGGTGCCTCTGTTGTTCCAAACAAGCGACAGGAGTGAGATGTTGATGCAGGTTTCTTGCACTGTGCCCTGCAGCATCTGAGTCCTGTGATGTTCTTCAGGGGAAACAAATAGGATGCGTTGAGCCTTTCATATTACCCTCTAACAAGAACCGTTCAGCTTTACACTGCTAAATCTTTCCTGCCATTATAATAAAGCAAGCCTTGCTCTTACATACAGTATATGCCTGGATTTCATTTAAAGAATGCCAAGTGAGAGGATGTTATAAAAAGAGATCTAAATCCAAATAGAAAAACAAATGTAAACTTCTTCAAAGTGAACACAGAGACTGCTTTTTAGTGGTTTCTGAGATATTAGCAGTTATATACTGCCAATCAGGTCCGAACTGAGAATTAAAATAGGTCCTGGCATTTCAGGAACACAGAGGCCCAAACAGCCCCACCAGCCCACTAAATATTGACTTTCTATGGCACCTTATAGCAGCCCCTCTGGCATTTGCCAGAACCCACAGATTGCCAGTCCAGGACTTCTGCCAATACAATGTTTTCGGCCCAGCATCTCTCTCCAGAGTGTCTATGACTCTGTGTCTGACTGTGGAGCTGCTGATGAGAAATAATGTGCAGGTTCTGGCAACTAATTGTCACTAGCTGTATACGTATATCTTGTTCCTAATTTCCCCCACCCTGTATCAATCCCACCACTGACTCTGATAACTGGCTGTTATTTACCTATACTCATGTCCTCTCTGCCCCCTCTGTTGACATCAGCAGGTCAGGGCTGGGTATGTGAATCAGCGCAGTGTCGTGGGTCCTTTTGGGTTAGGTTCAACCTGGGACTGGGGTGTCTGGGGTCAGCCGCCTGCAACCTTTAAGGGGAACTATTGCGAAAATAAAAATTTAATATAAGCTTCCTCATACTGAAATGTTCTAAATACAATCAATTAAATATTCTGCATAGTTTCTGAAATAATCAAGTTTATCTTCATGATCCCTCTCTCAGCATCTGTTTCTCTTCATTCTGTCTTCATGCAGCAGTTGGGTGTCAGATGATCATTGACAGTTAGATCCAATATATCTTATAGGGGGGCTCCTTTTGCCTAGAAGATGTATTAGATCTCACTCTATTAAAGTCACCAGACATCATGTCTCTCTACATGCAGAATTTGTGCAAAAGGCAGTTATTTTGTTAGATTTTGTTTGTACTGGAATCAGTTATTTGAGTGAGCTCTAATTTGTCTGCTAGGAAAGGAAGTCCCCCTATAAGATATATTGGATGTAACTGTCAATGATTATCTGACACCCAACTGCTGCATGAAGACAGAATGAAGAGAAATAGATGCTGAGAGAGGGATACTGAATATAAACTTGATTATTTCAGAATTTTTTTTTAATTGGTTGTATTTAGAACTACACGTTTCGCTTAACTTCTTTCTCCAAAACTTTGATTGGAAGGGGACAAGTTTCTAGAGTCCAGGGGGAGCAGCTTGGGTCGACACAGCCTTTGAGGTCTGGGGCCCATCATGTTTTTTCCCAGTGACCCAGTATCCTAATCTGATCCTACCGCCTGGGTTGAGGATGCTTTTAAATCAGAAGCCTGTGTTTAGCAGAATTATACCTGCAATATCTTACAAACCACTAAAAACAAAAATTAATTAGTGGAAAAGTTCCCATATTATCCATCCAAGCAACGCTATCATCACACCTCCCAACTGCCCCTTTTTTTGCAGGACAGTCCCGATTTTGACAGCTCAACCCACAGTCCCAGGTTTTTTTTACTGAAATGTCCAGACTTTCTCTTTGATCTCCTGCACTGAACAGCCAGAAAAAGATACAACGTTTCTAACTGAATTGACTTTTGGCAGAGAGCTCAAAATAGATACTTTTGTAACAGTTTAAAATAAGGAGGTCTCTTGGGAGAACTAAGACTAATATCTGAAAGGGCAATTAGCAAAACTGTTACAACACATAAAAACCACAGAGATGTGTTCAAACTTTCATAACCTACTAAATTTTGTAAAATGGACATGGTAATTAGGGGGTGTGGCCACAAAAAGGGTCTGGGTCAAAAAATGTTGCCGCGCTCCAAATCTTTTTGTCCCTCTTTCTATTTCCAAAATGTTAGGAAGTATGCATCATCAGTAATAACACTACTAGCAGTAAAAAGCCCAATTACTAACCATGTGCTCACCTGGGCTCCTTCTGAGGCAGGCACCACCACCAAGTAGAATAGGGTCCTCAACAAAAACAAGGCTATGCACTTGCATGCTTACACCCCGATATACACCCCAATAGGTGGCCAGAGGGCTAATAATAAAGGTCTCCTGGGACAGAGGTCCCTGCTGATTTAATACTATGGTGCCATGATTACTTACTCTGCTTAAACATACCTGGGCTGAAGTGCCAGAATGGTGTAGGAAGTTAAAAGGATTCTGTCGTGATTTTTATGGTGTCGTTTTTATTTCTAAATTACACTGTTTAGACTGCAAATAATTCACTCTACAATATGAAATTTAATTCCTGAACCAGCAAGTGTATTTTTTTTAGTTGTAATATTTGTGTGTAGGCCCCATCTCAGGTCATTTTGCCTGGTCATGTGCTTTCAGAAAGAGCCAGCACTTTAGGGTGGAACTGCTTTCTGGCAGACTGTTGTTTCTCTTAATGTAACTGAATGTGTCTCAGTGGGACCTGGATTTTACTATTGAGTGCTGTTCTTAGATCTACCAGGCAGCTGTTATCTTGTATTAGGGAGCTGCTATCTGGTTATCTTCCCCATTGTTCTGTTGTTAGCAGGCCCATATCTGTGGGGAGGCCACAAAGGCCCGGGCCTAGGGTGGCAAATTATAAGGGCCAGCATGCCGCTCAGCCACTCTATGGGGAGCACTGGGGACATGCAGCTCCCCAGTGCTCCAGAGCTTGCAAAGGTGCCCGTGTGGGGATTTCCAGGGGCACCTGCCCACGAAATCCGGCGCTGGTTGCTGGGAGGGAAGAGAGGGGGTTGATATCACTCCAACTTGCAGTACAGCAGTAAAGAGTGACTGAAGTTTATCAGAGAACAAGTCACATGACTGGGGGCAGCTGGGAAACTAACAATATGTATAACCCCATGAAAGATTTAAAAATTAAATATAAAAAAAATCTGTTTGCTCTTTTGAGAAATGGATTTTAGTGCAGAATTTTGCTGGAGCAGCACTATTAACTGATGCATTTTGAAAAAAATATTTTTTTCCCATGACAGTATCGCTTACAGTCAATGGGTGTAACTAACAAATCCGCCCCCCCCCCCCGTAATTTTACCTTTCCTTCTCCTTTAAATAACATACCGATCCTCTAAAGACCAGGTTAGTAAGATGACGTAAATAAAACAACCAATAAGATGCAAAACACTGCATTCAGCCTTATCACGACCGCCTATCCCTTGGCTAATGCCTAGCTTGCTCATAAATGGGGCCCCATTAATAAAATAAAGAATGGAGAATGTTATATATTGACTGTTAATGTATGACCAGTAGATGGCGCTGTTACATGTTAAACTGATATGAGTCTGCTGATAATTGTTTCCTTAGCATCTGCCTCTCTATCTGTTCTTCCTTCAAACTTGTTGGCAGTTCAGCCATGTTTTCTCCTGAGTAAAGTTTGTTCTACTCCCAGCTGCTGTGAACATTTTCTTTACCACCCGTCGTAATACGGCGGGACTTATGCAATATGGATAAACCCACCTACAATAAACAGGAAATACCGACCCATTTTAATATGGAGGAACACCCCAACTACAATGTACAATATGAAGCAACTGATAGAGCAAAATGTCCCCTATAATATGGAGGATAGAAAGAGTACAAAGAATTGCTTGTTGCCTGCTGGAAAACAGCTCCTGCAATATCAAGTATCTACATTCAAGTGTGAAAAATGTTCCTTACAAATCTCTGAATTGTAAAACACCCCCTCTTATTCGTACTAAAATGACATTGTAAATCAGAGCTATAATAATTCAATAAAAATAATAAAGCAGAGGATGTAAATAAGTGATGCTCAAGGGGTCTTACTGGAGATCAAATAACCCATAAATTGTAAACATACCACATCTGCATTATATAACGTATTGATTCGCACAGAAAGCCACCGCTTAGGCTGAAAACGCCACTCAGATATAATACTCCCTTTTAATAAAAGTGCCAGATTTGAAAGGGAGCTTTTTTTTTTCTCAGCCCTGGGAAATGGCATTTTTTGAAGGAGGCCAGACAGCGATGACGGGGAAGCCGGCCGAGATGTGGTTACAGAGACTTGGCAACCGGAGCCTTGATGAATTTTATTTTTATGGAGCAACGTGAAACTCCCTTGATACCGACCACACAGCCTGAAAGGAGCACGGGGCACAGAGAATGAGGTGAGCTTGGCTGCAAAGTGGGATTTGGAAAGCGTATTAAGCCATTAGTAAATATGTTACACTTACAAACGGAGATATGTGAAGTTGTACAAACAGGAGTGCTAAGGGACCGGTTCCTGCTAGGTGCACAGTGTACTAACAGCACTGACATACAGTCACTATTTATTGGGCTGGTGAAGGATTGTTTGGGCCTCTGTGTACTTGAAATACCAGGGCCTATTTTGCTTCTCAGTCCACGCTTGTATGGGGCCTACTGAAGAGCCAGCCTGACTGATACACTGACAAAAACTGACTAGATAGCAATTGAGCAGATTTGAAAATTCCTTTGAATGAAGACACATTGATGCGACCCCTGTTTGACAGGTCTCCATAGGCCCCAATGGATGATCTGATCATTGGCTCAGCATATGGTTAGCTGAATTAGGCCCAGAACTGCTCATTTGGTTACCTAAAAAAAAACAAGCAAATCTGGCCACAAGTGATGTGCGGACTGACCTGAAGCCTGCGGCATACCCCTCAACATTGTGGAAATAAAAAGAGGAACAAAAATATTTGCCGCATGGAGCATGGCGAAAATTATTTTGGCTACGCCCATTTTTGTGGCAGCATCACCTAATTACCATGTCCATTTTACAAAATTTGGCAGGTTATGAAAGTCTGAACACATGTATGTGGTTTTTTATGTGTTATTACAGTTTTGCTAATGAAGGTGAATTGCTCTTTAAACTGAAAGTCAGTTTCCCCAAGAGACCTACTTATCTTAAATTGTTACAAAAGTATCTAAGTATCTATTCTGGGCTCTCTGCCAAAAGCCAATTAAGTTAGAAACTTTGTATCTTTTTCTGGCTATTCAATGCAGGCAGGGTCAGAGTGGCGGGGCCCGGGGCTTCTGCATCAGGGCGCCCCTCCTGACCCTGGGAGCTGCTGCTTCAGGGCCAGCAAACCCCCCTCCCAATCAGTGTGCATTAGCATGCATCAGCACGCCCCCTCGCACTGGTTGTTTGCAGCAGGAAGAAAACAAGGGTGCGGAACTGGGCTGGCAGGGCCCACTACAGCCCTGGGGCCCACCGGGTTTTTCCCAGTGTCCCGTCAGCCCAGTCTGACCCTGAGTGCAGGAGATCAAAGAAAAGGTTGGGACATTCCAGTAACAAGCCGGGGCCCGCCACAGAATTTTTTTAACTTATAAGGGGGTCCTCATCATCAGTGGCTTTTTATAACTTGTGGGGGAGGGGGGGTTACCGTTAGCGCTGATATCTGCCTGGTCTTTTAACTGTGATGTGGGATCTGGGTTGTGGCTTGAGGGCTGAGGTGGGCCCAGAAAATTTTGTTGTACAGGGCCCATGATTTCTAATGGCGGCCCCAGGGCCGCTCCAGCCATGAGGCAAGGTGAGAATCTTGCCTCAGGCGGCACGGAGCGGCCAGTTTCCAGGGGCGGCAAAAAGCCGCCTCTGGTAACTTTAAGAGCCGAATTTCCGTTTTTTAAAACGGAAATTCGGCTCTTCTAGCGCAGCGAGCGCAATAGCGCTCACTGCACTAGCGATGCGGCCCCTCCTCCACCCGCTCCGGTAGTGTTAGAAGAGCGGAGCAGGAGGAGGGGCGGCATTGGGGCTGCTGCCTCAGGCGGCAGCAGCCTCTGAAGCGTGCCTGGGCGGCCCTGCACAGAGGTCATGGCTCAACAAATTCTTCTATCATATTCAATGCTACCACTGTATCTAACAAAAGCAGGAATTTGAGAATCCTATCTATAAGGGTTTCCTGAAATGACAATGTGTAATAAGTACATCTTTCCCTGTTCTGTGTTGGTTTCACATTTCCCAGTGTATGGGAATGTATGTGCAGTCTATCCCGGGAGCAGCCTCCAGCTCCATCAGCAGAGGATTCAGGGGACAATGTATTTTAAAGGATGTCAGGATGGATATTCTAAATTAGGAATCAAAAACATTTGATGCTGAGCATTGAAAAGTAGCGGATCAACGCTAGTTCTTGTTATTGGCGTAGTCAGCATTCCCTCTAATGGTGAAACTCTTCTGTGGTCAGATGCGCTCACATTTAGTCTCTCGCCTGGGAAGACTCTCTGAGCATTTTCTGAATGAGAGTTGGGAATAATAATTTTAACTCTGCTGAGCTGTTTCCTTTCTCATCATGGGGGAGATGGAACATTCAATGAGACACAAATGCTAAAACAGTTAAAGGGAAGGCAAGCTCATTAACTTTCAGTAATTGCTAGACAATCAATCCCACCAATGGCTTGCTGAGGACGATGGGAAATGGAGTTAGGAAGAAGATATTCTGTTTATATATATATATTAGCTTCATTGGGTTACAAAATAGACCATGGTTTTCGTTTTTTTTCCCTTACTGTGGGGCCCAATTGGGTCTGTGGGTTCTGGCAAATGCCAGAGGGGCTGCTATAAGGTCCCATAGAAAGTCAGTATTTAGTGGGCTGGTGGGGGCTGTTTGGGCCTCTTTGTGGGCTGATTGGGCCTCTGTGTACCTGAAATGCCAGGGCCTATTTTAAGTCTCAGTCCGGACCAGATCAAAATATATGGCAAATGGGGGCATATCTTCCCGTAACTGGGTGTGATCAAGGAATACTCAAAATTGACCTCTTCTTCCAGTTTTTAAATGTTGGGAGGTATAAAACTTGACTACATTTTTTTATCTTCTTCCACCCATGCCAAGGAGGCAGAATTAACTGCTATATGAAATTGCTCGTTTTCCGAAAGTCGCCCAAAGTTGCCTGATGAGGAAACTTCTGGCGACTTCGGAAAACGAATCGGCTAAAATGTAAATCGCCAGCGGCAAGGCAGTTCGGGGAGATTAGTCGCCCCAAAGAAGAGGAGATTTGTCACCAGGCGACTAATCTCCCCGAATCTGCCTGTGTGCCTGACCCTAAAGGAGACATATTATATAAAAAAACAACAATGTACCAGTGCATTGTACTCCTTTAAATATAAAAGGAATGTGCTGAGAAAAGAGTGTGTTTTTTGGGCTGATTTATTGAGAATTTCTAAAAAATCCCCACTAGTCCTGCTCCTCTGTTCACTTTCGTCTGCCTCCTTTCCCAGGCTGTGCAGGGTAGCCGGCAGCACTCAGCACACTGCAGTTAGGGACCAATCAACAGCTAGGCTGACCTGATAGAGAAGTGAAGCCTGTTCTTGCTTTTGTGACTGCAGGGCTGTGATTGGCTGTCCCCACTCCTACTGTGCTTCTGGCAGGGACTGTTAGGACACTCCCACCCTTAACTGAAACAGGAACAGGGGCTGTAGCAGATCTATGGGGAGCTCCAATAAAGGGGCCATTTTTAAAGATAGTATTAATTGTTAGCCCAGAATGAAACCTACACCATATAGTATTCATTATTGCCTACAAGATTAGGGTTTTTTCATTTATCCTATACGGCCTCCTTTAATTTCCTTTTTTCTTGGCAAACAGCTGAGTTGCTCAATGGTACAGTGGTATCAAGTGCCTGTGAATTTCACCAGTTACAAAACAGCTCAGCTGTTTGCCAGTATTAAAGCTAGTGTGCCAATGATCATTGCAGTGTGGGGGAAAGATGAATGTGCATTCAGTGAATAGAAAACTTATCTCAGTAGAAAGAAAATGGTGGGATCATTTATCAAAAAAGGCAATTTTGAGAGAGATACAAAATTTAAGAAGATAAACAACAAGCTAAAAGTAAAGGAAAACTGACGTAAGCTTAAGGAACTGGTGGGGAGAATAAAATAAGAAAAGGGAAATAAAAGGCAGGGAAGGAAGATTATATTGGAAAGAGAACAGTAAATTATAAGTGGTTTGAGGAGTGCATTAAAGAACAACAAAGAAAGGTGAAAAAGAAAATGAAGGAGACTGCAACAGCAGAAAGGCAAAGTAGGTAAGCCAGCTATGCACTTAGTAAATTAAGGTGGTCGTTGGACCCCTGGAATCCATTTTTCATGGTGTGCCCATGCTGGCTCAGTCCAATATCGTCCAAGATAGAACAGTATTCTCTCATCTGCAGCCGTCTTATGCCTGCGTAATATGAGGGCATTTATATACTAGTCTCCCAAAAACTTTAAAAAACATCTAGTTTCATGTATTCTCTCATCTGCAGCCGTCTTATGCCTGCGTAATACAAGGGCATTTATATACTAGTCTCCCAAAAACTTTAAAAAACATCTAGTTTCATGTATTCTCTCATCTGCAGCCGTCTTATGCCTGCGTAATATGAGGGTATTTATATACTAGTCTCCCAAAAACTTTACAAAAACATCAAGTTTCGTCTTTCAAGAAGCTGTCGGAAGCTGATAAATTACAATCTTGATTTCTTGAGCACTTTTTAAGGAAAGAGCACTGCTAAAAAATAGCACAATTACAAGTGACCTCAATCTGCCACACAACTCAAAACACACTATTCCAATGTGGGTCGCTGTCTTCTCGTGCCGGAATAGGTCTTGCTGAGCAGTTCTATTTGGGAAACAGTTTGATTTATAGAAAAGATCTCTAGCTGGGAAGAAGCAGGTCGAAGATCCTTGGCAGGGTTGACGCTAGACATGAGGGTGCCTAGAGCAATGTGATATATTGAGAAGGAATTGCTTAAAAATAAATATATATATCGTTTGTTAACCTCAGTAGGAGTTTGCGGCTGTATTTTCGACAATCCATCGACAGGGCTCCCCAGAGGCTGAAAGCCTGAAAAGATGCACATCTTTCAGGGAAGTTGTGACCATTGTAATACTGAGGGAAAGGCACATAATATATTCAAGCTGTTACAAACTGAAGGATTTCTTGCTACAATTACAAATTCTATAAATGGTTAGAGCTGATGCCCTGCAACAATCCTGGGTTCCCATTGTATGTGGACAATGGTAACCTAGACTTATTTTGAGAACTGTCTGCCAGGCAGGGCACTCAAAGTGTTTGTTCCACTTGCATCATTTAGGTGGAGAAGAAACACACAGGGGCACATTTACTTAGCTCGAGTGAAGGAATAGAATAAAAAATACTTTGAATTTCGAAAGTTTTTTTGGCTACTTCGACCATCGAATTGGCTACTTCGACCTTCGACTAAGTCTTCGACTTTGAATCGAACGATTCAAACTAAAAATCGTTTGACTATTCGACCATTCGATAGTCGAAGTACTGTCTCTTTAAAAAAAACTTCGAGCACCTACTTCGCCACCTAAAACCTACCGAGCATCAATGTTAGCCTATGGGGAAGGTCCCCATAGGCTTTCAAGCCAATTTCTGATCAAAGGAAAATCGTTCGATCGATGGATTAAAATCCTTTGAATCGTTCGATTAGAAGGATTTAATCGTTCGATCAAACAATTTTTCCTTTGATCGTTCAATCGTAGGAAATGCGGTAAATCCTTTGACTGCGATATTCGAAGTCGAAGGATCTTACTTCGACGGTCGAATATCAAGGGTTAATTAACCCTCGATATTCGACCCTAAGTAAATGTGCCCCTAAATCTGTTTCTGCCTCTTTTTTACTAACTGTAATGTAAGGGTTTATTGTCTGCAGAGTCGCCTGGCGGATTCTTGTTATACCATTGATGGTATATCAAATTATCAGCCCACAACAGATCAATCTCATTCTAACTACACTATGGTGATCTAAGCTACAGTAATTGCTGATAAATATTTAACCGAGGCTGATTTTGCCCTAGTCACCAAGCAATCGCAGAAATACATTGAAGTTTATGGGTGACTTTTATGCGCTGCAATGTCTTTTTAAATGCAACAATTTTTTCCGTAGACTACCAAAAACTTCAAATTGATCGATTGGTAGGCCGGCCCGTGATTGACGTCTTGGGCAACCCTGACATAAGGTAATTAAAATTTCTATCTACAACTGAATTTTTGAGTAGTTAACTATGCAAAATACAGCCAGGCCTGTATTCATATACATCTTATAGCAAATACCTACACCTATATACAAAGATGTAGACGTGCCCAGGCTAAAGATGATGACTTAATCTCTTAAAATAATCCAACATAATTTGATTCTTTAGCAACACACAGTGTGTTTGTGGTACCTCATAATATCCCAGTACCCCATTGCCCCTAAAAAGAGCATCACTGAGTCCAGTGTCACCAAAAGTCCATGCCATGTCTCAAAAAGTTTGATTAGAGAGCCAATAAAAACAGTGTCCCCAGCAAAGAAATAAGGTTGCTACTTGGGCACTAATGATGCTCAGTATCAAGATGGACTTGCTAAGGCTCAGTAGAAGAATCTGACATTGAGGGCCGCCTCAATTAGATGCACACAGTACTAACTCTAATAGGTGTGACCTGTGATGGATATAATAGAAGGTTGTCCATGTCTGGGAACCACTGGGAGATCCTTGGATACTCTTGCAGGCCAAAATACATTATCCATAGGAAGCCTGGTTGGTTTTTCCCAGAAAATATAGCCACCTAAAGAAGGCAATGTTCATAGGAACCTTGTCTCAGTGCTGAGACATGAAGTATGATTCCCTCCGAAATTCAGACAGCCTTTCCAGAACACCTGGCAAACACCATGATGGCAACCAAATCACCAGATTGCTACATAAAAATTTTAAATTTTTACACCCGTAGACCTCATAAGAACTAGGCAGCAGCCAACAAGAGCTCAGAGGAAACGACATGGCCTCCTTCCTGTCTTGAAAAGTACACCATGTGGAGGGTTTTGAATATGGAATATTTGTGAATTCCATCCTATTTACACCTCCCTAGCCTTCGTATCTGCACACATGCAACCTCACCACAAAACACACGCAGGCCTCTTTGCCGCAAAACACAAACACACAGCCCAGTTCACCACAAAGCACAGAGGGGAATAACCTAATATCCAGCCTGGAAACAAGATCAGGAGCCTCCTGACCTCAAGAACCCCAAAGGAACGAACCAGGCAGAGTTTGGATAAACACAGTAACCTATATAATGGCTCTTGGGGCTTCCAGATCTCCATTTAGTGATTCAGACGACAGGCTGAAACTCCAGCTGACTTTAAAAAAAATAATTAGCTGCTCCTTCTAAGTGGGAATGCCTTGATATGTCTCCTGCACATTTTTGTGGCGGAATCCCACTTAAGAGCCAAAAAGAACTAGGCAAGACACGCAGAACTAAATAAACATAAAATCAATAAAAAATCTGTTTGCCTATTGACACTGGAGCACAGACAGCTGCCCAAAAAACGTGGAAAACACAGACAAGCATCTCAGTTGCAAATTATATTGACAGTAAAATGCTGGAGCAGCTAAAAGAGTTTTCCAGCTGATCATTTGCATGTAATTATTCCAGATCTGTGTCTGCGATGTAACCACTCAATGGGGTCTTCTCACAGAGACTGCTCATGGAATTGTCTCTCTGATTCTCCGGCAGATTTGGGAAATGAGGTTCTGAGCATATTTCCATTTGCGCGGAATGTTGAGTGGAATCAATACCCTTACTGAGAAGCCACTCCCAAATAACAACTTATTCTGTGGCAACTGCTCTCAGACTTGGCCATGACACATGTTTATTTCAAATACAGAGAAAACAATTATTGAAAGATTTAGTAAAATATGATCATAATTGTAGTTATTATGGTGTGTTAAAATGCTACATCGCAGGCCACTGAACTACCCTCCTATATTCAGCTAATGCTTGTATGTCTGAGCTATTTTGGGGGCAAATTAAATTAGATCCAATTGTCCTAGAGTCCACATGAAGCAACAGTTGTGGGTAGGAAAGGTTAAGGCTCTTACTCACTGGCATTTACTGTAAATGGGAATCTATTGAAGAGCAGGTATAGTAGGGAGAGATGATGCTTCTTTACGGTGGATCATATGATAAAGATTTCACTTCGCTCATAGGAAGGCTATACATATATGAAAACATTGCTTTATCAGTCATTTATATTGTTCTAGGAATAGTTTAAGGAATATCGTAAGTACTTGAGCAACTCTAATTTCTCCTTTAATGATCATTTGGTTCTTCCAGAAGCATCTAAAGCAGGTCATACATGTAGCAATAATATCTATGTTTCATTAGTTTGGTGGTTACTAGGTACCATGTTGCCCAGTGTACGGTGCATTGGAAGATGAGGAAATAAGCAGCTCCTCTTTACTTTCTGCTGATACAATTGCCCAAACGTTCAGAACAATAGAAAAGAAACAATGTTGTCTTTGGCCCCTCATACACTTTCTGTTTATTTGCCAATAAAGCATGCAGCTCCCAAACTGGCATCCAGGTTGCCTCCCATTCAGAGCTCCTGCCACCTTGCCCAGTGGGGGCTGTCCAAATTCTGGGGCTCTTCTCCTGATATACCCGCCTTGAGGTGGTTTGATAGCGGGCTGATCTGTTCTTTGGGTTTGGGGCAAATGTTCAGGTTTCAATGACAAGAATGCAGGCCATCGGTATGAGAACTGCATCAACAAGCCAACGTAGTCCTCGCCCCAACTAGATTTTTAAACCTGTCTGATCAATATCTGGATGGTTTGCAGCCATATATCTGTTGTACAGGTAAAACACTGGAATAAATGGTTCCAGTTTCTGCCAAGTCTCGTTACCCATATCAAACTACTAGGTTACTAGAGCGGCTGCAAAATGTGTGACTTTTATTGTACTGCACCTAAAACGTTTTACATTCTCATCTTAAAAATGCGGGAGTCACTTAATACACAAGGTGCTTTAATTGCTGAGTGTCAATGGATCAATGTCTATCTCATTTAAAGAGTCACTCTTATTCACACACAACCACAATCATACACACACACAGACAACCACACATTGTCGTCGTCTCTCCTCTGATAATCATTTTGCATTTGAGTCGGTATGAAGCTCTCCCTTCTCCCCAGCCTCGGCCTCGCCGCTGTTTAACTTGGCATCGGCAGCCAGAATAATTTGTTTCCATTGCAGTGAAGCCCTAATTACCTGGAATAAACTTTTTACACTAAGTGTGTTTGTTTAGCAAACTGGCCCTTTCAGAGCTCGAGCGAAGGCTGATTGATGAGAGCTCGATCGGCTGTGGGTCCCCAGTCGCCTGCCGCGTCTTCTGGCATTAAAGGAGTAGTGTCTGAGGCTGAAAAGGCCTCTCTCTGTCCCACTGTAATCGTATGTGACACCTCCAATGTTTGGCTGGGGTAAAGCTGGGGCTTCAGTTTGGACGCTGCTCGCAAATATTTATGCTTTTAATTTGGGCTTCTTTTTCTGGAGAGCTAATTTTATACAGAACAGTCCTAGCTTGGGGCAAAGACCGCATAGGACCAGGGCTGTTCTGCCACCACCTTGTATACCTGCATCAGAGACGGTAAACAGCCGAGCGTTGACATATTGAAACATACCGTAGTGAGGCCAGGAAAAAAAGGGGGAGGCTCTAAGGATTACGGGACTGAGCGCCCAGGGCCTTGGAGATATTGTGTCTTCACAATCCCAACTCTTCTGGGCAACAAAAATACACCTCATAAATGTCTATTTTGGACTTTAAGCTGATGAGCCAATGTAAAGATCAGAAATGATGAACGACAAGGGGACATGGCGCCAGGCCCAGCACATGCCAGAAGGTCTGCTCTAACAAACTATAGACAGTCACTATTTATTGGGCCGGGTGGGGGGTACTGTTTGGGCTTCTGTGTACTTGAAAATTCAGGGCCTATTTAGAATGATATTATACATATATATTGTCATCAAGTATCATTATTACCAAGCAGGTGTCAACCCTACAGAAGGCTGTGTATTCTTTGAATACAACTGAAGTACTTCTGTGTATTTGGTCAGTTTTTAAAAGTCAGGGACAATTCCACGGACAAACTTACCAAGATAGAATTAAAGTGGGACTGTCCCTGAAAATTAGAAACAGCCATGACTCTGGTATCTTACTTGCTTTCTGTGCGATATGTCTATCCTTTCATTACTGCTCTTCATATATCTTGCCAATTCTACCCTTTAGGAAATAAGGGGCTCAGCCAGTTTCTCCGGATATAATACTCAGTTTGTGAGTGTAACGCTTTTTGTACCGGTATGGGATCTGTTATCCAAAAAGCAAAGAATTACGAAAATCTCCATTTTATCCAAATAATCCACCTTTTTAAAAATGATTTCCTTTTTCTCTGTAATAAAACAGTAGCTTGTACTTGATCCAAACTAAGATATAATTAATCCTTATTGGAAGCAAAACTAGCCTATTGGGTTTATTATTATTATTATTATTATTATCGAGTATTTCTAGAGCGCCAACATGATTTCGAGTAGACTTAAGGTATGAAGATCCAAATTAAAAAAAAGACTGTTCTCCGGAAAATCCCAGGTCCCGGGCATTCTGGATAACAGGTTCCATACCTGTACATTAATGTATTAAAATAGAAAAACAATTTGCAGGAATAAGAATAACAATTAGCATTTTGCAATGTAATATTCTTCATTAGACAGTTCTTGAACTGCAAATTTTAATCACACTTTTAAGAAGTGCTTGAAGGTGTCGTAATCGTTTGGAGCAAACACAACCTTTTCAATGTGAAGTTTTATTCCATAAATTGCGCAAAAATTCGTTATCTTTCTTCTACTGTCGGAAGTGGTCGCTAAAATTTTTTTCGCACAAAGGCATACATTTTGGCACTGCTAATATTTTTCCGTTGCGGACTTTTATTACATTCCCCTGTAAAAGTTTAAAAGTAAACTGGCCATTTAAGATGACACAAAAGCTGACAAATACAGCTTATACCATGATGTGGAACTGCGCCAATCTCTATCCACAAGGGTGGTGGCACACTGCGGGATGGGGAAAAACTAAGAATGTGAATCGCAGGCGGGATGGCAAAAGTATCTCTTTGGTTTTCCGAAGTTGCCTCATGAGGAAACTTCAGGCGACTTCGGAAACAACGTTCGGACACGTATGCCATCCCGTCTGCGGTTCATATTCTTGCTGGCGGGAAGGCATTTCAGGGAGATAAGTCGCCCTTAGTAGTGAAGATTTGTAGATTAATCTCCCTGTGTGCCACCACCCCAATGGTTGCAATGCTGTTCTGTCGCAAAGCAATAGACAACTTTTAAGGGTGATGGGGACCTGAACTGCCACCGGTGATTTCCAGCATTAAAATGTTATAAAAAATAAGCACCATCATATGTTGGTCCCGATTCAAATAAATGGGAAGCACCACCAATTTGCTGTTTGAATATGTGCTCTGTGTGCCATAGCCCTAACACCGCCAGCCACTGGCATCCATTTGTAGCTTATTGCCGACCCCATGCCATTTACAAATCCAGGTTAGCCTTGAATCTATGCTGCACTGTTGTCAGGTTCTGCTGGGATTCAAGCCAGGGACCTTTGGGTTTCTGGCTCAATGCCTTAACCATTTGGCCAGGTGAGCAGCCTGCAGGGTTGCTCACTATATGTTACATGGCCTCTGCAGCCCCAGCCCAGTAGCAGCCTGAATGGTTGCAGTCAGCCAATCAGGGCTAACTCACCCGATGCACCATTCAGAAGGCATAGGACATCGCAGGAAGGAAGGGTATTTCGCCGCAGGATGTCCTAAAATGCATTCCGTATAGCTAGGTTGTTCCTGCTCTAGCCCTTTTTCCCTTGATTCTGCTTTGTCCAATCCCTGCCTTGTCTGGCTTTACCTTTCATTGTACTTTCCCAGTCTTGACCTCGACCTGACCCTTGCCTGTTCCTGATTTCTGCTTCCTGTTCTGCCTTGTACCTCTCCCTGACTTCACCTTGAACTGACCTTGCATTGCCTGTTCCTGATTTCTGCTTCCTGTTCTGCCTTGTACCTAACCCCTCCTGCTCTCCAGTTCTCTCTCCTTCTGCTCCAGTCTCCACTCACTATCCTGTCCTCTCGCTATCCTGTCCTCTATATCTTTGCCCCCCACCGTCCTGTCTCATCCTTTCAGTCTGCCCCCGATTTACGCCCTGACTGTCATGTCCTATCCAGTCTGTTCCTGTCCTGACATTCCTCCTGTTCCCCCTTCACCCATTCCAGCCTGACTCATCGTGTCAAGTCCATTCCTGATCTTCGTCCTCTCCAACCTGCTCCACTCTGTACCTGTTCCAGTCTGACTCATTGCCTTCGGTATATCCCCATGCCGTTGAAGTTTTCTGCTGATAGGAGCACCGGCCCAGGGTTTCAGGTATGTAAATACAATCACTTGGGGGTGCCTAACATTTGGGACCCCCCAAATGCAAGATGACTTTACTTCTCCTTTAAAGGAAACTATACCCCCAAAACTAATACGTAAGCACCAGATAGTTTATATCAAATTAAGTGGCATATTAAAGAATCTTACCAAACTGGTATATATATTTAAGTAAATATTTTACATCTCTTGCCTTGAACCATCATTTGGTGATGGTCTGTGTGCTGCCTCAGAGATCACCTGACCAGATATACTACAGCTCTGACTGTAACAGGAAGAAGTGTGGATGCAAAAGACAGAACTCTGTCTGTTTATTGGCTCATGTGACCTAACAAGTATGGTTTGTTTGTGTGCACCGTGAATCCCAGGGGACGGCCCGTAGTTTTTAAAATGGCAATTTTCTATTCATGATTACACAATGGCACATACTACTAAAAAACTATATTACTATGAAAATGGTTTATTTACATGAAACAGGGTTTTACATATGAGCTGTTTTATGCAATATCTTTTTTTATAGAGACTTAGCTTGTTCTGGGGTATAGTTTTCCTTTAATAGCAGGAACATGTAACCACCACTCAAAAGGTTAAAAAACAAAAGGTTTTCTGAAAAATACAAAAATATGAAACACTAATTTTTTTTCTGAGTGTATAAAGTGCAAGTATTTGTGGTGATTAAAAACAAGTTCTCCACTTGTCACTCAGCCCAAAGGATTAGGAGGCGGGATAGGCGGCAAGTGTCATGAAAGGAATCTTTTCATCTTAATTGTTAGTAGGAAATAAAGAAGCCTTTTGCAGTCGCTGCTGCCTGGATTTCGGCACACAAAGCAGTGTTTCTGACTAAAACACGATCAACAACAGGAGGTTTGTAGGCAAGGAAAAACCACTGAGCTTTGAGGGTGGAGTATTCTACTGTGAACTACAACTCCCATAATCCTTAGCCAGCACTTTGGAATAAGTTGCTTCTCTTAAAATACAGCACATGGAGGCCCATTTAAGGGGGAGTTTAAATTTAAAATAGATTATTAATTTTTATTAATTACTTCCATATTGTCTCTATTGACTGTGAGGGTAGAATACTATTGCTATTCTAAGGGACACTATCATGCCAAAATTTGTGCCTGAAATCAACATGTAACGGTAAGTAGGGAAAAAAAATGACTGAATCAAATGTAGAAAATGTCACTGTGTTTTTTTTTTGGTATAGGCAAGTGTATTAAATAGGAATGTATTTTACTCAAACAGAAGTCATGCTTTATTGCTGAGATTTTAGCTCTCTTTGTAAAGGGCAAACTGAACAAAATGGTCTGGGATCCAATCTGAAGCCACTGGCTTACAACACTGCAGGATATCGAGCCCTTAGAAACAGGAGAATATTGGGACAAAAGTGACCATTTAAATAACTGAAAACAAAGGCAACCAACGTACAAATATAATTAAATACATAGAGTTTCCCTTTTAATTTGTTCTGTCTGAACACGGGGCCGTGTGACTGATTTTAAGTATATACAGGAGACATATGAATAATTAATCCTTACGTGTACATAGCACTTGGGCAGTAGAGGTTCAAAATAATAACAAACTGGCCGTTACCAATAAATTATTCTGTATTTATCAAACTACAAATCCCAGAATCCTCCAAACCTCCCCAGCATTCTCCAACAGCCACGAAGGTGCAGTTTAACAGCAGCTACTTCACCGCCAATTGGAGATCCCTAGAGAAATCACTGCATTAACTGGAGACACAATTGTGCCAATGTGCAACTGTGCAGTGGGTGTTTACTAGGACCATTTCAAGATGTTTTATTCAGGACCTTTCTAAATGCCCTGAGAATGTACAGGGAATTTATGTAGAGCAAACAAAAATGAAACAGATGGGCTGTGCTGCATAGGGAATGTATTTATTCTTTGCTAGTAACAGTCTCTTTGTTATGTACCAGAACTACTACATTTTTGTATATAAAAAGCATTTATTCAACCTTACTATGTTGTAGTACTGTGCGAGATGCAAAACATTTGATAACATCAAATTGTGAGTGGAACGGGTTGGGTGCGAGGGGGGGGTAGCATGTCCATGTACATATCAGAAGGGCCAATCCTATCAAATGTGGGGTCCAATTGGGACCATTTTGGCGGGGCCCCCTAGATGTGTTGCTGGCTACTGAAACACCAAGTATATAGGAAAATAAGGGCATACAGGCATGAAAGAAAGGAAAGGGGTACACGGGGAAGAGAGAGAGGGAGAAAACAGGGGCACATGGGAAAGAGAGGGAGGAAATAGGGGCAGACAGGGTTAGAGAGAGAGATGGAATACGGGCACACAGGGTTAGAGAGAGATAGAGGGGAAATAGGGGCACACAGGGTTAGAGAGAGAGAGAGGAAATAGGGGCACACAGTGTTCGAGAGAGAAAATAGGGGCACACAGGGTTAGAGAGAGAGAGAGAGAGAGAGAGAGAGAGAGAGAGAAAGAGAGAGGGAGGAAATAGGGCACACAGGGTTAGAGAGAGAGAGAGGAAATAGGGGCACACAGGGTAAGAGAGAGAGAGAGGAAATAGGGGCACACAGGGTAAGAGAGAGAGGAAATAGGGGCACACAGGGTAAGAGAGAGAGAGGAAATAGGGGCACACAGGGCAAGAGAGAGAGGAAGTAAATAGGGACACATAGGGTAAGAAAGAGAGAAAGGAAGAAATAGGGTCACACAGGGAAAGAGAGAGAGGGTTAATAGGAGCACACAGGGTCAGAGAGAGACTGGAAATAGGGGCACACATGGTAAGAGAGAGAGGAAATAGGGGCACACAGGGTGAGAGAGAGAGAGAGAGGAAATAGGGGCACACATGGTTAGAAAGAGAGGAAATAGGGGCACACAGGGAGAAGAGAGAGAGGAAGTAAATAGGGACACATAGGGTAAGAAAGAGAGAAAGGAAGAAATAGGGTCACACAGGGAAAGAGAGAGTTGTGGGGCCCCCAGAGGTGCCTAAGGCTGGCCCTGCACACCAGTGTACTTATGCGATTGATTTTTACGGTGTCCCTCCACATGCAGGACCAAAGTCATCTCTATGAGGAATGCACCCATGGAAGCACAGGTACAAACAACCATGTGTAAGTGCAGTAATGCTCTAATTTGCTACATGTTGGATTTAATATCCGTCTACCCCTGCCAAGTAGGGGTGCCTCCTTTCTAGAAAAGGATACTTGCTCTCAATTTAATTAATAGGAAAGCAAGGTAAAAATATGCAAAAGCTGTTATTTTTTCCAGAAAAGGTGGTAACCCTACCGCTAAGTGGTGATTACAAAGCATGCTCGTGATTTATTTCTTCAGACCTCTATTTAAGAGACTTTGGAGGGACATTTAACCCCCAACTCGTGAGAAGTACAATATCAATAAGGGGCACAAACAGGGCTGTATTAAGACTCAGTGCTCCTTTTCACTTCTTCATATGCTAATTTGTAGCCACACCCCTTAATTACCATGTTCATTTTACAAAATTAGGCAGGTTATGAAAGTTTGAACACATTTCTGTGGTTTTTATGTGTTTTAGTTTTGCTAATGAATGTGAATTGCCCTTTAAACTGCAAGTCACAGTTTCCCAGAGACCTGCTTATCTTAAATTGTTACAACTGTTTCTTTGCTTATCTTAAATTGTTACAAAGTGCACCTGCCATGCATTCTGGGCTCTCTGCCAAAAGTCAATTAAGTTTTAGAAACCTTGTATATTTTTCTCTCTGTTCAGTGCAGGAGATCAGAAAGAAAGTCGGGACATTTCAGTAACAATTTTGGGCTGGGGGTTGAGCTGTCAAAATCTGGACTGTCTAGTGAAAAACAGGACAGTTGGGAGGTATGGGAATGGCTGACAGGTGCATTGGCAGATCCAAGGTATAAAAGGAAACTCCATCAAGTGTCAGTTCCTCGGGGCCCCAGAGGGTCTCTTTCAATGAAATAAATTCCATATTTACTTTGAGACCTCAATACAATGTGTATTTGATGAACACAAGTAAAAGAGAACTTTTACTGAATATTCCTCAAAATCAGGAACTAGGTGCACCTTCATCCTGATTTTGAGGAATTTTCAATAATTACCCGAAGCATATAAGTTACCTTCTACATCAGGAGAAAGTTATATGGTGGAAATTCCAAAAAATAGAAAAAGCATGGAGCTACCCGATCCCCATTATTATCTAGGGTCACCAGCAATGTTTTCACATGTTTTTATGAAGAGAACATATAGATGACAGGTAATATATGGCTGGTTGGACAGGAAGTTTTTTTAATGGCACCACAGTGCAATTAGGAGACAGAGCAGGAATGATATGGTTACTATGGAAACCCATCCAGCAACAACCAGGCTCACGGCCTAGGCTTCACTGAGAGGAACAGAAAGGAGAGAGAGGCCGCTGGTGATTGGCATTGTGGGAATAGTGCACTCCTCCTGCCTCCAGCTAATGTCACAGGGTAGCAAATGTGCCTGGTTAATATGAGGGAACAACGCTACCAATCCATGTCACAGTTTCTCACAGATCCCCAGTGTTGCTTCTATTAGAAGTATTTGCTTCAAACCCTGATATAAGCTCTCCCCATCCCAAACCTCACCCGCACTGCCTGCTTGGAAAGCTATAAAAATACAATTACCTGAGCGCATGCAGTTATCAAATCTGGCTTTAATGCCTCAGCAGCAGCCAATTACTCAGCTTATTAACAGAGTCAGCTATTTATTGTGCTCCATTTCCCCCTTCCCAATCTGAGATCTGTTTCAATGAGGCAACGCAAGATTCCGAAGCTCTTGTATAGACAGATGCAAACTGCACACAGACGGGCACACGCGTGCCATGGGCAACATGATAGAACTAAAGTCTTTAAATTAATAGGACTACAAATGATGTGCTTTATATTATGATGCAGGCTTTTAAATTTGTCTGCAGTAACTTGTTATCTTGGATCTTGTTTGGTCATCCTTTAAGGGGCACATTTACTTAGCTCGAGTGAAGGATTAGAAGGAAAAAAATGTCGAATTTCGAAGGTTTTTTTTGGCTACTTCGACCATCGAATTGGCTACTTTGAATCGAACAATTTGAACTAAAAATCGTTTGAATTTTCGACCATTCAATTGTCGAAGTACTGTCTCTTTAAAAAAAATTCCGACCACCTACTTCGGCACCTAAAACCTACCAAGCACCAATATTAGCCTATGGGGAAGGTCCCCATAGGCTTTCTAAGTAATTTCTGATCGAAGGAAAATTGTTTGATTCGAAGGATTTAATCGTTCGATCGACCGATTTTTCCATCGATCGTTTGATCGAACGAAATGCGGTAAATCTTTCGACTTCGATATTCAAAGTCAAAGTATTTTACTTCAATGGTTGAATATCGAGGGTTAATTATTAGTAATGCTATTCGACCAATAGTAGAAGTGTTAGTAAAACTGCACATGCTCAGTATGTTCTGTCCAGCTACTGGGGCATCTTAACAGCAAATATCTTTACTGCTAAAGGGTTGTGCTTGCCTTGGGCAAGTACAGAAGCCCAAAACATAATAGGAGTCATGTATGAACACAGCCACAACTGCAGTCATGGTAAAATGGATGCCATTCATTAAGGGGCAGATTTTTTAAAATGTCAGTTCAGATTTTATAAATAAAAACTCACCCACGTTCTATTCATTCCTATGAGATTTTGGGAAGCGTATTTATCAAATGGTGAGTTCTAATTTTTACCTATTGATAAATATCCTTCTAAAAATCCCATAAAGATGAATAGAACGTGGGTGCATTTTTATTAATTAAAATCTGAACTTGCATTTTGATAAATCTGCCCCTAAAGGTACTTGCATCCAAACACAATCCTCGAACTTCCATATAGTTAAACATTAGGGGTCATTTACACAAACAAGCACAGTTGTGCTCCCACACATTTTCCTTCAGTTAGTTTTGCATTCATTAAAGGTATTTGCATCAAAATGCACTCCTCACACTTCTGTATCGTTGTGCTGGGTGCTGCTCATTCCTTCCTGAATCAAGTAATTCTGCATCTATTGTGGATAATTCTGGAGATACTGCAATCTCCTGACCATGCGATAGCTCCAGGGTTCCCTTTGTACCCAGCATTAATAGGCGGGAGCGCACATAAGACTAAAGAATTGGGTGAAAACATCACTTGCAAGCTGAACACCGGAAATGACTCCTGGTGGGCTTGTGCGCAATTGCTTCCAAGTTGCGACAAAATGTATGCACTTTTTTTTTTTTTATTTTGCCGAATTGGATGTAATTGCGCAGCGCAATTGTGTTAGGCACAACATTTCCTTGTGACCGAAATGAAGATGGAAGATCAGGGGTGTAACTACAGAAGAAGGAAGAAGCAGACCCTTCGGCTTCAGGGGGCCCAGGAGGCCCTAATAATAAGTAATTTTAATATATATTGGTAAAACAGGACAACCTCTGGATATTTTTGGGGCCCTAAAAAATTATTTTGCTGCAGGGCCCAGTAACATCTAGTTACGCTACTGTGGAATATTCTGCATTCGGGGGGGGGGGGTAACAATTGCCCTCAAAATTGCACATTGTTCATTGTGCACGTAAATGACCCATAATATGTCCTATTGAGCTGAGCCTATGAACTACAGCTACCCTAAAAGTGGCACAATCCTTACAATGAAAATGCACCTTGCATCTGATTTGCAAGCATGTGCATGCACCATTGTTTTGCGACAGGTGCAATTAAGGTGGAATACTGCGAAAAACATTGCAACGCAGGGAAAAAAATGTATCTGAATATTGCACTTTGCACACTGCACTGCTCTTGTACATAGCACTTTATGGGGGGAATGTAATAAAATATGCAAAAAGCAAAACTTTGTGAATAAAAATTTGCCTGTCGCAATTCTTCGTTAGGCTTTTATTGCATTGAGAACCTTTAACACCTGCTAAATAGTTTGTCAAAATTTAGGCAAAATTTTATTACATACACTGCGAACGTTTGCAAAAGCAGTTTGGTTGCAAACCTTTGCGAGGCAATCATTGAGGTCTTAATTAGTCAAAAATGGCACAAACATGGTCGCTAACGGGCGCAAGCATCATTGCGAGCGTTTTTTGCGATAACGAAGCATATTACATTCCCCCTTAAGTGCCTATTAAGAGCCTATTTCTTTTTCAAGCTTTAGTTCTTCCTTTAACAGCACAGCCGAGTGCCCTGTCCTTCACAGCAGCTGTTTGGAGGGGCAACTGTACTGTGCCTTTTATTACTGAAGCCAGTGGTATAAAAATAGGATTGCCACCTGGCCGGTATTTTACCGGCCTGGCTGATAAAATGATGGTTGATCCTAATGTTAATAATGGGAAAAAATTACAAAAATATAGGAAGGCCAGTATTTTCTTCCAAAAAAGGTGGCAACCCTATATACAACAGACACCACATTGTTGGGGGGGAGGGGGTCTGGACAACAGGGGATCCCCGACCACAGCTTCTGATATATGATAGTACCCCCTCCCCAGCCCCTCTCCCACCTTTAACATAGCCAAAAACCAGAGAAGTGGCACACAAGGTAGAGAGTGTGCTGTAAGGGGTGCAGGGAAGCGGGACTATTTGTGCTGGGCTCCTCAGAGGATTTGGGGGGGGGGGCAGCACTTGAAAGCTATGATGAAGACTGAAGCCCTACAGGATCTATTATTATGTATTTCATTGTCTATATACCACAGCGGGTCTAACATGCCTTATATGTAATGGGCCCCAGAGATATAGGTGGGTTTCTAATGAAAGCTTGAACTTACGGGGATCCTTATGTGTATTACCCTGAAGGTTTTGGGCCTAGTAAGCAGGCTGTAAAAAAAGTACTGATATCGCTGTCTACTTTTAGTATAAATGATCATATAATATTTATATATTTAACTAAAGTCCTATTAAAAGAATCTAAATTCTGTCACAAGAGCCAGAGATTATTTTCTTCCATGCCAGACTCCAAATTGTGACATTTATCACCAGTCAACGCCAAGGAGACTTTTTTTTTTTTAAGTAGCTACCCAAGTAATTAACATATTATTTTTCCATCAGCTCAGGCTAGGAATCCAGCCCTGGGGGTCAGGCCTACCTCCTGCATCCTTCAACATGGGATAATGTCTGTTCTATACTGGGTGGCTGTAAATGGGAGCCAGACCAGTGCCCTCTTTCTTGACTGTGTGCATGAATAGAGGTCTCTATTCTCTTGTGCATTAATGATAGAGAGCACTTATGAGCAAATAGATGCCTTACCACATAATTCCACAACATACAGGCGCTTTCCACGACAGCTATGGATTCTGGGTAATGACATGCAAATGAATGCTCGTACAGCACGGTGTATCAATAGGATTAGTGAAACGTTTCTGCACCGAAACCTGGGATAATACAGACATTCAATCAAGTGGAGAACAAGTGGTTTATGTTCAGATGTTTACTCCAAGCATCTGATGCACAGTAGGTATCTGAAATGATGTCTGAACATGGTGTTTTGGCGGGTATGTTACGGACCATTTAACTGAGAAATGATGTGTGTTTGAAATAAGCTGAAATGTGACATAGCACTGTCAAAATGTTATAAACTGTTTACAATAGAAAAATAATCAGCCCGCACTATAACATGATTATTATTGCTGTAATACAGCTACAAATGACTTGGAAAAATAAATAACTCAGTTGATGGACATATGTCTTTTTCTACCTCTACTACTGTGTCACTGTAGGGCTCATCTATGAACATAAAAGCCCTATTTTGTCCATTCACAAAGTTTCTTGCAGCGGTGTAACTGGTTGCTCCAAGACCACACCCTCTTGGGACTCGATGGAGGAGCAGAATTGGTGGGAATTTCTTTGCACATCCAGGGAAAAAATGCACATGTGAAGGGGGTGGCGGGACCTGGTTGCATACCCTGCACCCAGGCCCGGCCAAGAATCATTACGTTACTAGTTACTTGGACCTACATCTTCCTTTCAGTCTGCTTCTGCTACAACACCAGCGCTTCAGCCTGCTTTGAGGAAATATGTGTAGTTGGTGTAAAGTAAAGGCATAGCTTTCAAGTCCCTGGATATCCTGGGAGTTACCAGGGCCGGATTTACATAGCGCGCACCCCTAGGCCCGTTGCCGTTCGTTACCCATGTCCAGCGTTGGACTGTGCCGGCGGGACACCGGGAAAAAACCTGGTTGGCCACCTGGCCAGTATTTTACCGGCCTGGCTGGTAAAAATGATGGTTGGTCCCAATATTATTAATAGGAAAAAAATTAAAATAAAGGAAGGCCGGTATTTTTTTCCAGAAAAGGGGGCAACCCCACTCATGGGCCCCCGCCGGCCCTACCCCCTCCCCCGATCTCCGGGACCTCCAATTAAAATTAATCATGGCTCTGTTAGCACATGCGTGCCGGCGCTCGCATATGCGCAATGGTGAGCGCACTGATGCTGGGAGGGGGGGGCCCGGAGGTTATTAACCCGGTGGGCCCCCCCATGTCCAGTCCGACACTGCCCATGTCCCCTCCCCTTCATTTGTGCACAGGCCCCAGGTCGGAAGCACTGGGGATTGGCTAATGAGAAATTTAAAAAACTATTGTATCTCATGATCAGCCCCAGAACTTCCAAACCACTGTGGGTGTGGTTGGGCTTCATGCCGCCCCCTAAAATCCTGCCACCCTAGGCCCGGGCCTTGGAGGCCTTTCCACAAATCCAGGCCTGGGAGTAAAGGTGGCCATACACGGAGAGCTCCACTCATTTGGGGATGTCGCCAAATGAGCGGATCTCTCCCCGATATTCCCACCTTGAGGTGGGCAATAGTGGTCTTATCCGATCGTAGGCCCTAGGGCCCAACGATCGGGTCCTAATGATGGGTAACGGGTGGTTGGATCATGGGACCACATCAACGAACAGATGTGGGATTTTTAGTCCCGTCCGATTGACATATGGCCGTCGGAGGGTCCCATACACGGGCCAATAAGCTGCTTTTATCGGCCCATGTATGGCCACCTTTACTCAGTTTTGCACCCTCGCTCCCGGCCCTCGGGGTTATTGCACAGCTTTTTCTCAATTTTTAAAAATCCCCCTCCTGATTTTGCAGTATGCAGTAAGCACCCAATGATGTCAAATGTGGGCCACACCCACTTTTCCAGTAGACCATGCCCATTTTCAGTGATCTCCCCATTATGTTGATGTATCTCCCCAGGGTCCCTGGAATTAAACAGGGCTTTAAAGGCCTATCTCCAATTTACTTTAATTAAAAAATGTGTACCGTTTTTATAAGAAACCTGACTGTATACAGTGAAATTCTCCCTTCATTTACTGCTGTGGATAGGAATTGTCAGACGGTCCCAAACGGCTCTGCAGGCAAACAATCATACTTATGAACAGCAGGGGGAGCCCCCGCATTACTTCCCAGCCATGCAGAACTCAAGCAGCTTTGTTTGTTTCCCTGTAGAGCAGTAAGCGACTGTGTAGAGATTTGTGTTGGATTTTATTTTTGCCTTTACATCCCCTTTACTGTTTCCAACTCCAGCTGCAGGGACAAAGATCATGGAGCCAGATTTAAACAGATAAACTGGGATTCTATTTGGAGGATTATTTTGCTGCAGCCACTGGTTCTGCAGAGTTGGAGAAAGTTTGTATTAAACAATACAAAAACTATAAAATCCACATTAGATTACATGACAACACAGGACCCAGTGCAGTCTGTATATTCTGATTATTAATCAGTCTTGCAGTATCAGCTTCTGGCAGATATTATTTGACTTGTGCTGTTTTGATAATTTATGACGATCCCTAAGCAGCCCAGATCACACTTAGCATGTGCACAGTCTTGGTCTTGCAAAGATGTTTAACAAAGTTATAAGATGGTGACACCCTGTGGCCAACTTTGAAAGCATAAATCATTTGTTTAATTAGTCTTGTGGTGCAGTAAGTTCATCTTTATGTTTAGTTTACAAAATACAGCATTTCTAGCCTTATTCTATTTTAGACTTTTCTTTAATCTGCACTGAACAGCCAGAAAAAGAAACAAAGTTTCTCACTAAATTGGCTTTTTGCAGAAAGCCCAGAACAGCAGAAGATACATTTGTAACAATTCAAATGTATCTAGATAAGCAATCTAGAAAAGCAAATAAGTAATTGTAACAACATAAGATAACAGGTCCCTTGGGAAAAGTTAGACTCACAGCTTAAAGGGCAATTCACCTTCATTAGCAAAACTGTAATATTGGGGGGGAAAAACACAGAAATATGATCAAACTTTTAATTATGGGTTGTGGCCACAAAATCGGCGTGGTCTAAAAAAATTGCCACGCTGGGCGCGGGAACTTTTTTGTCTCTAGTTTTATTTCCAAAATGTTGGGATGCATGGGAGCCGGTGTTACAGGGATCCCGGGGGGGGGGGTTGCTGGTGACCCACGAATATGCAAAATCATGTGTAGCCCATACTTGCATTGTGGGTAAGCTGCAATTTTGTGCAGGGGGCCCAAATTTTTTCTTGGTGGGATGGGGGCACAGGCCCTGGAAGTAACACCACTGGCCGGTATTACAAATGTACCAATAATGTATTGTTTCAGCCTGCCCTTTTATTTCTCAGGTCTTCCCACCAAATTTCTGCACAATTCAGGAGCCATTAGTGCCTGATCCTACTACCCCCCCACCACCACCACCACCACTCTTTTCTGTAACCACCTCCTTACGGACTAGTCTCCTCCCAATCCGTGCGGAAGAATTATGTTTTTTCAAAAAGGTGACAACCCTTATAACCTCTTTAAAGGAGAACAAATACCATTTTACAAGTGGGATTCCAAAACGTAGGCACCCCCACGGAGAGATCCTCTTCCTGCTTCTTCAGGTGTTTTTGCGGCTGCGCATGCGCAGTAGAGCAAAAAGCCAAACTTTAACTAAAAAGTCGGCTTTTTCTATCTACTGCGCATGCATCTGCACCAGGAAATTTGAAAACCAAAAAAGCAGGAAGAGGATCTCTCCGTGATGCTCACTAGAAGAACACCCAGGCCGGTGTGGTTTTCTGCTGATAGGAGCACCGGACCAGGGTGTTAGGTAAGTAAATACAATTACTTTAGTATGCCTAACATTTGGCATCCCCAAGTGCATGAAAACTTTCCTACACCTTTAAAACTGGGACTTTCCAGTACAAATGAGGGACTGCAGGTTGAGCTGTCAAAAGAGGGACTGTCCCTCTAAAAACGGGAGAGTTGGGAGGTATGCCGGCTCCCCCTGCAGGCATTGAGTCTGCTATGTATGTAGTAACGCCACTGTGACATTCTGTAACATATAGGGTTGCCACCTGGCCACCTATTCTGAATTGCTTTTAATTTTTTTTTCTTTTTGCCTGTCGTCTCTTTTCAGCTTTAAATGAGGCCTCAGCAGCCAAAAACATATTATTTTTTGAGGCAGCAATGCCATTATTTCTTGTTGTATATAATGAAGACCAGTTGCAAATTGTCTCAGAATAGCACTGTCTGCATCATACTGTTAGTTCATCTGAAAGTGAAGTACCCCTTTAACTTCATGATGTAATGCCTATTGGGCATGCCAGCGACAACAGCATTCAGGCACAAACTGAACTAAAAAAAGCAGATGTTCATTTGCAAATTTGGTAAATGGGGTACAAATTACACCTGCTAATATTCTGGATCTCTGGAGAAAATGCTGCAAACCATGAAGATCTGCTCTAATGTTTACTACTTTTGTATATAACACTTATTGGATAAACCTTGCATAGCAGGGTCAGTATACCCCCATTTCTGGACTACGTTTCCCAGCATTCTCCAGCATATTGTCAGCAATAAAGGCATGAACAGAGCTGTAGTACACCAACCATAGGTATAGATTCTTAAAGCAATACTGTACAGGTATGGGATCTGTTATCTGAAAACCCATTATGCAGAAAGCTCTGAATTACAGAAAGGCCATCTCCCATAGACTCCGTTTTATCCAAATAAACCACATTTTAAAAAATGATTTCCCTTTTTCTCTGTAATAATAAAACAGTAGCTTGTATTCGATCCCAACTAAGATAATTAAACCTTATCAGAATCAAAACTTGGGTTTATTTAATGTTTACATGATTTTCTAGTAGACTAAAGGGTTTGTTCACCTTTAAATTAACTTTTAATATGATGTAGAGAGTAATATTCTGAGACAATTTCCAATTGGTCCGCATTTATTAATATATATAATTTTTGAGTTATTTTGCCTTTTTTTCAGCAGCTCTCCACTTTGCAAGTTTAGCAGTTTGGTTGCTAGGATCCAAATTACCCTAACAAATATGGGCCTGAATTAAAAGATGAGCATTAGAAAGTAGCAATAACAATGAATTTGTAGCCTTACGGAGCATTTGTATTTTTAGATGGGGTCAGTGACCCTCATATGAAAGCTGAAAAGAGTCAGAAGAAAAAGTCAAATAACTCAAACTATAAAATATAAATAATGAAGACCAGTTGCAAAGTTGCTAAGAATTGGACATTCTGTAACATACTTAAAGTTACAGCAAAGGTGAACCACCCCTTTAGGGTATAAAGATCCAAATTACAGAAAGATTCCTTATCTAGTAACCCACTGGTCCCAAGCATTCTGGATAACAGATCCCATACCTGTACTACATTTCTCCCAAACCCTTTAGTTCAAGCCATTCAATTATTGTGGGTTTCCAATGGATTTCCAGTGGAAATCCTATTTACACTTGACTCACTGTTCTTTGTTTCATCAGGTCATCATCCAAGGCATTCAATCTCTAATGCAGAACAGCTAATTACAGTTATATTGGCAATTATCAAAAATTGCCAGCAGCAATATCAGGAATGGTTCCCACTGTAGAATCATCTGTAATTCATTTTGGGAGAGTTAGGAGGTGCCAAAGTCAGTTTTACGGATGGTTATTGTTCCCTTTAATTATATATATATATATATATATATATATATATATTATATATATAAATAATGTATAATTAACCCTCGATATTCGACCATTAGTAAATGTGCCCCATAATTTTCATTTTCACGATAGTTCCCCTTTAAAGGAATCCAGCCGGTGCCACACAATATGGATTCTGACTGTCAGCATCACAAGGAGTTGGAGAAGACAATCATTGTGATCTGATCTGGGGCTGGAACTAGGGGTAGGTAGGGTAGGCAACTGCACAATAAGGGCACAATCATTGGAGGGGTGCATACATTAGCACAGCTTTATTTTTTTGAAACATTTCTTCTGTTGGTTAACTGGTTGGTTTCAGCAGTAAGTCAGTGAGCCAATCTGCTCTCACCAAAACGTCACATCATTTTGGGTCCTTGGTGTCAAAATGACATCTGTGCTAGTGATGTGCGGGTCAGGATAAAAAAATTTCAGCCAGCACCCAACCCTATCATTTCACATCTACGTCTGTGCATTTTCTTTGGTACCAAGACATGGGAGCAGTGGAGGACTGTACTTCTCCAGTCTGACGCACATCCAACTGTAACCTGCAATGGTTGGCCAAATTCTAACCAGAACCCGCCCAACTGGTGGTCAAACTCAAGTCACCACGGGTTTCAGATCAACCTGCACTAATCTGTATGTTATCATTTAGGCACAAGTAAATGGGGTCTCTATGTGAACCCCGAAGCCTTGAAGTTGGCCATAGCAGGATCCCCATCATCAACAGTAGGTTGTATAGACGCAATAGAACTGAGCAGAAACATGGCACAATCTCATAATTGCCCCAACAAGGTATTAGTACAGCAAAATGAGGTGATAAATGGGTTAAAAGGGAGCAGCAGTGTAACTCCTAGGGGTTGTTAAGGTGAATTTGGTAAAGCAACAACGAGGAGCACAGGGATAGAGAGAAGCCAGAGGGAGGGTAGGAGGTCTGTAGGAGTCACTGTAGTAGAATGAAGCCACCATTCCTGTGGTCAGACCACAGATCAAGGAAAAGAAAAGGTGCTGGCACTGAAGGGCATTGTGTGCAAAATATATAAACACTCTGGTTCCGCCTCACACTCCCGGCTTTGGATGCCAGTCTGCTCTTAATCGCTGTTATCTGACCCTGTGTTTTAGGACCGGGTATCTCATAACTTTCCACTTCAGCTGTGTGGTTTTATGCCAGCGAATAGCAATAGCAATAAGCACTGCCACTTGAAAGGATTAAAAAGGAGGTAACGCGTAGCAAAAATACTTTTATGGAGCTATTCATTAGCAATAATCTTGCAGTTCTAATTTTTCAGTATTTGCAACTCTCTTTGGTTGATGATTTCAAGTTCTTTAAAGGGGTGGTTCACCTTCAAACAACTAGTTTTCAGAGAGATCATCAGAAATAATGACTTTTTCCAATGACTTTATATTTGCTATGTGTGACTGTTTTTCTAATATTGAAGTGTAATTTTTCACCTTCTGAAGCAGCTCTGAGAGGGGGGTCGCTGACCCTGTAAACTGTTTTAAATTGATTCATTTAGTTGATACATTTCTTATCTTTGTCCCTGCTGAACAGAATCTCAGGGTTTCATTACAGGCAGCTGTTAGAATTGGTACAATAGTTGCTAATACTCCAGAGATGCTGCTGAGAAATGGATCAACTAAATGTAAAATTGTAACAGTTCAGAGTCTGCACCTGAATTACTGAGCTGTCAGACTCACACACCAGAGACTCAGACATTCAACTTTAAAAACAACTGAATTGAACTGAATTGAAAAAAGTGTTTGGAAGGTGAACACCCCCTTTAAGCAAGTGGTTAAGAGCCAATCAGTTTCAGCTTTACTTTAAAAAGGAATATGATGAAATAGATCAGTTACTCCTTATTGCCGGGTTTCAACTGAATTGAAGTTCCATTTAATTTACCAAGTCCATTTAAAGCATTGCAACTTGTCTTGAAGTCATCACTGTAATCAAATAATTCATATGTTTAAAGTGGAGAAGGGTGTTTTATGCAGGTGATTGGGAAACCCGATATCCAGAAAATGCCGAATTACAGATAGGCCATCTTCCATATACTACTTTTTATCCAAATAATCCGAATTTTTTGCTGTAATTATAAAACAGTACCTTGTACTTGATCCCAACTAAGATAAAATAATATAAAACAATCGTATTGGGTTTATTTTTTTTAGCAGACTTAAGGAATGGAGATCCAAATTATGGAAAGATCCCTTATCTGGAAAACCCCAGGCCCCAAGTATTCTGGATAATAGGTCCCATACCTGTACTGCCTAAATCCTCTATATGGTTTGCTGGGATGGTGGGTGTTATAATTCAACGACATAGTGGAGGGCTACCCGTTGCAGACCAGAATGATCTAGCATAACAGCCCTGTGACTATAGGGCAGATACAACCAGTAATGGAAATGACAAGCAGAGATCTCCTGTGTAACAATAGGGAAACAGACCCAGTGAATGTTGGGGGCCATAGAGTTTGCCATGTCTATTTACATTTGTAAACCAGTATGGGACACCTAAACATATTTTGTTGTCAAAGTTATCTGCAGGGATGAGCACATTTTTTCAACTGATAACAATTTGTGTTTTTGGACTAGACTCACAGCATACAATTCATTTGCATACAAAAATTTGCATCTTGTGAAACTGAATATAAAAAAAAAAGCGCAGGAAAAAAAACCCAGCTCGAGAAAACCTTCCATTGACTCCAATGCATTTAGCACAAGAAAAAAACACCCCTTGACTAAAATGCATTTGGTGTAAATAAAAATGCCTATTGACTCCAATGCATTTGGCATATGAAAAAAAAGCCATTGCCTCCAATGCATTTGGTGTAAATAAAAAAGTCTATCGACTCCAATGCATTTGGCAGAATTTTGCAATCTCAAAATTTTTTATGTGGTTTAATACATGTTTCAGCCTTGGTGAAACAGAGCACTTGATATTAACCATCCACTGTGGTGTTTATACAAAGGGCCTGTAGGTGTCACTGTGCACAAGAGTTACACTGTGTACATAGTACTTTCTATACTGCTTAAAAGTATTAGAGTTAAAGCTACTGTTGAAGTGTAATGGCTGCATGAACCTGCTAATAAAGCACTGTTATACTCTACTCATCCTCGGCTACCAAAACATAACATGTACCCATCAGGGATGGGTACAAATGAAGCAAATGTGATCTAGGCATTTCCATAACCGAACAAATACATTTTGGCCACACCACTGGCATTGCCCAGTTACAACAAGTCGTGCTTCAGCAGAGCCCCATCCATTTTCCCGTAAGCCCTGCTCCTTTCATCTTGTCTTAACTTGAGCTGGCCCATTGGGGAGTATGTACATTATATGTCTTAAAATGATCCGCCATGTCCCTAATTTCCAATTGACATGGATGGAATGAGTTATAGAGCCTTCAATGCGGCAATCCTGGACTCTACAAGCTGGTGGGCGCAAGTGAGCATTTTGTTTCAGATCCTTCCCCTTGCTGGCACAGTGCAGTAATGACTTGTGGGGTGAGTGAGCAGGAGACTCTCTGCCGCTCCTTCCTGATAATCCCATCACCTGTGCCCCACGGAGGGGATTTGTTACAAACTGCGCTCTTTCTTTAGCCTACAATGTGCTCAGTGAGCAGGAAATTATCTGCAGGAATGTGCCATGGATACGGCAAAGAGACGCTTCCCATTAAACACAACTGTTACCAGGGTTGCAGCTCCAACACAGCAGCTTATGCGCCGGGGATACTAGTCAATGGGTTAATGACAACTTTCAGCCTGAAGGTCCCACGGAGTGTTGGGAAGAATGGATACGTTTACTGGGAATTTGATGAGGAATCCAGAAGCATCTAGTGGACTCTAGAAGACTTCTCAGTTCAGCAAATGGATAGCTCACACAAACATTCACTGCATAGAGGCCTGATATCTGCTTTGTAATTGTGCCTTGGAATGGGTCATACATTGTTTCACTTTAAATTGGTAGACGCTCTGGGCCTATACACAACTTTATTGAAATCTAACAGCAGAGGCAGCAAACCCAACAGGTGCCAAAGAAGATAAAGGCGTTGAGGATCCTGATGGTGTAGTAATTGGTTTGATGTGTAACCCCATACATACATATAAGGGATCATTTATTAAGGGGCAGAAAGGTCCAAAGAGCAAAAAGGCAGGTGCAAAGAACCATATCTTAAGCCACTATCCAACTCTACCCTTGGAAGTTGCACCAGGCACTGTCAGTGGTATAAGTAGAAACTCTATTCATCTGTTATGGAAAAAACATGTCAAGTCACACAAAGTTTAGGGAATCATCATATTTTGCCCCCCCCCTTAACATCAGTTCAGTCCACTGCAGAGCCTTGCCTCCCCCACTCCCCCTCTTGAACTGTGTTACCCATGTACCTCAATATTACCCGGCTCCCCATACCTCATGAGAAATGGGTGCTGTGGGGCTGTGGCCACCATACTGGTCACTTGATTTCCACTACCTGGCTCTCTGGTGGCCAGGAGAAGATACAGCTTAAGTCAGAACCAGATCAAAATCACTTTATACCACGTTGGCCCCTCTGTAGGGGGACTAAAGTGGTATACAGGGTTTGCATTCCCTTTTAAAGAAGAACTTAAGCCTAACTAAAGAAGTAAAGTAATGTAAAGTAAAGTAAAGGAGAAATGTTGAACAATACGTTTTGTGCTTCTGTACCAGTCCAAGGCAACCACAGCCCTTTAGCAGTAAAGATCTGTGTCTCCAAAGATGCCCCAGTAGCTCCCCATCTTCTTTTCTGCTCATTCACTGCACATGCTCTGTGCTGCTGTCACTTACTGAGCTTAGGGACCAACTCACAATATACAGTACACATAAAATAGAAATGTCACAATATAAGGCCCTGTAGCATCAGTTTATATTACAGCCCAACCTCATTTTCTGCTTGATAATTAGCGACGACCCCTAAGCTTAGCTGATCAGAGCCCACTGAGCAACAGACACTTTGCAAGATGGTGACCCCTTGTAACAAGTTTGAAGTCCTGCATCATTGCTGCTATTGACAAGCTGAAACTTCAGGCTGGTGCAATACGTTCAGTATATGAAATATGGCATTTTTAGCTATATTATTTTTTAGAGTTTAGTTCTCCTTTAACCCCCACTGAAATGGCCTAAAACCCCACCTTAAATTATTTCACATGGTACTGGCTAACGCTAGAAGCACAATTGGGGGCATGGTCAGAGTATATACACAAAAGTCACAGCAGTTGCAGCTATTACGCTATGAGGTTCCGCAGTGTACTGTTCCTACATCACAGCAGGTAACAATGGGGGCTATCACATTTATAGGAGAGACAACGCATGGGCCGGTATGTACAGAAGCTAACTTGGAAAATAAATCAAATTGCAAATGTTCGATTCATTTGAAATTCCAATACAATCTGAAGAAATTACATTTTCCAGAACACCCGCGGGAAGCCGGGACTTTTGTCTTTTTGATTGTGAATGCCGCAGAAACATAAATATTATTCCATGTATTATAAGCGTAATGATGAATATCCAAATATACACAGGCCCTCTTCACCCTCCCCTTCTTCGTCTGTTTCTATTGATGGCAAGGAACCTTAAATTGCTTTAGCTGCTGCTAGGATACAGGGCTCAGCCTAGCAAGCGAGAATTACTCAGCCGAGATCGGAGGCGGTTGGAAAGGAATGTGAGAAGAAAACTGGAGGTAGGGAAATAGGACACTGATGGACACACTGAAAGAAATGGATCTCCTCTGTAGCCAGCCTATACAAACAGCAACCTAGGAAAGTGGTAGACAGACCTTTTTAGTTCAAGTTCCACTTGAAGGTCCAGCCTTTGAGCAAGGCCTGCTTGAAGGTCTAAAGGCCCCCATAAACGGGCAGATATAAGCGGCCAACAGATTAAGTTGGCAGCCTATTGCCTAGTGTATGGGGCCCTCTGATCTGCTTCCACGATCAATATCTGGCCGAAAGTCAGTCTTAAAAATCCCGTCAGATCAAGGAACACAAAGGTTCATCGATGCGGTCCTCGATCTATCCACCCATTAGGTGAGCACCTTTAAGGTAGGCATATCAGGGAGAGATACACTCATTTGGCGACCTCGCCAAATGAATGGATCTCCATATGTATTGCCAGCTTTACCCACTATCAGGGCTCCCTCCAAAGTCCAACCATTGGTCAGGGCTCCCCTTAAAGGAGAAGGAAAGGCACCCTGCAAATGTTAGGCACCCCCAAGTGATTGTATTGACTTACCTGAAACGCCGGGCTGGTGCTCCTATCAGTAGAAAACTGCACCGGCCCAGGTTTATACAAGTGAGCATTACGGAACGATCCTCTTCCGGCTTCTTGCTTCAAATTTTCCAGGGCAAACGCATGCACAGTTGAATGAAATAGCCGACTTTTTAGTTAAAGTTTGGCTTTTCATTCTACTGCGCATGCACAGACGCGGGAAGAAAGAGGAAGGGGCAAATTCACTAAAATTCACTTCCCTTAAGATGGGCTTTCTTTGTCCTTCCCATTCCTAACTGGCTTTCAGGCTGAACCCTCCACTGCCAGCTTCCTTGTCTGGGAACCACTGACCTAGGGGCATAGCAATAGAGGGCAGATTTATTAAAGGGCATTTACATTTACTTTCTTTAATGAAAAAGAAACTTATCTCCCTTCATTTACTGCTGTGGATAGGAAATGTCAGACGATCCCTAACTGCTGAGCAGGGAAACAATCATACTTATGAACAGCAGGGGGAGCCCTCGTCTTACTTCCCAGCCATGCAGAACTCAAGCAGCTTTGTTTATGACGATCCCTAAGCAGCCCAGACCACACTGAGCATGTGCACAG
This sequence comes from Xenopus laevis, assembly GCF_017654675.1. Lineage (NCBI taxonomy): Eukaryota > Metazoa > Chordata > Amphibia > Anura > Pipidae > Xenopus > Xenopus laevis. The sequence goes on along the minus strand of NC_054387.1, from coordinate 114,812,712 downwards.
TTTTAGTCTTGCAAAGATGTTTAACAAAGTTACAAAATGGTGACGCCCTGTGGCCAACTTTGAAAGCATAAATTATTTGTTTGATTAGGCTTGTGGTGCAGTAAGTTCATGTTTATATTTAGTATACAAAATACAGCATTTCTAGCCTTATTCTATTTTAGACTTTACATGCCCTTTAAGGGTTGAATAGTAAATTTGAATTTTTAAAAAAGAAATTGGTGTCAAAATTCACACATCGAATTCAAATGTAAATTTGAATGTGAGATTTATCACACCACAACCATGGAATCAGTTCTAATTCGAATATTCGCCACCTTCTGAGTTCACAAGTCAATGACAGAAGTCAGTTGAACCATTGGAATATGTTTATTGCCTACCTGACATATGAATTTTTTTTTCAGATTCGAATTTTCGGGTTGGGACCATTCGATCGAATATCGGTGGCAGTAGTATAAATGGCCCTATATAGTGGTCCGTAATAAAATTATGCTTTGGGGCCCACATATGTTTAGTTACTTCATTAGAGCAACCCTTACTAATATATAGGGATGTAGCGAACGTCGGAAAAAAAGTTCGCGAACATATTCGCGAACTTGCGCAAAAACGCGAGCGGTTCGCGAACGGTTCGCGAACCCCATAGACTTCAATGGGAAGGCGAACTTTAACATCTAGAAAAGACATTTCTGGCCAGAAAAATGATTTTAAAGTTGTTTAAAGGGTGCAACGACCTGGACAGTGGCATGCCAGAGGGGGATCAAGGGCAAAAATGTATCTGAAAAATCTGCCTGTGTGTGCTTGGAAGAGATAGTGTAGGGGGAGAGCTGTTAGTGATTTCAGGGACAGATGATAGTAAGTTTGCTGGCTAGTAATCTGCTTGATACTGCTCTGTATTGGAGGGACAGAAGTCTGCAGGGATTTGAGGGACATTTTAGCTTAGGTAGCTTTGCTGGCTAGTAATCTGCTGTTCTCTTTAAACAACTGCCATACGTTGACCTTGTAGGCATTGTTTGCCCAGTTTTTTTGGACGCAGCCACTGAAGCACAGTTGCCAGAAAAAATATGCCATATAAATGCTGAAAATAGTCATTTTTCGCCATACGTTGACCTTGTAGACATTGTTTGCCCAGTTTTTTTGGACGCAGCCACTGAAGCACAGTTGCCAGAAAAATTATGCCATATAAATGCTGAAAATATAAATTTTTTTGGTTGCAGCCACTGAAGCACAGAGGCCAGAAAAATTATGCCATATAAATGCAGAAAATATGCATTTTTTTGGTCGCAGCCACTGAAGCACAGTTGACAGAAAAATTATGCCATATAAATGCTGAAAATATAAACTTTTTTGGTTGCAGCCACTGAAGCACAGAGGCCAGAAAAATTATGCCATATAAATGCAGAAAACATGCATTTTTTTGGTCGCAGCCACTGAAGCACAGTTGACAGAAAAATTATGCCATATAAATGCTGAAAATATAAATTTTTTTGGTTGCAGCCACTGAAGCACAGTTGCCAGAAAAAATATGCCATATAAATGCTGAAAATAGTCATTTTTTGCCATATACGTTGAGTCAACGTATGGCAAAAAATGACTATTTTCAGCATTTATATGGCATATTTTTTCTGGCCTCTGTGCTTCAGTGGCTGCGGCCAAAAAAACTGGGCAAACAATGCCTACAAGGTCAACGTCGTTGACCTTGTAGGCATTGTTTGCCCAGTTTTTTTGGCCGCAGCCACTGAAGCACAGAGGCCAGAAAAAATATGCCATATAAATGCTGAAAATAGTCATTTTTTTGGTCGCAGCCACTGAAGCACAGTTGCCAGAAAAATTATGCCATATAAATGCTGAAAATATAAATTTTTTTGGTTGCAGCCACTGAAGCACAGAGGCCAGAAAAATTATGCCATATAAATGCAGAAAATATGCATTTTTTTGGTTGCAGCCACTGAAGCACAGAGGCCAGAAAAATTATGCCATATAAATGCAGAAAATATGCATTTTTTTTGGATGCAGCCACTGAAGCACAGTTGCCAGAAAAAATATGCCATATAAATGCTGAAAATAGTCATTTTTTGCCATACGTTGACCTTGTAGACATTGTTTGCCCAGTTTTTTTGGTTGCAGCCACTGAAGCACAGAGGCCAGAAAAAATTAAACCAGTAGGGTTTGCACCCTAGTTTGTAACGGTGGCGGAGGGAGGAGGAGGACGCTAAAGGACAGCTGTGTGTGGAGTCATGAGGCTTGAAGAGAAGGACAGCTGCATAGAAGTCAGAACAAGTCTTCCGGCGTGCAGTAACCCTCCGAGATCCACCCCTCATTCATTTTAATAAAGGTCAGGTAATCGACACTTTTGTGACCTAGGCGAGTTCTCTTCTCAGTTACAATCCCTCCTGCTGCACTGAAGGTCCTTTCTGAGAGCACACTTGAGGCTGGGCAAGACAAGAGGTTCATGGCAAATTGTGACAGCTCTGGCCACAGATCAAGCCTGCGCACCCAGTAGTCCAGGGGTTCATCGCTCCTCAGAGTGTCGATATCTGCAGTTAATGCCAGGTAGTCCGCTACCTGCCGGTCGAGGCGTTCTTTGAGGGTGGATCCAGAAGGGTTGTGGCGCTGCCTTGGACAGAAAAACATTTGCATGTCTGACGTTACAGACTGGCCAAAGGGCTTTGTCCTTGCAGGTGTGCTCGTGGCAGGATTACTGGCACCTCTGCCCCTGGAATGTTGATGAGTTCCTGAAGTGACATCACCCTTAAAAGCATTGTACAACATGTTTTGCAGGCTGGTTTGTAAATGCCGCATCTTTTCGGACTTGTGGTATGTTGGTAACATTTCTGACACTTTATGCTTGTACCGAGGGTCTAGTAGCGTTGCGACCCAGTACAGGTCCTTCTCCTTAAGCCTCTTGATACGGGGGTCCTTCAACAGGCATGACAGCATGAAAGACCCCATTCTCACAAGGTTGGATGCAGAGCTATCCATCTCCGCTTCCTCATTATCAAGGACTGCATCATCCACGGTCTCCTCCCCCCAGCCACGTACAAGACCAGGGGTCCCCAAAAGGTCACCACTAGCCCCCTGGGAAGCCTGCTCCTGTTGGTCCTCCTCCTCCTCCTCCACAAAGCCACCTTCCTCCTCTGACTCCACTTCTGGCACCTCTCCCTGCGTTGCAGCAGGTGCCTGGGTTCGTTCTGGTGATTCCGACCAGAAATCGTGCGCTTCCAGCTCCTCGTCACGCTGGTCTACAGCCTCATCTGTCACTCGTCGCACGGCACGCTCCAGGAAGAAAGCGAAGGGTATTAGGTCGCTGATGGTGCCTTCGGTGCGACTGACCATATTTGTCACCTCTTCAAAAGGTCGCATGAGCCTGCAGGCATCGCGCATAAGCACCCAGTAACGGGGGAAAAAAATCCCCAGCTGTGCAGATCCAGTCCTACCACCCAGTTCAAAAAGGTACTCGTTGACGGCCCTTTGTTGTTGCAGCAGACGTTCCAACATAAGGAGCGTTGAATTCCAGCGAGTCTGGCTGTCAGAAATCAAACGCCTGACTGGCATGTTGTAGCGCTGCTGAATGTCAGCAAGGCGTGCCATGGCTGTGTAGGAACGTCTGAAATGGGCCGACACCTTTCTGGACTGGGTGAGAACGTCCTGGAATCCTGGGTACTTGGAGACAAAACGTTGGACTATTAAATTTAACACATGTGCCATGCAGGGCACATGTGTTAAATTGCCTAGTCTCAACGCTGCCAACAGATTGCTTCCATTGTCACACACCACTTTTCCGATCTGCAGTTGGTGTGGGGTCAGCCACCGATCGGCCTGTGACTGCAGAGATGACAGGAGTACAGATCCGGTATGGTTTTTGCTTTCCAGGCACGTCATCCCCAAGACAGCGTGACAACGGCGTACCTGGCACGTCGAATAGCCTAGGGGGAGCTGGGGGTGCACAGGTGTGGAGGAGGAGAAGGAGGACCCAGCAGCAGAGTAAGAAGAAGAAGAAGACGAGGTAGAGAGCGATGGAGGAGTAGAGGTGGTGGCAGAACCGCGTGCAATCCGTGGCGGTGACACCAACTCCACTGTTGTTGTTGAGCTACCCATTCCCTGCTTCCCAGCCATTACCAAGTTCACCCAGTGGGCAGTGTAGGTGACATACCTGCCCTGACCATGCTTGGAGGACCATGCGTCAGTAGTCATATGGACCTTTGGCCCAACACTAAGTGACAGAGATGCGGTAACTTGGCTCTGCACATGTTGGTACAGGTGTGGTATTCCCTTTTTAGAAAAAAAATTGCGGCTGGGTACCTTCCACTGCGGTGTCCCAATTGCTACAAATTTGCGGAAGGCCTCAGAGTCCACCAGCTGGTATGGTAAAAGCTGGCGGGCTAAGAGTGCAGACAAGCCAGCTGTCAGACGCCGGGCAAGGGGGTGACAGTCAGACATTGGCTTCTTACGCTCAAACATGGCCTTCACAGAAACTTGGCTGGTGGCAGATGACTGGGAATGGGAACAGGTGGTCAAGGTGGAAGGCGGAGTGGAGGGTGGTTCAGACGGGTCAAGGAGAGCAGAGGTAGAGCAGTAAGATGCTGGACCAGAAGGAGTGTGGCTTTTAGTTTGCCTGTTGCCTTTGAGGTGTTGCTCCCAAAGTGCTTTGTGCTTGCCGCTCATGTGCCTTCGCATAGAAGTTGTACCTATGTGGCTGTTGGGCTTACCAAGGCTCAGTTTCTGACTGCACTCATTGCAAATTACAATGCTTTTGTCAGAGGCACACACATTAAAAAAATCCCACACTGCTGACTTTTTGGAAGTGTGCGATCTGGCGGTAACAGTAGAAGTTGGCGGAGTTGGCGGTATTGGCGGCAATGGCGGGTGCGTTGGCCGGCTGAACACAGGTGCCGATACATGTTGTTGCCCTGCTGATCCCTGCGGGCTGTCCTCCCTGCTTCTTCTAAGTCTTATTCTCCTACTGCCTCTCTGACTCTCCGTCTCTCCATCTGAACTACCCTCCTCTTGCTCTCTTCTACTAGGCACCCACAAAACATCAATCTCCTCATCATCATTCTCCTCAGATGCATCAATTTCTTCTGACACATCACAGAAGGAAGCAGCAGCGGGGACCTCCTCCTCATCACTCATTATGTCCATCTCTATCGTGTTCTCTGCCAGAATTAAATCTGGTGTAAGGTCCTCATCTCCTTCATCTTCTTCTGGCAATAATGGTTGCGCATTACTCAGTTCAAGAAACTCATTGGAAAATAACTCCTCTGACCCCAGTGAAGAAGGGGCACCGGTGGTGGAGGAAGTGTTACGTGGGGTGGCCATAGCAGTGGAGGATGAGGAGGATGTTGTGGTAAAGTTAGAAACGGTAGAGGATGGGGTGTGCTGTGTAAGCCAGTCAACTACCTCTTCAGCATTTTGGGAGTTCAGGGTCATTGGCTTTTTAAAACTGGGCAATTTGCTAGGGCCACAGGATTGCATAGCAGCACGGCCCCTAGCACGGCCTCTGCGTGGCGGCCTGCCTTTGCCTGGCATTATTTTTAAAAAAACAACAACAACAACAACAAAACTCAGTTGGTTTTTCTGGAAACGATAATACACACAGCTAGATGGCGGGTTGAAGAAAACACTGTGCAAATAATGCCTACAAAGTCAACGTATACACTACTACAGCAGTGGATACGGATTACGTAAAATATATGAATGCTGCTTGAAAAAAAGTAACTCAAGTGGTTTTTCTAGAGACGATAATATTATCAATATTTAGACAAAATGTGAACAAGGTCACACAGCTCGATGGCGGGTTGAAGAAAACAGTGTGCAAATAATGCCTACAAGGTCAACGTATACACTACTACAGCGGTGGATACGGATTACGTAAAATATATGAATGCTGCTTGAAAAAAAGTAACTCAAGTGGTTTTTCTAGAGACGATAATATTATCAATATTTAGACAAAATGTGAACAAGCTCACACAGCTCGATGGCGGGTTGAAGAAAACAGTGTGCAAATAATGCCTACAAGGTCAACGTATACACTACTACAGCGGTGGATACGGATTACGTAAAATATATGAATGCTGCTTGAAAAAAGTGACTCCGGTGTTTTTTCTGGAGACGGTAATATTATGGATATTTAGACAGAATGGGAACAAGGTCACACAGCTCGATGGCGGGTTGAAGAAACAGTGTGCAAATAATGCCTACAAGGCCAACGTATACACTACTACAGCGGTGGATACGGATTACGTAAAATATATGAATGCTGCTTGAAAAAAGTGACTCCGGTGTTTTTTCTGGAGACGGTAATATTATGGATATTTAGACAGAATGGGAACAAGGTCACACAGCTCGATGGCGGGTTGAAGAAAACAGTGTGCAAATAATGCCTACAAGGTCAACGTATACACTACTACAGCGGTGGATACGGATTACGTAAAATATATGAATGCTGCTTGAAAAAAAGTAACTCAAGTGGTTTTTCTAGAGACGATAATATTATCAATATTTAGACAAAATGTGAACAAGCTCACACAGCTCGATGGCGGGTTGAAGAAAACACTCTGCAAATAATGCCTACAAGGCCAACGTATACACTACTACAGCGGTGGATACGGATTACGTAAAATATATGAATGCTGCTTGAAAAAAGTGACTCCGGTGTTTTTTCTGGAGACGGTAATATTATGGATATTTAGACAGAATGGGAACAAGGTCACACAGCTCGATGGCGGGTTGAAGAAAACAGTGTGCAAATAATGCCTACAAGGTCAACGTATACACTACTACAGCGGTGGATACGGATTACGTAAAATATATGAATGCTGCTTGAAAAAAAGTAACTCAAGTGGTTTTTCTAGAGACGATAATATTATCAATATTTAGACAAAATGTGAACAAGCTCACACAGCTCGATGGCGGGTTTGAAGAAAACACTGTGCAAATAATGCCTACAAGGCCAACGTATACACTACTACAGCGGTGGATACGGATTACGTAAAATATATGAATGCTGCTTGAAAAAAGTGACTCCGGTGTTTTTTCTGGAGACGGTAATATTATGGATATTTAGACAGAATGGGAACAAGGTCACACAGCTCGATGGCGGGTTGAAGAAAACAGTGTGCAAATAATGCCTACAAGGCCAACGTATACACTACTACAGCGGTGGATACGGATTACGTAAAATATATGAATGCTGCTTGAAAAAAGTGACTCCGGTGTTTTTTCTGGAGACGGTAATATTATGGATATTTAGACAGAATGGGAACAAGGTCACACAGCTCGATGGCGGGTTGAAGAAAACAGTGTGCAAATAATGCCTACAAGGCCAACGTATACACTACTACAGCGGTGGATACGGATTACGTAAAATATATGAATGCTGCTTGAAAAAAGTGACTCCGGTGTTTTTTCTGGAGACGGTAATATTATGGATATTTAGACAGAATGTGAACAAGGTCACACAGCTAGATGGCGGGTTGAAGAAAACACTGTGCAAATAATGCCTACAAGGTCAACGTATACACTACTACAGCGGTGGATACGGATTACGTAAAATATATTATGGCTGCTTGAAAAAAGTCACTCCGGTGTTTTTTCTGGAGACGGTAATATTATGGATATTTAGACAGAATGTGAACAAGGTCACACAGCTAGATGGCGGGTTGAAGAAAACACTGTGCAAATAATGCCTACAAGGTCAACGTATACACTACTACAGCGGTGGATACGGATTACGTAAAATATATTATGGCTGCTTGAAAAAAGTCACTCCGGTGTTTTTTCTGGAGACGGTAATATTATGGATATTTAGACAGAATGTGAACAAGGTCACACAGCTAGGTGGCGGGTTGAAGAAAACACTGTGCAAATAATGCCTACAAGGTCAACGTATACACTACTACAGCGGTGGATACGGATTACGTAAAATATATTATGGCTGCTTGAAAAAAGTCACTCCGGTGTTTTTTCTGGAGACGGTAATATTATGGATATTTAGACAGAATGTGAACAAGGTCACACAGCTAGATGGCGGGTTGAAGAAAACACTGTGCAAATAATGCCTACAGGGCAAATAATGCCTAAAAGGTCAACTTATACACTACTACAGCGGTAGTAAAATAAAAAAAAGTAAAATAAAAAAAAAATGAATATTAAAAAAAAAAAATTAAAGTTGGTGCTGCTGAACTACTAGGAGCAGCAGATTAGCACACCAGTCCCACTCCCCAACACTGCTAGACTAATAGCACTGGGCTCTTATAGTAGTAGTAGTAGTAGTAGTAGTAAAACAACAAAAAAATAAATAAAAGCAGTCCTTACAAGGACTACTGTTATTGCAGCAGTCAGCAGATGAGATCAGAAGCAGGACAGCTGCCCACTGCAGCTACATACAGAGCACTGCAGTAGAAGGTAGATTACTAGCCAGCAAAGCTACCTAAGCTTAAATGTCCCTCAAACCCCTGCAGACTTCTGTCCCTCCAATAACAGAGCAGTATCAAAACGATTACTAGCCAGCAAACTTTCAACTGTCCCTGAAATCACTAACAGGCAGCAGCTCTCTCCCTACACTATCTCTTCAGCACACACAGGCAGAGTGAAAAAACGCTGCAGGGGCTTCGGTTTTTATAGGGAAGGGGAGTGGTCCAGGGGAGAGCTTCCTGATTGGCTGCCATGTACCTGCTGGTCTGGGGTGAGAGGGCAAAAAAAAGCGCCAACAATGGCGAACCCAAAATGGCGAACGTCGCGCGACGTTCGCGAACTTCCGGCGAGCGCGAACACCCGATGTTCGCGCGAACAAGTTCGCCGGCGAACAGTTCGCGACATCTCTACTAATATAGCCTTATGGTTTTGGAGCAAGAAAGTAGATGGCTACAATTAGGATCACATCCAGGGTTCTTTGCAATCAGAATATTCCAACCAGTTCAACCAACAAATGACTGGAACCGAATGTAAAAAGCTCAACTGAGGGTTCTGATCTTTTGCACTCTTTCAATAAATATCCCTAATCATTAATTCTCCCCCTAATTCCAACTGTCCTCTACCACCATGCGAGAAGCCTGTGCCCAGTAATTCTCATATGGCAATACTAAGCCATATGAATAAATAATAAAAGCCAATTTCCTTCCTTTAATTTCCCTTTAACGTTATGTTGAAATACCATTCTATTCCCATTAATGAAATACTGAGTTTCATTCTTATTGCAATAAGGGGTCACATCTAAAATAAAACCACAGTGAGTCCCGGAGCCAAGCTGAGTCGATACGAGTATATTTATTTGCACTCATTGTCCCCATTCTGTCTTTCTGGGAGGGAACATGTTCAAAACAGATGTAGCTTATTCAAAAGCAATCACGGTATAATTTACCAATCACCAATTAGCCTTTATCGGTCAACTGTAGAAAGGCTAATGAAAGTAAACATCTGATTGGACTCTGTGGATTACTACTCTGGTGTAAAATGACTCCATTTTTGTGAATGATAGCTCCCCTAATCATTAGATCTCCGTGTACACAAATTGCTCTGAAATTTTATATACTGCCCCAGTGTTTTTCCAGCATGGTGCTTAGTTAACCTTTGTCCCCTCCCTCTTTGCTAAACAAATGAGCCCCATTGGGAACCTTTCATTAACCTAATGGATATGATGATGTGTTCAAGTGGAGCATGATCATAGTGCGGATATATACACCTGTTATCTTCACACGGCAGCTGGAAGCTTATATACAAAACGGTTGCTTATATCAGTACTGGCACAGAAAGGAACATGTCACGGTGTTCCTGCAAGCTTAGGCAAAAATCAATGGAAATTATGTATATCAGTGATTCCCTAGTATCGCAATGCCACATTGGATTTGCTGGTTCTTGAATTATGCAAAAGAACAGAAGGCACTTTTAAACTACACTGAAATGAAGCAAGGTACAGCTTGCCATCATACTCATAAGGGGAGTAAAACTAGTCTAGTAGTTGCTGGGGGGGGAGGGTATAGAGGACCCAGTAGATTCTATGGGGCAAATTCGCCGAAGCGCTGAACGCTAGCGTTAATTCGCTAGCGTTTGGCATTTTCGTTACTGCGCAAATTCACTAACGAACGCTGGCGTAGTTTCGCTAGTGTTACTTCGCACCCTTACGCCAGGCGAATTTTCGCTAGCAATGTAACTACGCAAATTCACTAACTGGCGCAGTGTACTGAACGCTACCTTTTACGCTAGACTTCCTTCGCCACCTCAGACCAGGCGAAGCACAATAGAGTAGATAGGGATTGTTTCAAAAAAAGTCAAAATTTTTTCTAAGTCCCAAAAAACGCTGGCGTGTTTTCTACATTATGGGTGATAGGCTGAAAAAGATCGAAAAAATTTTTGGGGCTCCCCTCCTTCCCCCCTACATTTCCTGACTCATGGCAACTAACCTAGACAGTGGGCACATGTGTAGGGCAAAATAAAAATTTTATTTGATGATTTGAAGGTTTTCTAGCCATTTGTAGTGCTGATACGTATTCCTCCATTGAAATTTGAATTTCGCGCCGTATGCAAATTAGCCTTCGCTAGCGTAACTTCGCTTTACATAGCGAATCAACGCTAGCACAACTTCGCAACCTTACGCTATCCCTGTGCGCAACTTCGGATTTTAGTGAATTTGCGGAGCGCTGGCGAAACTACGCCTGGCGAAGTGCGGCGAAGTTGCGCCTGGCGCAACTTCGCATCTTAGTGAATTTGCCCCAATGAAAGAGTATCAATCCCCTCACACATAAACAACTTGATACATGATAACTAGGGATGTAGCGAACGTCGGAAAAAAAGTTCGCGAACATATTCGCGAACTTGCGCAAAAACGCGAGCGGTTCGCGAACGGTTCGCGAACCCCATAGACTTCAATGGGAAGGCGAACTTTAACATCTAAAAAAAAAATTTCTGGCCAGAAAAATGATTTTAAAGTTGTTTAAAGGGTGCAACGACCTGGACAGTGGCATGCCAGAGGGGGATCAAGGGCAAAAATGTATCTGAAAAATCTGCCTGTGTGTGCTTGGAAGAGATAGTGTAGGGGGAGAGCTGTTAGTGATTTCAGGGACAGATGATAGTAAGTTTGCTGGCTAGTAATCTGCTTGATACTGCTCTGTATTGGAGGGACAGAAGTCTGCAGGGATTTGAGGGACATTTTAGCTTAGGTAGCTTTGCTGGCTAGTAATCTACTGTTCTCTTTAAACAACTGCCATACGTTGACCTTGTAGGCATTGTTTGCCCAGTTTTTTTGGACGCAGCCACTGAAGCACAGTTGCCAGAAAAAATATGCCATATAAATGCTGAAAATAGTCATTTTTCGCCATACGTTGACCTTGTAGACATTGTTTGCCCAGTTTTTTTGGTTGCAGCCACTGAAGCACAGTTGCCAGAAAAAATATGCCATATAAATGCTGAAATAGTCATTTTTTTGCCATACGTTGACCTTGTAGGCATCTATTTTCAGCATTTATATGGCATATTTTTTCTGGCCTCTGTGCTTCAGTGGCTGCGGCCAAAAAAACTGGGGCAAACAATGCCTACAAGGTCAACGTATACACTACTACAGCGGTGGATATGGATTACGTAAAATTATATTATGGCTGCTTGAAAAAAGTCACTCCGGTGTTTTTTCTGGAGACTGGTAATATTATGGATATTTAGACAGAATGTGAACAAGGTCACACAGCTAGATGGCGGGTTGAAGAAAACACTGTGCAAATAATGCCTACAAGGTCAACGTATACACTACTACAGCGGTGGATACGGATTACGTAAAATATATTATGGCTGCTTGAAAAAGTCACTCCGGTGTTTTTTCTGGAGACGGTAATATTATGGATATTTAGACAGAATGTGAACAAGGTCACACAGCTAGATGGCGGGTTGAAGAAAACACTGTGCAAATAATGCCTACAGGGCAAATAATGCCTAAAAGGTCAACTTATACACTACTACAGCGGTAGTAAAATAAAAAAAAGTAAAATAAAAAAAAATGAATATTAAAAAAAAAAAATTAAAGTTGGTGCTGCTGAACTACTAGGAGCAGCAGATTAGCACACCAGTCCCACTCCCCAACACTGCTAGACTAATAGCACTGGGCTCTTATAGTAGTAGTAGTAGTAGTAGTAAAACAACAAAAAAATAAATAAAAGCAGTCCTTACAAGGACTACTACTGCAGCAGTCAGCAGATGAGATCAGAAGCAGGACAGCTGCCCACTGCAGCTACATACAGAGCACTGCAGTAGAAGGTAGATTACTAGCCAGCAAAGCTACCTAAGCTAAAATGTCCCTCAAACCCCTGCAGACTTCTGTCCCTCCAATAACAGAGCAGTATCAAAACGATTACTAGCCAGCAAACTTTCAACTGTCCCTGAAATCACTAACAGGCAGCAGCTCTCTCCCTACACTATCTCTTCAGCACACACAGGCAGAGTGAAAAAACGCTGCAGGGCTTCGGTTTTTATAGGGAAGGGGAGTGGTCCAGGGGAGAGCTTCCTGATTGGCTGCCATGTACCTGCTGGTCTGGGGTGAGAGGGCAAAAAAAAGCGCCAACAATGGCGAACCCAAAATGGCGAACGTCGCGCGACGTTCGCGAACTTCCGGCGAGCGCGAACACCCGATGTTCGCGCGAACAAGTTCGCCGGCGAACAGTTCGCGACATCTCTAATGATAACTCCATGTAGGACAGAGTTAATGGCAGAGACAGACCAGATAGAGTTACCACCTTTTCTGGAAAAAAAACTACCGGCCTTCCTATATTTTATATTATTAACATGAACATCAGGGACCTTTTCTGGAAAAAAATTACTGGCCTTCAGGTTATTTTTTTAAAGGTAAAGTTTTTATTGTTTTAAGACACATAGAAAAACATAAAACGTAGAACAAAACACATGACATTAAGCAGTAAGGTTTTGTTTACAAAACATTTATGAAATATGTAGTAGTATTTTTGCTCCATACTATTGGTTAGGGTTGCCACTTTTTCCTAAAAAATTTTAACAGCTGGTGGGGGCAGGAACAAAAGGGGGTGGGTCGTGATGTAAAAGGAGCGGATACATAATGTAAAAGGGGGTGGGACGCAACACGAAGATCGCCGAAGGAGGACAAAAGTTACGTTTCATCGGGATTGGGGGTGGGCCATTGCCGACAAATTTGTAATACCGGCCACGGCCTTGGTAAGTGTTTTAAAATACCGGCCGGGTGGCAACCCTACTATTGGTTGATCAGTCAACTTAATCTCTGGGCGGGTGCCTATTCGTGTGAGGGGCTTCAGGGTCATTTTTGATCTCTGATGTTAATATTATTAATAGGGAAGAAGGTTAAAAATATAGGAAGGCTGGTAGTTTTTTTTCCCCAGAAAAGGTCCCTAATTCCAGAAAAACCAGTTGGCAACAGTAATGACATGGGAAGGGTGAGGAGAGGCAAGGAGCTGATCTAAAGTTGAGCCGTTCAGGCAATATAAAGTAGAACTTGACTAGCCTGATAATGGTATTATTAAGATGGGGTTTCCTGTTGCAGGCACATATGGGACACCAGGGAGCCATATTCAAACCCATACAGTACAGGTATAGGATCCCTTATCCGGAAACCCGATATCCAGAAAGCTCCAAATTACAGAATGGCTGTCTCCCATAGACTCCATTTTATCCAAATAATCCAAATTTTTAAAAATGATTTCCCTTTTCTCTGTAATAATAAAACAGTAACTTGTACTTGATCCAAACTAAGATTTAATTAATCCTTATTGGAAGCAAAAGCAGCCTATTGGGTTTATTTAATGTTTACATGATTTTCTAGTAGACTTAAGGCATGAAGACCCAAATTACAGAAAGATCCATTATCTGGAAAACCCCAGGTCCCAAGCATTCTGTATAACAGGTCTCATACCTGTAGTAGATGTTTTATGATGCAGTGGCAATGTTAATGATAGTTACATCCTTGGAAGATGCCTCTACTGCCTTCCTCTAGTTCCAGCCCTGTTGGGCACAGGAGCATTCACCTTCACATAACACATAAAGCACATACGATATCTTCCTGCTCAGCGTCTGATGGATAGGAACAGCTCTAACTCTACTGCATGGAGAACCAAACATCAGAGTATCTCCCAGGCCAGCTTAGCAAGCAGGGATCCTGGGAGAAGTAACTTAAAGCTCAGTGGAGCATATACACACACACACATATTTATTGACTCGGCACCACTATTGCAAGCCGCACTTTACAAGCAGCAACGCCATAATACAATACACATTGTAGATGGAAGGGTCTCTTACCTTGGTGTCTGGAATTCTTTCCGGTCTGCTGAGCCCAGACTCTATAAGGAGATAAAATGATCGTTTAGAAACAATACATTACATCTGTTGACTTTGCTCTTGGTAAAAGTAAAGAGTACAAAAATTTTCAGTGATGCACTAAATATTCCCAGCTAGTATAGTGTTTTAAGCCATTCACAGTGGCTGAATTATACAGTCAGCAAAAAAAACACATCAAGCCCATATCTATACTTGTCTGTCCACCATGTTATTCCCAAATGCAATATTATTTGGAAAGAATTTCACAGCCACAGTCCAATTTTGATGACCTTTACACCACTCCAGCCAGTTCTTGGCATGGCACATGGTGAAGATTTCTTTACCTCTGATAAGAAGCCAACACACCCTACTAATAGATTGAGCAGTGATCCCTAACCAGTGGCTCGTGAGCAATATGTTGCTCATCAATGTTGCTCCCAGTGGCTTCAAAGCAGGTGCTTATTTTTGAATTCCTGGCTTGGAGGCAAGTTTGGGTTGCATAAAAACCTTGTCTACTGCCAAATCAAGCCTCCTGTAGGCTGCTAGTCCACTTAGGGGCTACCAAATAGTGAATCACTGGCCATATTTGGCATCATCAGGTACATTTTGTATGCTTGTGCTGCTCTCCAACTTTCTTTACACTTGAAAAAAGGTTGAAAAGGTTGGGGGCCCCTGAGTTAAAGTTTCCACATACATCTAAAAATGTGTCCAGATACATTTGATCAATTAGCGTATATGCTGTATATATCTCATACAGTGAAGAAGGAGGCTGAGTTAGCAGTTAACAAGATTGGTGGCAGATTGCTGCAGCAGCAAAACAGATGTTTTTACATATTGCAGGGAGACAGGAGCAGATTGAGCTGGGTGGCTTCAAATTAATTCATAATGAAAAGAGCCTGAGAAATGTTATCTTTTATTTCTTGTCTTTATTTAATAAGCTACAATAATCCCATAAATAAACCTACAGACATTGTTTGCTACAACTCCCATCAACCCTCCACACATTCAGCAGCATTCAGATGGTTGTAGTTCTGTGGTTTTTTGGTGCCAAAGGTTTATTGGCCTTGGGGTCTGAAAGGTTTTAGATTTATGTTAAGGATACTCTGCATTGTAGCCTGGAAAGCAGCCTGTTACTGCTACCGACTGTAATATTAGTGCAGAAGTGAACACACCTGGGGCCAGGCCCTGACTGGCAATCTGTGGGTTCTGGCAAATGCCAGAGGGGCTGCTATAAGGTGCCATAGGAAGTCAGTATTTAGTGGGCTGGTGGGGGCTGTTTGGGCCTCTTTGTGGGCTGACTGGGCCTCTGTGTACCTGAAATTCCAGGGCCTATTTTAATTCTCAATCACATGACACTAGCAATAGAACAGGGGCAGAGTAATGCCCGAATCGACCCCAATTTCCCAAAAAGTGTCAATCAATTGTTTCATCTGTTCATGTGGCCAAGCAGCCCTAATCATTCTGCCAACAGACTGAACAGACCACTTGCTGAGTTGAAGGGATCTAAGGCAAGCATGGTCAACTGCAGAATCGACAGAGTCCTGCGCGAAACCAATTTTTTGAGACCCACAACCCGAACCACAACCCGCATATTTTTCCACTTGGATCCTGTTTGGAACTGCCTTATCCGCAAACCGCTGACCACCATTAAACAGGAAATGCTGTTGCTGTGAACCGGAAGTGACATCATAAAAAGTAGGTGGAGACAGAAAAAAGTTTTGTAAAATTTTAAAAGGAGTAAAATATAGACAATACAACATAGCATAAGAAATATAGAAGAACCTGAAGACCCGCATCTATACCCGCACCCAAGAATCCAACCCTCATCCCGTAGGGTATGCATATCTTTTGTGGGTAGCCCGCAGGTACCCGACCTGCTGCAGGACTCTATCGACAGATACTAAAAGTCCTTGAACCCCAACCATCCTGGGAGGCAGAAAGAGCCTTAACGTAAAACTATACCCCCCAAACTAGGTAGGTCTCTATAAAAATATATTGCATAAAACTGTTCATATGTGAAATCCTACTTTATGTTAATAAACCATTTTCATAATAATATACTTTCTAGTAGTATGTGCCATTGTGCAATCCTAAATAGAAAATTGGCATTTTAAAAAATTGAAAGGGCTGCCCCCTGGGATCGTAGGATTCACTGTGCACACAAATAAACCATGCATGTTAGGTCACATGAGCCAATTAACAGACAAAGTTCTGTCTTTTGCTTCCACACTTCTTCCTGTTACAGTTAGAGCTGCAGTATTTCTGGTCAGGTGATCTCTGAGGCAGCACACAGACCATCACCAAATGGTGGTTCAAGACAAGAGATGTAGAATATTTTACTTTTTACCTATATATTCCAGTTTGGTAAGATTCTTTCATATGCCACTTAATTTGATATAAACTATCTGTTGCTTAAGTATTCATTTTGGGGGTATAGTTTTCCTTTAAAGGAGAAGGAAAGCTAGCAAAGCAGTTTATTGTCAATAGATTAGCCACAATAGTGCAAGCTATGACACTATTTATTCTGTAGAATGCTTTACCATACTTGAATAAACAGCTCTAGAAGCTTTCTTTGTTTGTTTAGGATAGCAGCTGCCATATTTTCTTGGTGTGACCAGTGTCGGACTGGCCCGGTGGGACACCGGGAAAAAACCCGGTGGGCCCCCGCCAGGCCAGAACTCTTCTCCAGATAGTTAGAATGGGGGGGGGGCGCATCTTAGTGGGGGGGGGGGGGCGGGGGGCCCCTGGACAGCAGTCCCGGTGGGCCCCCGGCCCCCAGTCCGACCTTGGGTGTGACATCACTTCCTGCCTGAGTTTCGCTGCTCGCTCATAGCTCTGGGCTCAGATTACAGCAGGGAGGGGAGGAGGGAGGGAGGGAGAGAGGAGCAAACTGAGCATGCTCAAGCCCTGCCCTGGAGGTTTAAACTGAAGGCAGGAAGTCTGATACAGAAGCCCATGAGTACACAATAGAAGGAAAGAAATGTGGTGTTTCTTTTGACAGAGGACTCAGAGCAGCATTACTTTGATTGTTTACTGGTGTATTTATATAGACCTTTCTGATAAAACTTACTTAACTTTAGCCTTTCCTTCTCCTTTAAGAGAAGCCCTTCTTCTCAATCCCAGACAGCAGTAGACAGCAGTACTATGCTTTATAAGCCTTCTGGCAGTAAAACAAAATGAAAAATGCCCCCACCCCAGGACCCAAGCTGCTACAAATAGCAAATGCAATTCCATATAAAGAACATGTTTAGAGTTTCTGCAGGAGAGCAGCTTAAATTGGTGGTAGTCAGCAATATAAATATATTTCTCAACATGAACTAGACCAGGAGATTGGGCTCCTGCCTCGAATGTCAAAGGTCAGTCTGGACAACCCCTGGCACTTTGTCCGTCAACAAAGACACGTGTCAGCAGGATCCTCCTGAGGAAGGTATGTAACCCTAGAGGTATTCCAAGCCTCTGGGCCACATTGTAAACCTGCAGAGATACAGGAACTCCAGCTGATTACAAGTCACAGGCAGACAAAGGAGGACTAATTGGGAATTAGTAAGCAATTCATTATTACTGACCTGTTTCCCTCAAGAGCCAGGGGGCAGTAAATTAGTTACATGAGGAATTGGATACCAGAAACATCAGGGTGGCTCCTCTTCCTGCTTTAATAGCTTCCTGTGCCGCTCTGATTTGGATTATTTCATTGTCAGACAAGGAATGCTTCTCAGCAGGGATATCATAAGTCACACTTATTCAGCCTTCCATGGCATGTGGCTCCAAGGACCCAGAGTACTTTATTACACAAGGTACAGTCCTTTGTACAAAATCATAATTGGGTTCTACACTGAGGAAGACTTATAGCACTATAAGTTATAAAGTCAAAATGTGGAGCAAAGTGCAAAAAAAAAAAACAGGCACAATATCTTGAATATACATTAATGCTAATTAACACATAGGATAAATCCTGTTATATGTAATGGTAATCACATAATTACGTAATCACATAATGGTAATTATTGGGAATATGCTGCATAAAGCCTCAAGGAAGCCCTACACTTAATACTGGGACTTCAGTTCACATTAAGTCCAGAGGTTCATTAGCACTGTGCGCTGCACACAAATTATTGTGGGTCAACAAAATAATGTGCAAAGGGAACATGCCATAGAATGTTTATGCACACAAATCCTGCATGTGGTGCTTATTGCCAACTGTTTGAAAATAAAGTCTGTAGTGTACAATGACACTGAATTGAGACTTGTTATAATTAGTATAGTAGACACTAATACGCACAATAAAAAGTAGGGAGTAGGCAGCATCAAAAACCCCATATGGCCATGTAAGGTACTGAGGTACTGGTTTCAGTTACTTCCCAAAGACTATCCCCACTGCTATTATTGGCACCATCTCTCCCTACTATACCTGCTATCCCAAAGCAACACTCCCTTCCCAGAAACTATTATCCCATTGCTACTATAGGCACCATCTCTCCCTACTATACCTGCTATCCCACAGTCACACTCCCTTCCCAGAGACTATTATCCCACTGTTACTATAGGCACCATCTCTCACTACTATACCTGCTATCCCACAGTCACACTCCCTTCCCAGAGACTATTATCCCACTGCTACTATAGGCACCATCTCTCCCTACTATACCTGCTATCCCACAATCACACTCCCTTCCCACAGACTATTATCCCACTGTTACTATAGGCACCACATTTCCCTACTATACCTGCTGTCCCACAGTCACACTCCCTTCCCAGAGACTATTATCCCACTGTTACTATAGGCACCATCTCTCACGACTATACCTGCTATCCCACAGTCACAGTCCCTTCCCAGAGACTATTATCCAACTGTTACTATAGGATCTCTCTCTCCTATACCTGCTATTCCACAGCCAATCTCTTCCAGGGGCAGCTGTACATTTTAAAAGTGACAAGAGTCGGCAGCTTATTGGCCAATGTGTGGGGCCATCTGCCGGGCATCTCCAATCGATATCTGTCTGAAAGTCGGGCAGATGCCAATCGGGCAGGGCAAAAATCCCATCGGATCGCGGCAACATTTTCGTTGATGCAGTCCTGCATCCGATCGCCCGTATGGCCTCCATTCTGATCCGATCGTTGGGCCCTAGGGCTCATGATCGGATCAGCCTGATATCGCCACCTCAACGTGGGCATATTGGGGAGAAATCAGAGTGGATCTCCCTGTGTATGGCCACCTTAAGACCACCCAGCTGTGTATACCAGTAATCACAGTAATCTGAATGATGCAGTTTGAATGTAACAGACACAGACAGAAAGGGTACAGCTAGGATCTAATTCCATGAAGTATGCAAGATAGAGAGTTTAGCAGGGGAGAGCCAAAGAAAGAAACAGAGAGGGGGATGGGAGGGCATTTGAAAAGAAAAAATGGGTTGTGGTGCAAACCTTCAATGAAGCATCAGGGGGTTTGCACTGGGAAACTCCTTGTCTTTTTATACTTCCCTCCTTTCTTCGTCTGTTCAGTAGCCATAATCTGGCCAAAGCCTTGCGTGGGCCATTTGCCCCCGGAATTTTCCACCCTGGCTTACCCCTTCCTTCCTTGCCAAGCAGGGCAGCCCATAGGAATGTTTGGTCCTGTAAGCAGCTTGTATAGAGCAGCCAGTGAGAGTCGGAGAGAGCCGGGTGCATGCTTTCCCTTGCTTGTTGCACTTTTACAATCTGGTTGCTTGGCAATGGGCTAAAGGCAAACTCTACAACAGCAGAAGAAAGGGACAAGGCTGTATGCTAATCAATGCAATGAGAAGTTTACTTTCTCCGCTTCCTTTCACCCCCCTCCCATTCTCCCAAACACAACTCACAGCATGCAGCTCTTCCTGATCAAGAACTGCCCATGCACACACAGCTTCCTCGGCTTTGGCTGGGAAAGGGTTACCCCAACGCCGGTCTTTCTCTGTTAGCCACAACCGCATATGAAAGCATTAACATCACTGCTAATTTGCTTGCTAATCTGCTGTCACACACACAACAATGCTGTGCCCTCGGGCAATGAAGTGAGTCCAAAGGTGTCTCAATACCCAACACACTGTGGTCCTGTTTACTTTATAACCCTAGAGCAATAATGGGCACTAACAAAGCAATAATCACCGGTAATAAAGAATCAACCAGAAATAGATGTCCTAGGGTTTTAAAGAAATATACTACAGTATTTCAAACTGCCTGGCATAGTGTTTTTTCTAAGGAAATGTATTATCCGGTGAATGCAATAAAACATTGGTAATTAGTTACTTTGAAAAGGTGGCATAGGCATACATAGGCAGGTCTGTTTGTTTGGAGAGGTTGCCATATGAGCGAATCAATATGAATGGATGTCTAACATAATAGCCAGAACACTTCCTGCTTTTCAGCTCTCTAACTCTGAGTTAGTCAGTAAGGGGGGCCACATGGGACATTACTGTTCAGTGAGTTTGCAATTGATCCTCAGCATTCAGCTCAGATCCAAAAGCAAATGGTTATGGCCCATGTGGGCCCCCCCCTCAAGTCACTGATTGGTTACTGCCTGGTAATAAGGCCCGATTTTACCTTATTGATTAAAAAATTAACTTGATTTAATCGGTAAAAAAATTGATAACCTGAATCGTTCAATTTTCTCTGGCTTCTCTCCCAAAAACAGCTCAGTTTTTTAGAGTTTTTGTTCGAAAACCCCGAAAAACTTGGATTTTCGGGGTAAACCCAATGAAGACCAATATAACTTCAACTTGAGATAGGTACATCTCCCATTAGTCAGAACGTTAGCGCATATTTCTCTCTGCGCTAGAAGAGTACCAGGAGTAGCATTTTTGCCACCCCTAGTAGGACGCTGCTGCCTGAGTCAAGTTTCTCAACTCGCCTTTTTGGCGAAGCATCCCTGAAGCTGCCTCAGCACTAAAATTCTGTGAAAGACAAAAAAATTTGGTTATTTGTTCAGTAGCTGGAAAGCTGATGTGTGTGTCCCACTGATGTAATATGATTGCTTTTTGTTCCATTATTATAATAGGCAATACTAACTGCACACAGGGTATTGGTGAAAGTGCAAATTCTTTTACTCTCTGATTGGAGAAGAGCATCCACCTATAAATGCCACTGTACAGCAAGATACACAGGACGGTACTGTGAGTAGGGGGCTTGGGAATTTTTACTAGACTCCCATTCCCAGGACCTCGGCGTACAAACTGCCCCCAGTCTTGTTGTCTTGACAACAGTGTGACACCACAGAACACAAAAGACAATCCACGATCAGTGACCCAAGCAAAAGGCAACAATCCCAATAAATGTGGGAAACCAAGAGAAAGTGGCAGAAAATCTCTGGAACTGCACCGTTCCTACTTATTAGTTCTGGCTTAATTTCTTTATCATCATAATTTTATAGCACCAACTTTTTGCCACAATTTAGAATGTAAATCAAGTAGTGGTACAATAACCCGTTTCTGTTACAGCAGTTATTGTAATTTGTCCAGAGACAGCAAAATTGCCCACTATTAATACAGAAGCCCAGTTATCCTTTAATATATATATATATATATCTATATATATATATATATATATATATATATATATATATATATATATATATATATATCTATCTATCTATATATATCTATCTATATATATATATATCTATTTATCTATCTATCTATCTATCTATCTATATATATATATATATATATATATATATATATATATATATATATATATATCGGGAGCATACAAGTGCCTAGGGCACAACAGAAGAACCCCAGCTACCTGCCTACCCCTAGCTGTGTCCAGCTGAGAAAACCAAAATGAAATCTAAATTTGCACTATTAGTTGCTGAGAAATCCTAGGTATTAACACTGTCAATGGACCGGTTTGCTTTGATGTCAGAAGACTGAACTTAATTTGTTGTGTGTGAAAGTGAAAAGTTCCCTGACTTGGAGAAAAAACTACTGTGTATATAACACAGGCAAATAGCTACTTGGAGGTACACTGGGTGTTGCTGCTTCTTGTTTTGAAAAAGAATGGCCATTTCTGAGATTTGCACAAATTCCCAAACAAAAAAAAAATATTTATATATAAATATATATATATATAATTTTCCTTTTCCTTATAATAATACAGATGGTACCCGCACTCTGTCACAGGGTTTCACTTTGCGGGTGTTTGGTCGATATAATGTGTAATTATATAAGGACCCGCACTACGTTTTTCCAAAAAAATCACAAATTTATTTAATACATCACAGTGCCTCCAACGTTTCAGCCCTAATTGGGGCCTTTAACAAGGATAAAGTGCTTCGTGATACAACAATTATTTAAATACCCATAAACCCTCCATAAAAGGCGCCAAAATGACGTCATTACCATCAGAATGCACTATTTGAATGATTCTGATGATAATGACGTTATTTTGTAGCCTTTTTTGGAGGATATTTAAACAATTGTTGTATCACTAAGCACTTTATCCTTGTTAAAGGCCCCAATGTGGCCTGAAACATTGGATGCACGAGTGATGTTTCAATAAAAAATCATTGATTAAATGAACTTTTGGAGTGCTGGTCCACTTTGAAGGCTATACATTATATTTGAAACTGTTGGAGGAAGAGTGCGGGTAATATCAGAACGATTATAAACACACACATATAAATATATATATATACATATATATATATACATATATATATATATATACATATATATATATATATATACATATATATATATACATACATATATATATATATACATATATATATATATATATATATATATATATATATATATATATATATATATATATATATATATACACACATATATATATATATATACACATATATATATATATATATACATATACATACATATATATATATATATCTATACACACATATATATATATATATATATATATATATATATATATGTGTGTCTATATAATCGTTCTGATATTACCCGCACTCTTCCTCCAACAGTTTTACTTAAAAGCCCATAATGCTGAATGTTTCTTTGGAAGAGGTCATGCCAAATAAAGAGAGAAGCAGGTATGGTCTTACTCCTCCCAAAGAAAATACCCTTTTTCACTTAGGTAGGACTGATGCATGGACACTGCCTTGGCGGGGCGCATCAGCTTATGCATACTTTGTACAAACCATGTAACCAAAAGTGTCTCTTTTTGCCAAATTCAGATAAGTTCTCTTTAATCCAATTGTTCCTTAAAGTTGTATAATGATAGTGCTGGGTTAATTTGTTTAGTTCAGTATATGATATAAGCCACACACCCATGCACCAGACTGATTTTAATTGCAACACATGGATGAGCTGCATTTTTGTTTTGTATATATATATATATATATATATATATATATATATATATATATATATATATATATATATATATATATATATATATATATATATATATATATATATACACACACACTGTATATATAACCCCTTTTTTTTGCATATGCCTTGCATGATAAGCATGTGTAGGCAGTAGCCTGGCTGTTTGTAAACACAACACTCATTTATCCTCATTTATTGACCCCTTTGGGTTACATTCAGAAGGCAATCAGCTCAAAGGTATTGTAGTTTATGGACATAAGAATGACAAGTTTTATTGATGACTGGGGTCTTTGCTGCAATGCCACATTGCAAGGATTTCAACAGAAGGCTTTCTCTGGTGTTAGATTTAGCTCTATGCTCCACCTTGTGGCAGAAAGCAGTATTATTATAACATACAACTATGAAGATTTTCATCCATCCAGGTCATGGTATATCTAATATAAGTAATTCTAAAACAACTAGACTTGCTGAGTTATCATTGAAGACATTTCACTACTCATCCAAGCAGCTTCTTCAGTTCAACTGACTTGTATGGGAAGTCCCTGGCATTTAAACTCTAAAATTGGGTTAGTGGAGGAGTTTATATGCCGAGGACTTCCCACACCAGCTGAACTGAAGAAGCTGCTCTGATGAGTAGTAAAATGTCTTCAATAAATACTCAGTTGTTTTAGAATTAGTTCTACTAGATATTATAAAATACAGTACAGATTGAGCGGGAGGAGATTCTTATACAATGGACTTCATCCCCTGAACTAAATAATTCCCCACTTCTCCCACCATTACTCTACTGAGTAAAGGGAAAGGGAGTTAGAGCAAGACTAGCATGCACTTATAGGTGAGGATAAAACATATGGAAACAGGTATAGGACTTATTATTTGCAATGCTCGGGACCTGGGGTTTCCCAGATAAGGGTTTTTCCCATAATTAAAATGAACAACAAAGCACAATATGACTGGCACAATATAGCAGTCATTGAGTTATTGGCCTTCCGAGATCAAGAAGATTAGTATTGACAGAATCATTTAGATCAGCACAGTGGGGAGGGAGCATTTCATATCTGAAGGTTTTACAGAGATACCTACTGATTATAACTCTGCAAACCGGGAGAGTGCAATTTTCCGAGATTTCCCCCCGCTGCTGAATGGTATCACACTGACAATTGGGATCCATTTGTGTTAAAACATTTTTCCCATTATCTCTGACAGTAAAAGGCTTATGTGTAAAGGCAGCACTGGGTTACATAAGCTCAATAAACAAAGAGACATTCAATCTGACAGCCGAGGAGAAATGCCCGGCCACGCTACTATGCCTATTAACTTATCTAGTGCAAATAAACCTGACCCAGTTCAGTCTTATATGTAGGGAGATGTTATGTTTAATAAGACTTTATTCTGCTGAAAGGGCAAAATACCCACCCTTTTTGACATGAGCCCATTCAGTTGAGTTAGGAAAATGATTGGAGGATCCTCTAACATTAGCTGGAGGAGCAACACCCATATTCTGACAAACCAGTTTCCGGTCTCATAAAAGCAGAGGGACTTCAAGTCCCAGAATCCATTACTTCACAATGGAACAATTTAGGGGGGGGTGCATTACACTGTGAGCCTAAGGGGAGCAGTGCCGGGCCAAGCCGACTGGGCGCCCTAGGCGACCCAGCTGGCCACCGAGCTCCCCTCCGTGCTCATGTGTGTGCGGGCTCCTCTCTGTGCGCGCGCTCCTCTCCGTGCGCGTACCCCCCCATCCAGGATGCGCACACATGCGCAGAGCGACGGAGGGGAGGGGATAAACCGAAGAGGTGAGCTCGGCAAGGGAGAGGGAGTGCAGGGGAGATATCACCAGATGAGAGTGGAAAAAGAGGGGAGGGGGAGAGAGCTGGAAGGGAATGGAGAGGGAGCGCGAACATGGACTAGGGGTAGGCAGAAGACAGGTTCCTGCCCAGCACCCCCTTTTGTTGCGCCCTAGGCAGGTGCCTCTTCTGCCTACCCCTAGTTCCGGCCCTGAAGGGGAGGCAGGCTCGTTAGAATAAGGGCAAGAGGGGGCATGAGCATTAGGTCTGCTGCTTTAGCTGGCAGACAAAACAGAATTGTTCCTCCACCTAATATAAGAGGACCCTCCAATGACAATCCTGCATGCTGTGTGCACTCTTGCTTCATGGTGTTTGTTTGTGGATTTTGTTCCTATTGGAGTAGGGTTGCCACCTGCCTGTTTTTTTCCTGGTGCTGTTGAGTTCAGCATGGTATATTCAGGTTTCTGGAAATATATACAAAAAAAAAGTCCAGTTTCCACACCAGTTCCCCTGCCCCGCGATGTCAGCCAGCAAAAGCAATGTTATGCTGCAATGCTCTGTCGGTGTAATAAGAATCTGTATGGAGGAATAATTTGCAGGTCTAACAAGGAAAGGCAAAGAGCAATGCTCTGTTATGGAGCAGGGAATATTTTGGGGCAATGATTCCCAACCAGTGGCTCGTGAGTAACATGTTGCTCTCCGACACCTTGGATGTTGCTCCCAGTGGCCTCAATGCAGGTGCTTATTTTTGAATTCCAGGCTTGGAGGCAAGTTTTAGTTGCATAAAAACCATGTGTACAGCCAAACAGATCCTCCTGTTGGCTGCCAGTCCACATAGAGACTACCAATAGCCAATCACAGGTCACATTTGGTACTCCCGGGACCTTTTGGCATGATTATGTTGCTCTCCAACTTTTTTTACATTTGAATGTGGATCACGGGTAAAAAAAGGTTGGGGACCCCTGTTTTGGAGCAATGTTCCGCAAATCTAACAAGTAGGTAGGGTGGCCACCTGGTATTTTACAGGCCTGGACAGTAAAAATGATGGTTGATCCCAATGTTATAAATAGGGACAAAACATAAATATATAGGAAGGCCGGTATTTTTTTCCAGAAAAGGTGGCAACCCTACAAGTAGGGTTGTGGAGCAAAGTTCTGCAGGTCTACATTATGGAGCAGGGAATGTCATGAAGCAATGTTCCACAAATCTAACAAGTAGGTGTATGGAGCAATATCTGCAGGCTGAAGAAATAGGGACATATCTTAAAGGTCTAACAAGGTTTGGAGCAATGCTCTACAAACCTATCAAGAAGAGGTATAGAGCAATTTCTGGAGGTCTAACAGAGGCCACACATTGGCTGATTTCATTTGCTGATTTGGGCACTTTAGACCCGAGGACTGTATTGGCTTCTTAATATAGTCCTCACTCTGATGGCTCTTTTTCCCGCCGTTGTAATTTGATCATTTGACCCCTAGCAAAAAACAATTCAACTAAAGCCCAATATGGGGGGGGTTGTGTGTGTATATATTTATATAATACACAAAAGCCATGAATATCCTGTAAATTATATCCTTATAAACAGTGAGTTCTGATGTCATCAGTTATAAACGGTGAGTTCTGATGTCATTGCTGTCACATGACTCACTGAAAACTTGTGTATTATAATAAATAAAGTACCCCCAGTTGTAAAATATGAGGATATTAGAAGTTACCTCAGAGTTCCATGACCTTATAAAAACACTCGGCCTTCGGCCTCGTGTTTTTATATGGTCATGGAACTCCTCGGTAACTTATAATATCCTTATATTTTACAAGAGGGGGTACTTTATTCACTATATAGTGTATGGCCACCTTACCATGGAGGGGTATGGGACAAAACTCTATAGGCATAATGGGGAAAGGTATGGAGCAATGCTCTGCTTATCTGACAGGTGTTTTATACATTTAGTTATTTCTTTATATAACGCTGACACATTCACACACAGTGCTTTACAGAAATGATACATCATTCACTTCCCCAATGAAGCTTACAGTCAGTTTTATCAGGAGCCAATGAACCTGCTGGTATATTTTTGGAGTGTGGGTGGAAAGCAGAGTACCCAGAGGAAACAAACACAGACATGGGGAGCGAATACAAACTCCTTGCAGATAGTTCCCTAGCTGGAATCAAACTCGGGACCTTAGCTCTGCAAGGCAGCAGTACTATGCTATGTTAATCTGACGAGCAATGGAGCAATGCACTATGGGTCAAACAAGGGGTGGTATCGAGTAATGCTCTGCAAGTCTTACAAGGAGACGTATTGATGAAATCTCTGCAGACCTAACAGGTAGGGGTATGGAGCAATGCTCTGCTGATGTGATAAACATAATATAACAGGTGGGGAAGAGGGGCTGTACTCTAGTACGTATGAGTGCAGCCTGATGCACGGGTATATTTGTAGAAACTACTGCTAACGTAACACAATTATTTATCAGCTGATTGCACTCGTAATCCTGCTGCAGAACAGCAGTGGTCCCTGACGGAGGTAGGGAGGTTACATGAATACCATGGTTTGCATCAGCAGTGAGTCAGCTTTCTGTCACCCACACTGGCTGCTATTCTCAGAATCCCTTCAACTCCCACACAATGTGACTCTGCTGCACTGTTTTCAGTGACAGCGTGTGGGAGACGGCCATGCACAGCCTCCTTGCCCTTGTGATTCACACTCTTATACCTGTCCCAATAGATCTATCAGTTCAGCGTGTGGCCAGCAGGGGCTCTTATTAAGGTCTACTTTTAGTGATGTTGCCCCATTATGATCTACAACCATATTACTGTTAGCATTCTGTTCCATGGAAAATATTGCTTACATATTATAATGATTTATAAGAGCATTTATATTCCTATATTTAAAAAACAACTATTTTTATGTAACCATAACAGAATAAAGGAGGCCATAGACTCAAAGATCCGCTCGTTTGGCGACATCGCCAAACGAGCAGATCTTTCCCCGATATGCCACTAACGGCATGGCTATATCGGGGTAATTCGAACGTTCGGCCGTACGGCCGAACGATCGAATTACGAAACGCCAAGGGGCTCCGACGGGTCGGTCGGTTAAAAATCAAACCTTCCCGATCTATATCGTGGCCAGATATCGATCGGGAAGACCCGTCGGAAGCCCCCATACACGGGCAGATAAGCTGCCAAATTGGTCCAAACGACCGATATCGGCAGCTTTATCTGCCCGTGTATGGCCACCTTAAATATGTGAATGAAAAGAATAAAACAGAAGGGTGATTTAGACAAGCTTTTTGTTGCCTTGTCTTGAGATCTACTGATCACCAACTAAAGGTCTACTGGTAGATCCCGATCTACCTTTTGGCCACCCCTGGTGTATATCATAAGCCATGAGCGCAGAAATGCAGAATATCAGTGTGCCATTATAAACACCTGATCATAGGCTTCATTAGTCTACCTGTAACAGACTGTGATCAAAGTAAATTGCTCATGGGTCCCTAAAAGTTACTGCACTGGACCAATTCATTAACTATATTACCCACACTGGATCTTATAATGCTAGGGCCTGTTCTTCTAAACCCAAACACAGATAGCATTCTCAGTAGGAGCCTAAGCTGCATTGTGCATAACCCACCTCCATGTCAGATCCAGCATGGTTCAGCTCAGTCGGTTGCACCAAAGTTGCAGCATGTTCAGTGTCAGACTCTCATGCGGATTCTCTAGGTGAGCATGAGCCAATAAGGTACTCAATAAAAATGAAAATTTCAGGAGCAAAACTTTTGCTTCCCAGGATTAGCTTCTGAATAGCTTGCAAATCAGGATCTCCTCTCGCTAAATGATATCCATGTGTAGCAGTGAATGGATGAAGAGTAATCCCACTCCTGCCCATAATTTGGCATCAAATGACTTTTATGCAGTGTCATCAACTAGTTTGCTCCATAGCTTGTTAAACTGTACCCTAAATTAGAGTCCTGCACAGAACCAATTTCCAAGACCTGGACCCGAACCGAACCCGCGACCCAGAAGTGTAACTAGAGGGGGGCGGGTCCTGGCGCAGGACGCGCAGCCGGGCCCCCGCCCCCTCCGTACACCAGGAAACTGGCCGGGAATATGCGCCGCACTGCGGCGCGCGGACTGCCGGGGGGGCCCTGAGGGGGTGCGGGCCATGGCCCGCTCACACCCCCTGCTCCCCTGGTAGTTCCGCCACTGCCGTGACCCGAACTGCAACCCGCATATTTACCCTCTTTGATCCGCTACCCGACCTGCTGCTACCCTAAATGCTTGGTGACCGTCCTGAACCCTTTTGTTTGATGGGCCCCTTTGGGACACAAAGTATATATATAAAAATACACTTAGGGGTTATTTATTAAAGTCCAAATGCCAAAAACTCCAAAAATTCGAGGTTTTTTTTTTACTACAAAATCCAAATTTTTAGTGAAAAAAAACCTCGTAATTTTTCCCAGAGGATGGAAAAAGTCTGAACCTTAAAACTAGCGATGCATCGAATACACTATTTTGGATTCAGCCAAACTCCAGAATCCTTCGTGAAAGATTCGGCCGAATACTGAACCGAATCCGAATCCTAATTTGTATATGTAAATTAGGATGGGAAGGGGAAAACATTTTTTACTCCCTTGTTTTGTGACAAAATGTCATACAATTTCCCTCCCCGACCCTAATTTGCATATGCAAATTAGAATTCGGATTTGGTTCGGCTGGGCAGAAGGATTTGGCTGAATCCGAATCCTGCTGAAAAAGGCCGAATCCTGGCCGAATCCCAAACCAGATTTGGTGCATCCCTACTTAAAACCTCAGACCTGCCTAGGTTGTATATAAGTGAATGGGAGAAGTCCCGAAGATATCCTGATCTGCGCTGGGTTTCGTAAAAAAGTCTTTAAGATTTTGGGTTTTTGGGCAAAAATCTGAAAAAAAATCTGATTTTTCAGGCACAAAATCGGAAAAAACTGTACGATTAATATTTTCGTTGATTTTTGCGTTTTTTTTCTAGTTTTTTCCCGAACTTGAAATTATTCTGGAAAATCTATTGATAAACATGTGCGGATTTGAAGTATATTTCAGAAAATAATGAGATAAAGTTGGAATTTGATAAATGACCCCCTTACAGTCAGTATATACTGTACATAAGGAATGCAGAGCCCCTTCTTCTATTAAACATGCCCTGTATGCTGTATGATTAGAATATTAGCTGGAACTGAGAATGCTTTGGTGCTCATTGCAGCCCGGCCGATTCCATGCTGGTTTGTTCTGATCTGTGCAACTAAGGATGTTGACTCAGCCCTGACTATGTAGACTGACTATGTACTTTTAGCCATGACTAAGAAATCCAAGGCTTCACCTCCCAGTATGCTGAGAGCCAAGCAATAGTCGAATTAGAGTTCTTGAAGGGCCAAAGCTTGATAAACCTTGAAAATCTAATTCTAATATAATTTTTTTAAAAAAACTCTAATTGAATTTGAATAACTCCTTAGTCTAATTTGACAGTTTTGACCAGAAAAAAATTATAAAATTCGAATTCGAATTTTACATTCAACCCTTGATAAATCTGCCCCTATTTTTTGGGCTTATGTACCAGCCCAAGGCAACCAAAGCCCGGCTTTAGCAGTAAAGATCTGTGTCTCCAAAGATGTCCCAGTAGCTCCCCATCTTCTTTTCTGCTGATTCACTGCACATGCTCTGTGCTGCTGTCACTTACTGAGCTTAGGGACCCACTCACAATATACTGTATACAGGATATAAAAGTCACAATTTCAGACTGATTACTAATTATTTCAGATTCTCATTACACGGCCGCTCACAAACCAGTGCAGTATCAGAATTTAATAATCAGCAGTCCTGTCGTTTCAGCTTCGAAGACAGGTAAACCTCAGTTTCTGCTTGATGATTTGCAACGAACCCAAATCATAACTTCTCAACAGCTGCGCAGAGCCCACTGAGCATGTGCAGTGTCACTGACAATGAATAAATCCAATATGGAATTCTTCTGTGCACTTTGAAGGCCTGGATCAGTATTGCTTTACAGATACTGACACTTGAGGCTGTTGTGTAACGTCCAACGTATAAAATACTGCATTTTTTGCCATGTTCAATTTTTGGGATTAGTTCTCCTTTATGACAATATGCAGTCATAATATGCCCTTCATATCATATATTGACATGATATCACATTACATAGTGTTAGAAATAGGATAGATATCATGGGACTCACCGGTATCCATGCAAATTGCTCTTGACCATATAAACCTTATATGTAAGCTCAGCAAACCTCGTCTAATGCAGATAGAAGGGTTAAGACTTTAGATGAAAAGTTTCAAACAATGAGTCGCTGGGGTTGCTATGAAACAATTAGTACACAAATCTATTTACCACACACTTCTGGGCTTGGATTATATTGTACTGAAAGGATCATTTGCAAATCACAATGTCTTTGCAATGCTATGAGTTTGAGGTAATTTGCAGAAATGAACAGTGACACAGAGTTTGTGATTTGAGGAGAGTGTTTTGTGGTGCTGGTAAAACTTTGTGGGGCCCTCTTGTTTATATAAAGTAAAGCTGTTGTGGAAATCAGCTTTTATATAAAGTAAAGCTGTTGTGGAAATAGTTTCAACAGGCCAAGGGCCACACTTGGACACAACTGATACACAGTAGTTCAACTGCTTTAACATGTCCTCCTACCTCCATTATGGTTTACTATGCCTTCTACTCTCCACAGTCTCTTACTCACTGTTACTATAGGCACCATCTCTCCCTACTATACCTGCTATCCCACAGTCACACTCCCTTCCCAGAGACTATTATCCCACTGTTACTATAGGCACCATCTCTCCCTACTATACCTACTATCCTACAGTCACACTCCCTTCCCAGAGATTATTATCCCACTGCTACTATAGGCACCATCCCTCCCTAATATGCCTGCTATCCACAGTCACACTCCCTTCCCAGAGACTATTATCTCACTGTTACTATAGGCACCATCTCTCCCTACTATACCTGCTATCCCACAGTCACACTCCCTTCCCAGAGACTATTATCTCACTGTTACTATAGACACCATCTCTCCCTACTATACCTGCTATCCCACAGTCACACTCCCTTCCCAGAGACTATTATCCACTGTTACTATAGGCACCATCTCTCCCTACTATACCTACTATCCTACAGTCACACTCCCTTCCCAGAGATTATTATCCCACTGCTACTATAGGCACCATCCCTCCCTAATATGCCTGCTATCCACAGTCACACTCCCTTCCCAGAGACTATTATCTCACTGTTACTATAGGCACCATCTCTCCCTACTATACCTGTTATCCCACAGTCACACTCCCTTCCCAGAGACTATTATCCCACTGTTACTATAGGCACCATCTCTCCCTACTATACCTGCTATGCAGGGCTGGTCCTATCAAATGTGGGGCCCAATTGGGACCATGTTGGCGGGGCCCCTAGACAAAGTGTTGCTGGCTACTGACACAGCAAGTATTTAGGAAAATAAGGGCATACAGGCACAAAATAGAAAGGAAAGGGGCAGTGCGGGGCCCCCAGAGGTGCGGGGCCCAATTGGGCCCAATTGGTCCAATTGGCCTAAGGCCGGCCCTACTGCTATGCCCCAGTCACACTCCCTTCCCAGAGACTATTATCTCACTGTTACTATAGGCACCATCTCTCCCTACTATACCTGCTATCCCACAGTCACACTCCCTTCCCAGAGACTATTATCCACTGTTACTATAGGCACCATCTCTCCCTACTATACCTGCTATCCCACAGTCACACTCCCTTCCCAGAGACTATTATCCCACTGTTACTATAGGCACCATCTCTCCCTACTATACCTGCTATCCCACAGTCACACTCCCTTCCCAGAGACTAGTATCCACTGTTACTATAGGCACCATCTCTCCCTACTATACCTGCTATCCCACAGTCACACTCCCTTCCCAGAGACTATTATCCCACTGTTACTATAGGCACCATCTCTCCCTACTATACCTGCTATCCCACAGTCACACTCCCTTCCCAGAGACTAGTATCCACTGTTACTATAGGCACCATCTCTCCCTAATATGCCTGCTATCTAGCAATGTGCAGGTTAGAAAAAACTGCTCTGAACCTTAACCCGCAAAATGTTGCCATTGTAAGACTCGTACCCGACCCATATCTGCGTCCTCCTACTTTTGCACCTCTGGTTCCAAGACATGGAATCTTCAGGAGCAGCAGAGAAGTTCCCCAGTCTGACCCACACCGAACCCTAACCCGTAATGGTTGGCCCAATTTCAACCTGAACCCACCCAACGGTCTATTTTGCCCAATAAAGTGGTTGTGCACTTTCTGACACTTTTTTTTCAATTTAGTTGTGTTCAGATAGTTCACCAGACTTTTCTCAATTCTGTTCTATTTGTTTTTTTAATATTGATGTTTAAAGTTTTTCACCTACTCGTGTCTTTCTAAAGCAGTTCATTGTATAGGGTTTACTATGTAAACTGTTCTAAATGATACATTAGTTGATACATTTCTTATCTTTGGCCCTACTGAGCAGAATCTCTGAGTTTTTGATTAAAGGCAGTTGTTCGAATTAATACAATGTTTTCTAATATTCCACAGATGCTGCTGATGTGACACAGCATGTACAGTATGTGTGCCCTTGGTTTATTTGTGTGCACCGTGAATTGTATGATCCCAGGGGGCGGCCCTTAGTTTTTAAAATGGCAGTTTTCTATTTCTGATTACCCAATGGCACATACTATTAAAAAGTATATTATTATGAAAATGGTTTATTTACATGAAGCAGGGTTTTATATATGAGCCATTTTATGCAATATATTTTTTATAGAGACCTACATTGTTCAGGGGTTTTCCTTTAATATACAGGAATTAGAAGCCTATTGACAGTGTACAAGCCCCAGTTATGGTTCATATCATTAGGTGTAAAAAAAAAAAAACCCTCATTAGCATTTCTAAAGTAAATAAAACACTGAATACATTAAAAACGGAATGCTTTCAAATAAAAAAGCATATTTTTATATTTATATATACACTTTATAAAATATAAAGTTTATTTTGTTGGTTTTTAGCTTGATAAAGCAGTTGATAATAACATTTTAGGGGAAAGTATCTCGTTTTCTCACTGGAGTTAATACCTTATTAAAATAAATCAAGCGGTACTGCACTGGTGTTTGGAGAGATGCAATATTATATCCTATTTTAGGTGATAATTCATGCGTTGTTGCATATCAACCTAAAGTGAAAAGACCCCCTTTTTTCCAATTGAAATGTGTCTCCATAAGTGTCTGAAGGTATCTTAAATCAGCCTCAGGCCATGCAAGAATACCGTCTATCTTGGAATACTGTTTATTAGCTGTATATTAGCAATAATCTTTAAATACTTTGCTACTTGCATGGAAGGGTACAATGGAAGGGTACAATGTGTAAAAAGGGAACAGTCTTTCCAGTGGCATAACTAGATGTTACTGGGCTCCACAGCAAATTAATTTTAGGGTATATCCAGAGGCTGTCATTTTTTACCAAAAAACTTTGAAATTGGTCATAATTTGAGCCTCATGGGGCCCCGTATACCCCCTGCAGCCGCAGGGTCTGCTTTCCCTGCAGTAACACCCCTGAGTCTTTCATGTCTTTTGCCTTTTGCTCCCTGAGGGTCATTCAGATGCACAAGTTACGATGAGCCATATTGGAGTCCTGACCTTGCCATGGTGGAATTCCTGTAAGCAATGTCTCTCACAGAAGTGCAAGTGATTCATTATAACATGCAGGAAGCGCTATACAACTCATCGTTTATCATAAGAAAAAGACACGTGATTTTTAGGCCAAGTATCGACTTTACAGTGACAATGCGGGGTATTAAAAGCAGGAAGCTGGGGCCCCCTAGAGGATGTTCCCCTTAGTTGGGATCTGTCATCGTTTTCCTTTCTGACTGCAAATGCTTAAAAAGCTAGAATATGTGGAAACGTTTGTGCATGGCAGCCAGGCCCCCTCCCACCTGTTTCACCCAACAATGACTGTTCCCATCTGCTCTGCTCTGTACACATGACATCAACCCAAGGCACAATGTGAGATCATTGGAATGTGCCATTCGGATTCGGATAAGGAGTCCCGTGCAGGAATAACGTGTACATCCTTATACTGTGTAAGAGCCCTAGATTATGAATGAAAATCACAGGCGGGTGTGGGAAAATTCATTAACCTGAGCCCATTTAAATCAACCACTCTGGTTACCATAATGGAGCAACCAA
Organism: Xenopus laevis; assembly: GCF_017654675.1. NCBI lineage: Eukaryota > Metazoa > Chordata > Amphibia > Anura > Pipidae > Xenopus > Xenopus laevis. The sequence goes on along the minus strand of NC_054387.1, from coordinate 114,777,044 downwards.
TATCACTTGGGAAATAAATTGGGTATATTTACACTTTTGTTTTTTATACAGGGATTCAGGGCTGGAACTAGGGGTAGGCAGAAGAGGCACCTGCCTAGGGTGCAATGAAAGGGGGGCACTGGGCAGGTAACTGTCTTCTGCCTACCCCTAATCCATGTTCACTGCTCTCCCTCCCCTTCGGCTCTTCCCCTCCCTCTTACTTCCCCTCTGGCACTCTCCCCTCCCTCTCCGGCGCTTTCCCCTCCTTTTTACTTCTGGCAATCTCCCCTGCGCACACGGAGGGGAGCATATGCACGCGCACAAGCGCGGAGGGGAGCGCGGTGGCCGGATTTCCCCCGGCCCTGCAAGGATTTTACATACATTTTTGTTGCAGTCTGCACTATAGTTGGAAAGTTGCTCTGTTATAAATTTATTACAAAGTTCAGTGTAAAAATAAAAACTGGGTAAATAGATAGGCTGGGCAAAATAAAAAATGTTTCTATAATGTAATGTATAAAGGCTGGAGTGACTGGGTGTGTAACATAATAGCCAGAACACTACTTCCTGCTTTTCAGTTCTCTAACTCTGAGTTAGTCAGTGACTTTAAGGGGGGCCACATGGGACATAACTGTTCAGTGAGTTTGCAATTGATCCTCAGCATTCAGCTCAGATTCAAAAGCAACAGTTATGACCCATGTGCCCCCCCTCTCAAACCAAGGAAGCTGCAAAGCAGGAAATAGTGTTGTGACAATTATGTTACACATCCAGTCTCTTAAAGGAGAAGGAAAGCTACGGAGGCATTTTATTGCCAATAGATTAGCTGCAATAGTGCAAGCTAGAATGCTATATTTATTCTGTAGAATGTTTTACCATACCTGAGTAAAAAGCTCTAGAAACTCTCTGTTTGTTTAGGATAGGAGCTGCAGGATTAACATGGTGTGACATCACTTCCTGCCTGAGTCTCTCCCTGCTCTGGGCTCAGATTACAGTAGAGAAGGGAGGGGGGGAGCAAACTGAGCATGCTCTTGCCCAGGGCAATGAGGTTTAAGCTGAAGGCAGGAAGTCTGATACAGAAGCCCATGAGTACACAATAGAAGGAAAGAAATGCAGTGTTTCTTTTGACAGGGGACTCAGAGCAGCACTACTTTGGGGGTTTACTGGTATATTTAGATGGACCTTTCTGATAAGGCTTACTTAGTTTTAACCTTTCCTTCTCCTTTAAGCTTTTATACTTTACATTTTTGGCTAACTAACTATATTAGAAACATTTTTTATTTTGCACAGCCTGTCTATTTACCCAGTTGTTTATTTTTATTATTATTATTATTATTATTATTCTGAACAATTCCTTTCAGGTTGCAGTGCTTTTATTGGCTACAAATATATAATGGTTCTGGTCCATATTAGTCAGTTACAAATTGAAATTATATATATATACAAAGCTTACATTATAATGTATAGGTCTCTACTTATTTAAATGTATTGTTCTCCTTTGAATGATCTTTTAGTGTGATGTAGAGAGTAATATTTTGAGACAATTTGTAATTGCTTATAATTTTTTATTATTTGTGGTTTTTAAGTTATTTACTTTTTTTTTAATCGGCAGCTCTCCTGTTTACAATTTCAGCAATCTGGTTGCTAGGATCCAAATACACTAGCAACCATGCATTGATTTGAATAAGGGACTGGGATATTAATAGGAGAGGCCTAAACAGAAAGGTAATAAAAAGTAGCAATAACAATACATTTGTAGCCTTAAGGTGGCCATAGACGCACAGATAATATTGTACAAAAAAATTTTTCGAACGATGTATGGTGGGGAAAAAGCCAACCAATCTCGACAGAAGACTTGGATATCAGTCGGCTCGTTGATCGAGTTGGACGGAAAATTTTGATTGGGTGCCTTTAAAGGCACTCAAACATTGGCCATAATGGTATCAGTATGGTTGTAACAGATACAGATAAGGCAAATGTGTTAAATCAGTTCTTTTCTTCAGTGTATACAATAGAGGAGTCTGGGTTCACAGGCTCACTTAATAACTGCACGAATGGTTCAGCTCAATCTAGTCGGTGGCTGACTCAGGATATGATTCAAAAAGCTTTAATACAAATTAATGTAAACAAGGCTCCAGGGCCTGATGGCATACACCCCCGGGTTCTAAGAGAGCTTAGTTCAGTTTTAGACCAGCCCTTTTTTCTGATTTTCTCAGATTCACTGTCATCTGGTATGGTGCCTATGGATTGGAGAAAAGCTGATGTTATTCCAATATTTAAAAAGGGATTACGATCTCAGCCTGGCAATTATAGGCCAGTAAGCTTGACATCTGTGGTGGGCAAATTATTTGAAGGCTTGTTAAGGGATCACATTCAAAATGTTGTCCTAATGAATGGCATTATGAGCAACAATCAGCATGGCTTTAAGAAGGATAGGTCATGTCAGACGAATTTGATTGCATTTTATGATGTGGTAAGTAAGATTCTGGATAGTGGGGGGGCAGTAGATGTGATCTATTTGGATTTTGCCAAAGCGTTTGATACTGTGCACCACAAACGACTGCTTTATAAACTAAGGTCTGTTGGGCTTAATGAAGTCGTTTGCACATGGATAGGAAACTGGCTACAGGATCGGGTACAGAGGGTGGTTGTTAATGGGACATTCTCTACTTGGAGTAAGGTTCTTAGAGGGGTCCCTCAGGGCTCAGTATTGGGTCCACTTTTATTTAACTTGTTCATTAATGACTATGGGGAGTGTGTTGTAAGTAATGTATCCGTGTTTGCAGATGACACAAAACTATCCAGCCCAATTAATTCCATCCAGGATGTGGCATCCTTGCAACACGATCTTGACAAACTGGCAATCTGGGCAGCTAAGTGGCAAATGAGATTCAATGTTGATAAATATAAAGTCATGCACCTGGGATGTAAAAATATCCACTTATACCGTTAATGGGACTGCACTAGGCAAATCCATTATGGAAAAGGACCTTGGAGTCCTTGTAGATGATAAACTTGGCTGTAGCAAGCAATGCCAGTCGGCAGCATCAAGGGCAAATAAGGTCTTGAGCTGTATTAAAAGGGGCATAGAGTCTTCCACTGTATAGAGCACTTGTAAGGCTCCATCTAGAATATGCCGTATAGTTTTGGTCTCCATCACTCAAACAGGACATTATTGTATTAGAGAGGGTACAGAGAAGGGCAACTAAGCTGGTAAAAAGGTATTGAAAATCTTAGCTATGAGGAAAGACTGGCCAAATGTTCACGCTGGAGAAGAGGCGCTTAAGGGGTGATATGATGACTATGTATAAATATATAAGGGGATCATATAATAATCTCTCTAATGCTTTATTTACCAGTAGGTCTTTCCAGCTGACACGAGTTCACCCATTGACGAGGTCACCCACTAAGGCAAGTTGGAGAGGCTTCAGATGGGTTTTTGCCTTCCTCTGGATCAACTGGCAGATAGGTAGTTAATAAAAAAAAAAAAATAAAAAAAATAAAAATAAATAAATAAAAAAGGTTGAACTCGATGGACATGTGTCTTTTTTCAACCTTACTTACTATGTTACTATGTTACTATGCTACTATGAATAGTCAGATACAGGTAGCATTTTATTGTTTCTACCTATATATCTACCTGTATATCGGACGATTCAGCTCTATAACATACTAAAAGTTACATTAAAGGTGAACCACCCCTTTAACGAAAGGTCTTTCTTGCCCAAAGCGGCAGCTTATTGGCTCATATATGGGGCCCTACACAGGGCCGGTCCTATCAAATGTGGGGCCCAATTGGGACCATTTTGGCAGGGCCCCCAGACGAAGTGTTGCAGACTGACATACCAAGTATATAAGAAAATAGAGAGAGAGAGAGAGAGAGAGAGAGAGAGAGAGAGAGAGAGAGAGAGGAATAAATGGGGGAACACAGGTAAGAGAGAGAAAACCAACTGGTCCAACAGGCCTAAGGCCGGCCCTGGCCCTACATTAGGTCTGCCCAACCAATATCTGGTACCAGGGCCAACTGATCCTATCAGCTTGATATTGCCCAGCTCAAGGTGGCCATATTGGGGAAAGATGCGTTCTTTTAGCGACCTTGCCAAATGAGCATGTCTTCAGGTGTGTGGCCATGTGTCATACGAAAAAGCACACCGGCACACAGGATTTGAAGCTGCAGGGCGAGCCCTTGCAATTTTTTAATACAGTGCAGGTGCAACGTTTCGGGGTCACGCCCCTTTGCTTGACAAAGGGGCGTGACCCCGAAACGTTGCACCTGCACTGCATTAAAAAATTGCAAGGGCTCGCCCTGCAGCTTCAAATCCTGTGTGCCGGTGTGCTTTTTCGTATCTACTTGAGAGGTTTGCCGATTCCTCCATCACCGGGCACCAGGTACTACCATATTGGACGGGTGTCGTGGGTGTGCGATTTCCTCTACAGCTACCTGGCCATGTGTCATGCCATGACAAAGGCCCATTAACAATATGGGAAAGGCCTGCTTTTCCAGTGTGTCCATTGCATGGCACCATTGGAACTTGTAGAGGGAGACCCATATCCCAACTACCACATGCTCACAAGTCTGACCTTCAGTACAATTTGGCCAGGCCCCCTCACTTAACCCTGCATATGCTTAGGCAACCCAGCAGCCTCAGGGTCTGCTGCTTGCTATAGCGCCACATAAGCCTGCGAGCACTTGAGAGTGTGCACACTAGCATGTTATGCGAGTACATATCCATCATGTTGACAGACTGAAACAATGAAAGAGAAGCAAAGTGAATGAAAGCCTGTGCCCGGTTTGTACAGCGCCGCAGAATAGGGTGCGTGATTGCAAAATGAAAGCCGATGTTAGAATGAGATCAATATTTACACTCACACACATGTTTAGGAAGGGAAATACGTACGTTGCTGGTTTTCTCAATACCATTAAGCTACTATATCACTGAGGAAACCTGATCGGGTCTTTAACACTGGAATGCATGGAAAAGACAACTGGTGAATAATTGAGGAGGGGCTGAAAGTGGAGAGGGGAGAGCGAGAGTGAAAGCTAGAGAGAGGGGCAGCATGGCCCACCAGCTCAGTCCCACAGCTCTCTCATTCCCTCCCATGATCCCACCCTGTAGGAATTTGGTGCCCTGTTTAATGGGGCTCAATTTCAGCCCATCTCACTCCTCCCCCCCCCTTCCCTAGGCAATGTGTTAACCCTTTGTGTCAGCTGGAATGGGGAGAAATATACAACCTGTTATCACAGAACAAATAATAATCGGCACAGAATCCACCCAACCGTACGCTACCATGATGTAACAAAACTGCAACTCCCAGCATTGAACATGCCCAGTTCCGCAAAAAGAGCTATGCCCCTTTCCTAGATAGTACATATTAGGGTGTATTTGGTAGTTAACAGCCACAATACCTATTCAATATATTTTAATTCTTATTTTAAGAATACATCTGCTTTCCCTTTGTAGGAAATATACATTAACAAGTTAATTACACTGTGAAAATACAGAAATATTTTGCGTGCACAATAATCCACTGATGCACCCAATGGGCCATTACATGAACTTGAGCAGTTCATCTTAAAGTAGGTTGATAACACCTTACTATTTAGAGGTGAGGCATGAAATCAGGGTGCTAACGTGCCAAGTGCAGGTGCCAGTACTAACCAATCAAGTCTTTGCTTTTATTTCTGGTTTGTAGCCAACCAATGTCTTATTGTTTTGATTGCAGTAGATGGATAAAAGGTAAGTGCTTATTAGCCATTATGGATTACTCCACTGAGGCCTACAGTATATATCCAGCGTAAATATTCTCCATTATCCTGGAACATGGCTTTCCTAGATCTCCACATGTAATGCCACCATACTTGAATAAAGGAAAATAATTGCCCTAAAATATGTACATTCTTCTAATATTTCTTATAGAAAAATCTATACATTTTTGCTTTCTTTTCTTTTTTTTTTTAAACAGAAAAGTTTTTTTTTGGGAAATAAAGTACAAACATAACTACTGTCACAAGAGCAATCTTTGAAGAACGTTTTTCAGTTTCATCACATACAATCCCAAGGTATGGGAGCGCACTTCCAGGGTCACAGATTGGTCGCTTCAACTTTTCAGTAAAAAATTACTTTTATTTAAACATTGGTTAAAAAAGAATTACATCAGTTTATGGTCTGACGCGTTTCGTATAGACATACTTCATCGGAGACCTAAACAAACTTCCATCACTTCAACTATTTATACCCTCACACGTGACCTTCCCCCCACAATGCAACACTTCAGCTAATTCACTGATTAGTATCACCTATACAAAAAGTACTTTGAATATTTAACAGATTAAACATATTAAACATGTTAAAAACATTGCTTCGCCCACTCTTGAGCTCAACTCTATTACTGATGTTTCATTCCTCATATAATTCTGTCTTTTACTATGAAATGTTACAATTTTCATTTAATGTTTCCACAAAACGTTCAAAATCTGCAATAAATCTGTATCTAAAAAATTGTTTATACTCATCACATACAATGGCTCTTAAACATTTTTGCTTTCTTAACTGTCATGGCCCTCTCTCAGGTTAATAAATTACGTTACATCAATAAAGACAACTTGGACATACATATTTAGATATAAAACAGACTTTAGTGTTTGTAATTAATAATTCTTTTTTATAATTAAAATATATTAAACCCCAATGAAAAGCAAATGTAAATTGGCCAGTTTTTTTTTTTAACGCAATAGATAATATTTCTAATATTTTAGGAACCAGATGGAACTCAGTGCCTTTATCAGCTTGAGGTCACTGAATGCAGTTGAATAAGTTGTTCCAGTTCCACATGGTAGAGTTTAATGTTGTGGTCAGATTATTTGCAGAGAACGAGAGGGTCCTGAACATGAGCTTCTGATTTATTCACTTGATGGCCCGGCTGGTTGCCACGTTACAAACTGCACAACAGATATTCCCGAACCACAAACACGGATCATATTCAAATAGTATCTCATCTCGATGGTAGGGGTTGCGCCTATTGGTCTAGTCGGCTGCAAAATGTTGTTTTTATTGCTCCTTGGGGGACTCAAATCCCAAATCCTATCAGCCTTTAAATTAGACACACGAGGACTCTCATGCGTCACCCAGCAGTAACGTAAGGATGACGCCATTTCTAAGAGCCAGGCTGCGTGCAACACGTCAGCCTCTGTAGAATGTGTAAGGGAGGTGTGGGGAACCAGGGAAGAGTGGGGCGTGGGGAAAAAGTTGTGGAGGGAAAGGAGGCAGGGACGGAGAAAGTTTGGAAATAAGGATTAACCTCCTATAAATTACCCTGAACAATGAATGGAAATAATTAAATAACAATTCTCAAATTGATGAGAAAAGAACCAGGAGTAGGGTTAAAAATGAGTGGCTGCAAGCTGATGATGGAGTAAAGGGTGTCTCCAGCTGTCGGTGGGAATCTTCGAGTAGTAGTAGTTGATCTATAGTTAGAGGAATGTAGGTGGGCTTCCTGATGGTAATAGTAAAGAATGTCCATTAATAAAGTTAACTAAGTTCATTTTTTTAAAAAAAGGGGCCCTGAACACCCGAGGCCCAGTGAAAATGTCCTTCAGTGCAAGGATGAAGGACTGAATCTACATATTGGACTGGAGATTATGGTGGTTATGTAAGAAAAGGGTGAGGTTTCTGCCACTGCAATAACGCAGAACAACCAATCATTTCTTTGCTTTGATTATCTTAACTGCTACAGATCAGCAAGAGCTGACACACGATTGGCTAATATTGGTAAGGAGATTAGAGAAAACAATGCAATACATCTAACAGTATAAGTCCCTTTATAGGGCTTTGTTGTCATGACATGAAACCCTACCTATTTATTCTATGAAGGACTATAATTATACTTGTGGTTTGTGCTGCCTGTCTGTACCTGTACTTAAGTTTTATTCCCCACAGGCAAAGGGCTATTGCTTCACTGTAGATTTATTAGATTTGTATCTTTGATATAGGTTGAGGTCTTTCTTGGGTTGTCTTTTGGCCCTATATTTAAAAGGTTGGAAGGCTTTGTGTGTCCTTTTATATTTTTTCATATATTTTTCATATTTTGTTCAGCAACATTAATAAGGACCACAGTATATTCTCTTCTGTTCATGCTCAGGCTGTTTTTTTTTACTCATGAGCTACACTCAAATGTAAAAAGAGTTGGGGAGCGACATAAACATGAAAAAAGTCCCTGGCAGTGGCAAATAAGTGCTATGATTGGCTATTTGGTAGCCCCTATGTGGACTGGCCACCAACCAAAACTCGCCTCCAAGGAATTCAAAAATAAGCAACAGTGTTGAGGCCACAAAGAGCAACATCCAAAGGGTTGGCAAGCAACATGTTGCGCGAGAGCCACTGGTTGGGCACCAGTGCTTTAGAACATGACTAGTGGAATATGATTTGTAGCCATCTTGTGAAGCTACATGGGATTCAAGGTGGTATTTATCTCAACCACAGATAAAGTATGAATATGAATTATGGTATTGTAAAAAAAACAGGACACACTGTTCATTAGATTATACCTTGTGTATCGTTTTACCAATTAAAGTGCATCTTCTAATGAAGGAGTTATGGATTCATCTAGTGAAGTCAAAACCATATTCCTGAAAAAGGAAGTGTGAGTAATATACATTGATAAAGTCTTCTCCATTTGTAGGTTGACCTTGTCTGTGTACATACGGGCAAAAGGAGCAAAGAAAATTCTTTCTAGGGAGTACAAAGGCCTTGCGTCTGGTATGGTACAGCTGCCACAGACAAAGCTCTCACCATTTCTAATTTAACAGCACCCATGCTTAAAGATGAAGGAAAGCTGCAGAGACAGTTTATTGCCAACAGATTAACCACAATAGTGCAAGCTATAACACTGTATTGTTATTATGTAGAATGCTTTACCATTCCAGAGAAAACAGCTCTAGACACTCTGTGTTGGTTCAAGATAGCAGCTGCCATATTAGCTTGGTGCGACATCACTTCATGCCTAAGTCTCTCCCTGCTCACTCATATCTCTGGACTCAGATTAAAGCAGGGAGGAGGGATGGAGACAGGAGCAAACTGAGCATGCTCAAGCCCTAGCCTTGGAAGTTTAAGCTGAAAACAGGAAGTCTGATACAGAAGCCCATGTGTACACAATAGAAGGAAAGAAATGCTGTGTTTCTTTTGACGAGGACTTTACTTTGAGGGTTTACTGGTGTATTTATATAGACATTTCTGATATAGCTTACTTAATTTTAACCTTTCTTTCTCCTTTAAGTCCTTTCAAGGTAGTGGCTTTCTGGTTCTCAGTTTGGGCAGCTGTGCCAGCAGCAGTTTATACTTGGCCAACTGTTGGTTTTATGAGAAGCAAAGCTCTGTAGCACTATAGTCTCCCCTACCATATTGTGCCGTCTGTGTTTTTTTTTTTTTTTTTTTTATGAGTTGAGGATTTGGGACCGCGAGAGTCATGGGAATAGGAGTCTTGCTACTGTTTGGCATCAAGGCAAAAACATCAGTAGGTTTATGGCAAGCACAATAATGGAGATTTTTATTACGGTAGGAAAACACAGGTGCAAATGTGCGGAGGAGAATTAAGTGAAAAGAGATAAAAGCAATTTTTTTATGAAGTCATATTCTGGTCACGTGGGTCTGGTGGAAAAATGAGCTCACAGTTTGTTTTCCCCCCAGTCTTTGTTTCTACAGAAGCAAAAGGGATTTCTGGCCACGGGCCGGACGATCGCAAAGTAATATCACGGTGATTCATTTCAGAAATGCCACAGTTTGAGCCTGATTTTCTTGTAGGCGTCAAGACCCCCAGGGGGTGGTCTGTGCGTGTGTGTGAACAGGGGGGTTGCTGGGAGAAGACTGGTAAATATAACCAGTGTTAGTGTAAACCCATTCACCACCGCAGCAATTTATAACTTACACAGCGTGATATGGACAGGAAGCGCCACACTAGAAACTGCTGAGTAACATAACATCCAGGCTCATATTATAACTCGCAGCATGAGAAATTAATAAGGAGGACCATTTTAGAAATAGTAACCTCAGTACTAGACATGTGGAGGTGGAACAACATGCTGGGTGATATGATACAGGTAGGGGATCTATTATCTGAAAGCCTGTTATCTAGAAAGCTCAGAATTACTCTTCTATGAACACCATTATGCGGAATAAAAATTGCATCGCCATCTACATTTTTCTTTTCATTTGTGCATAATGAAAAAAATATTCTAGTCACCATTCTAATATCCATTCATTAAATATTTTCACTGGTATCAGTCATTTGTTACAGTATTGGTCAGTCCCACTCTGTTCTCTGCACTGCTGGTTCTGATTTGTGAAACAAGTAAAAGGGAATTGGAACCTCAAGGTTAACTGCTATCAGCATTCCAAAAGGGAACAAATCTGGGTATTGGACATGTTATCCCGAGTGCTTGGGACCTGGGGTTTTCCAGTTTTCTCTGTAGTTTTGATCATTATACCTAAAGTCTACTAAAAATTCATTAAAACAATAAATAAACCCAATATGATTGTTTTACCTCCAATAAGGATTAATTCTATCCTATTTCAAGAACAAGATATAGGTACGGGACCTGTTATTTAGAATGCTCGGGACCTGAGCTTTCTGGATAAAGGATCTTTCTGTAATTTGGATCTTCGTACCTTAAGTCTACTAGAAAATCATGTAAACATTAAATAAACCCAATAGGCTGGTTTTGCTTCTCATAAAGATTAATTATATTTTAGTTTTGATCAAGTACAAGGTACTGCTTTATAATTACAGAGAAAAAGGAAATTATTGATTATTTGGCTAAAATGGCGTCTATGGGATACAGCCTTTCCGTAATTCGGAGCTTTCTGGATAATGAGTTTCCAGAAAACGGATCTCATTCCTGTACTGTTTCATTACTGCAGAGAAAAAGAAAACCATTTTTTTATATATTCGAACGATTTGATTAAAATTGAGTCTACGGAAGATGACCTGTTTTCCCGGATAACGGGTTTCCAGATAAGGGTGCCCATACCTGTACTGCTTTCTGTTGCAATTACATTGACAAATAACTTTTTTTTTCATAAAATAATTGAAAATGTTTGAATAATATAAACTGGAAAGCTGCTTAGAATGACATTTTCTATCATTATGCAAAATCTTAGGGTTTGTTCAATAACACAAGCACTAAAGGTGGCCATAGACGCAAAGATCCGCTCGTTTGGCGACATCGCTAAATGAGCGGATCTTTCCCTGATATGCCATTAACGAGCATGGCTATATGGGGGGCCGTATGGCCGAACGATCCGATTACTATGCGCAATGGGCTCCGGCGGGATCGGTCGGGTCAAAATAAAACCTTCGCGATCGTCCAAACGACCGATCTCCTCTGAACAAAAGATGTCGGTACTCTCCACACACGATCCGAAAATCGTACGAATCCTCGAGCAACTTGTAGGGGGTTATTTATCAAAATTCTAATTTATCTCATTATTTTCTAAAATATACTCCGACCAAATCTGCACAGGTTATTTATCGATAGATTTTCCCGAAACATTACAGTTTGGGAAAAAACTCTAAAAAATCCTCCGAAAAAAGAAAATCGCATGAATATTTCTTGGATTTTCCTCCCGAAAATTCAGATTTATCTGATTATTCAGATTTTTGCACGAAAACCAGCGCAGATCAGGATATCTTCGGGACTTGTCCTATTGACTTATATACAACCTCGGCAGGACTTTTTCCATCCTCAGGGTAGAATAAATCCTGAATCACTAAAAATTCGGATTTTATAGTATAAAAAAAACTCACATTTTTTTCACTAACTGCCTGAATCAATGGATGACACTGACTTGTGTCAAGCAGATATGAGACTAACAACATTATTGAGGCTAGAATTGGCCCTACTCTCACTATAACATGGTGCAGAAGTGCTGAGTGCTATTTGAGCATGAACCATACGACTAGAAGAAAACAGAGGGGTCTTTGCAGACTAGGAAATATACGAGCAAAAGTGTCTATAAAATCATTGTATGTTTTCCAAAGTCACTTTGATTAACTATCGTCTCTTGAAGTATAGTAATTATTAATGTGAAGGTTCAGGTCTTGAAAGCATTCTGGGTCCCAATCAGAAGTCATGGGGCCCCATACTACTTAGCCAGCAAAACTCCCCTTCGTCTCCAAGGAGAACTGGATTATCAGATCACTAAAATTGATGGGTGACAGGTTGGGCAACCTAATTATAAAGTTTTGCTTTTGCCTGCGCTACTATTACCATATTGCTTCATTATACTGGTATGGGACCTGTTATCCAGAATACTCGGGGGCCTAGAGTTTTCCTGATAATGGATTCTTCCATAATTTGGATCTTAATACCTCAAGTCTACTAGAAAATCATGTAAATATTAAATAAACCTAATAGGCTGGTTTTGCTTCTAATAAGGATTAATTAGGGGTATGGGACATGTTATCCAAAGAGCTTGGAAGCTGGGGTTTTCCGTTTTTCTCTGTAGTTTGGATCTTCATACCTTAAGTCTACTAAAAAATCATTAAAACATTAATTAAACCCAACAGCATTGTTTTAACTCCAATAAGGATTAATTATATCCTATTTCAAGAACAAGATATAGGTACAGGACCTGTTATTTAGAATGCTTGGAACCTGGGGCTTTCCGAATAACGGATCCTTCCATAATTTGGATCTTAATACCTCATGTCTACTAGAAAATCATGTAAATATTAAATAGGCTGGTTTTGCTTCTAATAAGGATTAATTATATCTTAGTTTTGATCAACTACAAGCTTATTATTACAGAGAAAAAAGGAAATTATTTTTAAAAACTAAAATTCTGATCTTTTAGGATAACGGTTTCCAGATAACGGGTCTCGCACCTGTGTCCCTTTTCTTCCAGTGTCTGGGGGAGATAAATGCTAGAATGGCAGCAGAACAATAGAATATTCCCATGCCTAGAGTACCATTTGGTCTCAATCCATCTTTAAAGCCGTGTGTATCAATGACAGAAATGATGTTTTCTGGAAAACAGGCTTTACTCCTATCACTATTATAGATGACAACAAGTGAGTCATACCACTAGTAAGCGTGAGAATGAGCTATGCAGCTTTTTCGTTGAGCGCTGTATCGGGTAGTGCGTTACTGTAAAGGCCATACCTCAGTCTCAGGTCTCTGACTAATGAATAGTCAGGAAATTTGCTCTACTGACACTTCAGTCATTAAAATATTCCCCTCCGGGGGAGAGTTGCAAAGGGCAGGGGCAGCAGTCGGAAATGGACAGCCCGTACCCTGGAATTCACAGGCAAAGCGAAAAGCCAGCGTTGGCCAGATAGGAGATGAGGTCACCCCTGCGGCTATGTGATCCATGTGGCCAATGGATTTGTGAGGGAGCGTCATGCCAAGGGGGCCTAGTTGTGCTGGCTCACACCCCATAAGCTCACCAAGGGCTCTATTCCTGGAGGCTTTGTTGACTCTGCTTCTTAGCACGTGTGAAACATCTGTTGCCCGGGAATGGGTGAAACGATGCCTCTGGTATGCTCTGTTGTGACGAGGAAACTATGGGATATCGTCATGGAGATTATTCCTACCCTCCCCCTGCCCTGGGAAATTAGGATGACATCATTCTCAGGCCTCTTGTTGTGCATACCCAGTCCTAATTACCTCTTCCCTGCCGAATTCTCATTGCACTAAGAACATCCTGTATATTGCACAGAGACGTGCCAGGATATACTATATATGCTGCCCCTGGATAAGGTGGTAGAGTTTTGGCATTCAACCATAACACCAAAAACCCTTCATTCCAAAAAGCTATTATTTAACCCCCCAACATACTTTTCAGAATTGAAACGTTGTATTAGCCCCCTGCCAAGTCTGCCAGCATACAAATCTGGGCCTGCTCACAGCTTTGCTGCTTATCAAGGGTTTAAAGGAAAACTTTACTCCCCGTACAATGTAGGTCTCTATAAAAATATATTGCATATATTGTAAAACCCTGCTTCATGTAAATTAAACATTTTCATAATAATACTTTTTTATTAGTATGGACCATTTGGTAATCCTAAATAGAAAATTGGGATCGTTGGATTCACGGTGCACACAAACAAAGCAAACAAACCATACATGTTAAGTCACATGCGCCAATTAACAAACAGAGTTGTATCTTTTGCTTCCACACTTCTTCCCGTTACAAAAAGGAACACCAAGAGCCCCAATAGTGTAATATGTTTTTACAAGGAGTAATAGTAGAGTAAACAAGTTAATACTCACAAACCAGGGTTACCGATAGGCAACCACTGTATAGGCAGGTGGGGAGATTATCCTGACCCCACTCAGGAATAAAACGTCGCTCTCTGTAGAAGAAGAAAAAGGGGATGATACCCCTCCAACGAAAGTGGTAATTTTCAGTAATAGTTTATTCACAAAACAGTATTGCAACGCGTTTCGCCAGGCATTTCCTGCTTCATCAGGCAATGTGGAACGGGAGCAAAAACAACAGTGTCTTTGTATAAACACGCCAGGCGCCTGCTGGAAATGCCTGTGAAACGCGTTGCAATACTGTTTTGTGAATAAACTATTACTTAAAATTACCACTTTCGTTGGTGTCTGCTTGGAGGAGGTAAGTCCACTACTACCTCCTCTGAATTACCCATTGGGTTTTTAAGTGTTTTTAGCTAATTTTATCCTTTTGGCGCCTCTGTTACTACTTCCCGTTACAGTTAGAGCTGCAGTATTTCTGATCAGGTGATCTCTGAGGCAACACACAGACCATCACACAATGGTGGTTCAAGGCAAGAGATGTAAAAGGGCAATATTAATTAAATATATATTTATATATATACATACAGTATACCAGTTTGGTGAGATTCTTTAATATGCCACTTTTTTATATAAACTGTCTGTTGCTTTAGTATTCATTTTGGGGGTATATTTATCCTTTAAACTGGCCAAAATATCCGTCAACACACTGGTATACACCAGCTCATGCCTTCCAGATCACTGCTTAAACCACAAAGCCACAAACGGTGCTGTATAATGATTTATACTGACCAATACCTCAAGTATCACTAATCCTTTCTGATGTGTTTTTCTGCTTACTCATAAACCAAACCCTCACAATGCCTGTCTGTCACGTGACACTAAGATGGGGGCCGGTGACAAGTAATCCAATAATATATTTGTTATGTTTGCCTCAGAGGGTTTATTATAAGATTCCTGTGGGGGGATGGGAAGTGTTGCATTGTTCTGAGAGACCCCTGTTCAACATTTTGTCGACTTCCTGGAACACATGCAGGTGACTTCCTGGAACACATGCAGGTGACTTCCTGGATAAGGGAATTATGGGAGAATGTAATAAAAAGTAAAAACTCATGCCAGACATAGTATACCAGTCTGATGTTTGCTTTCAAACAGTACAGACTACATTACGCTGATTGGGGCTGATGACCAATGACGTTAATGACATAAGTGGGTGGAGTTTTCAATCAGTCAGGCAGTGACTAATCCGACTAATATCAGCCTTCCTTTGTAAGTCTTGAGTCCAGATTGGTACACTTAGACACAGGTAGTGTATACTAGTCTCTTGGTTCAGTTTTGCAAGTGGGGCCCTTGGTATTACATAATAAAATAACTGATAGATATTCTTAGTATTTACATTATGGCTGCCGCCTGGTGTTGTATCCTGACCATCTGAAATATTGCAAGATTGTCAGGAAAGGCAAGTTGTCTAGTGCTAGGTGATGTAAAATGAATTCACAAACAGAATTTGCTTTAGGAATAATTTTTTTTGTTGCTTTAATTATTCTAATAAAAATGCTGTCTTATAACTCATGAGTGTTTATTGCCTATTAGGTTGCACAAATCCTATTCCTAGAGCTCCCCACAGTGGTTGGAGACAGTGAAACACACTGCCTGTCTTAGAAGGGAAGTAATAACATGATCCAGACTAGTCTGGCGCAGTCTGGGGGACATTACAAACCCACATTCAGCCCTAATCTAGAATGGTATTTTTCTTAGACAAATAATGAAGTGCAAGGCAGCGCTAACAAGGTAAAGGCAAGCTACACAGATGTGTCATTTGATCTCAACAGTTTAGCTATGATCCATGCGTCTTATCTGTACATATTAGGTGAGATACTACAAAGTGGGTGGGGAGTGGGTGTGACTGGGTGTAAATGGCTGCAGCCTACTGTGAGCAGATTTTTGGAAATTATAAAGATGATATTCAAGCCCAGTCTTTATCGCTAGAATATTGTTCAAATAAGGTAATATAATGAAGATATTTTGCACCAGGTCCTGTAACACACAGTAACCAATCAGAAGTATGGATTAAAAAAGTTTAACCCCCCCATATACGTGATGCTTTTTTTTCTTGTCATCATTTTTTTCTCATTTCATCCAATTTAAAAATAATTTTGACAGCTGTTTTGTCACTTATTGAAAAATCCCTCCACTGAAAACCTGTCCAATTCCTATATTTACTATGGGAACCTTAAAGGGGAACTCCGGCTTCCAAACCAAAATGTGATAAAGAGGCCCACATAACACAGAAACCCCTAATATACCCATTACAGTTACCTGTTTCTTCAAAAAGTATGAATACATGTAATTTTCTATGCTGCAATCCAGCTTTTTAACAGTTCTTCTCTTTTTGCATCATTTGAAATCCTGGCAGGGAAAGAGGGACTAAAGCACTGATGTTATGGATTGTAACAACTTCTCCACAGTTTACAGACAGCATGCAGGAACTACAGAACCCACAATGCATTGCACTGTGGGGTTTGGAGGATGCAGGCTAAGGAAAACTGGCTGCTGATACAAAGTAACAGTAGTCAGCCAGCTCAGCAAAGTAGTCAGACAGATCAGCAGGAAAGCAGGGGGCAAAGCATAGGGAACTGTCAGAAACCATTAAAAATCATAACAAGTCTGCATATTTTTTAATTGATGTATATTGCAAATTTGCTTGAGATTGTGTTTACTTTTCAAAAAGTGTAAATTATGTTTTTGTGGAGTTCCACTTTAAGAGTTTGCTCCTGGTAAAATGAGTGGGGGGAAAAATCTACTTGTTAAAATAATAACTGAATTAAAAATAAATCTTTTTAATGATGACACATTTTTGACTTCTAATCTCAGAACTATGTGTTCAAAAAGGTAAAATCTTAACAATAAAGTCAAAATTATTACCATAGGCAAAGGGATCATATAGGTTTTTAAAAATCCTCCTTGTCTTGTGGGCAATTATAACGATCTTTTAGGCAATCATAATTATATAGTGCCTGATTTAAATCTAGGCTATAAATGATAAAAATCACACCTTTATTGGAGTGCCACATAGAACTTTAGAGACCTGTTTTAGAAATGAGTGGTGGGCATGCCCTTATGGGACAAAGTACTGTATGTAGGCAGCCAGTCAAAAAAAAAATCAAATGCTGTTCGTGCTCAAGGATCCATTCACTAAATGATCTACGTTAGTTATTTCTCTCCATTACTCTTATGCTCTGTCATGACCCCAAATTTCTCTGACCGACTCCTGATTTCCTGCTCTCTCTTGGCAGCTTCTCAGACCAGTCATTAAAAATCTCCCACTGCAGCATTTCACTCCTTTTCAGGTCTCCTATCAATGACTGTCATCCAGTGGCCATTAAAGCCTTGTTTAACAGAGTCGCTGATTAATCCAACTGTCTGTAGCTCTAATGGATAGGAAATACTCATGACTCTTTCAGTCCCTCTCCTTCACCATGCTGTTCTTGTAAGACATACATTCAGATAACATAATTATAATGCCGCCTCTGTTTCAGTGCAACCTTCTGATTCCCCACTTACTGTTTACTGTCTCTTTTATATTAAAATAGCAATCAAATCTTTGTTTATATTCCCTAAGGAAGTTATTCCTAACACCAGGGATGCATATTTATTTCATGTTTGGGTTCATGAAATCAGCACATTGGGATCAATGCCTTTTGGCTACTGGCACAAGTATTAGTTCTGGGGAGTTTTTTACCCTCAGATTGCCTCTTTTACCATTGATGAATCACAGAAATCACTCAGTCTATATGAATAATGTAAAACCGCAAGCTTTACTCTAATTTCTTGGCAAAGATGCCTTGTATCATGGTAGGAATGTACAAATCAGTTTGCCACTTGTGGGGTTTTATACACAGGCTGTCTGGTTCAGAACTGCCTCTCTGAGACCCAAACTTGGACAACTCTTTGCGATAGGAAAGCCACAATGTGGCAATCATTTCTGTATAAAGTGTTGCCACCTGTCCGGTTTTCAAGGGGTCTAAAACCGGACATATCACATGACATCATACCCCACAAACACCACCACCCCTAAGTGTAACCAACTGGTTCTGACCCAGCCCTAAACCCCCACCATCATAGGCTACCCACTAGTGATGTGCGGGTCCGGATTTCCCAGACCCACACCCGACCCTAACCCACCCTCCCTTAGACCGCGCCTGCCTGCATCCGCGCTTCCGGTTTGCTTTTATAGACCCGCACCGCCGATGACGTCACAAAAGAGGCGGGGTGAGCAGGCGCAGCGTCTATAAAAGACGAACCTGGAAGTTGTCATTTGACGGTGGGCAGGGAGAACAGGAGAAGAGCTAAACCCGCACCCACCCACACCCACGAAGAAGAATGCGAGGTTGGCCCAAACCCACCCAACCCACGAGCAAATCCAAGTGTCCCGCGGGTATCGGTCCGCACCTTTTGTCTGGCTTTTGCTGAAAGCAGGGTGAAGAGAGCAGTGGCAGCACGTAATGGATTTGAGCCCCAACCACTGCAATTTAAAAGCTGTTTGCAGTTATGTCTAGCCCTTTGTCAAGAAGGCCCAACTCAGAGACAAAGATGAGACCCCTGACATATCGGGGGTTATTCATCAAAGATCAAGTTTTTTTTTTTTTTTACCTCGAATGAACTTGAAACTCGAATGGTATTTTATTTATGAAAAAAACTTGAATGTGAAAAAGCCAATTCTGTGAGTTCGAGTCCTGCTACCCAAAAACTCAATTTGATTTTCAGTGAAAAAAAACTCGAATCATTCCAGTTTTCGGGCAAAACCCTTCAAAGAAAACTCAAACATCAAGCAGGCTGTTAACATTTTCAGATGGTTCCAGGGACCTCTGCCATGGACTCCTACATGACCATGACAGGTTATAGATGGTGTACTTTCATATTCGAGCTATTTCCAGGGTCAGATGTTATACATTTTGAAAAGTTTTGACCAAAAACAACAACTTGAAAACTCGAATTTTTGTGGAAAACAAAACTCGAGCCACAATAAATCTGCCCCATCGTGTGCTGTTTGGCAAACAATAAAAGTTATGTAGTTGAACCCCTTTAGACTCATTGGGGCTCATTTATTAACACTGGGCAAATTTGCCCATGGGCAGTTACCTATAGCGACCTATCAGTGATTAGCTTTTTAAAGCCAGCTGCAAGTAAAACAATGAATGTAGCAATTTGTTTGGTTGCCATGGGTTACTGCCCATGGGCAAATTTGCCCAGTGTTGATAAATGACCCCCATTGTGTGATGTGACTAAGAAAGGGAATGTGTGAAGCCGAGGGCAGAATATAACTACAAAAGAGGCTCAGAGGTTAATTTGGCACTAGGTCATGATAGGAAGGACACAAGGGTATTTAAGAGAAGAGGGGTCTGATAGGCTGTGGATTAGATGGAAGGTAATAGCTATTTCCTAAAGCGGAGCATCAAACAGAGCATTTCAATAAGAGAAAGACTAAGAATAAAAAGCCACCAACAGCTGCTCCTCATATAAATACATCTCTAAAACCTGCAGCTTTAGCCAGCTACAGGGGGAATTAGCACATGCAGACAGTCTTGGCAAGAGAAGAGTGGGGGGCATTAGAGGCAACACTCTCACCAGAATTCTCAGAGGCCTCCCTAACGCTAAAGCAAAGCTCTTCATGTTTCTTTATTGCTTTGATTTTCCTGAAGCTGAGCCCTAAACATGTGGGAATTCTTCTGTGCCAAAAATATGATGGGAACATTCTGTGGAACAAGTCAGTGGAGCCCCCCCCAATTAAAAGATACACTTGCCCTTGGTGTCACACCTGATAGGGCCATGCCAGCTGCTGACTGGTTGTCATATGAAACATGGCTTTTCCAAACATCTTTGGAAAAGAGCTGTGTCCTACAACAAGGGTAGTGCAGGGCTGGTGAGTGCAAGACAGTCCTTTCCTTACTTCTTGCTACAGGGCAAATTTTAAGTACAGGTCTCCTTTGCACCGTGTGCCCACCAGTACTCTCTAACTGGTGCTCCTGATAGTGCTAAAGTTAGGGAATGGATAGTGGTGGGAGAGGGAACACCTATGTACCTCCCCCTACCTACCTCCGATGAATACGGCAGAATGGAGGCATGGTCCTTGCACCTCTGAGTAGAGTCCTGCAGCGGGTTGTGTACCCGTGAGTTAACCGCAAAAACCTGTGGTACCCTGCGGGTTGCAGGTGTGGGTATAGACGCGGGTCCGCAGTTCTGCAGGTTTGCGGGTCACGCCGCGGGTCTTCTCAATAGCGGATAAGGTACTTGCAGGTCGGGTCGGGTAGTGGGTTCAAGCAGGTAAGAATGTGGGTTGCAGGTCCGGGTTGCGGATTGCAGGATGCGGGTACAGGTCGGGTACGGGTTCCAAAAAATGGACCTGCGCAGGACTCTACCTCTGAGCCCACAGGATGATGGGAGCAGGAAGATGGTCCCAACCTCTGGTTTATATAATGCACATTATGAATAGAGTGGGAGGCTAGACACTAATGTAGACGAAGTTGTCATTCTCATTTATAAAGCTGATTGTAAAAAGGATTCATACATTTTGGAAACAACCTACGCATATGTGCTACTGTTCAGAACTTAAAGGAGAACTAAACCCCCAAACTAATGAAAACCCCTACACCCTACCCTCCATAGTCCACCCTCCCTGTTCCCCCCACACAGGTGTTAATACTTGTAAATGCCCCATAGTCCTTAATTACCCCTCAATGCAGAGTCAGCGCAGTGGAGCTCACAGGTGCCATCTTCACCGCTTTGGGGTCCCTTCAGTAATTTCGTAAAGTCGGCGCGTGCACAGTTGTTCGGGACGGGAAAATTGCTACAACTGAACATGCGCCGATTCGCTGCTTAATAGCTGAATGTTCCTGTCTCTGGTGTTTCAGTCTGGCAGTTTAGTAATTCACGTGCAGTAAACTGTTACAATTTACTACATTTAGTTGATACAATTAGTTGATACATTTCTCAGCAGCATCTCTGGAGTATTAGCAATTATTGTATCAAGTCTAACAGCTGCCTGTAATGAAACTCGGGGATTCTGCTCAGCGGGGACAAAGATAAGAAATGGATCAACTAAATGTGTCAATGTGTCACAAATACAAAACAGAAAGTAATTGGGAAAAAGTCTTTATTTCAGGTGAACTATCTGAAACCAACTAAACTGGAAAAAGTATTTGAAGGTGAACAACCTCTTTAAACAAATGGTACACATATGCTTGTGACAAGACACGTAAAAGGGGTGGTTCACCTTTAAGTTAACTTTTTTTAAGCAACTTTTCAATTGGCCTTCATTTTTTCTTTTTATAGCTTTTTGATAATTTGACTCCTTCTTCTGACTCCTTCCAGCATTCAAATGGGGGGTCACTGACCCCAACTAAAATAAATACTCTGTAAGACTACAAATGTATTGTTATTGCTGCTTTTTATTGCTCATCTTTATATTCAGGCTCGCTACTATTCACATTCCAGTCCTTCATTCAGATCAATGCATGGTTGCTAGGGTTATTTGGACCTTAGCAACCAGATTGCTGAACATGCAAGTGGAGAGCTGTTGAATAAAAAGCTAAATAACTCCAAAAAACCCCACAAATAATAAAACATGAAAAACAAATTTTCTCTGGATATCACTCTCTATGTCATACTAAAAGTTAACTCGAAAGTGAACAGTCCCTTTAATACCCCCTACCTGGAGTCCAGTGGCAATACTGAGCAGGTTTTAATAAACTATGATAATCTGACACAGGGTACAAATTGTTTATATGTTTATTAATTATGCTAATGTTCTATACCTGGTGTACATGTGCATCACTTTGGGGTTAATCAGGGAAGACTGTGATGCACAGCAGCTCTAATGCTTATTTCCCCTTTAACACTGCCCTCAAAGTGATGCACTCGGGCAGGAAACATTCACATTTATATATATATATATAAATAAGGTTTCCAGTAAAGCAGGGGCTTTTGTAAGCTTTCATGGAACAATAGGGTGATCCTAAGCGTTTCCCAACTTACTGGTAGAATTGCTATTTATAAAGAATACAACAGGTGCAGACACTAAAATAAAGTGCCAGGTCAGAGTAATGGTAAGCTCTCAGATCCCTGCCTGCAAAGTGTTGCAACCCATCTCTGTGTTCTGCAAGGGTCAATATCAAGTTTTCTTTCAATCTGCCTGGATCAAATAGAGAGTCTTGAAGTGCGCTGGGTACCTGTAAAAAGTGTAAGTACTGGGCAGGTAGAAGGCAGGTAAATGTGGATGCAGGTAGAGGTGCGTGTTATTGGAACAGGTCAAGGGTTGCAAAATAGGCTTCTCCCAAAAGCACCTGCCCAAAGATGCCAACCCGGATCTGAAGAGAGAGATTTAGTAACTTTTATTATGGGTGAGGTGGGTAAATCAGAGTGATGCCCGAAAATATGTATGATTATGCCAATTCCAGTTTTATGGTTGGCTACGGCTAGCAGCTTGGGTCATGAACAAAGCAGTGTGGGGTCAGCATGGATAACAATGCAGGTTGAGGGCCAGATTTGGGCCAATGGAGCAGGTTTAACCCATGCAAGCCTCTGGCTCAGTTCCCAACAGTGCATACAATGGAGCCTATACTGGTTCTGCATTCTGTATGGAGATGTCTATTTAGCATTGCTCTACAACAAAGCCTATAAGGGCCCAGCTTTCCTCATGTACCCTGTTCTGTTATCTATTTAGCATTTGCCTTTCCCTATGTGATCTGCTATGTGCAGGTGCAAGGTCTGGTTACTACTGGATTCAATGCTCACAAAAAACCTTTGCTTCTCGCTTCTCTTCTTTTGCCTTACGTTATTCAGGCTTTAATTTCTGTTTCCATATAATATACTAAATCCTTTAACAGGCACCTGATGGATATCTGTAATAACTAGCTGCATAGATTACAGACTGGGGTTTATGGAAAATAAAACTAATGCGAAGGAGCAATTGTTTTTTGTGTTTTGACTGAGGACAGACTGCCATCTAGTGGAGCATGACAAAAACAAACTTCACCTCATCTCCCCATTTTTTAAGTGGGATAACTTCTTGCTTTAATTATGGACTAAAATACAAGTAATAATTCAGTAACATGCTATTTATGTATTGTATGGACTAGTAACCATGGACTACGGCCTAGCGAATTGTTCAACTTTAAGTTAACTTTAATATGTTATACAATAGCCAAATTGAAACAACTATTCAATTAGTCTATTATTTTTTTTAATATTTTTTAAATTAATTGCCTTCCTCTTCTGACTCTTATCAGATGGGGTCACTGACCCCACCTAAAATCAAATACTCTATAAGGCTACTCATGTATTGTTATTGCTACTTTTTATTACTCCTCTCCTATTCATATTCCTGTCCCCTTTTCAAATCACAGCATGGTTGCTAGGGTAATTTGGACGCTAGCAACCAGATTGCTGAAATTGAAGTGGAGAGCTGCTGAACAGAACGCTAAATAAGGCACAAACCACAAATAATAAAAAATTAAAACCAATTGCAAATTATCTCAGAATATCACTCTCTAAATCATACTAGAAGTTAATATAAAGGTGAAAAACCCTTTAACAGGGTGTATGTGCATAAGGGGGAAGCTAAAAGTGTCTGGCTCGCAGGTAGCCTATAGGTGTCCCTATTGGGAACTAAGAATAACAAGGGGCATGAAACGACAAGCTTCTCGTGGGTTAGGCATATGGCATACAAAGCCAAGTAGGAAAATAAATGGGCTTTATCTATCAATAATGGACAAATTTCACCTAGGCAGTAACCCATAGCAACCAATCAGGCATTAGCTTTTCCTGCAGGTAGAACAGTGAAAGCCAAACTTTGACTGGTTGTCATGAGAAACTGCCCAGGTGTAAATGTACCCCAGTGTTTGTAAATGAACCACATTGGTACAATGGGCAAAACATCTATACTAGTACTTAATCTATAACTGTCTGTAATCAGTATCTATATAAATATCTGTATATTTCTTTAACTTGTCCATCTATCTATCTAGTTTCTATCTATCATCTATTATCTATTTATTATCTATCTATCTGTCTATCTAGTTTCTATCTATCTAGTTTCTATCTATCTATCTATCTATCTATCTATCTATCTATCTAGTTTCTATCTATCATCTATCTAGTTTCTATCTATCTAGTTTCTATCTATCTATCATCTATCTAGTTTCTTGCTATTATCTATCTAGTTTCTATCTATTCATCTAGTTTCTATCTATCTATCTAGTTTCTATTATTGATGGGCGAATTTATTCGGCAGGAGGGAATTTGCGTTTCGCTGCTGGCGAAAAAATTCGCGAATAAATTGGCGAAAACTCACTGGCGTTGAAAAATGTTGATGCCGATGGCAATTAACAGATGCCATTGACTTTGAATTGTCACCAGCGTCAAAATCAACGTTTTGCACATTTTTTGCCAGTTTTGCTGGAGATCTAGTTTCTATCTGTCTATCTAGTTTCTTCCTATCTGTCTGTCTATCTATCTAGTTTCTATCTATCTATCTATCTATCTATCTATCTAGTTTCTATCTATCTATCTATCTATCTATTATCTATCATCTATCTATCTATCTATCTATCTATCTATCTATATATCTATCATCTATCTATCTATCTATCTATCTATCTATCTATCTATAATCTATCTATCTATCTATCTATCTATCATCTATCATCTATCTATCTATCTATCTATCTAGTTTCTATCTATCTATCTATCTAGTTTCTATCTTTATCATTTACAGTATATCTATCTATCTATCTATCTATCTAGTTTATATCTAACTATCTTTATATCATCTATCTATCTAGTTTATATTTGTCTGTCTGTCTATCGGTCAGTCTATTCATCCATCCATTCATCCATGTCCGTCTGTCTAACTGTCCATTTATCCATCCATCTATCTATCTGTCTGTCTGTCTGTCTATCTATCTATCTATCTGTCCATTTATCCATCTATCTCTCTCTGTCTCTCTGTCTAGCCATTGAAAGTAGCAGACAGGTTTAATGAGGGGAACAAGACAGTGGCAGAGGTACAGAGAGAGGAGAAACTGGCCAGAGCCGCAGGGTGCAGTGCATTCAGGTGCTGCCATTTGTGAAACAATGCTGATAATATTGCAGTGCGTTGCCATGGGAAACAGCTGTTGGTTTTTATCAGAACTGAGAGCGGTTTCACAGAGAGTTTACGTGGAAGACAGACACAGTCCCATCAGTTCCTATAAAGCAGTCCCCTGGCCTGCAGACAAAAGGCTGGGGATATGAGCTGCCTATCTTGCAAATAAATAGTATGTGATCCCCTTGGCTGGCTGCCCCACTCACAGTCACCTCACAATACATGCAGATCAATGGGGTTGTATGGAACACAAAAATAATGTTCCTTGCCTCATATTCATGTTGTGTCAATATAGGCCTTACCACTGTTATATGGGGTCCCGTCAAATCCTGCTGGTTTCACCTACCACAAATAACTGCAACCGCCCCTAAAGTTTACGGTGGTACCTCTCCGATATTCCTAATATGGGGTCTTCTGCATAATTCTGTTTCCTTCTCTACTATGCATTAGCAGCCTTCCAGCTGTGCATGTGTAACATTAGCTTTTTTCCCTATTAATAACATTGGGATCAGCCATCATTTTTACTGGCTAGGCCGGTAAAATACCGGCCAGATGGCAACCCTACTACCGATCCCTATCACACCACATATTACACATTAGGGTCAGGTGTATCATACTGTAAGTCAATTAACCAACCTTTTTTTAATTTTGGGGTACGGGAGTAAACCCACACAGACAGGGTGACCTAAGAATCATAGCACACAATGCATAAATTCCCCCACTGTTTTTCAGCAAGTGGAGATGGGTGTTTTATATGGTTATCCAGAAATCCATTATCAAGAAAGCTCCGAATTACGGAAAGGTCGTCTTCCATAGACTCCATTTTATCCAATTAATCCAAATACTTAAAAATTATTTCTTTTTTCTCTGGAATAATAAAACAGTATCTTGTACTTGATCCAAACTAAGATATAATTAATCCTTATTGGAAGCAAAACCAGTCTATTGGGTTTATTTAATGTTTTACATGATTTTCTAGTAGACTTAAGATATGAAGATCCAAATTACAGAAATAACTCTCCAGAAAATCACAGGTCCTGAGCAAAATAAAAAATGTTTCTAATATAGTTAGTTAGCTAAAAAATGTAATGTATAAAGGCTGGAGTGACTGGATGTGTAACATAACAGATCAGAACACTACTTCCTGCTTTTTAGGCTCTCTAACTCTGAGTTAGTCAGTGACTTTAAAGGACAAGGAAAGTTAAACTAAAGAAGTAGGCTAGAAATGTTGTACATTATGTTTTGTGCTTCTGTACCAGCCCAATGTAACCATAGCCATTTAGCAGTAAAGATCCGTGTCTCCAAAGATGCCCCAGTAGCTCCCCATCTTCTTTTCTGCTGATTCACTGCACATGCTCTGTGCTGTTGTCACTTACTGAGCTTAGGGACCCACTCACAATATACAGTACACATAGAATAGAAATGTCACAATATAAGGCTGATTAGTAATAAATACAGATATTAGACCTGTGCAATTAGCATCAGAATTTAATAATCAGCCCTGTAGCATCAGCTTATATTAAAGACCAACCTCATTTTCTGATGGATAATTTGCAACGACCCCGAAGCTTAGCTTCTCAACAGCTGCTCAGAGCCCACTGAGCATGTGAGTGTCGCAGACACTTTCCAAGATGGTGACCCCCTGTGACAAGTTTGAAGTCCTGGATCATTGCTGCTATTGACAAGCTGAAACTTTAGGCTGGTGCAATAAGTTCACTATATAAAATATGGCATCTTTAGCCCTATTCATTTTTAGGGGTTAGTTCTCCTTTAAGGGGGGCACATGGGACATAATTATTCAGTGAGTTTGCAGTTGGTCAGTTTCAAAAGAAAACAGTTATTACCCATGTGGCCCCCCCCCAAGTCACCGATTGGTTGTTGCCTGGTAACCAATCAGTGGAAACTAAGAGAGCTGCAAAGCAGGAAGTAGAGTTCTGACTATTATGTTACACATCCAGTCACTCCAGCCTTTATACATTACATTATTGGCTAACTAACTATATTAGAAATATTTTTTATTTTGCACAGCCTGTCTATTTATCCAGTTTTTATTTTTATATATATTATATATATTATTGAGCTGGGTAACCCAGTCTTTGTCGGTCGAAGGAATGCATTACTGTTACACCCAGGATATGTTGATCAATTCAGTGGATACAACAAAGATGGATTAGGAATCATCAAATGCAAATGTGCCCACTCTCCTAAGCACAAAGTCATGCTGCCTCATATCCAGGGTCCTGCAGCATAATATGTTTCAACCTCATGGGTGGGAGTTGAGAAATATCTAGCCTGGTATGAAACAATATAATGTGTCTTCGGGCCCCGGGAATATTAGATGCAGCATAAGGTTGTTAACATCCATTTATATCCATGCAGCCAACTTATTATCTTAATAAAATGACATTCGCTGAGCCCTTTATAAAGCTTGAGGCATTGCCTGTTGAGTATGAGTCAGTAGGATTTATTTCATTCAGAGGAAGAAGCCCTCTGCATACCAACACAAAGATTTGTAATATAATCCATTAAAGCCACTTCTGTACACAGATATCATCTCTTTATTGCTATACGCAAAGAAATGGAACATAGGACTCCTATGCTGTGATTAAAGGATAAGTAAACCTTTAGAATAAGTGAATGTAAAAATTGATGAGGGTTCTATCCTAAGTTAGAACTTTTGAAATGTACATTCATTATTTTTTTTTTTCTTAATTCCAAGCTATTTAGGGATACAGGTAATGTTAATAAGAATTCATTTTGTTACAGCAGCGCCACCTGCTGGTCATTTCCGACCATTCTGACCACGAAGTAGTCAAGGAAGTTGGCAGGAGAAAGAAAGAGGCTGCTCTGATGTTTTTCTGGTTAGGAAAACAATTAGAAATCTTCCCCCCCCCCTATTTTGTCTCTCTGTTTTGATTGAAAATGTAATTGGGTTGCTGGGGGTCACTGGTCCAGGAAAGCAGAAGAAAAACTGATTTTCTGTAATGCCCTAGCAACCAGATGGTAATCATAAATGTTGATGTTTAGTTAAACTACCTCTTTAGCTGCAATTATGACCTCCGTTCAAAGAGCAAAAAATGGGAACTCTGCACTTTTTTTATACTGCGTACGCCACCTTTGTCCTTTGCTGTAGGCTTTTGGCTTGTTTCAGAGCAAAAAGACCTGT
This sequence comes from Xenopus laevis, assembly GCF_017654675.1. Classification (NCBI taxonomy): domain Eukaryota; kingdom Metazoa; phylum Chordata; class Amphibia; order Anura; family Pipidae; genus Xenopus; species Xenopus laevis. Next base: position 114,748,508 of record NC_054387.1, on the reverse strand, counting down.
GGTGGTCTCCGAGCTCCTGCCCCTACATCATACCTATTTTACCCCAACATACAATTTGGGGAGCAACAGAGGCCGCAGGCTACAACAGGGCCATGTCCTTAATGGGGTGGTTCACCTTCAAGTTAACTTTTAGTATGCTATATGAATGGCCAATTCTAAGCAACTTTTCAATTGGTCTTCATTATTTATTTTTTATCATTTTCGAATGATTTGCCTTCTTCTTCTGAATCATTCCAGCTATCAAGTGATCCCATCTAAAAACAAATACAGTGTAAGGCTATAAATTTATTGTTATTGCTACTTTTTATTACTCGACTTTCTATTCAAATCAATGCATAGTTGCTAGGGTAATTTGGCCCGTAGCAACCAGATGGCTGAAATTGCAAACAGGAGAGCTGCTGAATAAAAAGCTAAATAACTCAAAAACTACAAATAAAATGAAACTCAACTGCTAATTGGCTCAGAATACCACTCTCTAAATCATACTAAAAGGTAATTTAAAGGTGAACAACCCCTTTAATGCCTGCCCTGTGGCAGGAGGTAAAGACAGGGCTGGCCTGCACCCCCCTGATGCTGTGGTCTATTCCTCACACTAGATTTTTATCTGAGTGCAGCCAGACTGGGGGAAGGAGTGCCTGCTGAATGTGCACTAAGGATGTGCTCATATGTCCCACTGTCAATTGTAAATGACCCTTTTTAAGTGAAATGGTCAAAATAAACATGCTGACATAAATAAAAGCCATTTTAGAAATTGGGAAAGAAATTTTCTTTCCAAAAATTGTATCTGTAAGTAAATAATGTTCATGATGACACAATTTCTTAATTAAACTTTTTGTGTGATTTGTATGCATGATTTCCAATGCTGAATATATAAATAATACTGTACGTTAGCCTTTCTGTACATGTACATGTAAAGGACCTGTGGCTTTCCAGATAATGGGTCTAACCTTAAATTGGATCTTTATAACTTAAATCTACTAAAACAACATTGAACATTAAATAAACCCAAAATGGCAGTTCTGCTTCCAATAAGGATTATTTATATGTTAATTTGGATCAAGTACAAGGTACTGTTTTATTATTAGGGATGCACCGAATCCAGGATTCAGTTCGGGATTCGGCCTTTTTAAGCAGGATTCAGATTCGGCAGAATCTTTCTGCCCGGCAAAACCAAATCCGAATCCTAATATGCATATGCAAATTAGGGGTGGGGAGGGAAATTGCAAGACTTTTTGTCACAAGACAAGGAACTAAAAAATGTATTCCCCTTCCCATCCTGTAATTTGCATATGCAAATTAGGATTTGGTCCGGTATTCGGCCGAATCTTTCTCTAAGGTTTCGGGGAATCGCCCGAATCCAAAATAGTGGATTCGGTGCATCCCTGTTTATTATAATAGAGAAAAAGTAAATAATTTTTTTAAAAATGTGGATTGTTTGGATAAATTGGAGACAGCCTTTCCGTAATTCGAAGCTTTCTGTATAACGCGTTTCCAGATAAAGTATCACATACCAATATACATTCATCTTCTGTGCACCTTATGTATCTATTTTATAAAAGCCAATAAACCAGCTAGAAAATACCAAACTCATGTTTCTGGCATCAGAAAAAATAAGTAGTAGTTTGGAAATTTCTTACCCAAAAGCAGAGGTTTCTGAACATATCACTTCTCAACCCAAAAAATGAAATCCCGAAGGCATCAAGCTTCTCTCATTCAAAGTCCTCCCAGTAAAACTTTAACGCAGGTCTAGATTTTATACAAAGCCAAAACGTTGTGCTCAGCGGATCAGCACGAGAGAGAATTCTTCAGTCTCACTTTGGGCAACAAAGCTAGATTTTTAGGACAAGCACTAAATGTAAATCATCCATTGAGACCTTCTTCTGACGAAGAGGACAAAGAAGAAAAGGAAACTTCAAGTTTTTTAGGGTGAAGAACATCAAAAAAATACCTCCTGGTCTCTCGAAGGAAATCCAAAGATTTTTATTGTGAACAAACCATGCTTTGGTACCATTAAAAAGAATAGGAATTTCCCAATGGTTTCAGCTGGAGGTCAAACTGCTGTTATCTCAAAAGCTAAACAGACTGCCAGTGTTGTCAGTCAACTTCAGTCCATTGTAAAGATGAGTGGCTTTAGGTTTCATAGAATGGTAATGTGAGCCTGTCTTTACAGCCTGAAAGCTGGTAATGAGGTAGCAGAACACAGGAATAAGAGGGTATCAATGCCAATATCTCGTTACTGGCAGAATACTCAACAGGAGCAAATTACATTAAACTTTAAAGGGTCTTTTTCACTGGGAATAGACAGGAACCTCTCTACCGTAAAACCCTCTTGATGTTAACTAAACTTACCCCTGCCCATACTAGACTAAACACAAAACAATTATTCCCTATTTTGGCATACTAGAAATACACATTTTTTTTTTATATATTTTGCTTTGGTTGCAGAAGAAATATTTTAAACCAAACACGTGGAAACAAAGTATTTTTATACTAGGATCCACCGAATCCAGGATTCAGTTCGGGATTTGGCCAGGATTCGGCCTCTTTCAGTAAGAAACCTTCTGCCCGGCCGAACCCGAATCCTTATTTGCATATGCAAATTAAGGGCGGAGGGAAATCGCATGACTTTTTGTCATAAAACAAGGAAGTAAAAAACATTTTCCCCTTCCCAGCCCTAATTTACATATGCAAATTAGGATTCGGATACGGCCGAATCATTCGCGAAGGATTCAGGGGTTCAGCCAAATCCAAGATAGTAGATTCGGTGCATCCCTATTTTATACAGAGCATAAGTCCATGTTTTATTATGTTCTGAGTTAACTGTTAGTATGTTATAGAATGGTCAATTCTAAGCAACTTTTTGATTTAATTTGGCCTTCATTTTTTCCTTCTTCTACAGGAATAGGATCAGTTTTCTGGAAAACCATTATCCAGAAAGCTCCGAATTACGGAAAGGCCGTCTCCCATAGATTCCATTTTATACAAATAATCCATATTTTTAAAAATGATTTCCTTTTTCTGTGTAATAATAAAACAGTAGCTTGTACTTTATCTCAACTAAGATATAATTAATCCTTATTGGAAGCAAAACCAGCCTATTGGGTTTATTTAATGTATATAATGTAATGTAATTAAGGTACAAAGATCTAAATTAAACAAAGATCCGTTATCTGGAAAACCCCAGGTCCCAAGCATTCTGGATAGCAGGTCCCATTCCTGTAGTTAAAAAAAAAAAAAAAGAACCCAGGTACCAAGCATTCTGGATAACAGGTCCCATCCCTGTAGTTTTTAAAAAAAAAAAAATCCAGGTCCCAAACATTCTGGATAACAGGTTCCATACCTGTAGTTTTTTTTTTAAAAAAATCCCCCAGGTCCCAAGCATTCTGGATAACAGGTCCCATCCCTTTAGTTTTAAAAAAAAAAATCCAGGTCCCAAACATTCTGGATAACAGGTTCCATACCTGTAGTTTTTTTTTTAAAAAAATCCCCCAGTCCCAAGCATTCTAGATAACAGGTCCCATTCCTGTAGTTTTTAAAAAAAAAAAAAAAAAATCCAGGTCCCAAGCATTCTGGATAACAGGTTCCATACCTGTAGTTTTTTTTTAGTCTTTTTCCGACTCTTTCCAGCTCTCAAATTGGGGTCACTGACCCCATCTAAAAAACAAATGCTCTGTAAGGCTACACATTTATGATTATTATTGCTGCTTTTTATTACTTTACTTTACTTTTATTAACTCATCTTTCTATTGAGGCCCTCTCCTATTCATATTCCAGTCTCGTATTCAAATCAATGCACGGTTGCTAAGGTAGTTTGGACTCTAGCAACCACATTGCTAAAATTGCAAACTGGAGAGCTGCTGAATAAAAAGCTAAATAACTCACAAAGCCACAATTAATAAAAAATGAAAACCAATTGCAAATGGTCCCAGAATATCACTCTCTAGATCATGCTACAAGATAATTTAAAGATGAACAACCCCTTTAAGTAAATATATGTACAATGTTCTCAGTACGGTTTTGTGTCCATTTATATAGTTATAAATAATCCTAAATATAAGACAATTTTCTATATATCTTACGCAGTATGCTGTTTAATGTTTTGCTGCTAAAGAAAAACCACATATAAAGGAATAGTATAAACGGAATAACCACTAGGGGTGCTGTTGCTAACTCAGCTGAGGCAAGCAATATGGTGGCCTGTACTCATATGTACACATGAAATATGCAGAGAAGGAATATTCTGTGCATGAAAAGAGCTCCTAAACCCAACAACTCCAACATAATTGTAATTAGAAGAAATATGAGACCATTCCTTGCATTTTGTTGCTATGGTGGCATCAAAGCTTGACATGTATTGGAACTTATGAATGCCAGCAAGACAAAAGCTGATGTTATAAGGTTGTTAGGGCTAACACACATCAAGGGTAAAAAAAGCACTGGTGCAATTGTGTGTGTGTGAAGGGCCTATAAAGCTGCAGAGCCCAAAGTCATGTTGCATGGTCCTGCCCAAAATGCTGCAACAGCAGCTACTATTCATCTCCCACACTGGGAACTACAGGACTAATGAGGAACTATGTGTGGGAGATGTAACCCCTGCCATTATGTGAATACGTATTGTATTACTTATTTTATGGATACAAAAAGCTAGCATATTACACTGGGCTTTACAGAGATTGCTTCTGGTTCATATTGGTCCCTGTCCCAGTGGAGCTTACAATCTCTATTAAAGGAGAAGGAAAGCTACCAAAGCAGTTTATTGCCAATAGATTAACCACAATAGTGCAAGCTAGAACATATAGTTATTCTGCAGAATGCTTTACCATACCTGAGTAAACAGCTCTAGAAACTGTCTCTGTATGTTTAGGATAGCAGCTGCCCTGTTAGCTTGGGGTGACATCACTTCCTACCTGAGTCTCTCCCTGCTCGCTCATAGCTCTGGGCTCAGATTACAGCAGAGGGGGGAAAGGGAGGGGCAAACTGAGCATGCTCAAGCCCTAGCTCTGGAGGTTTAAGCTGAAACAGGAAGTCTGATACAGAAGCCCATGTGTACACAATAGAAGGAAAGAAATGTGGATTTTCTTTTGACAGGACTCAGAGCAGCACTACTGTATTTATATAGACCTTTCTGATAAAGTTTACTTAATTTTAGCCTTTCCTTCTCCTTTAATTTCTCTATCATATTCACACACACTCTATCGTCAGTTATAAATGAGATTACAATGAGGAAACACCCACAGGCACATGGAGAACATACAAACACCTTGATGATACAGTCCAATTGAACCCAGAACCCCAGTGCTGGAAGCTTATATATCTAATCACTAAGCCACTGTGCTGCCAGGTCATTGACTTCCTTGTCCCATACAACTAAGTGGGTCATTGGCTGTAATACAACTATACAGTCTGCTGGACATGGGCCTCACATAGAGCCAAGAGACTCAACCATGGGTGATATATTCAGCCATCTCAACGATAAGAAGAATCTAATTTGAAAACCAAATCGATTTTCACGGTTCTCCGTATATAATTATATTATACAAAAAAATATACATCATATTATTTTTTCAAGTAGATGATAGAATTGTGGCACAGCCTATTTTTAGAGCAGGAAAGAGAAAGCAATAACCCTAGGTCCCTAGAGCCCAATGGACCCCATGGGGAAGAGAGTTACAAAATATTCTACAATTGCTGATTACAAGCAAGCCATGTCCTGTAGTAAAGCAGAAGAAAGCAAGCAAAATTGTAGGACATACAGGTAGGACATAAGCAGGATATATAGGTACAGGGATTAGTATGAAGGTTATACTGCTACTTTATAGGTCTCTGGAGAGATATCACCTTGAATATTTGGGTCACACTATCTACAGAAAGACATTAATAGATTTTGTTCAAAGGAGGACTACTAACATTGTGCTTGAATATATATATATATATATATATATATATATATTTTTTTTTTTATCTTAATTTTTTTTTAAAGTGGACCTGTCACCCACACAAAGAAAACTGTATGATAAAAGTTATTTTCGAATTAAACATGAATTCCAAATTGTTTTTTTCATGAAAACATCCATACCTGTTATAAATGAATTTAAAGATTTCAGCTGTCAATCATATATTGCCTGCCCTCCTTAGGCCTAGAGGCAAACCAAGTAATTACTTTCACTTTCCATTTTGCATTTCCTACTTGTCACTGCCCTTCTCACATTCCCCCTCCCTGCCCACAGTCTATAATTGTGTAGCTAGTAAGCACGGGCATCAAGTCTCCAATTATGGCAGATAAACAAGATTTTAAAGGTGTTACAAAGCTTATCTTAATAAGTGTCCTCAAAAGATTTAAATAATTTATATAATGTAAGAAAAGTTTACTTTGCTTTACAAACACAATAGATATGAATTTGGAAGTATTCCTTAGGGTGACAGGTATCCAATAATATGTTTGGATCAGAGCAGAAATCCTCTCTGTTGCGATGGTTATAGACGGTGACTGAATAAGACTACTTACAAACTGTCTCCTGAGCTTACTCTTCACTCGTATCCCTTGAGGATCTGGTGGATGCAATGGGTAGTGACAGGAACTAAGGTGGTTGTCCACTGAAAAGCTCTTCCGCATGTGGAAGGGGTGCTGGAGCCGAGGCTCCTCGGGGGAAGACATTAGCCTTGGAGCCAAAGGACCAGCATTCATAAGGGAGTCTCCTGAGCGCCATGAGTCCACTGTAGTGAGAAAAAAGGAGGAGGCAAGGTTACTACTATACACAGTGCTCCACAAATCAACATACATCTTGCAGTTCTCCTATTTGGAAACCTGTTGTCTGCAAAGATTGGTCTTAAAAAAAAAAACTGGGTAAATAGATAGTATGTGCAAAATAAAAATGTTTCTAGTATAGTTAGTTAGTCAAAAATGTGATCCATAAAGGCTGGAATGACTGGATGTTTAACATAATAGCCAGAACACTACTTCCTGCTTTTCAGCTCTCTTGCTTTCCAATGATTGTTTACCAGGCAGTAACCAATCAGTGACTTGAGGGGGGGGGGACACATGGGTCATAACTTTTGCTTGGCCCCCCTCAAGTCACTGATTGGTTATTGCCTGGTAACCAATCAGTGGAAACCAAGAGAGCTGAAAAGTAGGAAGTAGTGTTCTGGCTATTGTGTTACACATCCAGTCACTCCAGCCTTTTTACATTACATTTTTGGCTAAGTAACTATATTAGAAACATTTTTAATTTTGCACAGCCTATCTATTTACCCAGTTTTTATTTTTATACTTAACCATTCCTTTAAAGAAATTTTTACATTTCCTCCTCAGACAGATGTTAATCAGAACAACTGGGATTAAAGGTATTGTCCTAAAAATGAGAAAAGCAAACCTTTGTGGACTCTCCAATCCAGAATATAAATTTATATTTGCTGTGGCTGAGCCTTCAGGATATAGTACATTGTGTCAGACCAGCTAAAACAATGGCTGGTTTGTGAAGTTGAATCCCTTTGGGCTCACTTACCAATACAAGTACAGTGTGCAAGACGCATATTCAAATGCCATTCGGTATGTTATTTACCCTCAATGCAATCAAATACATTAAATGCCAAGATTGACTAGGACTGCTTAGTCCATAATGATTTTTGATAAACCAGACCTGACAAATACATTTGAGCATACAGTAGAACACCCCAAATTTTTATGCACTTTATAAAACCTTTTTCTATTGTAATTATTTGAGATGAATATTTTTATTTTGCAATGTGATATTGTTAAAGAGACTTGTAATTCATTATGAATTTATACATGCGCATAACATCTTTTTAAGACCTGCTTAAAGGGCATATAAAGGCAAAAAAATAAAATCACATTTTTACTTTCTTTAATGAAAGAGAAACTAATATACTTTGATTAAAAAATGTGTACCATTTTTAAAGAAACCTGACTGTATGCAGTGAAATTCTCCCTTCATTTACTGCTGTGGATAGGAATTGTCAGACGGTCCCTAACTGCTCTGCAGGGAAACAATCATACTTATGAACAGCAGGGGGAGCTCCTGCCTTACTTCCCAGCCATGCAGAACTCAAGCAGCTTTGTTTGTTTCCCTGTAGAGCAGTCGTTGACTGTGTAGATATTTGTATTGGATTTTATTTTTGCCTTTACATCCCCTTTACTGTTTACAACTCCAGCTGCAGGGACAAAGATCATGGAGCCAGATATAAACGGATAAACTGGGATTAAATTTGGAGGATTATTTTGCTGCAGCCACTGGTTCTGTAGAGTTGGAGAAAGTTTGTATTAAACAATGCAAAAACTATAAAATCCACATTAGATTACATGACAACACAGGACCCAGTGCAGTCTGTATATTCTGATTATTAATCAGTCTTGCTGGATCTGCTACTGGCAGATATTATTTGACTTGTGGTATTTTGATAATTTATGATGATCTCTAAGCAGCCCAGATCACACTGAGCATGTGCACAGTCTTAGTCTTGCAAAGATGTTTAACAAAGTTACAAGATGGTGACGCCCTGTGGCCAACTTTGAAAGCATAAATCATTTATTTAATTAGGCTTCTGGTGCAGTAAGTTCATATTTAGTATACAAAATACAGCATTTCTAGCCTTATTCTATTTTAGACATTACTTTCCCTTTAAAGCTTATGCAATGGTTTGTCACAAAATATATATATTTTTGAGGGGGAGTCCTAATACATACACTGAACACTTGCACAGATTATAAAATGCTCAGTATTTATGCCACTGGTGGATAAATTGCTGAAAATTAAGGGTTCACACCACAATGTAGTGCATTAACAGATGAAGATTCCAAACCTGTCCGATCCCCAAACATACTGATACCCAAACATACTGATACCCATGGTACATGAATATTGCTTGGTATCTTCAGGCCTCTATACATACAGAAAGTGCATATCTATGTATGTAGGGCACAGGCGTCCTTTTCCTTGCTCCCAGGGGGCAGAGTTATGGAAAAGGGGTCCCAGACAACATGAGAAGACAAAGGCACCCATCTGGAATGGGGATTACACGATTCTGAAATGTACAAGTTGTGGTCCTCAGGCTGTTGGTGGGGGAAGCTGAGATTCACAGTCTAATAGGACCGATAACCATGACGCATATAAGGTACTAAAAATATCTATTTTTATTGCAATATACAATTTAATTTTCTCAATGTTTGCTTCCTCTCTAAGAGACCCCACTGATATCGAGGGTCCAAAAAATTTTTTTTGTAAACTTTTTATTTTTAAACAGTTTTTCTTTTTACTGTATGTAATGCAAAAGTAGGACTTAAATACTTTATCACATAGTACAATTGTAACTAATCAGAAGAGAAAATAAAAGAATGAAAAACAGAAAGTACAGAAAAAAATCAAAAAGATTAGTGTGGGTCCAAACACATTAAACCTCCTTGCCTAATCTATTGCCTACTAGCAGTTAGGGTACCTAACCTGAAAAAAAGGGGGGCTCTGACCTCTGTCCTCTTCTCTACCATAAAACGTGCAGGGAGAATGCTATATTGTTGCAAAGTGGCATGGATAAAATTATTTCGTTATAATACACAAAAGCCTTGAATATCTTGTAAATTATATACTTATAAACGGTGAGTTCTGATGTCATCAGTTATAAACGGTCAGTTCTGATGTCATTTCTGTCACATGACTCACTGAAATTTGTGTATTATAATAAATAAAGTACCCCCAGTTGTAAAATATGAGGATATTAGAAGTTACCTCGGAGTTCCATGACCTGTATAAAAACAATCGGCCTTCGGCCTCGTGTTTTTGTATGGTCGTGAAACTCCTCGGTAACATAATATCCTTATGTTTTACAAGAGGGGGTACTTTATTCACTATATAATGATATACTGGTCATATAATGCTCATTAATGGATTTATATTGTACAGATATTCTTGTCCCCGCATAGGCACTTACTGAACTAAGGGGCACATGTTTCCACTATGGACCACGTTTAATTCCCCGTGTCCTGCATTTTCCCATCACACAATTATCCGTCAGTATACATATACACCAGTGGAACACAGAACTAGCACTCTCTCTCTGGGTGCCAGGAGTAAAGTGGTCAGTTTGAATATCTGTGTAGATCTCGGCTTGGTCACTTCTAGCCTTGCCACCCTATATAAACTAGTAGCTGTTAATGCTTTTGCACCTAACCCAAAGACCCAAGCAGCACTTAGCCTTAGAACATGTAAAGGGGAAGTTATTTCCAAGGGTAGATCAGGATGACATCCAAGGCTAACCTTTGATTTGAATAGCATTAGAACAAAAGGTGAAGGAGCCATATTTACCAGCAAGTCAAAGGCAAGCATTTATGTGTGGGGCCCTTTGTGTGCCTGCCTCCTACTGTGCTCTGAACATGAAAGTTTATTTCACAGCTATTTTTAATACGATGCAGACAGTGACATTTCACCACAGCCTGCAGGTCACCTTTGTTTTTATTTTTTGTATCTGATTTTTTTGTATCTTAATTAACTTTCTTGTTTAGGCGCCTCTCCAATTTAGCATTTAAAAGACTGCTAACCCTACAAAGTGATCTATTTTCATTAGAATTGACATGCCAGTTGTTTCTACTCTCAGAATAAAGGATGGGCAGAATATTTTACAGTCATTTTGTTCTCTGGTTACCAATGGGAGTCACCGTAGCGATGAGTTGAGTAACGTTTCTGGGAATGTCTATGTGCTTTATGTCTGTGCATGTTTCTCCATTCTTGCTAGCTATGTTACATTTTGGTATTATTTCTCTGTGCTTCCTATGTCCCTACCCCCAGAGCTATAATCTTCTTTTTCAGTGTGTTCGTATCTCCAATTTCACCGTTCTCTATGCACTCTTTTCCTTGCTCCGTGCATTGTTCCCGGCTCTCTTTCAAAGTGTCCAAAGTCGTTGTCAGTGTTCCAGCCTCCCTTATCTTCCTGTTCCAAATTTCCATTGTTATTCTTCCTAATCTCACAAAATACTCTTTCTTTGAAATGTGTCTTCTTAGATGGTTACAGATCTCACGGCTCAGGTTACAAATTACTTCTACAGAGTGTTCCAAATCTTTTCCTGATACCGTTTTGTTTCTCCCCTCCTAGATCATTTCTTGTAGTACAATTTCACAGTGCTCAGAACTGCCCTTCTTCCTATTCAGATGATTACAAGTTCAGATTCCCAAGTCAACCTTCTCAGCATTCTGAACTCCAAAGTCCCTGCCATTTACCCTTGAAAGATGAATCAGTGATGGAATCAGGAGGCACGACTGATCTGATCATGGCAGTACCAGTGTAAAGTTGTAGAAGCAAATCCCTTGTGTCACAATTAAAGCAATGCAACATTCACAATTCCAGATTGTCTTTAGGGAGTCCCTTGGCAATCAGATGCATCATACCTTGAAAGACCAGCTTTATCCAAGTTGAATCGAAAATTGAAAGTAGTTACAAGATGCAACTGAAATTTACAAGGTATTTATGTGTGCCTAGAAACTTTAACAACTTTTAAAGATCCAAATCAGACGAAGATCCACTCATAAAAGGATGTTTGATGTCACCAAAAGAGTGGATCTTACCTGATTTGGTCACAGATCAAAGATTGGGTCATAATGCAATCCGCTCAGAGCAACGACTGGATCATGATGTAGAACCAATTGGAAAGGACCACAATGCATTCCTCCTTTTAGCCTGCCGTACAGATACTGTATCTCCACCAGATATCAGTTATGCAGGCCATTGGGAATAGATAATGAAGGGACTGAGTCAGCAGCTTAAATTGACCCGTGTATGGTCAGCTTTATTCCTCCGTTGTTTAGATTGCTCTTCTTATATAGTTTTGGGTTTTTCACATGGTTTCACGGCTCTATTGTCAGGCAATGGGCTATGTATATCAAGTTATCAGTATATTATACCTCGGTTCTCAGAGTACTCCAAATCCTGTGCTCCCTATATCCACTTCATTTGTTCAATAGCACACCTTCTATTATAATATGTCTTTGGTTTTAGTCTCCCCCAGAACAAACTGCCACCAGAGGCCATTTGTTGAATAGCTCCTGGTGAACATAACCTTTTATTTAGCCTCCCAAACACGAACGTTCTCTATCTCTATGGTTACAGATTCATGTTGTGCAACAGACAGCCCCATAATCTTTATATATATCAGCATTCTAATACTATGTCTGGGCGTAAAGATAGGTTTGAAAAAGCTGAAAATTGCATATGTTTTATTTCATATTCCACATATTTTTCAGTACCTTCTCTGTGCTTTTCTTCTTCTCCTCTGCAAAAAGAGAACATGCGGCTACAACAAAAATGTTTGAAAAGGCAGGGAGCCTTTTGCCTTTTACCGTTTGTTTACAGAAAGGTTAAAATAGCAGTCATGAAATGTTTTAGGTGCCAACATTTGGGCATGAATCAAAATCAAATAAAAGCAGAAACAAATGGGTATACCAACATAAATCTTATTTTAATCATAAAACTAATGCAGCATGAAACAAAATCTATTTGTATTTTATGCTTGTGTATGGTTGCTTTACACACATTCAATGTTTGCTTTATAAGGTGACTACAAACATCCCTGGATCCTCTCAGGATCTGGATTGAAGAATGAGAAAGTACTAGCACTGATGAAGAGCACTCTACATATCTATCTCTTAATTTAGACCATTCTTGCTTCTCATCCATTTATTCACCATGAACTGACTTTTTCCCCTCCAAAAGGGGTGACCATGTACCAGATTTGAGGACCTAAGGAATATGATCAGAAATCCTACAATTTCAGTCAACATGATAAAAAAAACTTTGACCAATGATTATATCTCTACAGTAATACAATTGTAAGAGGGTTGTCTTCAGGGACTCATTTATTAAAGGAATGCAGTGTACAGATAAAATAAATGGGTGCAATGCACATTTTGCATTTTGCCTTCCTGAAATGTAGAATTGCTACAGGGTTTTGGAGCACAGAGACCTGAGCCTACCTAGATGAATATAATGATAGTAGTTCTAAATATCCGATAAGGAAATAAGCCAGAAATATTATGGGAGCACTTTTAGAAATGATTTATGGAGAGAGAGTTGAGAGCACTCTTAGAAGGGCAATCATAAGGAAAGTTGGAAGCACTCTTAAAAGTGAGTTAAGGAAAGACTTGCGAGCATTCTTAGAAGTGAATTATGGAGAGCGAGTCGGGAGCCCTCCTAGAAGTGAATTATTGAGAGAACCAGGAGCACATTTAGAAGTGAATCATGGATAGAGGTGGAAAAACTCTTGGAATGAGTTGGGAGCATTCTTAAAAGTGAATTATGTAGAGTGAGTTTGAAGCTCTCTTGGAAGTGAATTATGGAGACAGTCAGGAGCACTCTTAGAAGTGTATTATGTAAAGAGAGTTGGGAGCATTTTTAGAAGTTTGTTATGGAGAGAGAGTTGTGAGCATTCCTAAAATAGAATTTGTAGAGAATATTGGAGAGAGTCTTAGACGTTAAAGAAAGTTAAGAGAGAGCTGAGAGAACCCCTAGTGGTAAATTATCAAGAGAGTAGGGAGCACTCCTAGTGGTAAACTATCAAGAGAGTAGGGAGCACTTCTAGAAGTGAACTGTGGAGAGAGCCAGGAGCACTCTTAGAAGTAAATTATAGTAAAAGATGAGAGCACTCTTAGACGTGAATTAGGGAGAGAGTTAGCAGCACTTGTTAGCAGCACTTGAGTTGGGAGCACGCCTTGAAGGGAATTATGGAGAGTCGGGAGCACTCTTAGATATGAATTATGGTACATACTTTATGGGAGATGTATGGTATGGATCACTGTGTAAAGCTGATACTAAACACATATGAAGTAGTCTGTCTTTATAATTCATTTATCATTTCTATGTGCCACAGAGAAACAGTGGTTAGCAACTTACCAGCAGGGGGAAGTTTGCAGGTTACCATAGAGTCTGATGAGCCAGCTGCAGGAAGCCGAGGAACACTGTCCTGATGCTGTGGGACTCTGGTCAGTACTGGGGACTGGGGGATGCTGGGAAGAGTCAAAGACTTCCCAAGAATAGGTCTCTGCAGCCTTCTATCCAGGGACCTGAAACACACGGAAAATAGCCATTATCAGCATTTGTAATTGTATCACCATCACATGATATGGCTGTTATAGAGATGCAACAGAGATCAAACAATGAAGCTGGCAATGGATAAAATGTATGACCTGGTTGACACAATTGTGGTCAATGGACACAAACTTTTTTCACAAAGGTGCTTGAACCAATACACGCTCCTTGGCAACTTGTGGAGAGTGCCAATGAGCCCAACCATCCAGCACTGAGGAAGTGCACATAACTGCGTACATGGATACTAGTGAACCTCGATGATTTTACTTTCAAGAGGTCACAGACTCAGGTGGATTAACCCACTTCTAGGGCTTTACAGATTTGGAAATGAAATTGGAAATTTGCCAAACAGATGACCAAATTTTACTGATACCTTCAATTGGCTGTTGAAAAGATGTGCATCGCCTGAAAATTGCTGGACCTCTCTGGTGAGAGGGATAAATATTTCCTGGCCAGCCAGTCAAAGTGGGACTTTATAGGATCAACCAATTAAGTGGGTTGAATTTGTAGAATGTTTTCCAGCATTTTATGAAAACCCCAATTTAATTAATATATTTTTTCACCAGAAAAAAATTCTCTTTAATAATTATCAATAAGATGTGAAATTGTTTATTTATTTTCCAGTAGCAATAAAAATAATTTTGAAAAATAATATTAAATAATATTAAATTGTGGGAAAACTTCCCTCAGGGAATAAAGTTGAGAATGTTTCCTTAAAGCCCCATAGCAGTACCCAAAACAATACTGAGAAGTATTTTCACATCTGCTTTCACATTTCCTTTGTCTTGGTTCACTTTCCCCTATTTTGTGCTGTACATGTGTCCTACATAACATGGGCCAATGCAGCCCAAAGTTACGGGTCACTGAATGTTAATTGAGCAATCTGGTGTGAGAAACACTTCAATCTAAGAGAGAAGTTTATCTAAAGCCTACAGTTATAGGCTTCCTTCTGCTAATATTAGAACCGTTCTGTAGAATAAATGTCAAGGTTCCACCAGGTAAGACGAGCAGATGGCAATTCATTGTCGCGGCACAGTGGCTCATTAAAAAGTGACACATTAATATTAAACAGGTAGCGGGGTTTGCAGTTTTCTATACACTAAAAACTGAAGAAGTAAACACATTACAGGCAAGCACCCTAACCCTTTCCTTCATAAAGCTATGAGACATCATGCCCATACACTGAGATACCAACATCATGTACTGTGCAGAGTGGTGCCCAACAAACAAAATAACAATATTCTTTAATTCATTCTCTAGGACTCCATGTTCTTCAATTTTCTCCTCCATTACTAAGCCAGTGTGCTCATTGACTAATTGCTATAGCAGCTCTACAGGCAGCATGTTGATAGGATTTCAAGATCTCTTTAACATAAGCTGTTACACCTGTGCTGTATGCTGGACTAACAGCGCAGTTGCATAGAAGCAGCCTGTAGTATACTCCTGAACATATTGTAATAGCAACTCCACAGGCAGCACGTTGTGCCATTTTTAAGTGGCTACCCCTCATTTAATAGAATCCTTATAGTCATGATGCCATAGCCTTCTGTGTGGTGAAAGCAGGCAAGAAGAGATATTGAATTCTGGACAAACCAGCTCCAATACTTGAATTTCAAAAGCTGACTAAAACAAACATTTAATATGGTTCAGTTTACTATGGTGGTACAATGGAGAACATAAGCAGGGTTATACAAGATGTTTGTCCCTATACTGTAATTCTAAACACAGGAGCCAGTATTTCCTTACATTATACTAAACGCATTAGAAGTGGAAACAGGAGGATGATGATGGAGGATGATGAAGGCAGCATTGTTCAGGCAAGTTACTACTTTACATCAATGCTCAAATGCATCAGTATACTAGGCATTGCCTTACTTCATCTGCTGTGATATTGTAAGGATAAATCTGATGGTCTCTACAACCAGGTGATACTGTCAGATTGGGTCATGCTCTGCACTTTAGCTTTCCTGTGGCAATGGCCTAAAAACTAACTGCCGATTAAAAAATATTGACCACTGAAGAGCTGTCAAACTAGAGCATAGGGGGTTCTTAGAGAATGTTATGCCCTGACTGTTGAAAAGCTCCACAAACGTCTTTGTATGATGCAACTTTTCTGTAGCCTAAAGAAGTTGGTTGTGCTCTTTATACCTGGATTGGGTAATTGTACAACAATAGCTCCCACTCCTTCTGCCAGTGCTGCGTCCAGGCCGTATGTCCTCCCGTGACTTTCTCAAGCTGAAGTACTCGGTAAGCTTCCCGAACGAGGACATGCTCCCACCACTCTGTGTTAGGTTTCAGCAATCCTACCCACTCCCCACTCAACTGGGGAAGGTTTGTTGTCAGCGATCCCAGCATCCCCTGAGGGCAAATCACCAAGGCTTCTTCTTGTCAATGACCCATGTCTCTTGATATCGCTGACTCAAAAAGAGGATGTCATGAGCAAACCCCCATTCTGAAGTTCCAGTTAAAGAAGAAAGTGGTAAAAATCATGTTGGTGCCATATAAATTAAATATGATAACAACAGGTCAAACAGCTCTTTTGAAATGGTTGTATACTTCCTATGTTTTCTAATAATATCTTAAGTACCTTTATTTTTTACAAATGAAGACCTTCAGAAGGACTGCAAGTATTATCACTAAAGCCAGTACCCAACCAGCCAGTTGGTTGTCCTATGTGTCTCTTCAGCATCCATTACTCAATAGATACATTTCTAAAGCTGCCCACACATGAACCATCTGATCTTTGGCCTCCCAACTGGGCTGACGCAATTGTTTAGCATTCAGCATCAGAGCCTGGCCCAACCAATATCTGGACAAAAGATACTTATAAGACAAGCAAATGTTTTGGACTCAACTTGGTTAAGACTCGCCATATGCATAGACAACTTAAGTCTACTGACACCAAGAGAAGAATATGGCAGGGAAAAGTAGAACCAAGTCTTCTTCTTAAAGTGACTATACTCAGGCAAAATATAATGCTTATAGTCATATAAATACACCTAGACTTATGTTCATGTCAACGGTTCGCCATATTGGTGGGTAGTTTCCATGTAATGCTAGAAGGCACCCACACACATCTTAATAAAATATTAAATAAAAAGGGTTTCTTTAACAGTGCGAGAGAAAGGCAAATTAAAACATCTCAGCCTAAGACAGTTCACTAATAAGGCTCTGTGAAGTTAGCAGGGAGACTGAGACTGACGAGAGTAAGCAGAAATGGTTGCCATGTGAACACTTCGCTGCTGGCTTCGGCCTTCGTAAAAACATCTAGAAGATAAACTGCTAAATATTAGCTTGTGTGTGTGTATATTTATTTATACTTATCTTTATACACAAATATATCAGTCCCTTACTAACTATGGGTCAGTGAAAAAAATATTTACATAAAGTGCATATTGCACTCTCTCAGCAGTCAGAAGTAGCAGTGCGTGTGCATTTACACTTGAAGGTATTAATTATATTATGCTGGGAAAGAGCAGTGAGAAGTGATGTGAGAGGGAGATGTAGCGTGGCCTCTCATGTGACATGTTATAATCTGTCATTCCTTTACTAGTCTTTGCCGAATAAACCTGCATTAGGACACAGTACCGAGACACTTGGCTCTGTGATATTAGCTCAAGACACTGGCATTAAGGGTCAATTTTACCAGCCAGGTGACATCAGACAACCACCTCTTCCTTCTAATACAAAGACATTGAGGCACCTTATACTCCATTCCTAGTATACAGACATCATGATATCTACAGCAGGGAAAATAAATACTGAACATGTCAACGTTTTTCTCAGTAAATATATTTTTAATCAGGCTATTGACATGAAATTTAGATTATATCGGTAATAACCCAAGTAATCAACGCATACAAAGACATCAAAACAAATAAGTACATAAATTATGTATTCTGAGAAAACCATTGGCGTGTTCAATACTTATTTCCACTGCTGTACCTCTCTTCTTCACCCTAATGCAAAGACATGAATGTTTCTACCTTTCCCTACTACCTACTGTAAAGATGGTCGGCTGCCTCTCCCTTCCTCTGTGCCCACCTCTTACTCAATTTAAATATAAAGACATCAGCACACTACCTGTCACATTCATCATAATACACAGACATCAGTTTACCTGCTTTTCACTGCCTCATACAAAATCATCATGGCACTTCCACCTCTAATTTCAGACACCTCCTTCCAATATTCAGGCTTTAGGGGTTCCTTCCTCTCACTACTAATACTCAGACACTTTGGTACCTACCTTCCCCTTTTATGAATTCCAGGTTACATGGAACTAAACTCTCTCTTCTTTTTAATATACAGACACCAGTTCACCCACCTCTCCCTCCTACTAAGACACAGACACAAGGGCACTTCTCGCTCTTTTCCTAATACTCTGTCTCTCACAATAGGCAATATTATTGTTAAACTAAATCCCCTTCAGTGCATAGACATCAGATGCTCACCTCCTCACCTCCTACAATACAAGACATGAAGTCTCCAGCACCCTTCCAGTATTTTGGCCGATACTTCTCAGCTGGCACAAATCACATCAATGTCCCAGGAACTGCCCCCTCCCACAACGGTCAATTCAGCTGGGATTCACTAGGTTTTCCGGGCTCTGTCACCACAAAGTGGGAGACACACCGACTGTAAGTACATCAAATATGATGTCAGCTCCCTAAAATATCTGCAGACATATTTGGCGTACCCTGGAGTCTGTGACTAATCTTTTCAAGTCGGAAGCCAAGGCACCAAGGTCGGTGGCATTATCATTCCCGATTATGTTGCTTGGTGAGTAACTCTTCTTAGTGAGGAAGGGGACGGTTGGGGTAAGGTAGAAGAGCAATGTTTTGCCCTTTATTATCGGTACGGCCATTTCTGCAGTTACTAAGTGATAAACAAACTCTGACAATGGTTTTGTAACCCCATAGCTATGGGCCATGGAAAGATAAAAAAGGCAACACATAAACAAGCAATAATAAACGCCTGCATAGTAAGGGGAGGTGGCAGGAGCTCAACCTGTCTCAGAAATTTGTGCAAGAGGGTCTAGAGACTCTGCACTCCTCCCCCCCCACTTCACACACACACTCATATTAAGCATCCAGTGCACCCCCCTGCCACTATGTGTCTCTAAGCACCTACTAAGGTTTACTCAAAAGGATACCACAAGAAGCACCAGCATCGTTCCCCGCAATCTGATGCCACCAGCCGTTCCCTCCTCTGTCTCTCTTGCTCTGCCTGATGCTCCCAGGAATGTTTAATGAGAGGAACACTCATGGATCACCTCTCTGTCAGTCACAGAGAGTAAGGTTCCCCCTTCCTTCATAGACAATCTTCGCCTTTTCGCTCCTGTCTCTCTCTCTCTCTCTCTCTCTCTCTCTCTCTACATTGTTGCCCCTCCTTCCCTTTTCAAATCCTTTCTCCTGCCCCCCCCTTCTCTTTTTTTTTCTTCCCTTTCACTGATCTTTCAAATTCCAGTATCACTCTGATACACTAATATACTTTGATGTTAAAGATAATTAACACAACACAACTGACAACCTCTTAATATTGATCTTCAGCCGCAGAGAAGCTTCTTATGTTTTTCCCATTTCTGCAGTAAAACATAACTCCGTCACTGCTGTCCGAGCCCCCTGCGGAGAATGCCTGCGTGCAACTTTGGCACAATCACATTAACCCTTAAGCTGAGGGACAAGGAAGAGATATCAGGATGGCTCTGACCTTCCAATTTTCACACCATATGGCACTGCAGAAGTTCTAGCCTAACAGTAGGAACTTTAATGAATGTCAAAAGAATTGACCCTATTAAAGGCAAACTATACAATAAAAGCAAGTTACACCCAGAAGGATGTGCCTGTGATGATGTACTTCACCTCCTGGTCTAATGTGAACATTGTAGCTCTTTTCAGCTGCAGATCTCCCTCTTGCCTTGGACGCTGATACTCTGCACAGCTCAGTAAAGCAAATGAGCAAGATAGTAGGTCCAGGCTTTTGGTTGGTTAAAGGTTTTTATAGGCTGTCAAATAAAGATCCGCATTTATAGGCATCTTCAGCCAATGTATTTCTCACTTAAAAGGCAAATACAGCCTATGGTAAATTCCTGCGGGAATTCTGTGCTGCCCATAGCAATCAAACGTATTGTTCTATTCCTTTTAGAATAAGCAATTGGTTACTAGACCAGGAGCAACCTTTGCACCTGTTTCTCCAATCTTTCTCTTTATGTTTTATTGACAAAGTCTGGTGACTACTATATATGCTAGGTGGGGCGAATATCTAACATCTTGTGACCGCTTATTTACCTGTATACATATCCACGTTGTGCCAAATAAGTTACTTCGGTTGAGGAATATCCCTGCGATATTGATAAACAGCCTCATTTATGACCACCAGAGTGCACCGTTTCTGCCAAGAAACATGCCAAACACATATATGCATGAATTTAAATTTTTGAGGGGTCATTTATCAAGTGCAGTGGGTGGAAAGTTCAAAATATGGGTGAAGTCCACAGGTTTTCTGCAATTTGCACCTGCCCAAAATAAAGCACAACAAAGACCTGCATTCGCCAATAGTGCTGTATTCATAAGGAGCAGGTAGGAGTACCTCTTTCCACTGGACCTGATGTTGAACTGAAGAAGACGCTTGAATAAGTGGTGGAACGATGTCAAGAAAACTTAGAAAGTCGAGTTCCTATAGACTTAACGCTACCAGTTTCTGTATATCATGACCTGGATAAATGAGTATCTCCATAAATACCTGAGCCATAATTTGAGCACCCAGAGAGTGTCAGCAGGTGCAAACCACAACAAGCTGTTCTTACCATCTTTTCTATGGCATGTGGCAAGGACAGGGCTTTCTTGCACACACTAGAGCAGTATTCTTGGCACTAATCTTGGCACCTTGAGCTGGATTTTGTATCTGGTGGATAGTGCAGCAAGACGCTGGATGCAAATGATCTTTAAATGAGCCCTCCTTCCTAAATGCTTGCTGTGGTTAGGTGACTCCTGGCAACCAGAAAGCATATTCATTTTGAGGCTACATTTTTAATGATATAATTCAGGCCAACTCCCATTCATACTTCATTTTAACATGAAAACAAATGCCTGGTCACTAGGGTCAGTGAGTTCACTGCCCATAATGGAGCACTGCAGAACAAAAAAGTCTGATATGCCCTTTTTTTTCCAATTAGAATAAATTGTTCCTAGAATGCCTCCATATACACAACAACAAAAATAATATATAAAAGGGGACATGAACTTTCCCTAAAGCCATCATATTTGCACCCCTAAGCTTCCAAAAAAGAAACTGAAAACTAATTACAGATACAAGGTGAAGCATCCTGAGCTAAACCAGTTATCATGCTTTTATCCTATATAGGGAGATTAACGTTTAGTTTTCAATTGTCGATATAACACTGTAATGAAGTGTCAGAAAGGTGCATAACATGCTGTTTAGGTGCTCGATGGCAGAAAAGTGAACTAAAACTGGCCATAGACGCAAAGATCCGATCGTATGAATCAACGTACGATCGGACTTTCCCCTCTCCCGACCTGCCACTAACCATTCAGATCAAAGTCTTATCATTCCGATCAAATAAAGTAGTTAAAGAACAGATCAGCCGATGTTCTGCCCCTGACAGCAATCGTACGATCGGCAATACATGCAGAGATATTATCGGCAGGCAACAGAAATTTTCTAACCTTTCCGATCGACCAAATGACCGATCTCTGCCGGACGAAAAATGTCGGGACTCTCCACACACGGTCCGAAAATCGGATCGTTGTGTCTATGGCCAGCTTAAGGGTACTGAAAGCAGGCAAGACTCTTACTGGAGGAATCATTTGTACCTGTAGGACCTTCAAGAACTTGGAAAAAGTTTTATGGTGCAATATTGCTTTAAAAATCCATCCCGAAGTTGCTAGACAATCAGTCCCAGCATGTTCTTCAACATAATAATATATTGGAGTATTCTGGGAATGATAGTCCATTAATATTTAGGAGGAGCACCACTGCTACAGAAGGTTTATGTGCCCTTGTAATGGGATAAAGTTTTCCAAGATCATTTTCTATAGTTAGAAAATGACCAGTATCATCAAGAAGATTCCTATTCTTGTGCACCAAATGTAATTAAAACTAACACAAAACATTTCTTATCCACTAAGTGCATTGTGACTTGATCAAGCGGAAATGGCGGGAGCACAAAGAGAAATGCCACACTCTAGCTATATATTCTTCATATGCACAAAGCATGCTAATCCTCCTTCATATATCTGCCCCCAAAAAAATCCCCGGAAGCAAGCCAAGGAAAGACTCTGCTATAGTCTGTATAGGCAGTATAGGGAATTGCTTCAAATGGAAATACTCCATTTATAAGAATGCATTATCTTCTGTTTAGACATTGATACATGGCAATATAGGTTACGGCACTGTCACATGCTGCTACTGGGCGGGATGGCATTTAGGGGAGATTAGTCATCCGAAGACTTCATTTTCCGAAATCACTCTACGTTGCCTCACAAGCCAACGGACTTGCCTCATCTGCATATAGGACAGCCATTGCCTTCGCTTATGCATTCTCTGTATACCGCAACATAACAATTACAAGTCTTTTTAAAACACATGGCAGCTCCCATAGTGCATAGTCATTAAAACCAGTCAAAATGAAGCTGGGCATATAAAAGCAGTGTCCTCCTACTTTCAGGCTTCAGTGTTGAGCTAGACATCAGATGTAAAACCAGCCAATTGGATTGAGTTGAGCAGATCAGGAAGGATTCCTTTGCACTTGAGAAACTGCAGAGACTGGAGAGACTGCCCTTCATCATCTTTGGAAGAATAATGAAGCAGCCTGAGAAACATCAAGAAAACAGGTCAAGGAGACCAAAAGGATTTCAAATGAATCTAGGTGAAAGCTAATCTTTATATCAGCAACTATATGTATTTTTATGGTGGTACCATACCAATCTAGCCACACCTTCAGACCTGGGAAGAGGATTGGGCAGCAGGTGGGCTGAAGCAAATACATGTGGAAATTACCAGAGTATCAGAGTCTGTCTGTCAGGACTATCCCAATAGTGATCTGTGGGCTGTTTCGATATTCGCAGGTCGGATGGGTTCGGGCCAACCTTGCTGCTCCTCTTGTGTTGTCGTGGGCGGGTTCGGGTTGAACTCTTCTACCTGCTTTAGACTTAGATTGCCAGCTTCCTGTTTTATAGACTCGTGCCTGCACCGCCCCTTTTGTGACATCATCATTGGGGTGGGCAGGTCTATAAATGGTGGAAGGAAAGCGGTTGCGGGTCGGGTGTGGGTTGAGATTTTCTCAGCCAGCAGATCCTTAATAGCTAATGTTTGTGTTGGTGTCAGGTTCTCTGGTGGGCACTACGAGACCCAGTCCAACACTGCCTTTTCCTTATTATACACTTTACATTCAGCCATCTGCTTCCAGCCTCTTATTGGTGTCATATGTTGACATTCAAGGACCACTTTCACTCTTCCTTGATGTCTACTCTTCTTGTTTCCCACACTTTTGACAGTAACTTCATCCTTTCTGGTGACTAATATCCCTATTGGGAATCCTAATGTTCTGCTGGCTCTAAGACCTCACACGGTAACCTTGGGGTGTTTTGGCAATCCTCTAAATGGCTCCTATCACCCATCTCATTGCTGTCTGTGGGAATTCCATGAAAAGGCAAGTTGGGATGTGCAAGAAAAAAAAGAAAGAGACACAAACATCAGCATCTCCAAGGGCCAAGGCTGCTGGTTTCTGTAATACGTCATTGGTTTGACTGTGGCTGCAACTGCATGTGCACAAAATCTATCATTTTAAATACCAAATCCTGTAAATAGTGTTAAGATTTGCCCTAAAACCCCAGCCTGTATCCTGAATTCGATGCTTCCCTAATAACAATTAAAAAGAAATTGAGAGGTATTACGTTGAAAAATAATGATAATTATAAATGCTGCTCAGTCTCTATGGGCGTCTCTGTAATGGGCCCTCTGGAACATTTTGTCGTGCCTATAGGAAGCTCTTATAGAGCCACAATGTGCAGGACTTAAGCACTTTCTGTACCAAATTGTCTGCCTTGCAAATCTTTTCCTGGGGATTACAGAATGCACTCAGCAGGCATGAAATGTGATTGTGCATTGGTTTGGTGCGCATCCAGAGCTAGTTATTATCTACACAGCAAAATGCACCAACACCGATAGTTCCCCTGTAAGCGCTGAAGGGTCACGTTGTTGTGCTGCATCACCTCTGCTTGTGCAGCAGCCGCAGTCACAATGTGTGTTTGTGTGTCTAGCATCCCGACTATTTGATTACTGTTCAGTCCATGAGGAGGCAAGTGTGTGGAAATGCTAGGCCTGATGGAGAACCTGCTGCTTGACTTCTCAACTGCCATCTGCTTGTAATGATCTAAGGGAAACCCTGTGGTTAGCAGTCACTCTTCTCTGCTTCTGCACGGAGCTCATCAATGAATCAGCATCTAATTCGTGTGGGCAAGAGCATCCCCTTACATAGCAATCACGGGGGACAGATAACTTTTTGTACACCCGTCGATGTAAAACTACAACTCCCATCACCCCTCAGCTGGTATTGGGAGTTGTAGACCCACAGCAGCTGGAGAATTAATCATTGGCAGTTATGTTTCTAAGCGCTGTGTGCTTTTCAGTATCATGGGGGCCCCTGTATTATTAGCAGGGGACACTACCCACCTGGCCCCTGCTAACTAAGTAGAATGTTGCCCTACTTAATAAAAATACTCACTTATGGGGGCGTGGCCAACCTTGATGGAGGAAGCACGCGTTGACTAGGAGCTCCTCGCCTTAACGGACCTTTTAAGCCCGAAATTCAGCAACCAGCTTAGCAAGCTAGACGAAATCGGGTCAGGTGTTATCGGAGGTGACCCGCTATACAACATGGGCAAGAAAAAGCTTAAAGACCAAGCCGCTACCATGTCTCCATACCTTCAGAGATCACAGTCGCAGAAAACGAAGGCCATGCGGCAAGATGGCGCCGAAAGATCTATGGCGCACCACGAGAGTGACTCGCCGAGCGCATCTCCTTCCTCATTGCCGCCGGATCCCGAGAGCCCGCAGCTTCACCTTACAGGTCAGTCTCCTGCTATAACTACACCCCCGTGCCACTTGCAACCGGTCACTGCCCCAGTATTAGCGCAACATCTGGCGCAGCTTAAAGAGGCCTTACAGGACACTATCACGCATACGGTCTCCCGGGCAGTCACCGCAGCAATCAGGGAGGTTCAAAGAGACTTAACTGACCTGGGTGAACGCACGGACAAATTGGAGACATATACTGATGATGTAGCTCAAAGGCTGGGGCTTTTAGAAGACGAAAATTATACGCTGCGAGAGGAATTGACATTCCTTAAGGACACCTGTGAGGACCTGGAAAACAGGTCTCGCAGGCAAAATTTGAGATTTAGAGGAATCCCTGAGACAGTGGGGGGCCCTGAAATTGTGCAGTACTTGCAAGATCTATTTTGTGTTCTTTGCCCCCAAGCGTCTTCAAAATTGTGGCTGCTGGACAGAGCCCACCGTTCATTGGCTTCAAAACCCCCAGACCACAAACCACCTCGTGACATAATAGCGAGGTTTCACTACTACGAAGGCAAAGAAATGATAGCCTCTGCGACCTGTTCTATGCAATCTGTGGACTTTCATAACTGTAAGCTGCAGATATTTGCAGACTTATCAGCAGTCACTTTGGCCAAAAGGAGGGAGCTCAAGCCCATTACACAGAAGCTGAGGGAAAACAAAATTCCTTACCGGTGGGGTTTCCCCTTTAAACTGGTTGTTAATCATCAGGGCACGACACACACGCTTCTGCACCCGGCAAAGGGAGGTAAATTGCTGACAGCATTGGGGCTTAAATCCAAAAGCCCCACTGCTTCCCCACGACAATCTCCTGTCAAACCAGCACTCACCCCTCAATGGAACAGGGTTCCTACTTCCTCACTAGAACCCAGACTAGCGCTGAGTCCCTCTCCTTCAGCAGAAGAAGGATAAGTCTGCCTAATGGACCGCTCCACCTCTGTTTAATACATTATCAAAGGTCATTTGGCAGGATGCTGACTAGGCCTGTGTTACTTCATCTGTTTCCTACCCCCCTCACATTGAGCCGAGGGCTCTTTTTGGCTCATAAATGACTATATTACCTGAGCCACGAAATTTATTTTCCGGACTTTCGCAATGCCGTATAGGCGGATCATCTACCTCTTTTGCTGCCGGATGTTCCATACAGTTAACCTTGTTTTTGTTTTTATTATTTTCAGCCTTGGTACTTGTTTTCTTTTGTTTATCTACATTCAAATTCCATTGGGTTGAAAATGCATGCAATGTATCTGTACTTAAAGTCAATGCTCTGTTGGGTAAATATTATGTGGGTTTTCAATCTGATACCAGCCATGAGCTGTTAGTTGTCGTCGAGCTGCTTTTGAGATATAGGGAACTCCCCCCACGTGAATCACCTTCCTGTGTTAGTATAGCGTCCAGACATTTTTGGATCAATTATGGTTAAGCTGATATCATTAAATGTCAAGGGACTAAACAGTATAACCAAAAGATACCTGACTCTTAAGGAACTGAGGCTTTCGAGGGCTGACATTGCTTTCATACAGGAGACTCATTTTGATGCATCTAGCCCCCATAAACTGAGCTCTAGATATTTTCCAATTGGTTACTATGCTTCCGGTAAGCATAAGAAAGCCGGTGTGGCCATACTAATCCATAAAGACTGCCCCCTTCTTGTAAATCAGGTTATTCATGATCCTGAAGGACACTATTTACTGCTATCAGCTACCTATACAGGGATTCCAATTAGCTTGCTTAATATATACTCCCCCAACAAAGGGCAATACGCCTTCCTACTGAAGATCCTACAGCAGCGATCCCCAACCTTTTGAACCCGTGAGCAACATTCGGAAGTAAAAGGAGTTGGAAAAGGAGTTGGGGAGCAACGCTAGCATGAAAAATGTTCTAGAGGTGCCATATAAGTGCTGTGATTGGACATTTGGTAGCCCGTATGTGGATTGTCAACCTACATTGAGGCTCTGTTTGGCATTACACCTGGTTTTTATACAACCAAAACTTGCCTCCAAGCCTGGAATTCAAAAATAAGCTCCTGGTTTTAGGCCACTGGGAGCAACATCCAAGGGGTTGGTGAGCAACATGTTGCTCACGAGCTACTGGTTGGGGATCACTGTCCTACAGCAACATCTAGATACTCTCCACCCCTACTTAGTGATAGGTGGTGATTTTGATATGACTTTTTCGCAGACCATGGACCGTTCCCAACAGGCCCTGAATCAGGCGACCCACAATATGTCCAGAAAATTTAGGCAGCTAACACGACAGTTCTCTTTATTCGATGCCTGGCGAATCAATCATCCAACTGAAAAACAATATACATTCTACTCCAACCCCGACAAACTCCATACGCGTATTGATTATTTCCTAATTTCACATCCCTGCTTGAAACTTCGTTACTCCACTGACATACTTCCCATTACATGGTCCGATCATTCCCCTATAGTCCTGCATTTGCACCTTGCTACACTCCCAGGCAGAGAACCACATTGGCGATTGAATGAGACTATCCTTCATGATGCTGACACGGTTCAACAAATTGAGTCTGCACTACAGGAATATTTTCAACTTAATACAAATTCGGTACAGTCCCTGCCAATCCTATGGGAAGCGCACAAGGCTACTATTAGAGGCAGATTCATTGCCCTTGCAGCACAAAAAAAAAAGCTATATCTTGGCATCTACAAAAATCTACAGGCCCGATTACGCGTGCTTGAGAGCTCATACAACGCCCATAACTCACCCACTTTGCTGACGCAAATTTTACAAATACGGGGTGAACTGAAAGCAGCTAGATATAAAGAGATTGAGAAAGCTATGATCTGGACCAAATTAAAATATTATGAAAAAGGTGACAAGCAACATACACTTTTAGCGAAAAAACTAAGGGACCAAAAAGTTTCGACTAGTATAGCTGCCATCAAAACCCAGTCATGCCAATTAACGTACAATCCTGACCAAATCGGGCAGATCTTTCATGATTTCTATCATAAATTATATCATTTGGACCTGCGCTTGCCAACTGGTACTGATTCAGACCTGAACCCTCTTACTAATTTTCTCATGGAAGCAAATTTGCCAAAATTCATGGACTCAGATTTGCAAACACTTAACCAACCCATCACTCCGGAGGAAATAGCAGCGACGCTTAAGTCAATGCCTAATGCTAAAACTCCAGGACCTGACGGGTTTACATACAAATATTATAAGACTTTCCTACATATCCTCTCTCCACTTCTCACAAAACTTTTTAATGAATACCTTCAAGGTACCCCTATTCCACATACGGATCTTACTTCATACCTAGCTCTGATTCCCAAGGAAGGTAAGGATGCAACACTCTGTACCAGGGTCGGACTGGGAGGCATGGGGCCCACCGGGGCTACTGCCCCAGGGCCCCCCTCCAGCCGCCGCTCCGGAGTGCTGCAGGGGGTTAGTGCGCATGCGCGCGGCGCCGCGTTTGTGCGCATGCGCGCGGCGCCTCGTTTGTGCGCATGCGCAGCCATTCTATTCTACCGCGACCCCAAACAAAGTGGGGTCGCGCCGCCCCACTAAGTAGCGGATCTGGGCCGGCGGGGCCCACAAGAGCCCGGGGCCCACCGGGGTTTTTCCTGGTGTCCCGCCGGCCCAGTCCGACACTGCTCTGTACTAACTATAGGCCCATAGCCTTAGTAAATTCTGATTTAAAATTATTTTCCAAGATCCTTGCTAACTGTCTTGCCCCCATTTTGCCCCGTCTCATACACCGGGATCAGGTGGGTTTTATACAAGGTTGACAGGCGGGAGATAACACGAGAAGGACCATTGACCTTCTGGAAATTGCCCATAAGTCGAAACAACCAATGCTCCTACTTAGCCTAGATGCCGAAAAGGCTTTTGATCGCTTAAGTTGGCCTTTTCTATTTGCCCTTCTCCGCCATCTGAACCTTGCAGGTCCCTATTTAACTGCGCTAAAAAGTTTATATAGCACCCCTACAACATCTCTCAAGCTCCCAGGTCAGGCCCATAGTCCTATTTCAATCGCCAATGGCACGAGGCATGGTTGCCCTCTCTCTCCTCTGCTGTACGCCCTTAGTATTGAGCCTCTAGCAGCTGTAATCAGGAACAGTGACGTCACTGGGGTACAGGTTAATAATGAGCAATTTAAGTTGTCACTATTTGCTGATGATGTACTATTAACTGTTACTAACCCTTTATTAACCTTATTAACCTTGCCGTCCTTGCAATATAGAATACTGGAGGTATATGGCAGTTTATCGGGACATAAAATCAACTTGACCAAAACGGAAGCCCTGCCAGTGCAATTACCCCAAATGACCTTAGAAATTTTACAATCTAAATTTAAATATAACTGGAAATCTAACTTCATTACCTATCTGGGCACGAAAATCACCCCTTCATATAACCAGTTGTTTGGGTGCAATTTCACTCCTCTTATCAACCAAACGAAGTCCACCTTGCAACGGTGGAGTACTCATTCTCTTTCCTGGTTTGGGAGGATTGCTGCATTGAAAATGAACATTCTCCCCAAATTTTTGTATTTATTTGAGACGTTGCCTATCCCGTTTCCCCGCAAAACTTTTCAGGATATCCAGGCCTCATTTCATAACTTCATTTGGGGAAATAAACGCCATAGGATATCAAAAGCAACGTTAACCGCTCCATTGAGAAACGGGGGTCTTGGCGTTCCCTTCCTCCAGCGGTACTATGAGGCGTCACACCTCAGACAGATACTAGCCTGGTCTCATTGGGACTCTAATACCATCTGGGGCCATATTGAAAATGCACAGTCCTTAGGTAACCATCTTAACTACCGCATATGGTCCTCCAATAACAAACCACATTCGTTATCTGATCTTCTGCATTCAACGCAACACACTCTGCGAATCTGGTTTGCCCTTAAAGTGAAATTCAATTTAAAGTCGGCTTACTCCTTGAATACACTCTTCTTGAAAAACCCGGACTTCTATCCAGGTACATTACAGGGATTTTATTCCAGGTGGCAAACAACATCTCTGTGGAGGATCAAGGACTTGCTGACTCCCACTAACACACTCCTGACATATGGAGAACTCTGCCAAAAAGCCCCGCTGGCTCATCTTCGACTGTTTGAGTATTTCCAACTACGACATTTCTTGCAACCATACATACAGCAGGCTAAAACTGCGACTCCTCTGCCATTTGAGCTTTTGGCTAGATCGGGCTTGCCACAGAAAGGCTTGATTTCCAGGATCTACAAGATTTTGCTGGACACGCCACTAAACAACCGTCCCAACCACTCATATATGATTAAATGGGAAGAGTCCTTAGCGCAACAATTGAGTGCAGAAGATTGGACCGCAGTCTGGACTAACGCACAGAAAATGGTCACTTGCACCAGACAAAAGGAGAGTGTGTACAAGATACTTATGAGATGGTATCATACCCCAGATAAACTACACGCTTTGTTTCCAGACCACCCAAACACCTGCTGGAGGCAGTGTGGTGATGTTGGTTCATTGCTACATACTTTTTGGTCCTGCCCCAAACTACAAGCATTGTGGGGTGATATTGAGAACTTACTAACCAGATTAACCACCTACAATTTGCCCAGAGATCCTTTAACTTACCTTTTGGGTAAGCCGTTCCCCCGACTGTCCAAACACTCCCAGATCTTAGTTAACCAGATTTTAACAGCTACTAGATTAGCTATAGCGGCCAAATGGAAATCCACAGACCCCCCAACCTTGAATGAAGTGATAACTAGGGTTAACAGTAATCGTTTCTTTGAGGAGCGCATAGCTTTTCTTCAAAACACAACTCCTAAATACTTGCAGATCTGGTCTGTTTGGGTACTTGGGGGTCTGGCTGCCTGAGACACACGTGCCTGTAGGTTAATTTAGGATCTGCTTCCACTGAGTTCTACTTTTGTGCTACATTGCTGCTACCTCAAAATGTGTTGTTGACCCAAGGCTGACTGTTCTGGTTCTTTTTTTTTTTTTTTATTATTTTCTTTCCTCTTTACCTCTATTTCTCACTCATTTCCTTTCCTCTTCCCTCCCCCACTTCCTTCTCTGACCCCCCTTCCTTTAATCCTGAAGGAGCCTCATGGACCCTGTTATTGTTCAACACTGTTTGTGATGACTTGTGTTATTTTGTATGGCTCATGCTATGTATGATTCCATTTCTTGCTAATAAAAACTATAAGTTACAAAAAAAAAAAAATACTCACATATATATATATATAGCACCGGTAACCTTAGGTGCTCAATAACTGCCTTCCCAGCCTAGTACCAGTAAAACGCAGATTACACTAGACCCTCTCACCCAGAGCGAGCCTTCGCAAAGTGAAAGAGGAAGGTTATGGTGTTGTTGAACTACACCTCTCTTGCTGCCAAACAGAAAAATAAAGACAGAGGGCTCCAGAGGTTCTTGCAAACAACAAACCAGTGTTTATAAACAAGTGTTTATAAACAAGTGTTTATTGAACATCCACAGGGTTTACTCACAGCACAGTTTCTCAGAGGCAAGTGGTAAAAGCACATCACATGTAGAGCGTAACACAGGCTGACACTCCCCTGCGGACAGACTTGGCAGGAATCTCACTTCACCTCTGAGACACACCCATAGTGGCCTGGATCACCTCAGGGAAATCCTCTATCCTGATTCCCTCTCCACTGGGATCCCAACACTACAGCCAATATGGCCTGGGAGAGATACCTCCAAAACTGCCACTCCTATGTTGGAGCTCAGAACTGCTCTTTTTAGCTCAACCCTAACTGACTTACAATCCTAGAGGGTACTAATGACTCATTCCAGGGGCGTAACTACAGAGGAAGCTGACCCTGCGGCTGCAGGGGGGCCCAAGAGGTACAGGGGGCCCCATGAGGCTCTCATTGATGAGCAATTTGAACATATATTGGTAAAACAGGACAAACACTGGATATGTTGGGGGCCCTAAAATTAATTTGCTGTGGGGCCCAGCAACATCTAGTTATGCCACTGGGCCCTGTACCCTGACTTAATTGGGCCCATTCAAAGGCCCAAAGCTGACATTCACCCTGTTCCTAAGGTGGAAGGCAAAGAGGAAGTGCCACTCCTTTCCCAGCACTGGGAAGCAGGAAGTGGTCAACCTACCTGCTAGCCAATAGCATCCATATGCAAATGAACTTACTTAGATACATTCCCTTCTGCCCAGCAACTAAGGGAACTGAACCTGTAATGATTTAAAGCCATAGGGGCTATTAACTAGTGGTTTATCTGCGGGTCGGGCAGGTTTGGGCCGGCTACTGCAAAAAATCTGCAGTCGTGGGCAGGTTTGGGTCGAGTGCTCTCTTCTGCTCTCCCCACCCACAAACTCACACTGCCAGCTTCCAGCCCGTCAATTTATCGATGAATGCCTGCCCCACCCCTTATGAGATGTCAACTTGGGTCTATAAATAGAGAGGATCAGTGTCGGACTGGCCCACTGGGATACCAGGAAAACTCCCGGAGGTCCCAGGTTTCAGGAGGCCCTTGTGCTGCTGAAGATTTGGCCTATTTCATGGCCATTTCCTATTTTTTTTTTTAGAACAAAGATGCTAAATAGATGGAATAATAGATTATAGTATGTAAAGAATAGAGACTAGGAGAATAGAGGTTTAGTGAGGAGAAGAATAATAATAATAGTACTGAGAGTGGGCCCCTGGTCTATGGTTCTTTGGTGGGCCCCTGGTCTAAGGTTTTTGGGTGGGCCCCTGGTGTCCCAGGCTGACACTGGAGGGGATTGAGAGGAGCTGGTCGGGCCAGGGTTAGGGTTGAGGAAAACTTGACCCGCACTACACTGCTATTAACCCTATGGTTCCATACACACCCTTGACCATTTACCATGTTGCGCACAGGGCATGCTCCATTACACCCATGATCCACTCAAACTTGACCCAACCGAACAAGACCCACCTCCTTTTAGACCCATTGTCACGTTTGTTTGGGCCTCTTTCTGGCTAAGATTGTGTCATTAGAGCAAGATGGTGACACTAAGACTAGTGATGTCCAGCCCTTGTTGTTGGCTTCCATCATCCAATGAAAAGCTGATGTTTTGGGTTGTACATTAACAACAAATGAAGAGACATCAGTCATAGGGTCCAAATTCCTATAAATAATTCCTCTCCAATGTATTTGGTATTTGTGGCACTGCTAAAAATGGCCTGTGCAATGTATTTATTCTATATTATTTCTAGAATTTTAGGCATTTGTATTTAAAACTGTCTTTTACTTTGATTTAATGGCATAATGTGGGCACCCTGCAAAAAAGAAGAGGATGTGGGGCATGTGGTTCCCAATTCCCTCAGCACCCCCTTGCAGGGTCTGTTGTATTATAGTTATGCTACTAAATGAAGCTGGTGAAAACATTAAAGATGGCTGCCATTAGGGTGCAGACAGGCAACTACAAGTCAATGGCGATCAGGACATCAAGCTTCAAATAAACCTTTTTTTCCAAGTAGTGATATGGAATACTCTAGTTGTCAATGTGAAGGATTTATTTCAGGGTTATTTAAGTGTTAATACATTTTCTCATTTCAACATACAGGGATTCTGCACTGACAAAATGGGCCAGTGTTGGCAGGATTCTAACAATTCATAAAAGTAAATTATTGAGTTCTCAGGTACGCTTGCAGGCCTTCTAAAATTAAACTTCTCTCGAATGAGATATTGTCCAATACTGTATGACTTGCAATATGCAAATTAGATGCACCATCTCACTTCAAGCAACACTGCCTTGTTCCCCTCTAATGGCTGCCTGCGAATAACTCACGCTGCAATGTAACCTTGAGCAAATAAACATGGACCAGTACCAGCTGCCGAATCTGGTACTCTCAACTGAGCCACTAGTTTATTGGCTCATATACATCAATGAGCTATATCTGATCAGGGCTTAGTCATATATAGATTAGAAAGGCTGAAAAATCCCACCAAGTGATGATCATTTTGAGACATGAATGTTATCCTTTCTTGAGTTGACATCAAGATTTAAAGGACATGTCATTAAGCAAAGATCATCTCGTTTGGTGACAAGTGGGTCTACCTAAATATGGAAGAAAACTTTAAAGTGGACCTGTCACCCAGACACAAAAATCTGTATAATAAAAGTCCTTTTCAAATTAAACATGAAATCCAATTTCTATTTTTTTTTAAAGCATTCATAGCTGTAGTAAGCTCATTTGAAAATCTCAGCTGTCAATCAAATATTGTCTGCTCCTCTTCTATGCCTTAGGTATAGAGGCGGGGCAGACAATTACTTTCACTTTACATTCAGCACTTCCTACATGTCACTGCTCTCCTCACATTCCCCCATTTCTCTTCACTGTTTAATTGTGTAACCAGTACATGGGGATGGACATCGGGTCCCCCATTCTGGTGCACAAACAAGATTCTGAGATGATGCAAGGCTTGTCTTAATAACAGTGTCTACAAAATGGCTCCTGCCTGCTTGCTATAATTATGAATTCCCAGACTGAAGGGAACAAGATTCAAATCATTTATATTGTGTAATTAAAGTTCATTTTGCTTGACTAATGTGATAAAATAGGATTTTAAATTAATTTTTTTGGTTGACGGGTCCCCTTTAATCCATGAGTGGAGCTGATGTAGAATTTGTATGTAGGTGGTGCTCTATTTGGTAACTCTGCTGCTTATGGAGGTAATATATACAAATATCACAATATTTTCAAATGGCTCTCACGACACTGCAATGTGCAATCAATGTGTAGTTTTATTCAAAATCACGGCAAACGTTTCGGGGCGACCCCCTTCTTCAAGTGCTCTTACAGAGTATAATATGATACAACTACTTAAAGGAAATGTTTACAAAATAACCTCCTACCACATCATGTGACCATATAGTGAGCAGTTGTAACACATACCCCATTTTACCATGTATGTATTTACCAGATAATATACCTGTATATGGCCAGCATTAGTTACTATGGTAAATTAAGTGGCGATCATTTAGACTGTAAGCTCTTGTGAGCAGGGCCATCCGATCCAATTTTAATTCTGCACCCTCTGTTTTGTTATAAATGAATGTAGAAGCTGCTATATAAATAAATGATGATCTAGGGTTTGCCATTGACTGTAATGACCATTTATTTACCTAAAAACTGTGGACTGAGGGAAACTTGAGACTCTTCCATTGCAGTGCAGTTGCTATTAGCATGTGGCCCTTCATTTGCTTCCCAAACTGTTGGGCTAGTCACTCTATGAAGGCCGAGAGCATTGTATTGTTATAAAAGATACAGCTGGAACCCAGCCTGAAGGGCAGTTAGGGAAAACCTTGTGCTAAACACATCAACAGTTACAGGTTTGGCACCTGTTATCCAGAACACTCGAGACCAGGGGTTTTCCGGATAAATGGTCTTTCCGTAATGTGGATCTCCATACTTTAATTCTACTTGAAAAATCATTAAAGCATTAATTAAACTCAATAGGATTGGTTTGCCTGCAGTTAGGATGAGCTCTATCTTAGTTGGGATCAAAAATACGCTACTGTTTTATTATTACAGAGAAAAAGGAAATCATTTTTAATAATGTGAATTATTTGATTATAATGGAGTCTATGGGAGATGGCCTTCATGTAATTCGGAGCTTATTCCTTAAATCTTAAACTTAAAGGAGAACTAAACCCTAAACATTAATATGACCAAAAAAGCCGTATTTTATATAGTGCACTTATTGAACCAACCTAAAGTTTCAGCTTGTCAATGATCCAGGACTTCAAACTTGTCACAGGGGGTCACCATCTTGGAAAGTGTCTGTGACACTCACATGCTCAGTGGGCTCTGAGCAGCTGTTGAGAAGCTAAGCTTAGGGGCCGTCGCAAATTATCAAGCAGAAAATTAGGTTGGCCTGTTAGATACAGTAAGATGATTCTACAAGGCTGATTATTAAATTTTCATGCTAATTGCACTGGTTACTGTATTGCCATGTAGTTATTATCTGTATTAATTACTAATCAGCCTTATATTGTGACATTTCTATTCTATGTGTACTGTATATTGTGAGTGGGTCCCTAAGCTCAGTAAGTGACAGCAGCACAGAGCATGTGCAGTGAATCAGCAGAAAAGAAGATGGGGAGCTACTGGGGTATATTTGGAGACACAGATCTTTACTGCTAAAGGGCTGTGGTTGCCTTGGGCTGGTACAGAAGCTCAAAACATAATGTACAACATTTCTAGCCTACTTTAGTTAAGCTTTAGTTCTCCTTTAAGACTGTTTTTACTTGTATCTGTAATCTTGCTACAATGTAAAGGGAGGGCCCTGGAAAAAAAGGGGTGCTTCATAAACCCACATACAAGAATTAAAGGAGAATAAACATACCCTACCCTGTAGTTCTCCTCTTGTCCAAAAAAATTAGATTTTTATTTCCAGTGAGCACTTTGCTGCCATTTTGTCCTAGTGTCCCAGGTATCTCCTGTACATATATAGCTGGATGAGTGCAAAGTACAGAAACTGGAGATGAGGATCTGCACTGCACATGCATTTGCCCAGGGCAGACACAATGGATGACTGGGACACGTAACAAAATGGCAGTGCGACAGTCACAGAAAGCGTACCCTGGGGAGGTGCATTTTTAGAAGAAGAGGAGTACCAGCCTGAGAGGTAAGCGACTAGAATCATTGCAAGTAATTCTACACGTCATTCTCATCTAAGGCTAGGGCAACCCTAGATGGATCTCAGCCTACGGAGAAACACAGGGCAATAATTTGTTTCTTGGTTGATGTACCTACACCTGGAAGCCTAGTCTCCAGGCTAGGTTAGGGCAACACTAATGTGGATCTCAGCTGGAAGTATAGTCTCCACTCAGGTGCAGGCAGATGCAGCAGATCTTGGCTAAGAAATGCAAACTTTCATTTTTTTGCCAAAATTCGCTGTGTCTGCCCGCACCCAAGTGGAGACTATACTTCCAGCTGAGATCCACATTCATGTGACCCTAGCCTAAGAAATATATAAGCAAACTGTGACTGTGGCCATTAGTGGTATGGGGCGGAAGGAGAGAGCTATACAACAAACACACTGGGGCCACAAGCCTCTAGTTATGCTTCTGGTCCACCCCTACAAATAAAACACATTCACATTGACTCCTCAAGACAATGTGCTTTATTTTTAGGGTGGACCAGAAGCATAAGTAGAGGCTTGTGTGGACCCAGTGTGTTTGTTGAGAGGCATTTCTAAACAGAAATACTAGGAAAAAGCAGGTGTAGCAGAGCAACATGGCAACCGTAGGGCAAGATTTCAACAACACTTTATATATGTGCGTGTTCTGCCCCAATAGGGGCAACTTCCTTGTAGAGCAGCAGTTACAGATGGAAGAGTGAGATGATATTATTCGTAGAAGAGCAAGAAGGTGACAGTAACTAAAGGACAGTTACAGTATAGTCTGCAGTGATGTGTTATTCAAGTTGTCTATACAAGAAGCTCACCAACACACACACACAGTGGTAAGTTGCCACAAAATGCAGCAATAACGCCACATTCTCTCACACTCATACTTTAAACAGCGGGAGCCAAAACAATGCGGCACTGTATCTCGTAGTCTCTGATTCACTCTTAGCTGGTCCCTGTCTATGCCAATTTCCATCAAAGACACTGCTGAGTTCAGTAAACAGCTGCGCTGCAGGGAAAAACATGAAAAATGAATGGAGAGTCCCAGCGCCGATTCACTTCCATCTCTTCAGTGCGGAGACGATGCATTTAACAGATAGATACGACCAGGAGGGGAAGACTCAAGAGTGCTAAATATAGCCCAAATTAACTCCTCTGTGGCCATCGCAGTCTATCACTACTGTATCCATAGTCCCCCTGATTTGCTCATCCTGCTCTGGAATCTCCTTTTTTCCCAGAGGTCTGAACTATAATGATTAATGAACTCCGCAAGGCAGGGAGCTACCATACAATGTGTATAAAGAATGTCAAGTTACCCCATGTCAGTAGTGGGCTAATGATACACGCTGCACATTTTAGAGGCTTTTTTCATATTCTCATTTAGAGTGAAGAATTGAGATTGATGTTATAAAAAAAAACCACAGGACTGGATTAGTATCACCCTACTGACATGGACTTGCGTTTCCACAGACAGTCATTAGCTTACCCAGGTTTTTTCCCCTGCACTAGCAGGTCCTGCTGCAAAGCCATATACACGTAACTACCCACCCTAAAACAGAGATCGTTAGTGGAGGAATTGATTTTATTGCAGTAAATCAGTAAATAGATGTTTATCGGGAAAAAGTGCTTGGAGCAATCTCAAGGCAGGAGGAGCTTCTGCAATATTAAAGGAACAGTTCAGTGTAAAAATAAAAACTGGGTAAATAGACAGGCTGTGCAAAATAAAACATGTTTCTGATATAGTTAGTTAGTCAAAAATGTAATGTATAAAGGCTGGAATGACTAGACTAACATAACAAAACAGAACACAACTTCCTGCTTTTCAGCTCTCTAACTCTGAGGTAGTCAGCGCCTTTAAGGGGAGCCACATGGGACATAACTATTCAGTGAGTTTGCAATTGATCCTCAGCATCAACTCAGATTCAAAAGCAACATTTATGACCCATATCTGTGGCCTCCCCCCCCCTCAAATCTCTGATTGGTTACTGCCTGTGTCGGACTGGGACACCAGGGGCCCACCCAAAAACCTTTGACCAGGGGCCCACCAATTCATCTTAGACCAGGGGCCCACTCTTAGAACTATTTTTTTTCCTCTCCTCACTCAGCCTCTCTTCTCCTAGTCTCTTTTCTTTACATACTATACTCTATTTTTCCAACTATTTAGCCTCTTTGTTCTTATAAAAATAGGGAATGACCATGAAATAAGCCAAATGTTTAGCAGCATGAGGGCCCACTGACACCTGGGCCCACCGGGAGTTTTCCTGGTATCCGGGTGGGCCAGTCCAACACTGCTGCCTGGTAACCGAATTAGTGGAAACCAAAAGAGCCACAAAGCAGGAAGTAGTGTTCTACATCCAGTCATTCCAGCATTTTTGGCTAACTAACTATACTAGAAACATTTTTTATTTTGCACAGCCTATCTATTTACCCAGTTTTTATTTTTACACTGAACAATTGCTTTAAAGGCAGCACTGGGGGGTTTACCTAGATCACTATTAAGCAGACAACATAAAGATCCCCAACTCAACCAAAAGTTATGGGGAGTGTGCACCCGCAGACCCTTTATTCCCTTGCTGACAGCCACCCGCAGCAAAGGAGCAATTGAGCAGTTAAAAGTGCAGTGGGTGGAGAAATACTATACAACAGAACCTGCAATCTGGCCCCCCAGCAAACATGGGGTTTGATCTATGGTAGTTACAGCACTGGATTTCTTGGGCTGTGGTCCAAAATTATCCCCTCATACTCAGAGATATAAATTAACCTGGGATTATGATACAGTCCTGGATTTTTTAAAACCTATTTCTTCTTCACTCGAAATGATAACATGGTCTCATTAAATCCGAAAGTAGATTATTATCACCTTAATCTGACATCATTATCACCCTGGCATCTCTGCCCTCTGGCCGCTCCCCACTGCAGCTCAGCAGGTGCCTTTACACTCACTGCACCCCGATAGCTACACTTTTCAGATTAATGGACATGTGTGAATGAGAATTAGATTGTGCAGGCTTCTCTCTGTATAAGGTGCATAGTTACACAACTAAAAAAGAACAGGGACAGGAGGGAATAGCTAATTATAACAAGGAAAATCAGCAAATTTTTTTTAAATATTTAAAAAACAGAGTTACTGAACATGATATTTATTCTGGCTGTAATGCAGGTTCTGGTTTACCAAATGGTAATTATTACATGGTTTAGCCAAATTTTGCTTGGCTACAACTCCAAGCAGACATCAACATGTCATTAAATGATAAAGAATTGAGGGAACTATTGTCTATCAAGATGAGTGATGGATTCTTGAACCATTATGGCTCAATAAATATTGTATTGAAAATCCTGCCTGCTTTGCATACACCCAGCTAACCCTTCTTTGTGCAGACAATCTTTTTGTCATATCAGCAAGCAGCAGCCCTAGGACGCAGGATTCTCCTTGCAAGAGGGTTATGCAGTGAGCATTATCCCTACCAGTGCTCCTGGAAAAGAGGCAATGATTCGTCCATTGAGATCATAGGCCAATTGCATTTAATTGCCCTAGATAGGTTATTAGTAGCCTTTGTCTCTTTTCCAGGTGCCTACACCAATGTTGGGCTACAGACGAGACAGAAAGACATTTTGATGGTCACGGACTTCAGAGGACAAGCGTCTTGCCAAACCAGTGCAGTGCCGGCATATATATATATATATATATATATATATATATATATATATATATATATATATATAATTTGCTCTAAAATATAACTCCACGTAAACATCAGAAGGGCAAATATAGTGCCGTTTATATGTTCAGTCAGAAGAAGTATGTTTAATTGGGATCTGAGCCCTCCATAAAGCTGTCCCAGTGTGCCCCTAGTGCTCTAACATGAAGTCCTCAATTGAAACACTTTGGGGCAGATTTATCAAAATGGGACATTGAGGGGCAGATTTATCAAGGGTCGATTTTCGATTTTGAAAAACTTCGAAATTCAAATTCAAAAAGACCAACCGAAATTAAATTGAAGGTTTTTTGTGGCCAAATAGGTCCATTTTTGATCGAATTTGAATTGTACGAATCCAGATAGCGCTTTCGAAACGTTCGATTCGAAGTTTTTCCCCCAAAAAATTTAGATTTTTCAAAGTCCACCAATTGACTCCAAATAGGTTCTAGGAGGTCCCCCATTAGGCTAAAACAGCAATTCGGCAGGTTTTAGATGGCTAATTTTTTTAATTCGAATTTTCACTTCGACCTTTAATAAATATGCCCCCTGCCTTCTAAAACGCACACTGTAATGAATTATTTTTGTGGTCAGCTCTAATTTCACATTTAGATAAATCTGCCCCCACTGTTAACTGCCTCCATAACAGTTTCAGGACAATTTATAGGGAGTGTGGAATTCTTTCTATAAGTGATCAGAGGAAAACACACATATCATCACAATGAGCAATGCCAAGTGTTGGCTGGTATAAAGGTCACTGCCATGCTAGTCTGGATTGATAAAGGTCTGGGTTTGCCAGATGCCAGGGGAACATTACCTGCCTAAATTCATAATGCTGATAATAAGGTTTGGTGGTAGAATTATAGTCTGAAATTTTCCATGTTTCGGGCTAAGCCTGCACACTGCCCAGACTTCAACCCAACTGAGCACTAGTGGAATAAATTGAAACATCAATTGTGATCCAGGCCTGATCCCCAACATCAATGCCAAATCTCATTAATGATCTTATGGCTGAATGGAAGCAAATCCCACCAGCAATGTTCCAACATCTAGTGAAAAGTCTTCCTAGAACTAAAGGTTGATAGCTTCATAAGGGCTTGGGAATGAGATTTTGGACAAGCAGGTGACAGGATACTTTTGACCACTTGGGGGCAAATTGACTTATGGTCGAATATCGAGGGTTAATTAACCCTCGATATTCGACTGCCGAATGGAAATCCTTAGACTTCGAATATCGAAGTCGAAGGATTTACCGCAATTCGTTCGACCGAACGATTAAATCCTTCGAATCGCTCGATTCGAAGGATTTTTATCCATTGATCGAAGAATTTTTCTTCTACCAAAAAAAGATTGCTAAGCCTATGGGGACCTTCCCCATAACATTGACTTTTGGTAGGTTTTAGGTGGCGAAGTAGGGGGTCGAAGTTTTTTTTAAAGAGACAGTACTTCGACTATAGAATGGTCGAACGAGTTTTAGTTCGAATCATTCGATTCAAAGTCGAAGTTGAAG
Source organism: Xenopus laevis (assembly GCF_017654675.1). Taxonomy (NCBI): domain Eukaryota; kingdom Metazoa; phylum Chordata; class Amphibia; order Anura; family Pipidae; genus Xenopus; species Xenopus laevis. The sequence goes on along the minus strand of NC_054387.1, from coordinate 114,706,514 downwards.
GTCGAAGTAGCCAATTCGATGGTCGAAATAGCCAAAAAAACATTTGAAATTCGAAGTTTTTTTTATTCTATTCCTTCACTCAAACTAAGTAAATGGGCCCCATAGTGTATGTCTAATGCCTACAGATCACAAGAACCTAAGAAACAAGTAGCCAGCTGTACTACTTGTTGGAGGATCTGCTCGCATTTAGTAGGGTGGGTAGTTGTTTTAAACCTTGATCAATATCACTATTCACTAATATTTTTTCTTTTTTATATATATTTTTTCTTGATTTGCCTTCTTCTTATGACTCTTTCCAGCTTTCAAATGGGGGTCACTGAAACCATTTAAAAAACAAATGCTCTGTAAGGCTACAAATGTATCGTTATTGCTAATTTTTATTACTCATCTTTCTGTTTGGGCCCTCTCCTATTCATATTCCAGTCTCTTATTCAAATCAATACATGGTTGCTAGGGTTATTTGGACCCTACCAACCGGATTGCTGTAATTTCAAACTGGGGAGTTGCTGAATAAAAAGCTAAATAACTCAAAAACACAAATAATAAAAAATGAAAACCAGCTGCAAATTATCACTCTCTACATCATACTAAAAATTCATTTAAAGGCGAGAAACCACTTAAGGGTTACTTAGTGGGTTGGTAGCACGCAGTACAGTATACTGGACTGTTATATTTCTGTTTATCAAGGTTTCATCAAATTCCTTACAGTTTTCATTCCAAGCAAGTGTTGCCTGAGGTAGAATCACTGCATGCCCTGGGCTGAAGATGCTACATAAATAATCAATTTAAAGAACATGGATGTGCAATATGTCGATGCAAACCCAAAGTTCATCTGTTTATAACAGACTTATTCCAGAAGTACATGGTTCAGTGCTAAAAGTGCCAATTATAAACCAAATTCTTTCTCCTGATGTGTAGATGCTTTTTCTGCAAACATATTTCTGGGATGGAGCTTGGTTTCTCTTGCTTTTTTAATAATAATTCAGCCAAATTGTCAGAGGGCCCCATACACTGCCCAATAAACTGCCCAATAAACTGCTAACTTAATCTGTTGGCAGCTTACATCTGCCCATGTATAAGGGCCTTTAATTGGAATATTCTTTCTAGTTTGTATGTAGTTGTATATTATTAATATAAAACACAAAATAGATTTTCTGCACTAATATGATCTCTTTTCCTGTTTGTATATATGATGGGGCAGTTTTATCCAATTTTGAAGTTACGTTTCCACAGCAAATTTGAGCTTAAAAAAATGCACCTTTTGCTGCAAATTGTAAAATTCATGTTCTTGACAACTAATAAATCACTCCCAGGTGTTCATACCCCTATTGTACCCTCAACATAGTGGTAAAGCAGAAGTTTCAAGATTATTGCTGGATATCTTGAGATTGAGAATCAGAATAACAGGCATAGTAACATATTAGATAATGTCGAAAAAAAAAAGACAAGGGCCCGTCATCTTATTATTAGGCTGGGAATGTCTAGACTTGATCCCACTGGCCCCAGAGGACTTGAGAAAGGGTTTACTGTGCAATGTTGTCTTAAGAATCCACTTCTGTGTTTGCAGGACTATGACTTATGCTTTACTACTTGATTTTAGGTTGAAGAGTGCTGGGAAGTATAGTGCAATTTAGCCAAAGTAATGTATAGTACTACCGGCTGTGCAAAGAGTTGGTTAAATTAGTCTGTTGCTTATGCTCGTGATTGTACAGTTGTAATCCAATACCGGAACGGCGTAAGTTTATTATGAAAGGTCATTTGTCCCCTTTAAGAATATGGGTAATCTAAAGCTGGCCCACATTATAAGATCTGCTGCACTGGATGCTCGTGAGGTGGGCAAAATCTGGCTGCTCTGATTATTTGGCCAATCATGCAATCATAATTGCAGCTATGCCGGTCATGGGATCAAAAACCACATAAAGCACAGATGTGGTCGTTGACATCTGGATGATTTTTCAGCAAGATATCTGTCGGGTAGGCCTGTTGGAGTGTCCCACACACTGCAGATGAGCTGCTGAATCGTTCTGAATGGGTTGAATCAGCAGTAGTGGTGAGCAAATCTCTTCGCTTTGCCCATAAATTTGTGAAATGTTGAAAAATCTGCGAAATGCATTGCAGTCAATAGGCGATATATTATTGTTGAAGCTCGAGAATTTTTTAAGCGTGTAACTTTTCTTTCCTTCCTACAAATGCATTCAAGTAAATCTGCATTTTTTTCTTGTGGTGACTTTTTTGTCTGTGCAACTTTTTTGTCGCAGTGATTTTTTTGTTCACTACAAATTTTTGCCCTTGTTTCGTGAAAAATTGACAGCTGAAGAAATGAGGAATTTGGCAGCAAATCCACACCTAGCGAAAAAATTCACGCATCACCAATAAACAGCTTAAATCTGCCCCTGTAAGGCCATGGGGATGACAACCAGAACAACTAGAGTTCTCCAGGTAAGAACATGCACAATGATAAAGAGGTGGTCACAAAATAGAATTGTCATAATGCCCAAGAGACAGCTGAACTGGAGACAAGGATTTATTATCATACAGAACTAAATAATGAGTAAGCAGTAAGAAGAACCAGAAATCCAGCCAGAAATCCAGACTGCAGAAGCCCCTGGCGGTTGCGAACTGCGAGGAAAACAAGCATGTGGTAGAACATCAGATGTTCCAGTCTGGAGAAGGAGGACAGGAGACAGACAGAGCTCTAATAATTGTGGTGTTTATACAAATGGCCTGTAGATGTCACTGTGTTAAGACTTATACTAGGCTTACTCCCTGGACAGCTTAAAAGTGAAAGTTACTATATAATGGCTGCATGAGTCTCTGCTAATAAAGCATTGTTATACTCTACTCATCCTCGGCTACACAAAACATAACAATAATAATAGTGGCTGGAAACCCTGTTGCTGAACTCTATTTTACTGATCAAATCCCAGCAACGTTTTAGGAAGGCTTACATTACAGCATGGTGGGAACAGTTCTAGCAACATGAAGTTTATTTTATGTGCATTTCATTTGTTTCTCAGCTCTCGAGAGCCAGGGCAAAAATCATCAGAGACACTGAGCTCTTGGACCAGTATCTGTTTGAATTTGGCCAGGCCCAAAACATGCCCCAATCCCCCTGCTATGCCTTGGCCACACCCATTTCTCGAACTTCACTGGGACTATGAACAGGGTTGAGTTCCTCCCAAAAAAACAGGAGTGGTCTGGATCCACCAATGAGAATAATTCTTTTCAGAAAACATCTATGTTCCCTTTAATATACTAGGCAGCAAACACACGAACAAAAAGATAGAGTCTGGCAATGGCCCAGCAGAACGTTTTACTTATCAATGCTGCTCAAACTACAACTGACAACTGACTACAACTCCCAGCATTTTTTGAAGGTCAATGATAGCAAAAAAAACAATGTAGAGGGGTACAGAACCCACCTAGACAGGTAGCCTACCTTTACAGGGGTCCTGAGTCATGGACAGTGCCCCATGATACTAGAAGATCTGCCAAGAAGGTACCCTTGGTAAGAAAAGGTAGTTACCTGGTCAGTAGCACCAGAGGTTATTGCCAGAGTGAAGGGTACCTACACAACAGTACCACCAAATATATTGTTCAGAAACAGGGCCGGAACTAGGGGTAGGCAGAGTAGGCACGTGCCTAGGGCGCAAAGCTTGGAGGGCGCCCAGCACGTACCTCTAACTGCTGCCTACCCCATTCCGGCTTGAAGATTCCTGTGTTATGCGCATTGCAAGTGCGCCTAGCCGAGGAAAGGGTGGTGTGCGCGGCCTGACACAGCCTGTCAGTGCGAATGTGCACTCCCGTACGTGAGAGCTCCTGTACATGCGTGCATGCGCGCGCTGCCGTGCGCGCACTGGTTTGGAGGGGGCGATGCAGCCTGGCATGTTGCCTGGGGCGCCCGGACGATTTGGCCCGGCCCTGCTCAGTGTTCACCTTTGGAATTTCTAGAATATTTATTTCAGCAACATTTGGGTAATATATATAGTGAATAAAGTAAATTATTATATTTATTATCATACAAAAGTTTCAGTGAGTTATGTGAAAGAAATTACATCACTAAGCTCCGATTATAACCGATGACATCACTAAGCAACGTTTATCAGGAAATAATTTGCAGGATAGTCATGGCTCTTGTGTGTATATTCCCTAATTGAGGTTTAGATATACGGGGTTTCTTTTGTCTTTTTGTTTCTATAAAATTATATACACTGACCTAGTCAGACCCTGCTATAGGTTCCAAACCACAAGCTATATCACAGGTTCCTCTCTTCTCTTTTTAATTCTTGTGTGTATATATATATACAGTATATATAGTGGATAATGTACCCCCTATTGTAATTTATAAAGATATTATGTCACCGAGGAGTTATGTGACCATATAAAAGTACGAGGCCGCAGGCCGAGTGCTTTTATACAGGTCACATAACTCCGAGATGACTTCTTATATCTTTATAAATTTCAGTAGGGGGTACATTATGCATTATAATCTACATTTTGTGTGAAATGTCAGGAGGGGGGGGTCGGCGTCCAATTTGTATCTTCATATCTTAAGTCTACTAAAAAATCTTTTACATATTAAATAACCGCAATAGGCTGGTTCTGCTTCCAGTAAGGATTAATTTTATATTGGTTTGGATCATGTACAAGCTACTGTTTTATTAATATAGAGAAAAAGGAAACCATATAAAAATAAATTGGATTATTTGGATAAAATGGAGTCAGAGCATTCTGGATAACGGTTTCCGTGTATATATATATATATATATATATATACACACATGAGCAATAGTATATGAGTAGAAGCAGTAGACTAAGAAAAGCACAGCTGTAGGAATCAGAGCAGCAATTTATTATTTGTACTGGGCTCACAGACAGAACTGTGCCTTCCTTATACCAACCTACATTCATTTAATAAATACTTCCACACATGACCTCACAACAACCATTTCCCAATACAAAAGCAAATACCCAGCAAAGGGGCCCAAAGATCCCCAAGTACTACCCCAAAGTTACAGCACCCAACAATAACACCAGAGAGGTACTGAATTTTCATTTGTACATTCCCAGCAAAAAGTCAGTTAGCAATGTAAAGATTATGGTTTAGCCTTTACCTTTCACTATGGTTATTTAATTCTAAGGGGAACGTCCCCTTTATTTAAAATGCAAGACGTCAGACAACCCTGTTTAGGCCATCTCCTGGTTATATTCCAGTCTCTCATGTAAACTATTGCCGGATTTCTATGTTAAACTGGATCTTAGCAAGCTGCTAAGATTTTAAACTTTTTTTTTTCCTGTTTTTCCAACCAAAAACAATTCAGTTGCACTCCCATGTCACTATTTTAGTTTCTTCAAAAATAAATATATCTATCATACGTGCCACAGAGTTCCAGTGGTCATGTTAATGTTGGGCAATCAGGGACCATAGGAAGTGAAGACTGCGCTTAGTCCAAAGTGATAGGAGTAAAAGCTGCACCAAAGTTCAATTCATGGATCCACTCATCCACATATGATTCAATGAAAAGAAGAAAGAAACAAAAAGGTGCGCTAGGATATACCTATAGAGAGAGGGGAGACAATGCCTATATAGTGTAAAACCTTCTGTGCACTCGAGAAAATACTAGGCGATTGGTTCTACTCACATACAAATGGATATAATATCGCGAATAGAATGCCGATCGTGTCTGCCAGTAGTCAGAGGTCGGTTGGCGGCTGATGTATCTGGTCCGTCTTGTGCCTATTGGATAGGGGTGCCAAATAGTGTGGTAACGCTAATTAAGGTAAGGCTGTCCAGCAGTATTGCGCTTACCTCAGTTGTAGATTTTAAAAGCGCTGGTTCGATCGTGTTCTGTTCCTCCACTTCTTAGTCGGCTGGGCGGCACTTGTATGGATCGTTGCCCGGTCGCTGCCAGATATCTTTACGTTGGGAGGGATATATCCTCCTCCTGCAGATGTAGATCTGATGTCCGCCGCAGAGTTAAATCTCGGCGTTCTCCTCTGCCACGTGGTTTTCTTAAGAGTGCTTTTAGTGATGCCGTCTCCTTCTCCACAGGGTAGTTTCAGGGAATTTGTTTTAAAAAGAAATTCTACGGCACTATTTTTTGCCTTACAAGTTTTTATTAAACCCAATGATTAGTAATATAGAATATAATACAATGCCCAACGCGTTTCGTATATAGTTATACTTCCTCAGGGGCTGATTCCTGAATCAGCCGACTAAGAAGTGGAGGAACAGAACACGATCGAACCAGCGCTTTTAAAATCTACAACTGAGGTAAGCGCAATACTGCTGGACAGCCTTACCTTAATTAGCGTTACCACACTATTTGGCACCCCTATCCAATAGGCACAAGACGGACCAGATACATCAGCCGCCAACCGACCTCTGACTACTGGCAGACACGATCGGCATTCTATTCGCGATATTATATCCATTTGTATGTGAGTAGAACCAATCGCCTAGTATTTTCTCGAGTGCACAGAAGGTTTTACACTATATAGGCATTGTCTCCCCTCTCTCTATAGGTATATCCTAGCGCACCTTTTTGTTTCTTTCTTCTTTTCATTGAATCAGGGACCATACAATTGTAGAACGAGGAGCTTGCATGCTTTCGCTTTTTCCTGCCCATGGGAGCAAGTATTTGGGTCCATAACCCTGTACTGGAGCAGCTTCAGTATGTACACGGTGGGCCCAGGTACACACACCCCAGACCTTTAGCAAGGGGAGCAAAATACCAGCAAACTTCAAAAGAGGCTGGCACAAAAATTAAGAACCAAGGCCAGGCGCGTTTCGTGTCTACCAGGGACACCTGAGCCTATGACTAAGAATCCCTGGTAGACACGAAACACGTCAGTCCTTGGTTCTTAATTTTTGGAGAAATAAAACGTAAGCTTTTTTAACCTTTTACTATCTGACTCCGGTTCTACTACTTCGTGGGTTCCAGGCTTGTGCCAGCCTCTTTTGAAGTGCCCTTTAAAACTGAACTACACCCATAAAGCATTCTCACAAATGTAGTCCAGCAGCATCATGGTTGCATTTTTAACTCAATGTCGTTTGATAAAACTTCTGTAGGACCTGTGGTTCAATGAATGCAAGAAGATCTAAAAAGATCTTGCCTGGTCTGTGTACAACCTGTTTATGGCTCTGGGCACCAATTGTAGCAGCCGGTGGCATAATGAAACTTTCCTGGAATTAGGAACAAGCTCGAAGGTCAGCTTTCAACCTATATTTGATCCCATTCCAGAAGTAGATCTCCAGGAGATGTTACACAGAAGTGAAAATCCATCAAAATAGGCCAGGTGAATTTTTCACCTTTCAATAAATCAAGGCCACTCCTTTTCCATTTTATTACATCTCAACAGCATGAGACTTGAGGGATTCTGCAAACTAGGTTATGTTGGGTTTATATGTGATAAAAGTAATATTTGTATGTGTCTACCCACAATTCCTTGCTGTGGATTAATAGTCTGTATTCTTCAGATGGATGGGTAAATGTTGGTTCCCAGCTTGCTGCACATATGCAAATATGTTCTTTATTAAATAAGACACAGTGTAGCGTGGAAGGCTCTTAATCACCTTTGATGCTGTGTCAGAGGACTCTCCAATCTGTTTGCCCTAAATACAAAATCCTTATGCTGGCATAGTGCATTTTATATATGTAACCAGCTGATGGTGGTCGTCTGGTGGCACTATAGTATCTAAAGGGGTCCGATCAAAGTGTGGATTCTGGCAGATCAGTGGCAGCTCCTGATTAAGTGCCTGAAGGACACAAAACCTGTAGGGCAAATGGAGAAGTTAAAGGGATACTGTCATGGGAAAAAAAGTTTTTCCAAAACCCACCAGTTAATAGTGCTGCTCCAGCAGATTGAAGCAGCACTGAAATGTGTTTCTCGAAAGAGCAAACAGATATTTTTATATTTAATTTTGAAATGTGACATGGGGCTAGACATATTGTCAGTTTCCCAGCTGCCCCCAGTCATGTGACTTGTGCTCTGATAAACTTTAGGCACTCTTCACTGCTGTACTGCAAATTGGAGTGATATCACTCCCTCCATTCCCCCCCCTCAGCAACCTAACAACCAGTGGCGTAACTAGATAATCAAGGGCCTCGGTGCGGAAGTTACAACTGGGCCCCCCATACGCTGGTCTCAGTCTGGACAACTACTGGACCATTACTGACCTAATATCATAGGACTGAATTTAAAAATATAATACATAGAATAAAAGAATTTAAAAATAGAATACAGTCGGGTGTTATTTGTTATAAAGAACTTGCTGCAAGACTTAAAGGAGAATTCAACCTGTTCGGAAAAAAACTTTTAAACTTTACATGAATTCACTGACTGATAAAATTAGGCTAAAATAGAAACCAGTTAAATAGTATCCCAGACCCAGAGTCTCAAACTCAGTTAGGAAATAAATATTCCAAAATGGTTCGGAATAAAAATTGAAAGTGAAAGCCAGTTTATGCACTTCAAAATAAACTTTTCAAAATTAACTTTTCGTATGATGTAAAGAGTGATATTCCGAGACAATTTGCAATTGGTTTTCATTTTTTATTATTTGTGTTTTTTTTTTTAGTTATTTAGCTTTTTATCCAGCAACTTTCCATTTGACAATTTTACAATCTGGTTGCTAGGCTACAAATTACCCTAGCAACCATGCATTAATTTAAATAAGATATTGGAATATGATCAGGAGAGTGGCTGACTAGATAAGATAAGTAAAACAAAGTAGCAATAACAATATATTTTTAGCCTACAGAGCATTTGTTTTAGATGGGGTCAGTGGCCTCCATTTGAAAGCTGGAAAGAGTCAGAGGAAGAGGGCAAACAATAAAAAATAAATAATAAAGACTAATTGAAAAGTTGTTTAGAATCGGCCATTCTATAACAAACTAAACGTTCACTTAAAGGCAAATCACCCCTTTAAGTTGCCATATGTGCTGGTAAAGTAACACAACTATGCTGACACTGACACTGCCTTAAATCTGTTATATTTCACCTGGATACACTGAGCCTAATTACTGACAGTTCTTCAGTTTAGATAGTAATTACAATTTCTATTTCTGTAGGAAGCAAGCTGTATACATTCACATTACCCCAGTCATTGGTGATTAGCTGCAAGTTTGCCCCATAAATATAATATATATATATATATATATATATATATATATATATATATATATATATATATATATATATGGCACCTGTTACCTGGAAACTCATTATCCTGAATTACGGATTAAGATTGTCTCCCATAGACTCCATTATAATAAAATAATCCACATTTTTTTTCATTTTTCCTCTGGAATATCAAAACAATAGCTTGTACTTGATCCCAACTAATATATAATTAATCCGTATTGGAGGCAAAACCAGCCTATTGGGTTTATTTAATGTTTATATGATTTTCTAGTAGATTTAAGAAGTAAAAAGATCCATTATCTGGACAACCCCTAGACACACGTCCATCAAGTTCAACCTTTTAAGTCCATATATAACCTGCCTAACCGCTAGTTGATCCAGAGGAAGGTAAAAAACCCATCTGAAGCCTCTCCAATTTGCCTCAGAGGGGGAAAAAAATCCTTCCTGACTCCAAGATGACTCCCTGCATCAACTTGTACTATGAGCTATTTTAGTAACCCTGTATTTTCTAACTTACTACCAATTAACATGTATTAAGTGTATCCGATTCCATGATTTTGCCCAAACATCAGTGGCTCTTGCACAAATTGCCAAATGATATGGCATGACATTCACATGTAAATATTATAACCATGGCATATAAACATTAGTTACTGGTGGCCAGTTTTAGATTAACTGCCTAAATACATATTGCTCTTTGCTCTGCCACTGTAATTTCCACTCTGGATTTTTGCTGCTGCCTGGTTTCTCCTGTTGAAGCTTTACAACTAAAGGCCAAACAATAATAAATATAGTAGTACTACAATACAAGCACTAGATAAAAGCATGTTATTACAGAAATAGACAAGCACATAATTAACCTCATGCATGCCTGTATTGTGGGAAATGTATTTTTAGCACATTAATCCCTGGCATGAAAGTATGTGGTGTCAACTGGGGCAGAATTTTAAACTATGGGGCCATAACTAAATATGAAAGACCATAGTTTAAAAACAGTGCCCATTTCAATATTGATGGCAACTTATAATTGTAAGCAGAAATTCTGAGCAGATGAGTAACTGCTGAGGTACAGCACAGGCAGCTCTCATTACCTGAAAGTTTAGCTGAGGCCCAAGGTACAGGTATATATTGTACATTTTATAAAGATAGGAACTGGTCAAGAGAGATGCTGCCACTCCCACCTCATTTATTTAACCGGCGGGCAAATGCCTACTTACTTTTAAAAGGCAACTCACTCCCACCCGTCTTTGGTCATTTCATTTCGGCAGCAGACTGCAAACCAGTGTAGAGCTGCCAGAGCACATTACTTCTTCCAGGCTGCTACAATCATCCATCACTTTCCAGATGGGAACGGCTCCTTCCCGCACAATCAGCCCGCACAGACGCTGTTTCCGATGCTCTGCATTTTTTTACAGAGCGGCTGCTGATGACATCACATACACGATCTTGCAGTAAACTTGCCACACAGTACAAAACTTTTTTTTTAAACATACTTCCCCCTCCAGGCAAGCGGGCCCTATAGGGTGTGCAGACGCCATAGACCCTGGTACAGCTGCATCTCTTGAACCCCTGGTAGTTACGCCGCTGCTAACAACAAAACAATGGGAAGGTAACAAGATAGCAGCTCCCTAACTAGGGATGCACCGAATCCACTATTTTGGATTTGGCCGAAGCTCCGAATCCTTCACGAATACTGAACTAAATCCGAATCTTAATTTGCATATGCAAATTAGGGGTGGGAAGGGGAAAATGTTTTTTACTTCCTTGTTTTGTAACAAAAGTCACGCAATTTCCCTCCCCACCCCTAATTTGCATATGCAAATTTGGAGTCGGTTCTGCCAGGCAGAAGGATTCGGCCGAATCCGAATCCTGCTGAAAAAAGCTGAATCCTGGCCGCATCCGAACTGAATCCTGGATTCGGTGCATCCCTATCCCTAACACAAGAAAACAGCTGCCTGGTAGATCTAAGAACAGCACTCAATAGTAAAATCCAGGTCCCACTGGGACACATTCAGTTACATTGAGTAGGAGAAACAACAGCCTGCCAGAAAGCAGTTCCATCCTAAAGTGCTGGCTCTTTCTGAAAGTACTTGACCAGGCAAAATGACCTGAGATGACACCTACACACCAATATTACAACTGAAAAAACTTGCTGGTTCAGGAATGAAATTTTATATTGTAGAGTAAATTATTTGCAATGTAAACTGTGTAATTTAGCAATAAAAACAACATCATAAAAATCATGAGAGAATCCCTTTAATTTTTTAATGTAGCTTCAACTAGTTTTTGTGGCCCTTGTGGATGCTTTGAGTGCTTATACTGTAAGCCCCTATAAACCCCGGTTTATAAATCCGGGGCATGGGTAGACTGGCAGATGGGGCCTCAACATTCCTTACAGCAAGGGTTCAGTTTGTATAGATTTGGAAAGTATTACTTTGTTCACACCATTCCAGGTGTGGGACTGGTCCCCCTGAGAAGGGATCATTTCCATTTGCTGCCCTAGATGCCCCTAGAAGTCCAGCATGAAGGTCATGTAGCATTTGATTTGAGATGAAAACGTATTTGCTAGATATTGTTGAAACTATGACTGAATGACTGATACAGATTACAGATGGTTTTATCTGTAACCATGTTATGAATTAAGGGGGGCTCTGACCAAAGATTAAGGGGGTTATTTATCAAGGTCCGAGTACTTTTAAGTTAGAAATCTGAGCAACTCAGATTGCCTGAATGGGACTTATTTATGAAGAAAAAAGCCAGAAAAAAATAGGGTCGGGCAAACTTCGGCGCTTTACCCAAAAACTCAGAATTGTTCGTGGTTTCTGCAAAAAAAACTCTGAAATCGACAAAAAAAATCTTAGTTTTCTGAGTTTTTTGAGCAGAAACCGCGTACTCATCGGATATCGGTACGGGCATCAGCGCAGACACTGGGACCTTTCCCATTGACTTATACATGACCTCGAGAGCTTTTAGATGCCAGGGTTTCGGATTGGGTGTTTTTAGACCATCTGACTTTAATAAATCACGAAAAATTCTTCGTTTTTTTTTTTCCTCCGAAAACCACAAATTATTTGAGGTTTGGATATTCGGACCTAGATATATAACCCCCTAAATCTTCAAGGGAGACTTGAAATGAAGAAGTCAGGGAACTACACTGCATTAACAGTAGAGTGAGGGTGGGTACCCTTACTGTCCCCTCTAATTTATATTAAATATATTGGTCATTGCTGACCACTGGATAATGATCTATTTGGAGTTATTTGCCACCCCACCCCAGTACAACTTGTGTATTGATTAGCTCTATATCCCATATAGGGGTACAATGGATCCATTTGGCTGATGGTCTTCGAACCTAATACAAAGTGTGGCGTGGAACCTAATACAAAGAGGGTGGATCCAAAAGGACACCAGAGAGAACATTATTATGGCTCCTACTACCTTAATGATCAGTGCATGGATGAATTGCAGTTCCTTTTTCAATGGCATAACCCCCATCTGTTGATTTTGTAAATGCAGAGTTAATAAGCAATGGCAGTATATACTATTGCTATTCGGTCACACCATTGCTCTCAGGCAACTAAGCATTTAAGTTTATCAGTTTCCTAGGAAACCAACATGATTGGCGGGGCTCCTATGCATTCTACAAAGCGCTTCATTGCGCTTCAGGGGAATATTCATATCCCCCGGCTTAAGAAGCCAATGCAGATCTTTCCCTTGTTTTAAACAGATTTGCTGTGCACAATTAACAAAACAAAACCAGGGTAGATGAGAGCACGTAATTAAAGGCACACACTGTTGTTTTTTTTCCTAGGGGTAAAATCCAACTGTTCTTCATATAATTAGAGACTTGCAATTATTTAGCATTTTGTTTATAATAAATTTATACAGGGGGCAAGGGGTGGACAAATAATTGCCAGATGTTACTGCCACAGTACTTCTATCAAAGACCATTACAAATATTGTAAAATAGACAAGTGATAGCCACAAGAAATATAAGTAAATAGAGCACTCAGTGGTGAGCATTCCTGACCAATCACAATCCCACATATTCGACCAAGGCCAATGCTTTGAGCTCTAAGTTGCCATTAAGGTGCACTTTTATTGTAAGACATAGCCAGCATGTTTATGGTTAAAAAAGGGGTAATTGTTATTTGGATTGGGATTAGAAGTGAGCCCACACAAATATCATAAATTTTAACTTTTGGAAGGGTATTCCAAAAGTCTGTCACGCTGAAGTCAGGGCTGGATTTCTTTTTGGGGAGCGCCTAGGCCAGATGGTCAAATACCCGCCCCCCCCCCCAAGTGCTCCCTCCCCCCGCAAGTAATTCCTCCTCCTCCCTCAGCAGCCTATCAGGAGAAAAATAGGAATTTAACCAAGTAACAGCTCTCCAACACCTGCATTGCTATAAATGCACCCATACACCACCTAGTAATAGATATGAGAACAGCACTCTATGGTAAAAATCCAAGTCACGACTCCTTCAGTTACACGAAGATAGAGAAACAATAGCATATCTTAAACAGTTTCATTGTGAAGTGTTGCCTCTTTCTGAGAGCACATGATCAGGCACAATGACCTGAGATGGTTGCATACACACCAATATTACAAATAAAACAGTACATTTGTTGATTCAAGAATGATATTTTAAATGGTAGAATGAATTACTTGGAATGTACACAGAGTACTTAAGTATTAAATATTATACAATAAAAACAATCACAGAATCTTTTTAAAGTATCTGGCTTATACATGTCTTCCATCAGCTGATGAGATGGGGAATGCCCACAGATTATAAATAAATTTGGCTGCAGTTAAAGCGTTTCTGGTTAGGTTTTGTCTTATTGAGCTGAGATTGGTCATGGTACAGTAGAATAGATAAAAGAACCTTAGAAGGATAATCTGTTTAGAATCATATTTAAAAATCTTGTTATTATTCAGCAAGTCCACCAGATAGGCATCATGTTCCCCTCCATCAGACTGCAACCTCACACAAGAGTCTAGAACTATAGGGAACAGTCTTTGTATGCTGGCCAGGCAAATAATTTAAATATTCTGGCATATGCTACCATTTCCCTGTGGGCTGTAAATTGGCTAAAGGAGCACAGATGGAATTTAGGTATTTTGGGGGAAAAGCACAGATTGTCATAGGAGGTGAGAGTCATTTTTTTATTTTATTTATTGATTGGCATACCAACGCAAGCTTTGATGGTATCTGAAGTTCTGATAGAAGCTAGCCTCCATTCTTTGGCAAATGAAGTGAAGAGGGAGGATGACTTTCTCTGATCTGACCCATATGAGGAAGCTTAAAATAGACAATCCCATGTCTCTCGGGTGTGGAGAGTTACCAAAGCAAGTTTGGAGGTTTTTTGTCTTTCTCTAGGATTTAACTGCCACAGAAAGGTATATAAAAGGGCGGGGTGAAGCTCTGGACTAATGTCCACCTACACTCGCAGTTAACAACCCAATAGTTGTATAAGTTAGTCACAGTAAGGGCTATAGCATATTGGGTGTTTTGACCATCAAGGCATTAAAAATGTCCCTTATCATCAATTCTCATTGTAATCTATTAGTCATGCACTACCTACAGTACATGTGGTGGTTGCACAGGCAACTGTAGCTTTACAGACTGATCACCCCTCCCATATAGTGGTCTTCTCATTCTTGTTGGGGTGGGGGGGCAGCTCTTATTAAGTTACCCCTTTAAGATTTTCAGTTTGACCTTAAACAGTGAGAAACGAATGCTACTCCTTCATCATTGTTCCCCAATTCCCGGATTTCTTAGCTTTCAGCAGACAAGGCCCCATTAGCGCCACTTCACATTCTGTGCAAATGGATTTTTTGTCCTTTAAATTGTTTTCGCCAAAAGCCAGATCTGCTTTCAGAGAAGCAGGCCCATTTCTCAACAATGCATTCCCCATTAACACCTCCTAATTAGACAGTGCGGAAATGGCTATTACTGAACAGAAATAGGATTGCTGCAGCCGATTCACCATGGCTGAGAGGGTGAATAATTTATAAAGCTGTTAGCAAATTCACAGTGGTGGCCACTTTAATAGCCCCTGCAAATCAGCTATCTGGGAAACTAATTAAACAGATGAACAGCAACAAAAAAAAAAAAAAAAAACCCACCTTATCACTGTTAAACATGTTCTACAGGCAGAAGGCATTGCACTGGGGGGACTGTGGGCATTGGCAGGTTGGGATGAACCCGGGCAATTTGGATGCAAGCCGTAGGAAGTAGTTGGGCTCAAATGGCAAGGGGGAACAAATACCTGTGACTGCCAGAATTTGGGAGGGATGTCTGCAGTACAGCGTAAGTAATACTGCAGATGGTGTGGTGTGGGAGGGTTAATCCATACAAGTATCAACAATTCTAGGTGGAGCATTCTCAACAGAATGCTTTAAGGAGACACGGTTGCCATCTTTTCTGTGAAAACAAAATACCAGCCTTCCCCGTTAATAACAATCTTGTCTAAGATGATTTTGTGCAGGGTGGGCCGGGGAAGCTGAAAAACAACCAATATTAGGGAGGGTCCTCTAGACCAGGGGTGTCCAAACTTTTGGCTCGCAGGGCCACATTGGAAAAAGAAAAATTGTCTGGGGCCACACATGGAATACACAAACACGTTTGATTTGTAAAAGAAAAGGAAATACACAGAAAAGAACTACAATGCCAGTTGGATAACCAGATGGAGCTATACACTGGAATATGGGACACCTGGATATTAAATAGACGTATTATATTATTATTATTACTAACTGGGCAATGGGCAGAGTCCCCCCTCCTCCTATATCCTTTGCAACATGACGTTTCCTCGGGAACAAAGCTGGGCCGCATTCATATGCATCCTGGGCCACATTTGGCCCTCGGGCCGCAGTTTGGACACCCCTGCTCTAGACCAAGGCAGCACAACTGAAGGCCCCCAGGCTGAGTATCTCCAAATAGTTTTTATGGCATCCAGTCTACTGAAGAATGTCTCTGACTCCTTCCTCTGACATTATTATTTTTTTTTTTTTTTTAAACTGACAAGTTTTATTGAATAGCAAAGCAGCACCATCACAAGCGAGAGGGCATCCACAACATGTGGTATCCCACTCCCAATATTGGCAGAATAATACAAAAACAGTGGATGTGATAGAAGAATAGAATAGGAAGAGAAGGGACAAAAGCAAAAAGAGAGGGACGGGGGGAAAGGAAAAGTAAATTAAAAGAACATGTCACCTGGTAGAGCAGTAGGAATAGCTAAGAGAAAACTAAATAAATAAACATACATGGCGGTGGGGTACTGTGCAGCGTGCAATCAAATAGAACATGTACAAGCCAAATGTATAGACAATGACTAAGACATTATTATTTAGATACAATCACATGCAGAGTGGGTAAAAAAAAAACTAATGGCAGATACTCTTACAAGTGTCACTGTCTGATGGCTGAGAATGATATATAAATCTTGCACATCCCAGGCCAATCTACTTCACCAACACTGACACCCCTCCTAAAGTCCAGCTGACCAGACTGTAGTTATATCAAGCAGCTGGAGATACAATAATAAGTATGCACACCAGACAGACTCCACAGGTTTTTCATATATTTATTTTTATTTGCCTCTCAAAAGGTTGTGTTTGGCTGAGTAAAAAAACATTGAAATCCATTCAAACCAATTTTTGCCCCCACCCCAACTGAAATTGTGGGTCACCCATGAAGCATGCAAAATGCTTTAACAGGTAACCTAGGATTTTGCATATCACAGATCACCCCTTACCCCCTGTTCACCAATCATTGATGATGGTTTCTGATTAACCCTTAGCTTAGCTTCTCAACAGCAGCTCATAGCAAACTGAGCATGTGCAGTGCCACTGACACCTAAAAGGTGGCCTAACAAGAACCAAGATGGCGATCTCCTGTGGGTAATTTTTAAAGGCCTAGTTAGAATGCTTCTGAACCTCTGGACTAGTACTAGAAAATCAGTATCTAAGATTCTACCCATATTCTTTTTAAAGTTTTAGTTTTAAGGCCTAATTTTCAATCGTGTTTAGCAGACGACACCCTGCACATATACCATAACTTTATACCAGGCTTAAGTTTCCCTTTAAGTGCAATTTATTTTCAAACATTAGTGCTCTTTAAGCCAGTCGGCTCTTGACTAACCTGCAAGATTACATCATCATTTAGTTGCACCAGAAACTGAGCCAAAAAAGAAACATACAGTATGACGCACGTACTAAAAGCAGACGGAAAAATAATGACCTTCCCAAACCCAAAATTAATCTACCAGTGTGGGCACAGCCTTTCTTTCAATCCCGCTGCAGTTGCAGGCCTCCATGAGTAATGCACACGATGTGACAAAACTGCCATCTAGTGTAAAGCATGAAAAATGGCAGTTGCATCAGTGTTGGATATTGGCACATCATCATGATAAAGCTCTTAAGATTAATTTGCATTTAGACAGCAAATAAAAGCAGATACTTATAATATGATCATATAGTTTGTGGGTATTGGCTAGAGATAAATACATCTTATGTGGGTTGGACATCCTTAGCCAGTTTTCAGCCCTGGTTGGCACAAGTGGTTTTTGCTCATTTTTTCCAAAAATAGGATCTAAAGGAAGCACCCAAAATGGAGTCGTTTGATGCCTTTGTAAAAGCATGCTGGGTGCCAACCCCTGATCCATTCCTGGGCCATTTATGCAATTGATTTTGCTTTTAGAAACCACTGGTTTTCTATGCACTACTGCCAGATGGGGAGAGGGTGATATATAAAAATGGATTGGTGAGCAAGAAGCAAGACGTTTTAAAGGGGAACCACACCCATATAATAAAAGATTCTTAAAACCTGGAGGACCACAGCATGATATCATATGTATTAAATGGGTATCCTTAAAATACATTTGCAAAGAAGGTTTCCAAGGATTCAATGACTGGGAAATGTACATATTTAGGACATGCCCTATGCGTTGCCACTGGGGCAGTTGTTGATCAGATCCCAACTACAGATGCGTTTTACCCCTATTGGGGTTCATCAGTTTACCACAGTATTTTCTGATCAGCATATGGACCCCTGGATATTCTCTAAGAAGAGGTCTCAGGATCCTCCAGTAGATGCTCTCCATCCTTCTCTCTATTCTAGAGATGTCACAGCATTGTCCCAGAGTCTAGCAAATTCAATACTCCATGTGCTGGTATTATGCCCATAATAGTGCTATGGCAATGATGAATGAATTCTGCAATGATAAAGATGCCACTTACATTGGGATATCCTGACGGGACCAGCGACGGGTAGATAAAGCCAGACTTATTTGCAGTCCCAAGGAGAAGACAGACAATCTCCGCTCAGCTGCCGACTGAAACAGAAATTGTGTCATGAGACATTGTACAGATCAAGGCATTGTTATTTTAACCATACCACAAATCCGTGACTTCCATAAGAAAGGTGTCAAAAACTGTGTCAAAAAATGTAAAGTACGTGGTGAACCTTTACTTGAAATAACAGCGCCACCTGCCTTTCAGACGACAGGCTATAGTCAGCTGAAAATTAATTTTGTGAGAAAAGGAACACCTTGTGATGTTGCTCTGCGGGTAGTGCTGTCTTTCCAAAATCATTATATTAATAATAAATACAATAATAATAAAAAAAAATACAAGAAAATAATGTAATTTTTAAAAAGTGCCTAGAAGAGGGCGTGGAGATATTTTACATTTATTGGTTTTGAGGGTTTACTTATCCTTAAGGCTGCTCTACTCACTATCTTTAAATTGACATGTTTAAGATACATACAGAATTCTCCAGCCTTCCAGAAAGTATTTGTATTTCATTGTATGCCTCTAATTGGTACAGCTTTCTGCTACTACATATATCTAGCCTTCATAACATATCACATATTTTGAAACAGCTGTGGCACGGTTTCCTTTCTTATCCCAATTGCTGCATTAATTAATTCCATCAAAGGATCAACATTTGCAATGTACGCCCCTGCATCTGATTCCCTATGAAAGTATGACATTGTCAACCTTTTTTTGGGAACTGCAGCAGATCAGTTTATTCCCAGCTGTTTGTTCCAAATATACATTGTTGTTGTCATTTTATTATTTTTTGGTGATGGTATCCCTTTAATAAGACAAACATAAGGCAGTTGTTCCAGCTACTCTGGCAGTGCTCCTGCTGGTGTGAATAATGATTACTGTGTTTATCTAAAGTGTCATTAGGATTTGCTGGAGAAGGGATGGTTTTAATTAACTACAAATAGAAGCAAGATTGTCTGTTACAGAAGGTTCCATCTCAAGATTACCATTCTATAGTGGAACAAGTATTCTTTTACAAACCTAAAAGCCCATATAATTGTATGAATTACAGTCCAACACCCATTTACTGCTGTGTAGTCATTCAGTAAATCGGTGGTTTAACTGTGTGGCTGCCATAGATGGAGGGCTTGGAGCAGTGGCAGGAGCCCAAATGCAAGTTAGGGTGAGAATTGAGGAGAATGGCCATATTGCTTCCCTAGATATACATGAAGGTTCAGCCTTTAGGTCAGTTACAGTGAGACTTAAGGTGAATCTGTATTTGCTGTCCTAGATATTTTTAAAACTATGGCTGAATGACTGAGTGAACCCTGACCAGCAGTGGCGTAACTAGATGTTGCTGGGCCCCACAGCAAATTAATTTTAGGGCCCCCAACATATCCAGTATTTGTCCTGTTTTACCAATATATGTTCAAATTGGTCATCAATGAGAGCCTCATGGGGCCCCCTGTACCTCCTGGGCCCCCCTGCAGCTGCAGGGTCTGCTTCCTCTGTAGTTACGCCCCTGCTGACCAGACGTTGAACCTTCAAAAAGGAACCTGGCCAAAGGTTGACTCTTCAAGTGGTACTTTCACACAGTTGCTCCCTGCAGATCCACTGAAAAGGAGAAAATATAAAGAATCTTTCCTTGCCAATGTTTTTTTAATGGCGGTAGACTACCTTATTGAGGGCTGTCCATCTGGATGCCTACCTAAAGGTCTCTAAGGTTAAAGGCACATGGGGTGTCTTCTCCACCAGCACAATCGAGACAGTAAGGAAGTGTTCACTTGAAACCTCCTGACGTTGGCACTACTATACTAGCAATGTCAGATGGTTCAAACTGCAGTCAATGGGAGGTGGTCAACATGGTCTCAGCCAAGCCTATGATTAAGGGAAGGAGTTCCCGAAACGCGTAAGGCATATGTTTTTCTACAGTACCCAGCAATAAAATCCTGTTCTTTACCGGAGTGCCGTCCTTCTGTTCGTGCATTTACTGTTGGCAGTGGGGACGCTGCGGACTGAGCACCCGGCACTACAGGGGAGCAGCTAAGTGGTGGTGAGTTGAAGCGGTCCTAACTGGTTTTGTGTCAACATGGTCTCAGGTGCTTCTAAGCAGATGAAAATGCCAACATTTGCCATAACCCTAAAAATTATTATTGCACTAGAATCTCCGATGGCTCCATAGCACAGGGTAGAAAAGTTGGATGGTCTAATCAGGAACAACACAGTGGCCATCGCTGCATAGAACTTTTAAAAAGCCACTAACAATGCACAATAAAATTGTTCTATGTTTCATGTGTAACATCTAAAAAGATAAAGGCGGTGTCAGCAGAGCAGAGACTAAAGATACATCAGAGAGATATTTTTTGCTTCCATGCCCCTGCCAAAGGCTTTTAGATCTACAACTGCCTTTTATTTCTTCTCATCACAAGGTTGTCAGAAGATGAACAAATAGTCTTGTAGCCATTTTATCAGGAAAAAAACCCTAAAGAATTAGTGACAAAAAAAACATGCGCCTTAATTATCAAGATTTATTCTCTAGTACTTGACACGGTAAACGGTGGCACAGGAGGGAAGACATATGGCTTATGCACAGGCACATGTGGGGCTAAACAAGTCTAGATTTATAATCTGGTTATTCTGGAAAAATGCCAGTAGGGAAAGTATAAGCCACCAGAGACTGGATCTTTACATTGGTTTTGTGGGGGGCTGCTTGAACCTCTTTGTGAAAGTCCAGAGTCTATTTTGAATCTTACTGCACAGTTGGAAGTTACATACAATGATGTGTTTTCACTTTGATTTTGTGTCAAAAGCTATCTCAAAAATGTGCTTAAAGGACTTGCATTTTACTGCATAATGTTAATCTTTAAAGAATAATATATAAAATGCCATTTACTGTATTTACCTATTAGACTGGCCACTAATAATAGCATGCTAATGAACTGCTAAACCATGCCCTCTCCTGGCTTCTTGCAATAGAATTATATCCGAAAGTTTAGGCTATGGAAGGTGTTAATGAGAGTTTGGCAAAAATTTTAAAAAAGTCATCCTTCCAAAGCATTCTGTCCAACTGAAAATCCATAGGACTTGCAACACTTCAAGAGATCTGTATGGTCGATTTCCTAAGGGCTCCGTTAAAGTTTCTTTGCCATCGTCATTTTATTATATTGCAGCCCCTGAGCATATGGTTATGGTATAGTGGGTAATTGGCCTACGCTTACGGAAAAGTTGGCCAGCACTGTTCTAGAGAATTGTATACAATCTGACCACCCATTAACTTTATAAGTCTATGGAGAAGACCACTAGCTGCATGACATTCCTAACATGGTGGGTCTAAAGTTTACTTCTCAACATACAGTGCCTTGCAAAAGTCTTTACCTCCCTTGTCATTTTTCATGTTTTGTTGCCTCGCCACCTGGAATTAAAATGGATTGTTTGAGAGTTTGCACCATTTCATTTACAGAACATGCCTACAACTTTGAAGATGTTTTTTTTTTTTATTGTGAAGCAAAATAGGACAAAATAACAGAAATCTTCAGCGTGCATAACTGTTCACCCCACCTAAAGTCAGTACTTTGTAATTGCCACAAAAGCCACCTTTTGTGGCAATTACAGATGCAAGTCGCTTTGGATAAGTCTCTATGAGCTTGCCACATCTTGCCACTGGGATGTTTGCCCATTCCTCAAGGCAAAACTTTTCTAGCTCCTTCATGTTGGATGGTTTTCTCTTGTGAACAGCAATCTTCAAGTCTGACCACAGATTCTCAATTGGATTGAGGTCTGGACTTCGACTAGGCCATTCCAACTCATTTAAGGTTTCCCCTTAAACCACTCGAGTGTTGCTTTAGCAGTATGCTTCGGGTCATTGTCCTGCTGGAAGGTGAACCTCCGTCCCAGTCTCAAATCACAGGCAGACTGACACAGGTTTTGCTAAAAAAAATCCCTGTATTTAACACCATCCATCTTTACCTCGACCAGTTTCCCAGTCCCTGCTGCTGAAAAACATCCCCACAGCATGATGCTGCCACCACCATGTTTCACTGTGGCGATGGTGTTCTTGGGGTGATGGGATGTGTTGGGTTTGCGCCAGACATAGCATTTTCCTTAGTGGCCGAAAAAAATCAATTTTAGTCTCATTTGACCAGAGCTCCTTCCTCCATACATTTGGGGAGTCACCCACATGCCTTTTGGCAAACTCAAAACGTGTCTTCTTATTTTTAACTTTAAGTAATGGCGACTCTTCCATAAAGCCAAGCTCTAAGAAGGGTATGGCTTATTGTGGTCCTACGGACAGATACTCCAGTCTCTGCTGTGGAACTCTACAACTCCTTCAGGGTTACCTTTGGTCTCTGTGCTGCCTCCTTGCCCGGTCTGTGAGTTTTGGTGGGCTGCCCTCTCTGGCACCAACTTAGACTATTTTGTGCAGATCCATCACATAAAATAAGATTAAGACACATTTAAATTACAGGTTGGAATGTAACAAAATAGGTTAAAAGCCAAGGGGGTGTATTTGAGAGGTTGGAATTGTTTCCTGGAAAGTTTTTGGAGTTGGTATTGTGTCTTTTCTGGTACTCATCTGAGCATGATTCTTTGGTGCAGGTCTGGAGAGAACCCTGGAAATGACTTCCATGTTCAGGGTGGTGGTAAAGCCAGGGTTCTCCTACATCAGCAGGCACACTTAAATGAAATTCATCAGACAGATTGGGCATTCACAGTTTTGCTTGTGTTTTAACATGATTCAGGCACAATTGAGCAGAACATTTTCTATGTCAAGATGCTAACTTTTTACATTTTTGGCTTCAAAATGATGTCTGCCTGTAATTATTTAGGCACATGTCCACTGCATGTATTTACACAGAGGCTGCAGCTGGAGCTCTGGACTTAGCACAGGTTTAAAGGTGGTGGTAGCTCCAGTTTGACCCTGCGACAATATGCACACTTTGTGCAATTTGGAATACAAGACAAGGCAACGCATTAACGCTAAGTGCAACTGTACAAAAGTTGAAGGAGCGTGTTTGGATGCAAGTTTGGATGCCATCAATATGAGCAATATGCATCCATTCCAGCAGCTGCGATTGCAAATGAACCACATATGCGCTTTGCTAATTATGATAATGGGAAGGAAAAGAGAAACATAATACAATGACATGCATCCCGCTCTTTAATTTCCAATCAGCGAAAATCATATTCATGTATAAAGATGTCTTGCAGAACTATGCATTATGTTAATACAAATGAAATGAGGAACATAATGCAATCATATACAGCTCATCGTACAGAAATTGGCCAAGTACGTAACCTTGTTATCTAGCTCGCTGCAGGCCGTTTTAGAGACGACCACTAATTCCATGTCATCAGGGAAATCAAGATTCATTTTTGGCATATTTATAGGGCATTGTAACATGGAACAAGGTCATCACAAACCTAGAACTGCATCATAGTCTCCTTTATGACAATGCTGAACCCCTTTGTCAAGCTTCTGTGGCTGAGTTCAGTCTCTTTATTCACCCTCATATTGGCTGCTCTTACTTAGCTGCATGCCCATATTCAGCATGCACCCGTGGATAATCGTAGACAGAGAATCAGCCTCTATGCTTGAATTTTAGTGCTGAAATTTACTCCATGTGCCTGCTACTGGGTCAACGCAGTGTTTCCTGGTGCAGACATAGAAGAGCGCTGATTCAAGCATAGGGGCTGATTCTCAGACTAAAGGTGGCCATAGACGTAACAATTACGATCTTTCTTGGACAAGATCTTTCCAAGAAAGATCGTTCATTTCAATACACACGTGTAGAGCTGACTCGTCAGATATACAGGTAGAGACAATAGAATTCTACCTGTATCTGACGATTCAGCACTAACAATGGCCGATGTTTAGGTGACTTCAAAGGCACCCGATCAAAATTTTCCGTCCAGCCCGATCGACAAGCGATATCCAAGTCTTCTGCCGATATCTGTCGGCTCTTTTTCCACCATACACACACCAAATATCAGACGAAAATTCGTTTTGTACGATATTATCTGTGCGTCTATGGCCACCTTAAGAATCAGCCCAGTGTACCCCTGGAAGGGTTGCCACATGTCTGGTTTTCAGCCCTGTTTTCAGGAGGTCTGTCCGGTTGAAAACTGCCTGTCCGGATTTCCAAATTAGGAAATCCGGACAGGGCTTTAATGTGAATGGAGCAGTGATTAGCCAATTGGCGATTAGCACATCATTGGACCCGTCCCCAATGTCTTCACCTATTCCATCACTATCGTCTGGGATTTACGTAGGATGGTAGTGACAGAATTTTTGATCTTACGCCAATATAGTAGTAAGTGGTAGTTGCTGTTTGGTTACCATGGGCTACTTTAACCTGAATCAACTTACCTGCCATTTATTAAGATATTACCATTTAACTGCACAGTGGTTTAGGTGAAGGAGGGCAGGTCTAACCCCCTACAAGAAATATGAGGAAACAGTTACAGGTAATCTTATAATAGGGACAATGCTTGAGTCCAATATCCCATAGCAGTCAGCCAACAGGTTGCTGATCGGTTGAAGTTTTATTTCAAGAAGGGAAAGACTGTTACAAAACTTTACTTGCCCTACTGTACAGGTATGGGATCCATTATCTGGAAATCCATTCTCCAGATATCGAATAATGGGAAGGCCTTCTCCCATAGACTCCATTTTATCCAAATTTTTAAAAAACTATTTCCTTTTTCTCTATAATAATAATAAAACAGTACCTTGCACTTGATCCAAACTAAGATATAATTAATCCTTATTGGAAGCAAAACCAGCCTATTGGGTTTATTTCATGTTTACATGATTTTTCAAATAGACATAAGGTATGAAGACCCAAATTTACAGAAGGGTCCATTATCTGGAAAACCCCAGGTCCAAAGCATTCTAATAACAGGTGCCATGCCTGTACCTCCATACTACCAAAAAGAACCAGACATTAATTCAGAAAGTTTGAGATTTCAGCTGGGTGAGTGTGGATGCCGTGGTATAATCACACAGCCTGATTAATTCATTCCTATCTGGCTCCTGCTGGAGCAGATGGAACATCTGGCACCACTGTGACTATGATGCCCGTAGCCAAATGCAAATTTGCAGGTTAACCTTCTGGCTATTTGAATCTTAGAAAATGTCATTTCAGATAATTATATATATATTTATCTGAAAGGACATTTCCTAAGATACAAATAGCCAGAAGGTTAACCTGCAAATTTGCATTTGGTTACGGGCATCATATATATATATATATATATATATATATATATATATATATATATATATATATATATATATATATATATATATATATATATATATATATATATATATATACTGCTGTTGCACGCACTCCTGCAGAAATCACTAATCATAAAGCATTAAAATACATCAACGTTTCGGTCCATGGTCTGGGACCTTTCTCAAGATGTATAACCATATAAAAACATTATTACAAAGATGCAAAATTTAAAACCATTGTTGCTCCTCCCCTAGTGTGACCTCATTTCCCCACCTGTCAAGGTAATGCACCTCAGCAGGATTAAAGTATAGCAACCTCAACATATCAAAGAATGCTTGCATAGGTTAAATTTAAACATATAGATATTCGCATTACACACATTATGAAAGATCCTGTGATCAGCGTCTATCAAGGAAGCAATTGAACGAACAATATTCGTACAAACCCCCTGGTGTCAATGTCCCCAATTTTTTTATCCAAAATGTTTCACGCTGTAATAATAAACGTGACCGATCGCCACCTCGTTTGGGCATAGGAATGTGGTCAATTGCAATATATTTAAAAGGTAGGTAACCTGTGTCCCATCTCCAAAAAATGCTTCGCCACCAGTTTGGTTGTTTTCTGATCACGGACAGCAGTATTAATGGCTGATCTATGGCCATCCATCCGTAGTCTGAGCATTAAGTGTGTCTTGCCGACATATGAAAGCCCACAAGGGCACGTGATTAAATAAATAACATGTGTTGTGGTATGTATATATATGGTATATATATATATTTGTGTGCAGTGCATATTCTGTATTGTAAACAAAAGGAACACCAAGAGCCCCAATAGTGTAATATGTATTGGTAAGGTATAATGAAATAAGAGTAGATAACATATACTCACAAACCAGGGTTACCAATAGGCAACCACTGTAAAGGCAGATGGGGAGATTGTCCTGACCCCACTCAGGATTAAGAAGTCGCTCGCTGTAGATAGAAAAAGGGTACCAACCCTCCACCCAGCGTGGATTTAGTATTGTATAAAAAGAACAGAGGCACCAAAAGAATAAAAGAATATAAACGTACTGATTGGAGTTCGTTAATAAATTTTGACTGCTTAATTACAGTCGTTTTGTGTCTGCTTGGAGGAGGTAAGTCCACTACTGCCTCCTCTGATTACCAAGTTTTTGTTTTTTAAACTCGTTTATATTCTTTTATTCTTTTGGCGCCTCTGTTCTTTTTATACAATATTCTGTATTGTATTCATTTTTATTTAACATTAAAATGCATATCTCTACCTGAGCACTGAACTGAAGCCTTTGTTCAGTCTAGACAAATACGGCTGCTTGTGGTGAACAGTATATAAAGTATATTTTTAAGCAGTTGGCTTATAGGGCATCTATATTGTTTCCCCTAAAGGGGCCACTCACCAGAAGCAAGAAACAATCGTAGAAGATAAAAAATACCATCCCCCACCCTAATGCATTGTGTGCACCGGGCAAAGGCGTAGGCATCTTGGGCCACAGTACTGGGCGAGGGGTTTTATTTTTTAACTTCTTCTACTGTTTCCCCATGTCAGTAAAAGCATTATGTACAATGTGTGTATTTATAGACGTGCCAGGCCATGATAGTGCACGTGTCATTATAAAGTATATGGTGCATTTGTAGAACTGGGTTATAAATTACTAATATATGTAGTCTTCAGATATTAGGATTGAAGGTGATGCTGTCCCATATCTTAAAGGGGAACTATCACAACATTTAAAATTTAATATAAGCTTCCACATACTGATATTAGAAACTTTCTAAATACAATCAATTAAAAACTCTGAATCATTACTGAAATAATCAAGTTTATCTTCACTATCCCTCTCTCAGCATCTGTTTCTCTTCATTTTGTCTTCATGCAGGAGTTGGGTGTCAGATATTTATTGACAGATCCAAAATATCTTATAGGGGGGCTCCTTTTACCCAGAAGATGTATTAGAGCTCACCACTTTAAAATCACCAGACATCATGTCTCTCTACATGCAGGATGTGTGCAAAAGGCAGTTATCTCCTTAGATTTTGTTTGTACTCTAATCAGTTATTTGAGTGATCTTTAATACATCTGATAGGCAAGGAAGCCCCCTATAAGATATATTGGATCTGTCAATAAATATCTGACACTGCTGATATTACTGCTGAATGAAGACAGAATGAAGAGAAACAGATGCTGAGAGAGAAATAGTGAAGATAAACTTGACTATTTCAGAAACAATGCAGATTCTTTAATTGATTGTATTTAGAAAGTTTCTTACTTCAGTATGCCGAAGCTTATATTAAATTTTCATTTTCACGTTTGTTCCCCTTTAATGGGAGATATAATATATTGGGGGAAAACACATGATAAAGACTCATTTACCAGGAAAAGGCTAATGTGCACAGAGCAAAAAACAAGGGTAGAATTCCTTGTTGTTATGCTTGAGTTGTATCTTGACACTTAGGGGCAGATTTATTAAGGTTTGAGTTGTGTTTTCCACAAAGATTAAAGTTGAATTTTTTTGGTCAACAAAAAAAAAATCTATTTTTCAGGTTAAAAAAGAAAAACACATTTTTCGAGATTTTTTATACCCCGACCCTGGAAATAGCTTGAATCCGAAAATACACCAGCTAAGAACCTGTCGAGGTCATGGAGGAGTCAATGGCAGAGATCCCTTGATCCATTTGAACATGTTAATAGCCTCCATGATGTTCGAGTTTCTTCAGTGGGTTTCACTTGAACACTCGATCAATTTGAGCAATTCTTTTTCCGATGAAAACTCGATCATTTTGTTAACCCCAAACTCGCTGATTTGAGTTTTTTCCATTTGACTTTTGAGTTCATTCAAGGTTTAAAAAACCTCACATTGCGTTATATTCTACTTTTGATAAATAACACCCATAGTGCCTAATCCAGCCAGCAAAGGCATAGGCCATAGATGCTAAGTGTAATTTTGCTCCCATTTATTGCTCTTTCACTTGGTAAATGATGCAATGGTAAATGAGCCCTACAGAGTTTGAAAATTTTGCACAATTGTCTAAAATACATCCTGCTTTTTTAGGAATTAAAGGGGTTCTTAACAAATACCTCCCAACATTCAAACAATGGAAAGTTGTGAACAAGTTGTGTTTGACCACACCCATTTTATGGCCACACCCCATAATTAACATGTCCGTTTTACAAAATTTGGCAGGTTATGAAAATTTTAACACATATCTGGGAGTTTTAGTGCTGTGTTTTATGTGTTGTAACAGCTAATGAAAGTGAATTGTCAGTCTCAGTTCTCCCAAGAGATCTGCTTATCTTAAATAGTTACAATTGTATCTTTCCTTATCTTAAATTAGTACAAAAGTATCCAAGTGCAGCTGCTGAGTGTTCTGGGCTCTCTGCCAAAAAGCCTCTTAATTAAGTTTCAGAAACTTTGTATCTTTTTCTGGCTTCTAAAATAGATAAAGTGGGAAATTTCAGTAAGGGCAGAGATACACGGTCAAATTCGGGGAGATTAGTCGCACGCAACTAATAGTCTGACAGTAGCTGCTGACTGTTTCACGGACTCTCTGCAGATGCTCAGTCTCTCAATTATATCTGGAGCTCTGCAGATAAATAGTTATACACTATACAGTCATTATCCTCAATACTAGGTTTTTCATTTTAGCACAGCACTAACACAGACAGTTAAGTATGACAAAATAGCTTTTTTTCTATGCACAGTCATATCTTCCGTGTCTTTGTGTAGGTAGGTAGGAGTGACCATATCCATTGCTTCAGTACTGTAGATAAAAGCTTAAATGATTTCAGATAAAGGCACTGGACTGCCGGTCATATAACTCTAAGATGACATCTAAAATTCTTACATTTTTAAAGTAGGCAGAACATTATTTCTAATAAAATACGTTTCACAGAGTCATGTGACCCATGACGCTGACTTTTCTTACATTGTTTCAGCAGTCACAACTAACTGTGCAGAGAAGAGAAAGGCATTCAAAGGCAATAGCATTTACAGTTAAAGGGAGTAATGTAATAGAAGGCACATAAGTGCACTACAGGTGTAATCACCTATAGCAACCAATCAGCAGACAGCATTTACTTGTCACCTGTTGCCAAGAGTTACTGCACCAGGGCAAACTTTGTGCCTTTTATTAACTAAGGGCTTTAGTCTGGTCAGGATTTAGGGCAGTGGCGATGGGGAGATTTGTTGCCCATGATTATTTCTCAGTTCAAGGCCCCGTTTGAGGTGCAACATTTGATCAAAGCTGAGTTTCGGAAGCACTGCTGTAAAGCTAATTCTGTCCTGGTGCTATTAATATGTAAGAAAGTAATTAGAGGTCATAAACCCAAAAATAACTTTTTGTCCAATAAATTAAAGGTTGGTTCACCTTTCAGTTAACTTTTATAGGGTTATATAATTAAATTGACATGTTATATAATTAAAGGCACTACGTTTGCACGGGAGCAATAATCAATGGCAATCAGGAGGTAGAATTTACTGGTCACCTGTTCAAACAGCTTATTGGTTGCTATGTGTTACTGCTCCTGGGCAAAGTTAGTGCTTTTATTACATATGGGGATTCATATCTCATAGAATGACCAATTCTAAGCAAGTTTTCAATTGGCCTTTATTTGTTATAGTTTTTGAATTATTTGCTTGCTTCTTCTGACTCTTTTCAGCGTACAAATGGGGGTCACTGACCCCATCTAAAAAAACAAATGTTCTGTAAGGCTACACATTTATTGTTATTGCTACTTTTTATTATGCATCTTTCTATGCAGGCCTCTACTATTCATATTCCAGTCCCTTATTCAAATCAATACATGTTACTAGGGTCATTTGAACCCTAGCAACCAAATGGCTGAAACTGAAAACTGGAGAGCTGCTGAATAAAAAGCTAAATAACTCAAAAAAACACAAATAATACAAAATGAAAACTAATTGCAAATTGTCTCAAAATATCACTGCCTACATAATACTAAAAGTAAACTCCAAGGTGAACAACTCACTGGTCAACCAAACTTTATTTTGTTTTTACTGGACTACAAAATAATGTAACATATGATGAAGATTAAGGCAAGATGGGAGTTGTAGTTTTACAACAACAGGGTTGTATTCTTAAAAGAATATTGAACAATAAAACTTTCCAAAACTTTTCCCCAATGCTCCCCAGCCAGCAACTTAATTAAAATTCAAAAAATCCTCCAATGAGAATTGGCTGATCTGCATCAATCTGGCTCCCTGTTCTTTGTTCCTGTAATTGGAGGTGGAACTTGGACGCAATAAACACATTTTCCCAGCACTGAACAAGTCTGTCCTTTATTCCTATGTCTGATTCCAATGTAATATAATGATGCTAATATGACACAATAATCCATGTATATATGATAAAGATGCTATGATATATATAGGATAACGTTTTTGGTCAGTAGAATTCTCATTGGTGAATCTTCTTGCAACTGTTATTAGGTTTTTTTTATCAATTTCTATAGAAAACTATGGGGATACAGTGGGACAGCATTACAGTTGGGTTTAGAACCCCTTTAAAGGGTTGTTCACCTTTGTGTTAACTTTTAGTATGGTGTAAAGAGTGGTATTCTGAGACAATTTGCAATTGGTTTTCATTTTTTATTATTTGTATAAAAAAAGCCTGCATGGCTAATTAGCAATTCATTTAGGGTAGGATGCAGCTTGCAGCATTTGCATCCGACAGTTGTGTTGCACTGGATCACCGTTGCGATACCATCCAACTTTATATTACTTACCTTGTTGCCCAGCGTCGGATCAGACGGAAACACATCGAAGTCGGCCGTCTAGTCTTACCCTCAGATGCATGATGCATGCCTGCACATGAATCAGTTCAGTCTGCAGCATGCATCTAATTGAATTGCTAATTAGCCATGCAGGCTGTGGATTCCATATGTGTTCGGTTTTAAAGGGGTGAGGTTGTAACCCTAGATTCGGCCAAGACTCTGCCTTTTTCAGCAGGATTGGGCTACATCCAAGTGCCTGGCCAAACCAAATGTAAAAAAATCACATGGCTATTCGTCACACAAACAAGAAAGTCAACATTTTTTTAGCCGCATGCTGCATACGTGGTTCTCTTTCTCCCTCATTTTCATAATTTCCATATGAAAATTAAGGTTCAGATTCTGTTTGGTACTCGGCCAAATCTTTCACAATGGATTTAGGGATCAGGGCATCTCTAACCTAAACCTTCCATAAAAATCGCACTACTGCACCCCTTAGTTTCCTGCAGAACCTGACCAGAATGGTAATTAGAGATGCAAGAATTCACCAACAAGATTTATACAGATCAGCTGGGATTCTCATTGTACAGCTACTTTGCACTCTAATGCAGCTGCTGGCTCTGGTGAGCTGCAAAACAAATGTTTTCCTGAGTGTTGCTGGACTACAGCTCCCAGCCTATGTTAACCATTGCTAAAATTTTTCAAAAGTCATAAGTAGCAGTGCAGAAAGTGACAGATGCTACTTTCTATAGCAATTCCATTCACAAAGAACTTTAGACCTGATATTATGCCACTGATAGAGTACTATTTTATCACTCGTTCAGCCCCGATATATTTACCCCCTTTGTGACTGTGATGCAAGTGGAAAGGCAGGTGCAAAGCATATAAAGTACTGGATTTGCATACAGAGAATACACACAGGAAAGCCCTTGTGTGCCAATAATAACATGTCTGAGCTATAGACTGCAGGCCCATTTATAGAATCCCACCACCATCTCTTACATTCTGCTCCCCAGGCTATTATCTTAGTGATATTAATTGGGTCTGGACGTGGTGCAGACCATTTCTGGCTTAGGGCTCTTACTCACTGGCGTTTTGACCTGCGCTCCCCTGCGTTCCGTTTTTGGTGTTCAGCTGCAGGGGAGCACAGGAATAGACGCAAGTCATTATTTCAAATTGGGCTGTACTCACTCAGGCGCGTGTAGGCGCCGAACGCAGGTTCAGACGCAACATGCTGCATTTTTCCTGCGTTCGGCGCCAACACGCGCCTGAGTGAGTTTAGCCCAATTTGAAATAATGACTTGCGTCTATTCCTGCGCTCCCCTGCGGCTGAACGCCAAAAAACGGAACGCAGGGGAGTGCAGGTCAAAACGCCAGTGAGTAAGAGCCCTTATTCTAACAACCCAACACAAAATAAGGTTATTGAATGGAGAAGCAGCCATGAGATAAACTCACAATGAAAAGGACCACCTACAATGCACCTAGGACTCTTATTTGAATTACAAATCCCAACATCCCCTATGGTGTTGCTTTCTGAGCAAGCCCCAGCCTCCTGACAACACTGCATGGTTGTCCTTAGTTCTGCATTTAAAAGAATCTCAGTGCCTGAGGCTTGTCTAGGTTCGAAGGGGAACATAAGAAAAATTTGTTCTTGGAAAAATAGGGTCTTTGTGATTTAAGAAGGCGGATGATCATTACTCTAAAGCTGGCCATAGATTTTATTCTTGGTGCAACGAAAGCTCATTCGTCTCAGTCTAACGATCTACCATTAATCATTCCGATTATAATAAGTAGGAAAAATGACAAATCAGACGACGTTTTAATTGACAGGCAGCAATCGTACGAAAGTTATGTCCGACAAATAGTAGTGACAGTCAGTCACCCATTGATATCGTTAGATTTACAAATCTTTTAATCTGTCTGATCCACTGAACGACTGGTTGTCATGGTACAAAAAATGTTGGGACAATCCACTCATTCCAAAAATCGTACAAATCTTTGTTTCGTACAATGGTATATTTGAGACTATGGCCCTTAAAGGAGAAACAAACCCTTAATAAAAAAAACCCTACTTCCTACCCTACATAGACCACCTCCCTCCTCCTCCCCCCCCAGCCTAGCTGCCCCCACTGGGCAAATGCCCCTAACTCTTACCCCTCCGTGCAGATTCTGTCCAGCGGAGTTCACGGCAGCCATCTTCTTCTCTTCGGTAATCTTTGGAATGATACCAGCGAAGCGGCAGTTGAAACAGTCTTCTGTTTCGCGATAACTGCGCATGCGCCAAAACTCACAAAAATTGCAGAAGCGCCGGTCTCATTTCAAAAAAGCAGCAAGTAAGTTGCAGGCATGGTTGCTTTGAGAAAGGTCCCGAATGGAACTGAAAGGTCACATTGGCTGTACATGCACTCTCTAATTAAACTCCCGGTGTTGCTGGTCTTCTTTACTATATTTGGAACTTTTTACCGTGTACCCAGGGATTACCTGGAAGCGGAGTGCTGCCCTACTCAAAAAAAAAAAAAAAAAAAAAATATATATATATATATATATATATATATATATATATATACAGTATATAAGCATATAAAGGATCAGCACTGTTTACGGTGAAATATATGTGCTCTTTTATGTCACGATAGTATAGCATCTTAATCCGATGTTTCAGTGTGTGTGCACATTTCTGATAAGCACAATGTCGGGAATATAAATAAAAGGGGATTACATTCAACGCCTCCACCATCTTGGTATCTGTATATTTTGGTGCGAAGCTGGATGCATGGTTTTGTTAAAGCCTCAGATCCACAGTACTGTTTCATCCTGCTGATTGGTGTGCAACATCAACATGCAACAGCATGACCCCATTTAAATGGATCTGAAAATAGAACCATCTTGTGCTAAAGTATAATACCCTAGGGTTTAGTATATGTACTTTCATTGCATTGCCTAAGCTATTTTGTATCTGTGCTTTCATGCATTGCAATCCACATGGCAGATACACCACATTGTATATAGAATATAAACAGCAGAGGATATGTCATGTGAACTGAGTTCTGCCTCAAGCTCTGTTTGTTTTAATTATTTAGGTGCACTTTGGTTTGAAATTTAACCTATTTAGTTGCTTGTATGCTCGTATAGGGTTGCCACCTCACCCATTTAAAAACGAACACATTTGGAATCCCCAGCCTTCATTTAGATGCATGCTGCAGACTGATCCCATACCTGTAGTGATAACATCTTAGCCCTGCTGGATCTGTTAAGAGGGCTCCTTGTTCTCACTAACATTTGGATGGATATATATATATATATATATTTACAAAACAATGGTAGATCACATATCAGTGGGCAGTTTCATTTTCCTGTTCAGAAAGGCACCTATGCCTTAACTATGCCAGTCATAAAGCATATTAAAAAATCTATTTTGTACAGCAGAAATGGTTGACAACACTTAAGCCCGGCATGCTTTGAGCACATGCAAAAGAATTCCTATTATGAGTGCTGAACCAAAACTGCATTTTGGGAAATATTATTTTCACCCTAAGCAGTTCATGCATAATATGTAGAGATACGAGTCTCTTGTTTGTGCTCTATTTTCTTTTCTGTACCCGTGACTAAAATACAGACATCATTACGCTTTTAATTGGCGTACATAGTATATTGCTCCTCTGCATGTCAAGCCCCTGACCGAGCATTTGAAACAAGCATGCAATAAAGATTCAGACTGATTTATTATAAATATTACTTTTCTTCCACGCTCTGCTGGATAAATGTCTTTCAATAAAAAAAAAAGTTCAAACGAACGTCTCCCTCTAGCTCCCAGCATTCCTGTATTATGTTTGTTCCCGATACAAGTAGAGCATGGCCCTTTAAAACAATATTAAAGTGCAATGAGCTGTTTATTCCCACTTACCTTCTCACACATGATGGTATCCAGCAGTTTATACAACAAACAGCAATTGGAACTGCACAAGATAGAATCCTAGAGAGAGGACAGGACTTGCAAAATACGGGGTGGGGAATGCCTTGTGATAGATTAACTCCTTCATCTGTTTATTCCTATTTATATGCAATATGCTGCTGAGAAGAAAGATCTTAAAATTACAGAATTCCTTAGAGTAGGTTTGGACAAGGCATCAGTCTATACATTGCATGGCAGTTACAGTGCATGTGTGTAATAGAGCTGAAAGGATATGCTACATTCTCTACTCGGTGTAAGGTTCTTAGTGGGGTCTCTCACTTTTATTTAACTTTTTCATTAATGACTTAGGGGAAGGTATTGTAAGTAATGTATCAGTGTCTGCAGATGACACAAAACTATCCAGCCCAATAAATTTCATCCAGGATACGACATCCTTGCAACAAGATAAACTGGCAATCTGGACAGCTAAGTGGCAGATGAGATTCAATGTTTATAAATGTAAAGTCATGCACCTGGGATGTAAAAATATCCAATACCACTTATTCCTTTAATGGGACTGCACTAGGCAAATCCAAAATGGAAAAGGAGCTTGGAGTCCTTGTAGATAATAAACTTGGATGTAGCAAGCAATGCCAGCAAACTGCTTCAATGGCAAATAAAGTCTTGAGCTGTATTAAAAGGGGCATAGATATTCTTCCACTGGTAAGGCCCCATCTAGAATATGCTGACAGTTTTGGTCTTCAGAGCTCAAATGGGACATTATTGAATTAGAGAGGGTCAGAGAAGGGCAACTAAGATGGTAAAAGGTATGGAAAATCTCAGCTATGAGGAAAGACTGGTCAAGTTGGGGTCGTTTACGCTGGAGAAAAGGCACTTAAGGGGTGATATGATGACTATGTATAAATATATAAGAGGATCATATAATAATCTCTCTAATGCTTTATTTACCAGTAGGTCCAGATGACATGAGGGCGCCCATTCCTATTAGAAGAAGAGGTTTCGGCTAAATATTCTGAAGGGTTTTTTTTACAGTGAGAGCTGTGAAGATGTGGAATTCTCTCCCTAAATCAGTGGTACAGGCTGATACATTAGATAGCTTTAAGAAGGGGTTGGATGGTGTTTAGCAAGTGAGGGAATACAGGGTTATGGAAGAAAGCTCATAGTACAAGTTGATCCAGGGACTGGTCCGATTGCCATCTTAGAGTCATGAAGGATTTATTTCCACCTCTGAGGTAAATTGGAGAGGCTTCAGATGGGGTTTTTTTGCCTTCCTCTGGATCAACTGGCAGTGAGGCAGTGAGGCAGGTTATATATAGACTTAAAAGGTCAAACTTGATGGATGTCTGTCTTTTTTCAACCTAACTTACTATGTTACTATGTAGTTGCACTGGTTACTTCCTGATCAGGCAGAAAGGCTTTATCATACATAAATAGGTATGGAACCCCTTATCTAGAAACCTAATGCTAAGCTGAATGAATACAAATTGGTGGCAAAACAATCTTTTTTCATGTTTAATTGATTTTTAGCAAATCAAGAAGAGACCCCTAATCTGAAAAACCCCTGGTATAAATCATTTCAGTTAATAGATTCTATGCCTGTATATACACTTCAGCTATAAAGCACTCCACTTTGGTCAGAGCTACACAACTTGTAGCAGTTTGCTTGTACGTGCAAGTTCAAGATAGATCAGCATAAGCAAATATCTGGTTGGTTACTAGAATTTGCCAAGTTTTGAATATATGTAAGTAAACAAACCCCAGTCCTGGTCAATGGCCTCTGAGAAAGGAAGCATAATGCTCACTGGATGTGCAGAATTATTGGAATATGTTATGAGTGTTTTGGGGCAAGGGCAACATAAACGTAATATTATCAGGAGCGTTATTAGAGCGTTAACTCAAGGGATGAAAACATAATTTTGCCTCTTTATAGGTCCCTGTTATGAATAAAAAATAAAGGTTTCATGCTGAACTCCAAAGGACAGGCAGCTCTCAGTAGGGTACAATCCACCCCGAGGAAGTGAGGGTAAGAGTCTCACGAAATGCGTTGGAAGCTAGAAGTAGTCAGCGTTTTTCTAATTAATATTCTTAGTGCTTGTATTGTCTCTATATTTGTAAGTAGACATCTGTGTTTAACTATTTAAGTAACATTAAAAGAATTAATGCACTATAGAATCTTTTATGAATTTCTCCTTTGCACCACTTGAGTGAAAGTAAAAATAGAATTGCTGTGGAAACAAGCTTGTTGTTGAGCGATTTTTAACATATATATATATATATATATATATATATATATATATATATATATATATATATACTGTATATATATATATATATGTGTGTGTGTGTGTGTGAGGGGGAGCACAGCGGTGGATCCTTAAAGTGATACTGACACTAAAAAAATTTTCAAAAAAATGAATGTACATCAAAAGTTACCTATAACTCATGTTGATCGTTTTTCACTCATAGTTCTGCTTTTGTAAGTAATTGTTACTTGAAGTTCCCAAACCTGGATGTTTTGCCAACCTGACTGTCCCTTCTCAACATGTCAGTTAGAGATTCTAATGCTGACAGACTACTGAAGCTCAAATATGGCAGCCCCCTCAGAGAGGAACATGGGGATCAGATGGGTAATGTAAAAGCATCTGTTAATAATTTTATGGAAAAATTATAGATAGCATGTGAAGACAATATTATGATAGATGTAAAAAAAGGTTTAATTTCTGGTGTCAGTATCTCTTTAAGGTGGCCATACACAGACAGATTTAAGATGTCAATTTGGGTCCTTTAGATCGATTTGGCATCTTATCTGCCTGTGTATGGGGCATTCAGACGGGCCTCCCCAACTGATATCTGGCCAAAAAAACGGGCAGATATCAATCGGGCAGGTTTGATTTTCCCCTGCAATTGAGGACTACATCAGCTACTTGATGCAGTCCTTGTCCCATTGGCGCCTATTCCCATAGTTGTAATCCAGTCGTTTGGCCCTATCCTGATATCTTTTTGCCTTTGGTGGGCATACCGGGGAAAGATCCGCACTGGGTTTCATTGGGGGGGGTGAACGATCGGATTAGCCCGATATCGCTTTGCCTTTGGTGGACATATCAGGAAAAGGTCCGCTGCGGTTCATTGGGGGGGGTTGAATTTGATGGACTTCGGTCTTTTTTAACTCAGTTTAACTATTTCATGTGACACATTTGTGGTCAACGATACTCCAATGTGTGAAGCCTGTATTTGGGTAAACATGAAATAGGCACTTTACAGGTTCATGACTCCAGTAAAGTATATCTAAAGATACATAGGCACATGCTCCTAGATCATCACTTTCTCTCTCAGCTGATTAAATACTGCAGTCTGAATGATCTCCATCAGCATTCCCAAAGGCTTGTGAATGAACGTTGAACCGTTCATTCAGAGTGGAATAAATGTCTTCCTGTAAAGTTCCATCTTTTAGTGGTGAATTACATGAATGCTTATGATCAAATGCTGTCCTGCTTCTTAGATATGGAAGGTCATCTATTGCCACAAATAATAATTCCAACGCAGGGAAGGCTTCTCTTTATCGCATGCCCACATCTGTTTTTTTTATCATTCACACAAAAAGCATCCTCAGTATTTATTTAGAACTGTGGTCCCAAACCAGTAGCTCGTGAGCAACATATTGCTCACCAACCACTTGGATGTTGCTCTCAGTGACCTCAAAGCAGGTGCTTATTTTTTAATTCCAGGCTTGGACACAAGTTTTGGTTGCATAAAAACCAGGTTTACTGCCAAACAGAGCCTCCTGTAGGCTGCCAGTCCATATAGGGGCTACCAACCTTTTTCATCCTTATGTTGCTCCCCAACCCTTTTTACATTTCAATGTAGCTCACATTTAGAACCTGAACATATATTGGTGGATCCTTGTTACACACACGCCCAATAATAAATGACCATCAGTCAGGGAATTTTCAGTGAACAGCTTTTCTGTATTCAGTGCATTAGAGGCGATTTTTAATGGATCCAATAAAGATTTTGTTTAAGTGATATCCTGCCCTTTGTGTCGTAGAGTGCGAGAGCCATGGTAAGAATTTGGTCTGCTTGGTGACTCCCGCAAGCTACGGTTTCGGAGCTTACACACCTGGACTTCAACCGGTGATCGAATCATAATATTTATATATGTTTATGACTGGTCGTTAAATGGGGAATTGATGGACTCAGGGTATTGTACACCAGAGTCATGTACTTATGCCATTGAGTCTGCGTGTGTTTCCCTTAACACTCTGAGCTGGAGCGTATTCTTTGTTTTGTAGTGTATTGAGTGCATGTACAAAAACTGACGTTTCAGTCCCTATTGGAACCTTGACATATATGTATGTATATATATATATATATATATATATATATATATATATATATATATATATATATATATATATATATATAAATATATAACAAGCAAACTGGAGCACTCACATAACAAAAATAGGCAACTGCCTGTGTGCTGGTTATAGATAGCAACCAAAAAAAACGCACTCACAGGGCTTGATTCATGCAAACAAAGTGGTTTTATAATAAAACCACTTTGTTTGCACGAATCAAGCCCTGTGAGTGTGTTTTTTTGGTTGCTATCTATATATCTATATCTATAGATAGATAGATAGATAGATAGATAGATAGATAGATAGATACCTGTAGATATATATATATATAGACAATTTTATGTAGGCACAGTTAGCATGCCAAATCTATTTCCCTGACCTGCTTTCTACTCATATTCTTGTGCTTCACCTTCTCCTTGTTGCATTACCAGGTTACTTCTTATAACCCCCTTCTCCCATTCTTAATTTCTTATTTTCCTCTTATTTTCAATCCAGCAGCTGTTAATCATGTGTTCTCTGCTTTTCTCAGATTTTTCTATCGACTTTCTATCCATATTCTGCCTACTACATGTATGGAATCTGTTATCTGGAAACCCATTATCCAGAAAGTTATAATTTACGGGAAGGCCATCTCCCATAGACTCGTTTTTAATAAAATAATTCATTTCATTTTTCTCTGTAATAATAATGCAGTACCTTGTACTTGATCCAAACTAAGGGTTTCTTTAATGTTTAAATGATTTTTAGCAGACTTACTGTATGGAGATCCAAATTACAGAAAGATTCCTTATCTGGAAAACCTCAGGCTTGAGCATTGAAGATAACAGGTCCCATTCCTGTACTTACTTATTCCACCCTTCTCTCTCATTTCTCCTTTTCTTCTCCCTTTCTCTCCGCTTCTTTTTTTCTATTATAATACCCCCTTTCCCCTTTCTCTCCCCTGTGATCTCCTGATCTTCCCAGCACTTTTTTGTTACCCTCATTCTACTTTATATTATTCTCCTCTTTTGTTCTTCGTTTTCCTATACCTAGACTTTCTCTTTTTGCCCCCTCTTAATTTCTCTCCACCTTTCTTCACAAAACTGTTAATTTAAATATTCTTGTTTCTTACAAGTAGAACTACTAACTGCTTACACAATGGATCTATGTCAGGACTAATTAAATCTGACAGCAATTGGAATCACCCCCTGCTTCAATCCTGGTGCTACTCCCAAGTGTGCCAGTCAAGCACCATGCATTAGCTTTACTGTTGAATTAAGTGGAATGGAACAATACCTAGACTTGTCATAGTCAATGCATAGGGCTGTGTGCAAATGGAGGTGCAACTTGCAGGCAACCATATGGACAGCCCTGCCTGTATGATGTATGGTATCAGGCTGCAAATAGAGAGGTAGACTGTGTGATGTGGTATGACCACCTTATTATAGGGTGGGGGGGCAGAAAAAAAGGCTGTAAAAGGAAATCTTCATAACAAGGAAATCTCCATCAATTTTTCATGCATGGAGAAACTATGAAAGTTGAATTTTACATTTAAGAATATTTTTCTAGGTACAACCTTCTGATTGACAACATAACTGAAAAAATAATGAACTCTGCATATTATTATATATACTGCAGTTTTTATTACACATTTATTCCTCTCATTAAGTATGGTGGGTTTCTATTCTTAGGCAAGGACAACATCAAAGAGAATATTATGTAAAACCCCTGCTTTATACAGCACTTAAAGCCATTTTATTACAAAAGGCACTAAGTAATTTATTATACAATTCAGCCTTACTACATCCCATGATGTTTGCAAGAAATGCTAGCGGGGGCTTTTGTGAAAAATGGTTGGACTCATCAGAAATGGTAGTTTAGAGAACATTATGGACAGACAACATTCCAGGAAATCCTATTAATGTCTATGGCAAATACGGAGCATTACTGCGGGGGCTGATGCTGCTGAGAGCTATAACTATGGGGCAATTTTTGGCTAGACAGTAGTCTTTTGCAAAGTTATTTGTTCAAATAAATGTTTTATTTCAAAGCTGTAAAGCTTAATGGAGATTTACATCCATGTTAATACTTTGCATATTGCACATAGTAAATGGTCACTGGTCATTAGGTTGGATGTGCAAGATGGAGGGCCAGCAGGCGTAGGCTGATATTCCTGACTATAACAGAAATGGGTACAAAATTATATTTGAAAAATGCAGCATTTACAGTGAAACACATTAAAAACGTTGCCTGTACCAAAGTAGTCAACTTAGCTTTGTCCATCAAGATAAGAGGCTGTAGGAACTCACCTTAAAGGTTATTCACCTTTAAATTAACTTTTAGCATGATATAGTGAGCGATATTCTGAGGCAATTTGCAATCGGTTTTAATTTATCATTATTTGTGGTTTTTGAGTTATTTAGCTTTTTATTCAGCAGCTCTCGAGTTTGCAATTTCAGCAGTCTGTGTGCAAGGGTCCAAATTACCTAAGCAACCATGCATTGATTTGAATAAGAGACTGGGCTATGAATAGGAGAGAGAGTGAATACAACAATGGGTAGGGATGCACTGAATCCACTATTTAGGATTTGGCCGAACCCCCGTATCCTTTGCAAAAGATTTGGCCGAATACCGAACCCAAATCCTAATTTGCATATGCAAATTATGGGTGGAAAGGGGAAAACATTTTTGCATATGCAAATTAGGGGTGGGAAGGGGAAAACATTTTTTACTTCCTAGTTTTGTGACAAAAAGTCATACGATTGCCGTCCATATCCCTAATTTGCAAATTAGGATTCAGATTCGGTTTGGCCAGGCAGAACGATTCGGCTGGACAGAAGGATTTGGCCAAGTCTGAAACCTGCTGAAAAAGGCAGAATCCTGAACCGAATCCTGGATTCGTTGCATCCCTAAAAATGGGTAATAAAAAGTAGCATTAACAATACATTTATAGCCTTACAGAGCATTTGTTTTTAGATGGGGTCAGTGACCCCCATTTGAAAGCTGGGAAGATTTAAAAGAAATAATTCATTAAATAATTCATAAAACTATAAAAAAAATATACAATGAAGACAAACCAAAAGTTGCTTAGAATTCGCCAGTCTATAAAATACTAAAAGTGAACTCAATGGTGAACCACGCCTTTAAATCTAGAGGAATAGAGTAGATTTGGAGTATTTAAGGAGGGAGATCAGTTTATGCCTTTTGGAAACTGCCATGTGCTGGGACCCTGCACCACTGAGCCCAACAGCTGACCAGCTAAATGTGCACAATCCATGTTGGCACATAACAGCCCATGAACTATCTTAGCACCACCATTGCAAATATGACCCAATTGGGGTGTTTGGGGTATTAATTATGGGCCATGGGCTACTTCTGAATTTCATGTGTAGTCAATTTGATTCCGTTGGCACTGCTTTTTCCAGAAATGTTTTAAACAGTGTTTAATATGCCTGAAAGCACAGGCAGCACAGAGAGGAAGCAATATTACTGCCATATAGACTAAAGTGAAGAACTTTTCAGCTATTCAGAAGTTGATGAACTTCAAAACCCAAAAACCCTTACTGAGTTGGGCTGACTGAATCATTCTGTGAGTAATTTAGCTCTGTATCACATCACCTGCAATGCTGGAGGTTACATATGGAACTTGTTAACCTTTAAATCCTGCTGCTTTCCTAAAAGCAACAGTGGGAGATGTGAGTAATGCTTTGATCCCACTCATCATCCCACAGTTATAGTCCAGCAGGCTATAGCTATAAGAGCCCTTGCTGTGGCGTACAATAAAAAATAATACAACTATTTATTTTATAAATTGAACCAAGTGTCCAAACACATTTGCAGCATAAACCCCTCGCATACTGTGAAATCTAAACGCAACACTTCTCTCTCCCATAGCAAATAAAAAACACAGTGAGACCCTCTTTGAAAGTTTTGTTAAGCAAGCACTGGTTGTGCCAAACAATCAGCCATCCTACCTGAAGCAGGAACAGAACGCTTTGTAGGATCTTTTATTCCGGACATCTCGGATATTTCCCAATTATAATCATCTCTGCTGTTCAGTTTTCTGAAATGAAATCATTCTCATTATCAGTGCGATGTGGTTGTTTGTTGCCTGTTTTCTAGGAAACATGGCAGCTACCCACTACCCAGCAGTGTAGATAAATATATGGCTTAATAATTGTAATGGCCTTGTAGCTAAATCTACTGCTTGCACAATGCATGATTGTGAAGTAGAAATGCTGACAGGGATAGGCAATCACACACAATACGTTTACTGTTTATAATGATACATTTATTGTGATAATCGCTATTGGACATGATTGTTTTTCTTTATTAAATGCCTCGAGAAAT
Organism: Xenopus laevis; assembly: GCF_017654675.1. Taxonomy (NCBI): domain Eukaryota; kingdom Metazoa; phylum Chordata; class Amphibia; order Anura; family Pipidae; genus Xenopus; species Xenopus laevis. The sequence goes on along the minus strand of NC_054387.1, from coordinate 114,662,501 downwards.
GAGCTCTGCCCCCCTGACTGGAGACATGATTTCCTTCATATTTCTAGGATCAGCATATTTTGGAATGGAACATAAGCAATATTTGTTTACAAAAAGTAGCGTTGAGCAGAGAATATTTTAGATGCATTACTTTTGCTTCCCTTTTTTTTATTAAAGGGGAACTATTGTGAAAATTAAAATTGAATATAAGCACCCTCATACTGAAATAAGAAACTTTGTAAATACAATCAATTAAATATTATGCATATTTTTTTAAATAATCAAGTTTATGTTCCTCTCTCAGCGTCTGTTTCTCTTCATTCTGTCTTCATGCAGCAGTTGGGTATCAGATAGTCATTAACAGTTAGATCCTATATACTGTATCTTATAGGAGGGGGCTTCCTTTCCTAGCAGATGTAAAAGAGCTCACTCAAATAACTGATTCCAGTTCAAACAAAATCTAACAAAATAACTCTTTTGCACAAATTCTGCATGTAGAGAGACAGGGTTTCTGGTCCTTTTAATAGAGCAAGTTCTAATACATCTTCTAGGCAAAATGACCACCCCCCCATAAGATATAAAGGATTTAACTGTAAATTAATATCTGACACCCAACTCCTGCATGAAGAGAGATTGAAGAGAAACAGATGCTGAGAGAGGAATAGTGAAGATGAACTTTATTATTTCAGAAACAGTACAGAATTTTTTAATTGATTGTACTTAGAAAAGTTTTATTTCAGTATGCTGTAGCTTGTATAAAATTTTTATTTTCGAGATAGTTACCCTTTAAAAATATATATATAATCGTTTAAAGGTCAGACTGGTTGTGATGTGTTGCCCTTCCCTTCTGGCGACTGCTTTATTTGGAGGTATTTTCACTATCCCTAAATCAGCTAAAGTTAAATTTCAGATATTTTTTTTCAGCCTCAACTTCCATGTTGATTACCCCAAACATGAATAAAACTCCTCAATAGTGGGCAGTGTTGCAGTATGACGCGATAATAAGAATATCATTGATTGGAGACTCCATCAGATGTCTGAGCGTACTCAGTACTCCTTAAGATGGATGCACTAAAACCTTATTATAGTCCTTCGTTTGTGGGGTTTCCATTTAGTTCACCTATGAAAAAAAACACAAAACCTTTAGTATATTCCTTCTAGAAAGTAGAACACAGAAATGCATGCCCACCCCAGAATAACATGGGAAGGCCTATTTATCAAAAGCCGAATTTCGAATTCATGTGAATTTTTTTTAATTCAAATATACTCACAATTCGACTGGGAGGTTATTCAAGAAACAATTTGAATGTCTAATATTCAGTCGAATAGTTCCGACCCAAAAATTTGAATCTTATTCGGTTCGTTCAAATCGAGTTTTTCTCCCAAAAAACCCTTGAATGTCAGGAAGGCTATTAACATCTCCAAATGGCTCAACGGACGTCTACCATTGACTTGTACATGAACTCAGCAGTTTTTAGGTGGCGAATATTCAAAATAGGACTGTTTCCATGGTCGAGGTGTGATAAATCTCAACATTTTAAATTCGAATAGGGGGATTAAAATTCAAATGTGGGAATTTTTAAACTCGAAAAATTCAAATCTGTGTTTACTATTAATAAATCTGCCCCTAAGTATATTGATGACACTTTAAAGTAGGAAACATACATGTCAACTCACCTAAATTCTTTGGGAGTCACCCCCTTCCTGGTTAACATCAGTAACATCCCAGTCTCCCAATTTCTATGGCTTGCACCCTAATTTGCTTTAAATCCTTTATTAAAGTATGATGTACTCCTAGCTCCAGCTGCATGTATCTCCATTGTTGGGACGGGAGTAGGGGTCATGAGATTAATTTTGCAGGGAGGACTTTGGAAAGTCGCAACACCCCACTCAAAGTGGAGAAGAATTCTATGCAGGCTCTGGCTGCTTTTTTTTTGGAAAAGGGACATTGAATGTTAGTTTTAAAATAACTGGCAGTTCATTTTGAATGAAAATTAATTTTTTCTCGTCAAACACAAAACTTCAGGTGATAATACCGTCATTATTCTACCGATGGCGGAGTCGATTCTAAGCTGTAAAGCTATTGATTTCCAAGTACCCAAGTATGCGCATTAGAGCGGTTATTTATTGATTGGCAGCTGTAAAGCCGTGATTTCAATCAGTTCTCAGATGTAAACCCATTGATTCTCAGCTGTACTTCTATATAGGCAACACTCTACCCATGGATTGGGAATTGTTCGCTTGGTGAATGACTAAGAGAAAAAGCATTAGCAAAAAAAAACGTTCTACCAAGTGATTGCAGGCTGGGGACAATAATATCACAGGGAGATATTGCCCAGTTGTTTGAAAGGAAATTACAATCTAAAAGAGCCGCTGCGTAGAAGAAAATGACTGTTCTTATGAGAAAGGACATTTTTGTAGCAATCACAGGTGCTTCTGCAAATGTGTCTTTAAAGGGGAACTAAAGCTCAACAAAGAATTAGGCTTAGTATGCTACACCTTGCGTTTTGGGCTTCTGTACCGACCCTTGGCCGCCACAAAGATCTAACAGTGAAGATGTGTGCCTACAAAAAACTACCAGTAACCCCTATCTTCTTTTCTGCTTATTCACAGTACATGACCTGGTTTGCTTAGGGACCGACTCACAATATATAATATAAAATTCAGAACCTGCTACATTAGTAATTAATAGGGATGCACCGAATCCAGGATTCGGTTCGGGATTTGGCCAGGATTCGGCCTTTTTCAGCAGGATTCGGATTCGGCCGAATCCTTCTGCCCGGCCGAACCGAATCCGAATCCTAATTTGCATATGCAAATTAGGGGCAGGGAGGGAAATTGCGTGACTTTTTGTCAGAAAACAAGGAAGTAAAAAATGTTTTCCCCTTCCCACCCCTAATTTGCATATGCAAATTAGGGTTAGGATTCGGTTCGGTATTCGGCCGAATCCTTTGTGAAGGATTCGGGGGTTCGGCCGAATCCAAAAAAGTGGATTCGGTGCATCCCTAGTAATTAATGTATATTGATATTATATGATGAAATAAAAACCTGTGCATTGTAATAACTCTTTTTTAGTCTCAGAGATCACCTGACCAGAAACTCTGCAGCTCTAACTGTAACAGAAAGAAGTGTGGGAAGCAAAAGACAGAACTCAGTCTTTCAATTGGCTCAAGTGGCCTTACATGTATGTTTGTGTGCACTGTGAATCCTAGGATCCCAGGGGGCAGCCCTTATTTTTTTAAATGGCATTTTTCTATTTAGGATTACCTAATGGCACATACTACTAAAAAAGGATATTATGAAAATGGTTTCTACATGAAGCAGGGTTTTACACATGGACTGTTTTTTGCACTATATTTTTTATAGAGACCTACATTGTTTTCCTTTAAACGATCTTTCAACACGCATGTGGTTAAAGCAAATAAAAAAAGGGCAGACAGCCGTCGGTTAATATATGCAACATTTTGTATGATGTAGACAGTGATATTCTGAGACAATTTGCAATTGGTTTTCATTTTTTATTTGTGGATTTATTATTTCGCTTTTTATTCAGCAGCTTGTAGCTAGGGTCCAAATTACCCTAGCAACCATACATTCAGGGTCCGACTGGGCAGGACACCAGGAAAAACACCAGGCTAGATAGTGGGTATATTTATACAAGTGACAGGTATTATTCTATAGCATACACATGGCCATTATTTCTGTGGCAACACGACAACTTTCTGGCTGGTGCATTGAGGGAGTTGTAGTTCAACAACAACTGGAATGCATTTCTCCTCCTGTGCCTTTAAACCTGATGGGCCCCCGCTGGCCCAGGCCCCCTCTCTCGATCTGCTGGACCTACAATAAAAACAATTTGCGGCGCCGCACGGCTCCATTTGCAAGGGGCCCCGGTGGGCGTCGCAGTAGGGGGACAAGGGGGTCTGTAGAGACCCGGTGGGCCCCAGACCCCCAGTCTGACCCTGTATGCATTGATTTAAATAAGAGACTGGAATATGATAGGAGAGGCCTGAATATTATTATGAGTAATAAAAAGTAGCAGTAACAATAAATGTGTAGCCTTACAGAGCATTTGTTTTTAGATGGGGTCAGTGACCCCCCCTTGAAAGTTGGAAAGAGTCAGAAGAAGGCGAATAACGCCAAAACTATATAAAATACATAATGAAGACCAATTGAAAATTGCTTAGAATTGGCCATTCTATAACATACTAAAAGTTAACTTAAAGGGATACTGTCATGGGAAAACATGCTTTTTCAAAATGCATCAGTTAATAGTGCTGCTCCAGCAGACTTCTGCACTGAAATCTAATTCTCAAAAGAGCAAACAGATTTTTTTATATTCAATTTTGAAATCTGACATGGGGCTAGACATATTGTCAGTTTCCCAGCTGCCCCAGTCATGTGACTTGTGCCTGCACTTTAGGATGGAACTACTTTCAGGCAGGCTGTTCTCTCTCCACTTAATGTAACTGAATCAGTCTCAGTGGGACTTGGCTTTTACTTTTGAGTGTTGTTTTTAGATCTACCAGGCAGCTGTTATCTTGTGTTAGGGAGCTGTTATCTGGTTACCTTCCCATTGTTCTGTTGTTAGGCTGCTGGGGGGGTAATATCACTCCAACTTGCAGTACAGCAAGTTGCTTCTGAGCAAGTGGCGTTGAGGCCACGAAACATGTAAAGCGTGGGCTTTGTTTGATGCACTGTTGGTGTATTATCATTGATGTTACTTGAGCTTCAATAAATTGAAACATTTTAAGCTCCGACCTGGTCTAGTGCTCCGTGGATTAAAGCCCTTATAGATACAATTATCCGGAGGCGTGTCCACGTTGCCAGCACAGCCTGCTCTGGTTGGTTCCTGACTCGTTTGTTGGGCGAGTGCTCTCCTAAGTGTGTTTCTACAGCAGTAAAGAGTGACTGAAGTTTATCAGAACACAAGTCACATGACTGGGGGCAGCTGGGAAACGGACAATATGTCTAGACCCATGTCAGATTCCAAAATTGAATATAAAAAAATCTGTTTGTTCTTTTGAAAAATGGATTTCAGCTCAGAATTCTGCTGGAGCAGCACTATTAACTGATGCATTTTGAAGACAAAAAAAAACACGTTTTCCCATGACAGTATCCCTTTAAAGGTGAACCTTTCTCTTCCCCACCTCACACTTGTAGTTTCCCACCGCCCCAATAGCTCCACCTTCCCTCCACTCCTCACTGTGCAATTCCCTCAGGGCTCCAGGCTTTTGCCTCAGGTATTATACGTAACAGCAGCAGCCTGAGCTCGCTACTCTTATAAACAGCAGTCTTTAATTAAATCCCGCCCTCTACCCCTCCTTGGGAGCGCTTGTGTTTGATACTGGCTGTTAGTGTACAGTACAGCGGTGAGTACCCCTCCTTTAACTCTATTCAAAATAAACGCGCCATCACAGTCACGTGACTGTCCCACTACTTTGCAGCCAGAGCCGCGAACTGTGGAGGGATCGCGGGGCATCATGGGAAACCCGGAAGAGAAGTCAGCACCAATGTATAGGTAAGTGGCAATAAGTGTTTTGTGGTGCCGGCAGCGCTCAACTACCTGTGGCAAAGTTCCAGACTTGGGAGTAACGAGGTATTTTCCACCAAAAGCCGCTTTATTAGTTAAAAAAATAAAGTTAAAAGAAGAATATTTGTTATTAGGGTGGGTTGTGCGGTGTCATTTTATTTTTTTACTGTATTTTCAGCACGGCTAGAATAGATAGTGGGTATATTTATACAAGTGACAGGTATTACTCTATAGCATACACATGCCCATTATTTCTGTGGCAACACTACAACTTTCTGGCTGGTGCATTGAGGGAGTTGTAGTTCATCAACAACTGGAAGGCATTTATCCTCCTGTGCCTTTAAAAGTCCAGGGACCGTAACTTGCAACCTCCAGGCAAGATCCCTTGCTCTCTGCATGTTTTATTCTATATCCATTATACACAAAGCTTTGAATCATGGGAAGGCCGTCTCCCATAGACTCCATTTTAATCGAGTAATTCTAATTATTGTAAATCATGTTGGGGTTTTTTTTTCTCTGTAATAATACAGGTATGGGACTTGTTATCTAGAATTCTCTGGACCTGGGGTTTTCCGGATAAGGGATCTTTCTGTAATTTGGATCTTCATACAGTACCTTAGATCTACTAGAAAACCATGTAAACATTAAATAAATAAACCCAAGCGGCTGGTTTTGCTTCCAATAAGGATTAATTATATCTTAGTTGGGATCAATTTCAAGCTACTGTTTTATTATTACAGAGAAAAAAAAAATCATTTTGGATAAAATAGAGTCTATGGGAGAAAGCCTTTCTGTTATTCGTAGCTTTCTGGATAACCAGTTCTCGGCATAACGGACCAACAATAGCTCGTAGTGATGTTCGGGCTGGCCCAATACCTGCAGGTTCGGGCCAACTTCGCACCCCTATTTGTGGGTGGTGGCTTCCAGCTTCCTTTTTTTATAGACACGCGCCTGCTTGCCCTGCCCCTTTTTTGATGTGGCAGGTCTATAAAAGGAACCCGGAAGTTTGGCACGGGTTAGGGTCGGGTGCGGGTTGGATTTTGTCTTTATTGTACTTGATCCAAAATAACATATAATTAATCCTTATTGGAAGCAAAGCCAGCCTATTGAGTTTAATTGATACTTGAAATTTTTAGTAGAATTAATGTATGGTGATCCAAAATTACAGAAAACCCAAGTCCCAAGCATTGTAGAAAACCGGTCCCATACCTGTGCTGCTATGTGCCTCAGCCCAAGAAAAATACCATTTTGTTCAGCCGTATTTGCCCTTTATTACACCCTTCAAGGCAACACAATATAATCTTTAATTATACTTAGTGACTTTTTGGCTAACAACCATGGTGATCGTTCAATACAAATGGAAAATTGCCTAAATAGGATTTTTTTTCTGTGGCGCAAAGACATTATCACCCCCCCCCCTTGTGTTACCTCCCTTCTGTGGAAATGGCCCTTAAAGGGGTGGTTCACTTTTAAGGTAACTTTAAGTATGTTATAGAATGTCTGATTCCTTGCAACTTTGCCATTGGTCTTCATTATTTATATTTTATAGTTTTTTTGCCTTGCTTTTTCCAGCTTTCAAATGGGGGACATTGACCCCATCTTAAAAAAAAAAAAAAATGCTCTGTATGGCTACAAGTTTGTTGCTACTTTTTTTATTATTCTTCTTTCTATTCCGGGCCTCTCCTATTCATAATCAAGTCTCCTATTTAGATCAGTGCATTGTTGCTAGGGTAATTAAGACCCCAGCAACCAGATTGCTGAAACTGCAAATTGGAGAGCAGATGAATAAATAACTCAAAAACTGAAAACCAATCAAAAATTGTCTTACTCTTTACGTCATACTAAAAGTTAAGTTAAAGGTGAATATCCCCTTTAAACTTTTGGCAGTTAGGGTAAAAAAAACAAACTGTCATTGTTATGCTTACTATTACTATAGACTATTGCAGGATGATTAATAGGGCAGATTTATTTGTGCATGGGAAATCTTGTTAAACTGGACATTATTTTTAGACAAATGAAAGATTTTATGGATACGCTGTACATCAACTTGTTGTACTGAGAGTTGCTGGGATGTCCAAATCATTTTTTTGGGGTTTGTGTTGCTAACACGCTTTTACCCCTACCACCCAAAAAAACCTTAGCAGTACAACTGATGCGCATAGTAGCACTCTACGTTATTTGTGAGAAGTAGCTGCTCCTTGTAGATGACTACAAACACAGCAGAACCCCCTGTTTATGGTTTTCAGGGTACCAGAAAAATGGTGCTAAATCCAGTAGAATCAGGGCAATGCATTATGCATTTTATTTTGGAGGACCACAAAAAAAAAATCATTGGATTTATTTAACATTTAGATGATTTTCTAGTAGACTTAAGGTATGAAGATCCAAATTATGGAAAGATTTGTTATTCGGGAAAACCCCAGGTCCTGAGCATTCTGGATAACAGGTCCTATACCTGTACAGAGAGCAGGTGGTCTATTATGCCTCCCAAAAGAATATTGTTCAAATTAATCTCACACTGATCCTGAACTTCATTCACCACAGTGGTTAAAGGGAATGTCAACTCAAAATATATTTTTTTGCCTATTAAAAGAATACCTTATTCCAAGAACTTTGCAATATACATTTGTTCTATGTTTTTTTTAACGTTATTTGTATATGTATTGCTATTGAAAGAGAGTGTATGGCCCTTTCTATTCTCTGCCCCGGTGGGTCAGACTGTTGATACAATGTAAGACAAAGCAGCTGATTAAAGGAGAACTAAACCCTAAAAATGAATATGGCTAAAAATGACATATTTTATATACTGAATGTATTGCACCAGCCTAAAGTCTCAGCTTCTCAATGATGTGCCTTCAGCAATGATCCAGGACTTAAAACTTGTCACAGGGGGTCACCATTTTGGAAAATGTCTGTGACACTCACATGCTCAGTGGGCTCTGAGCAGCTATTGAGAAGCTAAGCTTAGGGGTCGTCACTAATTATCCATCAGAAAATGAGGTTGGCCTGTAATATAAGCTGATGTTACAGGGCTGATTATTAAATTCTGATGCTAGTTGCACTGGTTTCTGTGCTGCCATGTAGTAATTATCTGTATTTATTACTAATCAGCCTTATATTGTGACATTTCTATTCTATGTGTACTGTATATTGTGAGTGGTTCCTAAGCTCAGTAAGTGACAGCAGCACAGAGCATGTGCAGTGAATCAGCAGAAAAGAAGATGGGGAGCTACTGGGGCATCTTTGGAGACACAGATCTTTACTGCTAAACGGCTGTGCTGCCTTGGGCTGGTACAGAAGCACAAAACATAATGTACAACATTTCTAGCTACTTCTTTAGTTAGGATTTAGTTCTCCTTTAACAGACCTGTCTTTGCTGGGGAACTCCGACTTTTGCAACATTGTTTAAAAAGCTTTCAATAGCAATTTTTTTTTTTACAAATAACTTTAAAAGCACTGAACATTTGAAACAAATGTATTTTGAAAAATTGCATAGAATTATGTTTTCTTTTATTAGGCAGTTTGTTTAGGTTGGGGTTGTCTTGCACATAAGGCCATTCTGAGTTTTTTTTAAGCAGAGGATTTACACAAAACTAAGATAACTGCGTAAATTCATCTGTTCTTACTTATTGAACAGCATTACCTCCAATTTTGCAACAGTTGCTTCTGGCCATCTTCAGCCTTTATTACCTGTTCTGATGAGAACATACGCCCTTTAGGATTTCATCTGTTTTATAATCTAGACAGTGCCGTTGGGCTGTGTTGGAATCTTAAAATATTCAGCATAATTTCTTTTCTTTCTTTTTTATCTTTCTACTAGGTTATTTATTCCAAAATCTGATGTCCTGCAGTTGGTGACATTGCATTATGTTGTCTACGTCATGCTCTCAAAGGTACAGTTTAAGCTTACAACTTCTCTAAGGCATACAAACTTTGCCTGACAATTTCTTTTTAATACCCATTTTATTTTTGTTGTCAATTGACTTGCAAAGATTTCTTCCTTTGATGGAAAATTGCATATGCTATGAGAAAGAGGTCACACAGCTTGGGGCTGTAACTTTTAAAAGGTCATGTGAAATATATAGTGAATAATGTACCCCCTCTTGTAAAATATAAGGATATTATAAGGGAGGAGTTCATGACCATATAAAAACACGAGGCTGAAGGCCAAGTGTTTTTATTCAGGTCATGGAACTCAGAGGTAACTTCTAATATCCTCATATTTTGCAACTTGGGGTACTTTATTATAATACACAAGTTTCAGTGAGTCATGTGTAAGAAATAACATCAGAACTCACCGTTTATAAGGATATAATTTGCAAGATATTCATGGCTTTTGTGTATTATAAATGTATAATGAATAAATCTATTCGATATACAGATATTTGTTAAGGTGATATAACAAAAATCATGTGCCATTTACATTTTGTAGTGCGTTAAGTAAAAGTAAATTTTGCATGTGGAAAAACGACACCCCTACGTTGTTCACTAAATCAGATACCTAACATTAGAATCCGGTTCACCAGATAAGGGGCTAAATATTACAAGATTGTTGGCAAAAGAAGGAAATTGGGATATTATTCCACTCACGAGAAGATCATCTACAAGTGGAGAAGATTGCAGACAACTGCCAACTTGGACAGGCCTGGCCATTCCAGCAAGTTCTTGCAATAAGGATTCAATACACTCACAGTTTGTTGTAAGTTTAAACACTTATTTGTCGGTGCTACCTTCAGTTCACTTGACTCATCTTGAGAATTAACCCGAAATGGAGAAAAAAGAAGATGCACTCATCAAATTCGATGTGCCCAAAGTACCTCCAATATTTTATTGGTGCAAAAAGTACAAAAATCAAACGTTTCAGAGGTCTCACCCTCCCTTTGTGTACTATCACTGACGAAGGGGGCGTTTGATTTTTGTACTCCGCACCAATAAAATATTGGGGTACTTTGGATCCCAGCAAGTTCAGCCTGAGATCAGAATGCAAGATGCTGAAAGAAGTCTATGGGAACCCCAGAATTTCATCACATGACCTACAGTTAACTAGCCTCTACTGATGTCAAAGCGCATGAGTGTATCATTAGAAGAGAGCAACTTTTGAGCCACATTCAAATCTAAAAAAAGTTTTGGGAATCAACACAAGCATGACAAAAGCCCCTGGGTGCCAAATAAGGGTTCTGATTGGCTATCTGACAGTATTGACAACACATGTGTAAAAAAAAAAAAAAAAAAGGTCTCATTAATCGCAGATTTATTCAATGAATTTTTATAAATTTATTTATTCAACCATATTAAATTCATTTGGGATCTCACAATAAAATGACATCACTTTTTATGAATTCATGTATTTTTTATTACGGATGCACTGGACCCACTATTTTGGATTTGGCCGAACCCCCGAATCCGTTACGAAAGATTTGTCCGAAAACCAATCCGAATCCTAATTTGCATTTGCAAATTAGGGGTGGGATAGGGAAAACATTTTTACTTCATTGTTTTGTGACAAAAAGTCATGTGATTTACCTCTCTGGCCCTAATTTGCATATGCAAATTAGGATTCGGATCGGCTGAATCCTGCTGAAAAAGACTGAATCCTGGATTCGGTGCATCCCTATTTTTTACACCATTATTTATAGCTCACAAATTATGCAAATTAATGCTGCTATATACAACTGCTATAAATATTGTTGCATAATGGATAAAATGTTATCCGTTAAATTTCATGTATGTTAAAAAAAAAAAAAAAAGTCCATGTGACTGCACAGTTCATAATTTTAATCCAGAATATCTTTCTGTTCAAATCATGTTTTTGAAGTATCTAAACTCTTGCTTTTTTTCCCAGCAATAGTTCCAATTGGAACCAAAGTAATTTAGACTCTTAATGGTTCCGAATGAAAGCGAAAGACAAGCAGTGGATGGCATTCTTTGCAAAAGCATCTATGTTTGCCGAAAAACTTCTCCCACTTCAAGCGGCTTTGTATTAATGAGCAATAAAGATGGCACTTTTATTCATTGAGTATGGAAGATATAACCGTGTAGTGTCACAATGTTGCCAGTGACCGGAAAACCAATCGGCACTAAACATATCTGAAAAGTAGCAATCCGGTTCAACAGTTGTGCGGACAATTTAACTCACCACGAGTATTGCTGTATACTTAACCGCCTCTCGACGCTCAGTGCTTGTCTAAATTTCCCTTTCTTTCAATTATCCGCCTGCTCAATACCAAATTGCTGGAAAGGGAAGATCACCATAACGTGCTGATATTTTGGGGGGTGTATGCAACCTTTCTACCACCATGCCTCCAAGCGGTTCACCTTTTGCGGCTTCATCAGGGCATGATGATTTCATTTCCTATTCGCCTCTTTAATCTCTGTGCTCAGTGAATTACATATTCATTGCTATAGTAACACATGATGTCAGTGGCAAATTATTTCAATTGCGGCAACTATGTAACCACATTTTATAAACTAAAGTCACACTTATGCTATCATTTTTTATCACATTACATACGCTAGAAATTACATTTACATATGCAGACTCAAATCAAATTTGCAAAAAGCGAGAGGTTGATGCAATAGATCAGTATCCCAAAAAAAAATCAGTTACTACAAAAAAAACTCCAAATTTACAGTCCTCATTTAATCCATTTGGCCATGATGTATTTAGTTCGTAATTCCATCTTAATTCCTTTTTTAGAAGCACTTTATCTATATCACCTCCTCTAATCCCTAATGATACATGCTGTATCCCTATTTTTGGGCAGACTACTGGAGTCTCTATATTTGGCAGAACACCTCACTGCATTAGAAAGAGGCTGCACAAATTAGATCTGCATGGGAGAAACCTTTGCTGTCTAGAAAGAACAGCAGGGCAAGACTAATGTTTTCCTATGAACATCTAGGTAAAGACCAGAACTTCTGGCCTAGACAGATGTCAAAAGTAGTTTATTTGGCCACAGGATCAAAAGACAGTTTAGCGAAAACCAAAAGCAGCATTTGACCAGGAGAACCTGATACACGTATGGGACCCGTTATCCAGAATGCGGGACTTATACACCCACTAGGCTGATTTTTGTTCCAATAAGGATTATATCTTAGTTTGGATCAAGTACAAAGGACTGTTTTATTATTACAGAGAAAAAGGAAATCCTTTTTAAAAATTGATTATTTGAATAAAATGGAATCTATGGGAGACAACCTTTGCATAATTCAGTGTTTTCTGGATAATGGATTTCCAGATAACTGGAAAGACAAGATATTTAAAGAAAAGGGCAAGGTACAAATGTAAATTATTTCCTATAGAAGATAACATACTTCCAACACTTCTGTTTGGGTGAGTGCCTGATGTCTGTTTTTTTTTTTTTTTTTGGCTTCTTCCTTCTGTGAACAGTTTTACCAATATGGGTTTGTATGAAATCTTATATGGCCTGTGAATGTAAGAGTGGTAGGGCACATAGACCGGAAGCCATACCCACAGATATAGGTTATATAATGCACACAAGCCCATAACAGGATCCTCAAATCGGTGCTAATATCATTTTAAATTTTAGAATAGGCCATACACATTCCCCTTATATTTATATGGGGCCATAACTATCAAACTCTTATATCCATGGTTTGATTTACTGACAGATCAGTAAGTACAGAAAGTGAAGAGGGAACAAGTAAAAGAGGACACAGCTCAAGAGATTAATATACATAATTAATTGCTTGTAGTGATTAGGATAATTTTCTGATAATGAAAAACAGAAAATATCACTAATTTGTACTTTCCTGGCTCCAGTGATTACTTCTGATTTTATTATCTGCATCATGAAAAAAAATATATGCTCAGGATATTATGATTAACGTTCCTTGGAGATGATTTTGTGCAGGTACAACGAACAAAATGTTCCAAGGGTGGTTGGTTGAATTAATATGGCTCATTATATTTCTCTTGTACTTGTTCTCTCTCCTTTTTCCAGGCTACTGTCCTTGCTGAACCAGGCACTTCTAAGCTGTAAGGAAGAGGAAAAGCACTTAGAGCAGCAACTCCGGGAATGCAGAGTTCTTTTGGGTCCTTGGTATGTAGCCTGGCACCACAGATGTAAAATGTGTTCTACTCCTGAATTGCTAGAGTATGACTGTTAACACTATCTAAATAAGATGTTATTTTCAGCAATTATTAGGACTAAAGCTTAGCCCTACATGTTAATATCTGGTCGTTTGGTGAGGTTTATCAGATCATAGTGCAAGCCAAGGCAGCCCGATTCCTGTCTTAAAATCAGTCACTTATCTATCGGGAAGGTTTGAAAATCCCTTCAGACAAGAGTTGCATCTGCATAATTATGCATTCATCTCCTGAATAGATTTTCATACCTGCCTAACAGATATTGTGGCAGATTTTTCGACCAGAAATCCTATACAGTCGGGACAGACAGGAGGATCCCATACACGGTCTAATAAACTGCAAACTTGGTTTGGAGGGGCCAAATTGTCAGCTTTATATTGGCCTGTGTACAGCTAACTGAAGATGCACTGATGATAGGAAGTACCAAGAGTAGCATGAATCTTTGCCTTACTTGCATCACCCTCAAAAAAGCTGAAAGGGATATACCTAGTGCGTTGTCAGCTTGAGTAAACAGGACTTTAGCAAAACTTGCTTCTGTTTCTTTCACTGTTTTATAACTGTGTCCCCTCTCACATAGTGAGGCACAAAAAATATATGTTAGAAGTAAGCTTTTAAGGGACTCTCTTACATATGAGAGAGAGGTGATTCCTGGTAAAATAAAGTATTCATTCTGAAATTATCCAATTTAGCCACTAGAGGCCACTGTTAGTTTTTGATGGTATCATGTGGCTTCAGAGCAAGCAGTATGGTGACTCTTTATATAGCACCATGCAGAGCTTTACAATACATATTGCACTTTATACAGACTTAACACATTTATGCTGCGCTTTCTCACACACACGTCAAGTTTCATCAGGAGCCAATCAACCAGCCTCTGATTTTGGCATGTGTAAGGGAAATATTTATTTAATCATGCAGTCATAGGAAAAACATACAAACTGCTTGTAGGACTGTCTTCGTCATGCCAGACAAAATCTGGTGAATTACTTATTTTTATCACAGGGCTTAGATGTATATTGATCCGTTTGTGTGAAATGAATGATGCTGAACTAATAACTGTTTTTCTACAGGAAAAAGGAGAAGTGTGAGAATCTGGAGCAGGATGAGAAGGAGGATGTCACTGGAGGTGAGCAGGGAATCCACAGTGCCTTATACTGTTCCTCTTTCTGGAGAAAGAGCAAAGATTTAAGGCATCTTCTGTCTGGATTTGGAATTGGATGTGACTGGAAAAGTCGCCTTTCTGGATCATAGATCTCCCCTTTGATGCCCTAGCACTATAAAATTATATACATTTTCTAGTGACACTTCATATGCAGTTGAGCTCCACTTTATTGCCAAAAGTTCTCTCTTCTTTGTGGTCTCTGGAGTATGTAGTTAGGGCAAGGTTTCTTGTTCATGTGCTTTTCACATCTCGGCTGAAAGGAAAGGGGAAGTTTTACCTGAACACAATAGTGCCTTCTTTTTGTCAGACATTATCACCACCCTCAGAGACTAGAGGCAAATGTATCATAGACCTTTAAGGACTGTATTGATTTAATCTTCTAGATATTTCTTGAATATAAAGGTCAATTATGATATTTCGAGTGAAGCTATGACAGGTGCTGTCATAGATAGCTGACAGGTACAACTATATTCTCCTGTATCTTTGTTATAGGTGAAGAGGTTACCCTATCAAAATGTAGCACCTATATTTTATAATATTAGAAGACCAACCTGTGTTCCTCCTTTGTTAAACTGTAATCCCCTGCATCAAGGTCAGCAAAAATCAGTCGATAATGTTTAGAATGGTAATTTAACCTCAGATGGGGGCCTGAATATCAATATATGCCCAGTAATGGCCAATTTTTAAAGACTGCCAAGGTATTAAGCTTCAAATTAACTAGCAGAAATGTCTGTAGCAGCTGGTATCTATTCACACTGGGTTCCAGTTTCTATGCAATCAGCTCGTCTGTATGCTTTCATCAAAAATTGCACAGGAATTGAAGAGATTTACAGCTTGATTAGGTGTGTTATTTAATTGAGTAGGAAATGCACACAGAATCTAAATGCTGGCCCTGATTGCAGCACCATATGTACACTAAAGATATTCAGTAATTTAATTCTTATTCAAGATAAAGGTTTTATTTTCTCCATTTTTCATAATACTTCTATCCTTGGGTTGTAGCCGAGGGTATTGAATGGTTAATGTGTGCTTCGTGCACAATCGTTTATTTACACTTTCCTTATTTTTTTCCCCTGTACCAATTTAAGGCAATAATCCCCTTCTTAGTGGAAAATTATAATTCCAGACCATGCTTCACCAGCTTAATCACAAATTGATGTTCTGTTCAGCTCTTTGCAAAAACAGGACCATTACACTTGGATGCAACACAATTGACATATATAGAATATTTTATCTGAAATATTTTTTTTTTAAAAAAGCTTTATTTTTACAATTTAGAGAGAGGAATAAGGTGTAGAAAGGAATGGGAAAGAGATAGTGGTCTCAAGGGCCATAGATGTAGGGGCTGAATAGTACGTATATCCATGCCCATATGTTTACTGCGTAAGAGAGTAGCCATACATTTGCTCCAAACCAGGCTCTCTACTGTCACAGTGTTATACCTGCCAGAAAAAAGTCTTTAAAGGGATTCTGTCATGATTTTTATGAGTGCACCCTGTAGATTTTTCATTTTTTTGTTTGTTTTGTAAGATGGTGTCAGACGAACGAGCTGTACTGTGCATTGTTTGGATAGTAAGGCAAGATTGTTTCAGAAGAAAGAGCAGTAACACCCACTAATGTAAGGCCCTGGAATAGAGTGGTATATAATGTTGGGCGCCATTGAGAGTGATAGATATTTATTCTATATATATACAGTATATATCATGCTTTTATATCTCTGTCAGTATCTATGGAGAACTCATAACCGTTTAAATAGGCAGGGGAAACTGGTTCTGTTTGCAGATTATTCTGTGATCTCATTAATTACTGTGCATTCACGAGAAAAAACATTTTCAATAAGCCCCACTTATGAATGAAATATATTTTCCCTTTAAGGAAGCTGTGTTATTAAACAAGCCAGTAGGGCGCCTAGCCTCTCTGACAATGCTAATGAAACCCGTTCCTTTTCAGCAGAACATCGACATATTGTGCTCTACGCATCAGGACTCTTAACAACTGATCCCATTCTCCTGCTTGCTACAGTAATGAATATTTAGATTAACATGTTAATGTATGCTAATTCCTTTCCCGCTGATGAGTCCTTTTCCTCTATGTGGTATTTGTGAGTGGAGTGAGCTATCAGCACTGTCCTCTCTACATAGAGGCCTCCGTCTTAGAAGTGGCTCTGTCGTGTAATTGTGCTTAAAAATTAATTAATATGCCCTTGAGAAACATTATTCAATGTATATTTAATGAAAACCTATCACGTAACTGAAAACACTAGGAACTGTTGCCCATCTAGGGTCTTTTACAATGTGTATTTAAAATTAAGTCTTACAGGAAAATCAAATTTGTTTATAAGATGTTTCATTCTGTTTATTTTCCTTTAAACCGGAAACGAGATGCAAGATGATATTGTTTTTTGTGCATAGACTTCCTATTGAATTCAGTTTTATTTGTTCTTTTTCGAGGATGCTTTCATATTGCTTGCATTGGTTAAGGTACCGCTTAAAACCCTCTGTAAAACAACAGTAATTTACCACTAAAGCTGGCCATACATACAGAGATCCGCTCGTTTGTTGAGGTTATATCTAAAAAAGAGCCAGTGTCCTAGGCACGTTAACAGAAAAACAAAATATAGGGTAATATTGTTTTTTTAAACAATAATACCCTATTTTTTTTTTTGCCTGTCGTGCCTTTTTTTGCCTGTCTTTTTTTTTTTTTCTTTTTTTTTTAAATTTATTTATTTTTTTAGATATTAAGTTTTGGGCTTAAAATGATACAAGTGCTAGCTGTATACACAATTGGATCTTGGGACTATACTTTTATGACACTTTGGTGAGGTTGCCAAACAAGCGGATCTCTTCTCGATATGCTCGCCTTAAAGTGGGCGATATTGGGCTAATCGTAATCACAACGAGGAGAATACAGGCAGTCTGATTGAGGATCGATCCAACAGGATTTTTAAACTTGCCCGATCGACATCTGGCTGACTTCAGGCCAGATATTAATCAGGGAAGCCCGTCTAAGGGCCCCATACACTGCCCAATAAACTAATCTGTTAGAAGCATAAATCTGCTCTTCTCTGGGGGCCTTTAGGGGTGTTCGGATAACCATTGCCACCCAAGACCTTCGATGGTTGCTTTAGATGTGCTGCCTTGCTTCCCATCATCTGAATAGGAAGTTATTTATTCAACGGCTGGGGGGTTTGTCACCACATTTTTCCAACAAAGTGTCATTGTCATACAGTTGTGCATAAACTGTTAGTCTGCAGTAGACTGAAGTGCCCATGGTTATATGGCTGTCCTCTCTGACTCCATATTTGGCTTATAACACCGTAGTTGAGCATATGGCTTATTTGGCCAACAAAATTTCCTTTTGTGAATGATCTGCTCTGGTGCAGTTATGTCATTTTTATTATTCAAAATTATCACAGTTGGGGCGAACACATGGGTTTATCATCAATCACTGAAAGCTAACTGACTCATGATACTTTTATAGCAATGTTCATTTACCTGCATTACCGAAATGGGCAAAATGTGTGTTAGGTGTATCTTTGATGATGGAGTAATTGTTCAGTCTGAGCAGGAGTAGTGTTGGAATTATGTCTTTCTATTTCAGACAGTGCTCCATCAGAGAAGGAGATGCAGGAGGTGGAACTGCTTAATAAAGCTCTAGAGAAAGCCCTGAGGGTGCGAGGCACCAGCAGTTCAGAAACAAGTGCGGTCAAAATGCCATCAAGTGCTCAAAGGACACAGAGCCACCCAACTATTGTAGAGAAGCCTGCCAAGCAACCTAGTAAAACTGTAGATCTACGCACAAAGTCAGCGGCTTATCGCTTGAATCCTCCATACAGGACTAATCCAGAGAAAAAAAGGGTTTGTGGATCCGGAAGGGCAACTTCTAATGGCAAATCTGTGCTCTTGGCAAGTTCAGCTCCGCCTGGAAGAACAAACGACAATAACACTAAGTCAGAATCTAAAGAAGAATTGAAAACAGGCAAAAATATGATTGGATCGTCTATTGGTGATTCTTCTCTACCTGCTCCCTCAGAGAACCTAGGGGACACAGAGCCGTGTTATGTTAAACTAAAGCATATAGGGTAAGACTCGAGGGTACATACTGACAGTGTACTTATGGGCATGATAAATGCAAGAGTAAGAGAACACAAAATATATATATATATATATATATATATATATATATATATATATATATATATATATATATATATATATATATATATATATATATATATATATATATATATATATATATATTTATATATATATATATATATATACTTAAGTGAATAATTCTTCCATGAAACTTGAGAGAGACACACATTCTCTCTCTCTCTCTCTCTCTCTCTCTCTCTCTCTCTCTCTCTCTCTCTCTCTCTTTGGAAGTTGGAAATTCTGAGGATTTAATCTGATTTGGCCAAGTTGCAGCCTAGTATATATATAATTTTTTTTTTTTGGTACCCTCCATGTTTGTGTTTTGGACATCTATATACCATTACCGAATAGGGTTAGAAAGTTGGTTGACCACCATTATTCAGATACATAATGCCAGCCTATTAAAATAGGTAGACAGAGGTTTACTGTGTCTTTCTTTTTGACAGACAGAGGGTATATTCTATGTACATTTTACGTGCAAAAATGTGCCTATGCCTTATGCCTAACAGTACCTGCTCTCTTGCACACATGCCTCTTCCACATTTCCAGTGCCTGATTGGAACAGGGCTTTAGGTAAACACAGGAATAGGGAATATAACTGATAACATTAACAGCAAATGTTCATAACGCACCAGTCTTTCTCCTCCCTTAGGAAATCATTTAAATGAGCCGCTAATTCTCCTTTTAACAGTACAATTACATTTGGGACAAAGTGAATTGGGAAGAATGCAAATACTATAGCAGAGAACACATTCAAGGAAACAACCAATAGCACAAATCTTATAAGGAATCTATATTTTAACAGAGCATCTTTGAAGCTGCCAATGGAGTATCGGCGGGAGTACACTAGAAATAATAAGTAAGTGGATATGTAAAACTAATGTTAAATATAGTAGGGAGAATTGAAATTGTAATTGTTGCTAAACCTACCCATGTAAATATATTTTGTATTTCATTTCAAACTAATCCTATTTATATTATGTATAGTATTTATTGGTCTGATACCAAGAGTACCAAAGCTTTGTGGCAGTATATTTGCATGCCCCCAGTCTCCCGCGGAGCACTCGATCTACTTAGAGGTTGCATTTGTTTTTGTTTTTAAATCACTTTGAACTCCATTAGCTAAAGGAATAAGATCTGTCACTTAGGGGCAGATTCACTAAGGGTCGAATTTCGAAGTTAAAAATACTTCGAAATTCGACCCTCGAATTGAAATCCTTCGACTTCGAATATCGAAGTCGAAGGATTTAGCGCTAATCCTGCGATCGAACGATTAAATCCTTCGAATCGAACGATTCGAAGGATTTTAATCCAATGATCGAAGGAAAATCCTTCGACCAAAAAAAGGTTAGCAAACCTATGGGGACCTTCCCCATAGGCTAACATTGACTTCGGTAGCTTTTAGCTGCCGAAGTAGGGGGTCGAAGTTTTTTTTTAAAGGGAAAGTACTTCGACTATCGAATGGTCGAATAGTCGAACGATTTTTACTTCGATTCGTTCGATTTCGTTCGAATTCGAACGAATTTAACCAATTCGATGGTCGAAGTACCCAAAAAATACTTCGAAATTCAAATTTTTTTCATTCGAATCCTTCACTCGAGCTTAGTGAATCGGCCCCTTAGTGTGTGATCTTTTTACTGAAAAGGATAAAAAGTAAAATCAGATGGGAAAAACTCTGCAACTGCAAATCTTTTTACGGTAATTACTGACCATGACAGGGCTAAAGCTGAAGAAATACAAAGTTACTAGTGGTCATAGTATACCATTCCATTGCTTTTCCCCTGTACTTCACGTTTTACTATCATTGGAGAAAAAACTGGAAGGTGAACCGGTAGGACTAATTTCCCTTTTATTATATGTACCACCATGTAAAGCCAAAGAAGGGAGAGACTTAAGCAAATCCAATGACAAAAAGCAGAATTGTTTCCCTTAGCAGAAAGAAGATGGAGACAGAAGTTTAGGGAGGGTTGCCTGGTAACTGCACACTATAACCACTACATTAATTTATATATTCTACAGATTGTGGGAAAAATTCTACGAGATTCAGAACATCATTTCTTCACCACAGCCATTGCTTATGGAGATGTTACAAGAGACCGTATCCTTTGACTACTGTCTGGCATGATTCTTCCGCTTAGTTATTTTTCTGGGCTAGTCTTTTTCAAATCCACCCTTATAACCCCCTAATAGGTGATATTATAGGTATAATTCTTTACACTCAGGCTATTTTGGCTCATAAAAAGTGCTGGTGATTGAGTCTGGAAAAAATGTCTGGTTTATTACATGCTCTGCGTAGGACCCCCCTGCTCTGCTTCTTTCCTGTAAGCCAAGGGTGCCCAAAAGGTAGATTGGGATCTACCAGTAGACCTTTAGCTGGTGATCAGTATATCTCAAAACACTGTCAACAAACAGCTTGTCTAAATCACCCTCCTATGCCTGCGATCAAAAGAATGAATCTAGACTTTGAAATACAGACACGTGCCCTGAAGCCCAGCATTATTGTTCTATATACCAGCCCTTTTCCCAACTGCAGACCATTAAGGATATGAATGTTTTGTTTGTGTGGTGCATTAACTCTCTGATGACCTTTTGGTACAGGTATGGGACCTGTTATCCAAAATGCTCAGGACCTGGGGATTTCCAGATAACATATCTTTCCTTAGTTTGGATCTTCATACCTTAAGTCTACTAGAAAATCATGTAAACATTAAATAAACCAAATAGGCTGGTTTTGCTTTTAGTAAAAGGATTAATTATATCTTAGTTTGGATCAAGTACAACTTGTTTTATTATTACAGATAAAAAGGAAATCCCTCCTTACTATAAGTAGAGCTGGTACAACTACAAGGAAGCAATGCACACGTTTAGGTTATGTTTATAGAAGTTCTTTATTAGCAAGTTAGTAAAGCAAAATTACAAAACAAATAACCATACAAACATGGAATGGCAATGTAATATATAGATGACTACTGTTAACATCAAGTGATATACCAGTTGTAATCTATGTATTTGTTATCACAACCTGCATGCTTACCATGTCTGAGTACATTATTTAAATAAAGCTTTGTTAAAAAAAAAAAAAGGAAATCCTTTTTTATATTTTCGATTATTTGGATAAAATTAAATCTATCGGAGATGGCCTTTCCGTATTGTGGAGCTTTCTTTTCGGCAAGAAATCTCCTCTTCTTCGGGGAGATTAATCTCCTCATGAGGCGACTTTGGAAAATGAATAGCTCCGAGTGCCATCCCCCGAATCTGCCTGTGTGCCCCGACCCTTATCTAGAAAGCTCCACAATACGGAAAGGCCATCTCCGATAGATTTAATTTTATCCAAATAATCCAAAATATAAAATTCGGGGAGATTAGTTGCCCCGAAGATAAGGATATTTGTCGCCGGGCGACTAATCTCCCCAAATCTGCATGTGTGCCCTGCCCCTAACAGTTTTCCGGATAACGGATCCCATACCTGTATCTGGGACCCTCCTACCTGTTGGCGTTGTAGTTTTGCAACATCTTAAAGGCCGTTGGCTTTCCATTCCTTTTATGACCTCTTTCCTGGTGACTGTAAATTGTGCTGTCTCCCTTTTCTGTTCGTATTTGCACATTCTCCTTAATTGCTTCAGTTTGTTGCAGGCTCCCCAAGGCAGAGTCTCGCTGAGTTGGAAGAAGAGACACTACGGCTGAAAATGGCTGTCACCAGCATACAACAGAGGATAGACATCACTGAAAAATGGCCTGCAGCTGGTAAGGGAAAAAAATAAAGCTGCTAATTAGGATTACAGCTAAAGTGAATCTTAACTATTCATGAATATGACTTCCAATCTGTGAAACGTTATTACAAAGGTTAATAAAGGAGACCAGTGACCCTTTGTGGTGCTTAGGAGGAGAATGCGGGGTTCATAATAATTAAAAATTGCGGGGTTCATAATAATTAAAAAACAGCCCATGTATGACATTAGCTTTGACCCTTCTCCGTGTTTGGGCTGTGTACTTTCCATATCTCCCAGTGCGTGTCACTCTAACCATTCTTCATTTCTTTGTCAGTCCCTTTAGAAAGGGCGTTCTTTTTCTTCTTTCCCTCCCTCTCTTTATTGCTGATATAACCTAGCTGGTCTGGTGTCTGCCGTGCTGTCACTGAGACAGAAGGGTTCTGAGTCACCCTGTCTATCCCAGCTCTGCCGCAGCTTGCCAAGCTTTTAGCACTCCAAGGCACAATCACTCATGACCGCTTATGTTATTAGAAGAATCATCAGATATTCAATCTAATCTAATATGTTTGTTATAAGATTTCCACACCCTAGTGTTTATGAAGTATGCCCCTTGGCATACTCCAGCTGCGGGCAGTTAGCTTCCCCAGTGTCATTAGCATGAACAAATTGCAAGTGTGTTCTATAATTAAAGTAGGCTAGCTGAGAGCACTGATTGCTGGGGCCTGCTTGCTATACAGCACCCATGTGCAGACAAGTCGGTGGCATGTTTATTCCCTTTGCCCCATGCTCAGGTCTTCCTGACCTTGATGCAAATTTTTTTCTCTCTACAGTGGCAGAATGGCATTGGGAAGGAGCTGTAACTGCACAATACTGTACTGGGGTGGTCCAATCTGCTGTCTGTAGCTGTTGTTGAACTACAGATCTCCGCTTCCCTGAAAGACTAGAACAGCCCTGTCACAATACTGTTGTGTACAATACTGTTTTTCGCCAGAGAAAAAATTTGCCTGACGTTCGTGTACGAAGCAACGCTAGCGTCTATCTCCTTCGCTAGCGAAGTGACGCCTGTGCCATTAGGAAATCACAGAAGTTCCAAAATGACGTCACACTGGCGAATTTTCGCTAGCGTTGTCGCTTTGCACTTTAGGGAGTCTGCCCCTATGTGTACTGTATATTGTGAGTCGGTCCCAAAGCACAGTAAGTGACAGCAGCACAGAGCATGTTCAGTGAATCAGCAGAAAAGAAGGGGAGCTACTGGGGCATCTTTGGAGACACAGATCTTTACCGCTAAAGGCATGTGGTTGCCTTGGGCTGGTACAGAAACCCAAAACATCATGTACAACATTTCTAGCTACTTCTTTAGTTAAGCTGTACATCTCCTTTAAGTGCTTTGTATGAGAAAACTGACCAATAAAGTTTTTGATCTGTTTGTCACCAGGTTCTCGTCATTGGTTAAACTACCGTGCACTCATGAGCTTGGAGGTTCTGCAAGAGGAGTTGGCCCAAGACCTTTTGGCTCTACGTCTCCTCAAGCAAGGTAAGTTGCCTACACAGTGGATCCTTACTTGTGTCTGTTCTCTGATATAACAGTTACTTGTCAGTAGTAATTTTATTATCAAATCAGAAGCTAGTACAGTAAATGTAATAAATGAGGGGTTATGTCAGGTAGGCCTAGGTTAAGCTGCAGGGAACTCTGCACCCATTATCAAGGAAATGAAGACATTTTGTGCATTGTTACCAAAACAGGGCTTGTTTGTCCTTATATTGCAATAAATTGAAGCTGGCCATCTACGTCGGTCATCCCTGGTCTGGCCAGTCCTACGATTACTTCTGATTCATTATACGTTTTTACAGGAACTACGTTTTACCTGCACCATTGCTTTCTAAAGTTAATACTCCCAAATAGGTGCCCTTTTATTGGCCATCACTAGGATCACTAACTGTATCTGGGGAATGATAGGAGCTACAACATGGAGCCGGCCACTGCTCCTGTTCATTCCCTACATGCCCGGTGGTGGCCAATAAAAAGAGTAATTAGCTACAAGTTTTTAACCTTGAAATCAAGCAAGTTGTTAGTAACACTTAATGCCTGTGTAAAAAAAAAAAAAAAGTATAACGAAGTAGTAGAATGAATCTGGTTAAAATGAGAGTAGGACTGGCCAGAAACTGGATTACTTTGACTTAGTTGACCAGCTTGAATCTCTTCTAATATATGGATAAGCGATCCCTTTTTAAAGGGGAAGACATTAATGCCCTTGATAATGGGTTGCAGTTCTTTGTATGAATTTTGTGATCACACCCTTATTGCGCCCCCCTAATGGTTTAACATGGTTTAGTGGTAAACGCAACTTTCTTTTTTTCCTATAAGCTCCAAGGAACTGTCTGATCTTCTGGTAGCCTTTAGCTATTCCCTGTGCCTCAGGTAGTCTCTATGGCATGGGTCCCCAGGCAGCGGCTCGGGAGCAACATGTTAACTCGCCAACCCCTTGGATGTTGCTCCCAGTTGCCTTAAAGCAGGTGCTTCTTTTTCAATTCCTGTCTTAGAGGCAAGTTTTGTTGCATAAAAACCAGATGTAATGCCAAACAGAGTCTCCTGTAGGCCCTTATTTTGCACCACCCATAAACCTTTTTCATTCTTGCGTTGTTCCCAAACTCTTTTTACAACTGAATGTTGCTCACGGGTAAAAATATAAAGGTTGGGGACCCCCGCTCTATGGGATGTTAACTTTCTCTGAGTGCTCCTCAATTTAATTGTTTTAAGCCATTTTAACCCTTAATCTGCCACAGATCATGCTTGTAGTCAAGTAACCTACTGGAAATAGCTGCAGGTTTTATGTTTTTGGTTGTAGGTTAGTCTAGGTGAATCTTTTGTTGCTAGCTAATGAGTGATTCACATAGCACAGTTGGCAGGAAAAAAAGTTCAAGCTGTTTTTGACTGTGGATCCTGGGATTTGGGGCCCTTAGGCTAAGCAGAACAGATGCTGTGCTGGTGGCAGAGAATTAATTGAATATGCATATTGCTACTTTCTCCAGATTCTGATGTTGTTCTGATGGCCATAGGGAAGCATCTGCTTGTCTCCAGCTCAGCAGAGCTTTCTAAGACCCCTGCCAGGGCATGCTTGCAGTAATCCATAGCAACAAATCAGAGAATTGCTTTAATCACCGTATCTGCAGTAGAAAAGCAGAAAGATAATTGCTGATTGGTTTCTCTGGGTAACGGCACTTGGGCAAATCCGGCCTGGTGTTAGTAAATGGGACTCTCTGTAGAATAATTTATAAATGTACACTGTTAATACCTTATTATTATTATTATTATTATTATTCGAGACAAAAATAATATGCATTGTCTTGAAATTATTGTATTTCGGGGGGGGGTTCCTTTAGTTGTCTAGTGGTCATGTAACTGTCTCTACTTACCTGTCTGGCAAAATTATAACAGTACAGTCTTAATTAATCACTGGGGATTCAGATATAAAAGTGATATTGCAGCAATGGTCTTAAGGCTCAGTGTTGTGTTTTTTTTATTATTATTATGGCTACCTTTACATCACAGCCGCAAGAAAATAAGCTAAAACTGAAAAGAAATACCCCATAGTTAGTGAACCACAATGACCTATGTTAATTTACCCATTCTTACTTAAATATAACAATTATCCTATCCTTTTTTTATTTACAGATGTAGAGCAATATCTAAAGTGGGATGAAGGAAGCCATGCTGGTACCATACCACTAAAGCCTAGATGTTGCCCCGCCTCTGTACGTCTGGCTCCTCCTCTTCTTGTATACAACCAGTTTCAAGAGCTTTCCCAACTGACCCGGTGCAGGCTCCGCATTCTGGAGCTGCAACAGAAGATCTATTTACAGAAGGTTTATACATTACTCTGATCTCTAGGCTATTTCATGTTGTGGCTGTACTATCACTCTTTCTTGCAGTCATATTCTTTAGCTTGCAGTCTCTTTTGTTCTTCATGTTCAAGTGTAATCCATTCTTTCATCCACTTAATCACTATCTCATCATATTCTCGTCTTATCTTTCCCTAGTGACTTGCCCTCCCTTGCTTTGTGCTTTCGTTCTCTGGTTCGAGGTCTTTGAATTTCTTGTAACTCGCTCGCCTACCACTCACACCCCAGTCTCTTTGGCTTCCCCATATGTTCCCACACTCTCAGCCTTCTCATGTTGAATTATCAAAGCAAGATAGAATTTTTTCCCTCTGTTGCCTCTCTTATACTCTCGCTGTTTCCGATCTACTTATTTCTCTTTATCTCTGTGTCTGTTTTATCGTTTTTAACAGGCTGTCTCATTTGCTTTCTCATTACTAATTCCTTTTGGTTAATGGCATATTATTTTTTTCCAGGCCTCAAGTGCAGATGTATCCACTTTGTTCATGTTAATGACATTTAATTGCGTAGTGCCACCTTGGCTCTGTAAATGAGGCATTAATCTAAAGCTGTGATCTATCCCAGGTGCTGAGTGCGGAGCTGCTTTCCGAGGCTGATTCATGCTGTCACGATGCCCCAGAATCCTGGATGCTCTTCAGAGCCATTTACACACAGCTGTGTGAGGGGGGAGATAGATTCCCTGTGCTCGTTCGTGAAGACAACTGAACAAGATCAGGTGCACGTATACACTCGGCCCATGGATGACTAGTAAAAGTGTAATTTCCTTGACCGCCTATATACAAATCTTTCTCATTTCATGCTGAGGTCTGTGGGTTCATTATACCCCTTTTTAAAAAAAAATGAAGCTTCTGATGGACTGACAGGACCAGTAACACCAAAAAATTAAAATAATGCCAACTAAAACCAGTAGGGTTACCACCTTTTCTAAAAAATAAAAAAAAAACGGCCTTCCTATATATTTATCTTTTTTTCCCTAATACTGATATTGGGATCAGCCATCGTTTTTACCGGCCAGGTCTGTAAAATACCGGCCAGGCCTGTAAAATACCGGCCAGGCCTGTAAAATACCGGCCAGGCCTGTAAAATACCGGCCAGGCCTGTAAAATACCGGCCAGGCCTGTAAAATACCGGCCAGGCCTGTAAAATACCGGCCAGGCCTGTAAAATACCAGCCTGGTGGCAACCCTTTATACCAGTCATTTTGATGTAGTTTTTGTTTCTTAATATAGAAGTCCCAGTTTTTATTTCAACATGTCGGCTCCGTAGTGTTCAGACATCTTTTCTCTGGGGTTAATTGTATGTAATGCAAGTTTTTAAAATAACATGCCCCCAAAAGGCCTTTGGCGACAGGGGCAGCTATTTATAACTAAGAGAACCACACTTTCTAGATGATATGATATTCCGCATTTTCACTAAGTGAACTTTATATCGAAAAGAATTTTGAGCATTTTCATTTCTGGCGCAACTGCTCCTTGACGAAATAATCTCGTAAGAGCTGGTCTTTAGAATATGTTTGATTATGAATCGATATATCTGTATATAAACATAGATAGATCTATATTTAAATCAATCCAACGAAACTAACGCGTTTCGTGACCCAAACACTGGGCACTTCCTCAGAGAGAACTCTGAGGAAGTGCCCAGTGTTTGGGGCACGAAACGCGTTAGTTTTCCGCACTCCCACTGCTGCTATACCACAATGTATGTTTAAATAAAGCCGAATATTGATATTATTCTTACCGCCTCCCGTGGATATGTCTACCTGCGCTGCCAGCGGATAATTGGTTGGATGTATTGGAGTACTCGGTTGAGAGTTACCGAGATACCGCGATAGCTGCGGTGGACGAGGGAGAGAGTAAGGAGTGGGGAGAGCTCCGCCATCGAATCCTCTTTTGTTATCGGTGTCAGACGCTATATTTAAATCAAGTTGATGAAACACTGAACAAAATGTATATAATGCTGTAAATTAAAAACATGTATGTGATAATTTTTCATTTGAAATACATGAAAACCAATGGGGAAAAAAACCACACTGTCTGCTAGCACTATCTGTAGCCCTTGAAGACGCACTTTGTCCTTGTATTATAATTGTGTTGCTTATGGATTCAGGTGCCTTTACATACATACCTGCTGTCACAGGTTTTTATTTAATGCTGACCTAGAACAATCACAGACTGGTAACTGTCTATATTTTGAACATCATCTTAACATTGAGATTGGAGCATGGATACAGCCATTTTGGACACACGAACACACACACAAACGAACACACACACGTACGTTTGCTGAAGACCCTAACTAGAATACCCTGGAATGGTCCATACTTTTGTTTCAAAGAGATTGGCAAAAACATGCATGCTGGTTGATCAGCCCTAGTTTTAAACTGTTGAATTAGTCACAAGTCTCCAACATTATATTTGGCTTTTAAAGGAGTTGTTCACCTTGAAATTAACTTTTAGTATGTAGATAGAAGATAATATTCTGAGACAGTTTGCAATTGGTTTTCATTTTTTATTGTGGTTTTGGAGTTATTTAGCTTTTTATTCAGCAGCTCTCCAGTTTGCAATTTCAGCAATCTGGTTGCTACGGTCCGAATTACCCTAGCAACGATGCATTGATTTGAATAAGAGACTGGAATAGGAGAGGCCTGAATAGAAAAAAATTGTAGTAAAAAGTAGCAATGATAATACATTTGGAGCCTTACAAAGAATGTTTTTTTATATGGAGTCAGTGACTCGTATTTGAAAACTGGAAAGTTTTAAAAGAAGGTGGCAAATAATTCAAAGACTATAAAAAAACAAAAAAAAAACAAAGCCCAATTGAAAATTTGCTTAGAATCAGCCATTCTTTAACATACTAAAAATTAACTTAAAGCTGAACCACCTCTTTGAAGGACAAGGAAAGTTAAACGAAATAAGTAGTCTAGAAACGTTGTTCATTATTTTTTGCGCTTCTGTACCAGCCCAAGGCAACCACAGCCATTTAGCAGTAAATATCTGTGTCTCCAAAGATGCCCCAGTAGCTCCCCATCTTCTTTTCTGCTGATTCACTGCACATGCTCTGTACTGTTGTCACTTACTAAGCTTAGGGACTGACTCAAAATATACAGTACACATAGAATAGAAATGTCACAATATAAGGCTGATTAGTAATTAATACAGATAATTACTACATGGCAGCATAGAAACCAGTGCAATTAGCATCAGAATTTAATAATCAGTCCTGTAGCATCAGCTTATATTACAGGCCAACCTTATTTTCTGCTTGATAATTAGTGACGACCCCTAAGCTTAGCTTCTCAACAGCTGCTCAGAGCCCACTGAGCATGTGAGTGTCACAGACATTTTCCAAGATGGTGACCCCCTGTGACAAGTTTGAAGTCCTGGATCATTGCTGCTATTGACAAGCTGAAACTTTAGGCTGGTGCAATACGTTCACTATATAAAACATGGCATTTTAAGGGTTTAGTTCTCTAAGTGCTATGGCACTTCAGGCATTTTCATTGGTGGTCTAATAATGGTCATGAAAATGCGATCAAATTATTGTGAATTCCTTACAGAAATGCAGTTAATAGCCGTCCATACACATGCGGCAATGCTCAAAATGTATTGTGGCTAAGCTCGGATACTGTGACACTCAGGTCAGGGTACCATCCGTGCACTTAAAAAATTGGTACTTAAATGTATTGACTGTGTTTAAAGGGCTCTTGAACATTAATTGCACCAGTGGAGCGTTTACAAAAACGCTGTCACTAAGGTAAATAAATTGGCAGAAAGCATAAATCGTATGTATTGATTCAGCGATACAGCCCTTTTACCCTTCACACTAGCACATTGAGGAGGAGCACACACACGTTGCTCTCAAGCACCGACATAATCAAGGATAACTTTTATCGACCCCTCTTTCTATGGTAAATGATTGAAAGCTTAGCCCTTCTTGTATGTCTTCCAAGAACAATGCTATTTCTTTGTCACTCTTAACCTCCACTCAATCTCCCTGCATATGCCAAGCTGGAAGCTGGCGGCCATAACGTAGCAACCTGCGTACATCCAGGGATTTCACCGTCTAACTTACAGCAGAGAGCTTCTTAATGGAGCAATGCTCTGCCCTTTCTCTGCCTGTAAGAAGCTCAGCAGATCAATAAAGTGCAAATCTCTTGAGGCAGACAAAGCTGTTCTACCTCTTTTTGTGACTAAAAAAATGCCAAGAGGTTCTGTATCGATAACTCGGGAGCGAACATGATGGTGGTAACACTGGGGCGATTGCCACAAACTAAAAGCTGAGTGGTGCATTATAACAGGGTTCACGATTCATTATTTTTAAAAGGTGATGGACGAGTGTCCCCAAACTTACTATATTACTATGTGTGTTAATGCCTTGTTGGCATTGTAGGTACAACATGTTACAGAAGACCCTGATAAAAAGGCTGGATGTTGTTAAAGGGGATACTGTCCTGGGGGGAAAATTTTTTTTTCAAAATGCATCAGTTAATAGTGCTGCTCCAGCAGAATTCTGCACTGAAATCCGTTTCCCAAAAGAGCAAGCTGTTTTTTTTTTTTTATATTTCATTTTGAAATCAGACATAGGGCTAGACATGTTGTCCGTTTCCCATCGGTCCCTAGCCATGTGACTTGTGCTCTGATAACCTTCAGTTAGAGTCCTGCAGCGGGCTGGGTATCCATGGGTTACCCCAAAAACCTGCGGAACCCTGCAGGTTGCAGATAGAAGCTTTGGGAGCGGGTATAGACGTGTGTCGGCAATCATGTCATGTCCGGTTTACAACCACAGCACTTCCTGTTTTACTCCTTTTTTTCTGATCATGCCAACTTCTTATGATGTCACGTCCGGTTTACAATGACAGCACTTCCTGTTTCTTGATGGTCCGCGGGTTGCGGATAAGGTACTTGCGGGTCCAGTCAGGTAACGGGTCCAATCGGTTAAGTATGCGGTTCCGTGCAGGACTCTCCCTTCAGTCACTCTTTACTTCTCTACTGCAGCAGCAGCCTAACAACAGAACAATGAGAAGGTAACCAGATAGCAGCTCCCTAACACAAGATAACAGCTCCCTGGCAGATCTAAGAACAACACTCAATAGTAAAAACCAAGTGCCACTGTGACACATTCAGTTACATTGAGTAGGAGAAACAACAGGCTGCCAGAAAGCAGTTCCATCCTACAGTGCTGGCTCTTTCTGAAAGCACGTGACCAGGCAAAATGACCTAAGATGGCGCCTACACACCAATATTACAACTAAAAAAATACTTGTTGGTTCAGGAGTAAAATTTTATATTGTAGAGTGAATTATTTGCAGTGTAAACAGTGTAATTTAGAAATGAAAATCATAACAGAATCCCTTTAAGTTAAAGGAATAGTTCAGTGTGAAAATAAAATCTGTGTAAATAGATAGGCTGTGCAAAATAAAAAATGTTTCTAATATAGTTTGCCAAAAATGTAATATATAAAGGCTGGAGTGACTGGATGTGTAACATAATAGCCAGAACACTACTTCCTGCTTTTCAGCTCTATAACTCTGAGTTAGTCAGCGACTTGAAGGGGGGCCACATGGTACATTTCTGTTCAGTGAGTTTGCAATTGATCCTCAGCATTCAGCTCAGATTCAAAAGCAACAGAAATGACCCATGTGCCCCCCCCTCAAGTCTCTGATTGGTTACTGCCTGGTAACCAGGGTAACCAGTCAGTGTAAACCAAGGGGCAAATTCACTAAGCGCCGAACCCTAGCGTTACTTTGCTAGCGTTTGTCATTTTCATTACTGCGCAAATTCACTAACGAACGCTGGCGTAGTTTCGCTAGTGTTACTTCGCACCCTTACGCCTGGCGAAGTTTCGCTAGCGACGTAACTACGCAAATTCACTAACTTGCGCAGTGTACTGAACGCTACCTTTTACGCTAGACTTCCTTCGCCACCTCAGACCTGGCGAAGCGCAATAGAGTAGATAGGGATTGTTTCAAAAAAAGTCAAAGTCCCAAAAAACGCTGGCGTGTTTTCTACATTATGGGTGATAGGCTGAAAAAGATCGAAAAAAAAATTTGGGGCTCCCCTCCTTCCCCCCTACATTTCCTGACTCATGGCAACTTACCTAGACAGTGGGCACATGTGTAGGGCAAAATAAAATTTTTATTTGATGATTTGAAGGTTTTCTAGGCATTTGTAGTGCAGATACGTATTCCTCCATTGAAATTTGAATTTGGCGCCGTATGCAAATTAGCCTTCGCTAGCGTAACTTCGCTTTACATAGCGAATCAATGCTAGCGCAACTTCGCAACCTTACGCTACCCCTGTGCGCAACTTCGGATTTTAGTGAATTTGCGGAGTGCTGGCGAAACTACGCCTGGCGAAGTGCGGCGAAGTTGCGCCTGCCACAACTTCGAATCTTAGTGAATTTGCCCCCAAGAGAAAGCAGGAAGTAGTGTTCAGACTGACATGTTATACATCAAATCACTCCAGGCTTTATACATTACATTTTTGGCTAACTAACTATATTAGAAACATTTTTTATTTTGCACATCTATTTACCCAGTTTTTTTATTTTTACACTGAACAATTCCTTTAAGACCCAGAGAAAGAGAGAAATTTTCTGTATAGTTCTTTAATATGGCTGCACCAGTCAGCAGTAGATGTGCCACCTAAGTGCTAAAGGAGATTGGTTTGGGATGCAGGGAGATATATATTTAAATGAAATTGCAGTTGTAATCTATGGGGAAATCTGCAATGGAAGCTGAAGGTTTTCCTTGCGGAATGAGAAGTAGAGCTTTTCTTCCTGTTTAACGACAAATCAAGACTTTGGTGGTTTCTAATTGCAAGATATAAATTCTCCTCGGCAGTCCTCCAGCAGAAGATTATGGAGATAGCGGCAGATCAGCAACTGTAACTCAAGGTTCGCCCAGGCAACAGTCGTATTTAATGGAGCGGATCATTATGCTTTTCACTTCAGCTTTGTAAAGTGATTTTTTTTTTCTTTAGTTCTCATGGAGAAGATTACCAAAAAATACCAAACCGAAAGTGCATTTTTATTGTCACTTGTGCAGGTGAGAGCTTCCAAGCCAACCTGTGGGACTTATTAGTGCAGAATATATATTGTGAGATATGTTCCTATTCCGCTAAATACCCTGGAAAGTTCTGTACTGAATTTCTCACTCTTCAACTGAACATTTTGATTTGTTTGCATATTCCTGGAATCATTATGCTGAAAATAATAGTCGCATAACAATGGAAATTCAAAATCACAGGGGCAGGGTTATCATGCCCTGACATTTGGTAAAACTTTGTAAAAACTACATCATACTGTTCCCATTTTATTAATTATTTGTATTTAGGTGCTGGAACCTACAACGTGTGCCAGTTTTCCTGCATTGGCTCAGGGAAGTCCTGTGATTTCTATGGTACCCTATATACTTATGGTACCCTATATACTTTATCTTTGGTTTGAGTGTTAGTTGCTCAATGGTCCAGTGGGGCATTTTACTATCTTCTTGTCTTACTATAAATAATATACTGGGCTCCCTTTGGATATTACTCTAATAGGAGCTCCGTGTTGCATCAGTTGACTTGTGTTCAAATGTCATTTATGATGCTCTATTTTCTGGAACATCTGCATGAACACCAATGCAGCTCATGCTTTAATTATGAAACAGACATATTTTGGGCTGGGATGGAAACTGTAAGGAAATCTTACCTGGCGTCCCAAGATGGTGGCGTCTTCCATGTGGTTCCACCTGGTCGCAGCTCGGTGACATCACGCCAGCGTCAAATGCGTCAGATTGGTCGCCAGCGTCAAAAACGCATCACTGCGTCTAATTTTGGCACCAAAGGAGGCCTATAAAAGACGCTGAGACACTGCTCACCTTAAAGGTTCTTCCTTGTGAGTTCATGGGTGTGCTTCTAGCGTTATAATCTTGACTCTGTGTATTGATCCTTGCCTGTTCCTGTTTACTGAACCCTTGCTGCCTGAACCGATAATATTGCCTGGACTTGACCACTCTCTTTCTAAATCCTTGCCTGTACCTCGATCTGTTGGACTGGTGCTTCCTCCTAGGTCCACTACTCCTGTCTGAGCCTTCGGGCCCCTTACAGAAACATGCACTGTAGCAGCAGGCAACATTTCTCCAGTGCGTGCTATTAAACTGGAATCCTAGGTAAGACCATGGACAATTTTTTTTGCCCTTTGCATAAGGTTAGTAATTGAGCCCTATGTTATGCCAAATAAATCAAAGTTCTAGTACAGGTATAGTATCCGTTATCCAGAAAGCTCGGAATTACAGGAGGGCCAACTCCCATAGGCTTAAGTTTAATCAAACTATCCAGATTTTTTTAAAAATGATTTACTTTTTCTCTGTATTAATAAAACAGTATCTTGCCCTTGATACCAATTAAGATGTAGTTAATCCTTATTGGAAGCAAAAGATCAAATTGGGTTGATTTAATGTTTACGGTTTATGGTCAGGGCTGTATTTGCGTCCATTGTCCCCCTAGGTATCGGATGTAAACACGCTCCCTACGCCGTGTGCGATGATGTCACGCAATGTATTCAGCGGAAGTGACGTCAGCATGCCGTTCGCGTGACGTCACTTCCGCATTCTTCCTCAGCCCCCCTACCCCTCCGCTCCGTCACCGGATTTCCTATGGAGATCTGTGGCAGAGGGTGGGTAGGTTTTTAAAAAAAAAAAAAAAAAAAATAGGCACACAAGGGCCGCCCCCAAAACCGTGCCGCCCTAGGCACAGGCCCTTAAGGGCCTATATGTAAATACAGCCCTGGGTATGGTAATCCAAATTATGGAAAGATCCCTTAACTGGGAAACCCCAGGTCCCAAGCATTCTGGATAATAAGACCCATACCTGTAACAGATATGGCTTCTCATTAAATAAGACCAACAAACCAATATAAAGATGTAAAATTATCAGGGTGTGTATGGCAGTTTCTTTGGATCAGTATGGGATCTGTTATTGAGAATGCTCGGGACCTGGGGTTTTCTGAATATGGAATCTTTCCGACAATAGCATGTCTACCCAAAAATTATTTAGACATTAAATGAACCCAATAGAATTTTTTGGATCAAGCACAAGCTCCTGTTTTATTATTTTATAGAATAAAAAGGAAATCCTTTTTTTTAAAAATGTGAATTAAAATGAAACCTCAATTTTACATCCCATGATTTTAAGTTTCCCCTCATTGTACATTGTTGTTTTCTGGTCCCACCTATATATTATGCATAATACATTTCCCTGATTTTACATTTTCCTGGATTTTACACCAATTTTTTCTGGTCCCCCTGAAAAACATAAAATGGGGGTTCTTCTGTATTTGATTCAAATTGAGTCTGTGGGATATAGCCTTTCTGTAATTTGGAGCTTTCTGGGTCAAGGGTTTCCAGAAAACGGTTCCCATACCTTTACAGGAGCAGTGTAACTGACAATAGAGAGCCTCATACGTGACCAATTATCGAAAATATGTTTGCAGGACTTCAAGTGAAACAAGTTTACTCTATAGAGCACCATTTTAAAAAGTACTTTCCATGAGACTGTGCCAGATGTAGCCATCAGGGGGTAGCAGTCAGGTCTGGACCCCGAGGAAAACTTAAATTAAAATGGGATTTGGTGGGGTGCATTCTTAACGGAGATATGATAGTTTCAATAAAAAAATTGTATAGTAACGTTGTATTCCTCCCACTCCTGTGAATTACATGAGCCATTGAGTCAAGTTTTTTTTATTAAGTCAGTTTATCATACTTCCCTCTTTACACTAGAGACACCAAGATATTTTATATGCATTATGTTGAGGGGGGGGGGGTTGCCTTCTCCATGGCAGTGACTATTACACAGGCTGCTGTCAAAAGAGGCATCTGCACATCCTTTATGTAGGAAGGAATTGTATAGAACATGTTTGTCAAAAAAGGGATGTACGTCATTTGAGGATGAA
Source organism: Xenopus laevis (assembly GCF_017654675.1). Lineage (NCBI taxonomy): Eukaryota > Metazoa > Chordata > Amphibia > Anura > Pipidae > Xenopus > Xenopus laevis. The sequence continues at coordinate 114,626,018 of NC_054387.1, read as the reverse complement.
ATCATTCAAAACAAAAAAAAAAAAAACCAGGCTTGCTATTTATGTGCGGCTTGTGAATTCTGGTTTTCCATGTGCAAGATGAATGAACTTCGTGATGCCCGCCTGGTACCGGCAATTACACTCAAAGCAGATGGCTGCACTTTAAATATACCAGTAATTCTAAAAATAACAGATTCGATGTCATAGCTTGCAGATACAGTATGTTCCCCCTATAGCTTGGCTGTGACTGTCAACGGAGAGATAGGAGTCTCATTAGCATAGCACTGGATGTTTTATATACGCACAGGTTTCTTGATTTCATCGAAGCCTGTTTTTTCATGCTGTGATTAGACCACGACTGTCCTTATGGGAAAAATGCAGATGGTAGCATCATGTTGTGGGGATACTGTTCAGCAGCAGCTACTGCGAAACTTGTCAGGGCAAAGATGGCAAAAAACAAACCCAAGGCAGGTCTAGAAGAAACTTGTTTAGGTCTGCAAGAGAACATAGACCATGCCAGAAGTTCAGCTTCCAGCAAAATATTGACCCTAAACGCAAAGGGGGAGAAGGCCACACATCCTTGATCTACAACCAAGAACCTAATAGCTTAGTAGGGCACAGTCAAGACCTCAATATGATTGAAAATCTGGTCAGGGCAAAGATGGCACAAGCCAGGTCTAGAAGAAACTTGTTTAGGTCTGCAAGAGAACACAGTCCTTGCCAGAAGTTCAGCTTCCAGCAAAATATTGACCCTAAACGCAAAGTGGGTTGTAGATCCTCGATCTACAACCAAGAACCTAATAGCTTAGTAGGGCACAGTCCAGATCTCAATATGATTGAGAATCTGTAGCAAGAACAGAGAGAAGCAGTGAAAAATAATAAGATTTTAGGCTGACTTGATCTTGTCTCTGTTTCCCTAGGAGCTACATGAAACATTTTGACCATCAAGGACCTTTCAGGCTCTAACTCGAATTTGGAATAGGCCCAGGATTTTCAAGTACACAGAGGCCCAAACTCCCCCGCCCCCCACCAACTCAATAAATAATGACTGGCTATGGCATCTTACAGCAGCCCCTCTAGCATTTACCAGAATCTACAGATTGCCAGTCTGGGGTTGCTCTCAAGGAGGATCATTGTAGGTATTGTGCCATTCTCCTTCTATAGTAACTTCTTCCAAACATATCATGGCCATTGCCTGTCTTAGAATATTCAGATTCAAATAAATAAGAAGCTGTTATAGGGACTGAAGCGGGTAGAGGTTCATTTTTACAAATTGGGCCGGAAATAGGGATTGGCAGAAGAGGCACATACCTGGGGGCCCCGCATGTACCTCTTACATCTATTCCGCCCTAGTCCGGACCCTCTTCCCCAAAATAAAGACTGTATGTTGCCATCCAGCACCCCTGTTCAAAGTCACTGTGTGAACAAGCAAGTGCATGAGTGACTTCCCATGGGGCAAGGCTTATTCTGGGAGGGGTGGCTATATACTGTATGCCAAAGATATCTACCAAATTAAACCCAAATTAAATTGAGTCCCAAAACATATAGCGCTACATGATTTACAAAGATTGCATGGATAAAAAAAAACCTTGTACATATTCTTTCTCTTGGGGGCAGACCTAGTAGAAAAATCATGTAGATTAGATGTAAACTTTTTAAAAGTTTTACTACTGGGGTCAGTTTTTAAATTCAGGACACTATAAATGTGATTCAATGAATGCGATCAAAATACTGAAGTGCCCTTGTGCCCTCCAGTACATGGGTAAAACTAATAGGAAGTTGAAGCGGAGCACATTAATTCTTAAAGCACTCTTTATCAGAACACTTCTTGGAGAAACATAATAAAAAATGTTCAGCAGGATTACGTTGGTTTGGTATTGAAATACTTTGTGGAGGGTCTAGTGGAAGATATTTTAAAATGAGAAAGTTGGTGGATTTATTGGTTAAAATATAATGAATACGAATTTAGAATTTTTTTATGCTTGGTAGTAAGCTGTGAAGAAGAATGCTACACTATGGGGCAGATTTACATAGGGTCGAATATCGAGGGTAATATCGAAGTCGAAGGATTTACCGCAATTAGTTCGATCAAACGAAAACTATTAAATCCTTCTAATCTAACGATTCGAAGGATTTTAATCCATCGATCAAACGATTTTTCTTCGACCAAAAAAAGCTTAGAAAGCCTATAGGGACTTTCCCCATAGGCTAACATTGAGGTTCGGTAGGTTTTAGGTGGCGAAGTAGGAGATCGAAGTTTTTTTAAAGAGACAGTACTTCGACTATCGAATGGTCGAATAGTCAAACGATTTTTAGTTTGAAGTCGAAGGTCGAAGTAGCCAATTCGATGGTCGAAGTAGCCAAAAAAATCATTCGAAGTTTTTTTTATTCTATTCCTTCACTCGAACTAAGTAAATGTGCCCCTATATATTTTTCTAATTGCTTTTTTCAAAATTTGCTCGCACTTGGAGCTCTCCAACCTATTTTCTAGAACTTGCAAGTTTAAAAATAGTAGGCCAGCTTAAAATTGTTTTTTTTTTGTATGGTGAAAAAGCAGTATAGCAAGGCATTTTGCAAATGGTCTTCATTTTTTATATTTTGTTGTGCAGCTGTTAGACTTAAAACTTTCAACTGCAATGTGGCTGCTAGAGCTTAATTACCCTAGTAACCAGGCAGCAGTAAGGCTTTCACTGAAGAATATGAATAGTAGAGGACCTGAATAGAAATATAAGCAATAAAAAAAAGCTTAATGATAAAGCTGAAGCTTTATCATTTTCAAATAGCAGTACTGTAAATAGGGTTGCCACTTTTTCTGGAAAAAAATACTGGCCTTTCTATATATTTATAATTTTTCCCTATTAATAACATTGGGATCAACCATCATTTTTACCAGCCAGGCCGGTAAAATACCGGCCAGGTGGCAACCCCAACTGTAAATGTATTTTATTTCACTTGGGGCACCCAGAACAACATTATGGTAAAATATCAAGGTAAATATATTTTTTTTTTTACTGTCTTTGAATGGGACTGGGGGACAGATTGGCAGCCACCTAGTGATGTTATATAGTTATTATCCAGGGCATTATACATTAATGGAGTATTTGAATATTCCATGATCCCGCTCACCACCTCCAACTTTCTGTACCTTTTTATTCAGTCACCTGTAAAGCAGTAAAAAATGTTTTGTTCAGGAGTGGAAAATGTTAGATCAGCAAATTCATAGCTCACCTTGTAAAAACCCATCAATGAGATCTTCGACCCTCCCTTCCCGTCCTCAGGAGCTGTAGACAGAGTCCTGAGTGAGCTGATCATTCTGCGGGCGTCTGTATATGGCAAATGTTCCTGCTGTAGGGCTACTCAACTGATCCTTGTCGGATAAGGCAGACTAAGGGTTTTTATCTTTTATCTGCTCAGAACTGTAAGCTGAAGCATTGGCTTGAGCGTTAGTACCAAAAGGCAGTAGTGTGCCTATTCCTTTAGGTGACAATATATTTTCCTGCACCATATTTTGGAGCATCTCTGTTGTGTGATTGATAAGAGAGGCAGGAGCAAGCAGGTTTGGCATAGGGTGCCAGTGACCCACCAGGAACTGTTGACCCACAGCTCCACTCTCCAAACTATTTTCCTTTACCATCTCTGTTCTCATAGTCTCCTGTTTCCATACTATCTTCTATTTATCCTCATTGGGTAAGCTGGAAGGCACACTGGAAGTTTTTTTGGCTCACACTGGGCAGGATGCCAGTGGAGGATCATAAAGTAGGCAATCTGGCTTGCGTAATTTTCAGAGATTTCCATCCTTTTTCACTGGACCAATTAGCAGACTTTTGTGCAGGCTCCCGAAATCGAACGCCTCTAACTGTTAACTTTTTCAGCCAGAATAATATGGTACAGGGATGTGTTGCAGGGCCACAGTTGCCTCAAATTTACCTTTACAATTACGCATACAATAGAGCTGTGGCTCCCTCTATTGGTGCCTGGAGCCATACCTTGTGGGGGGCTCAGCCTGAAGACCAGTTTGGAAAAAATGATTTTTGGAGAATGCATATTTGGATCCTTTATATGTTTCTGGAACCCCAGTATGCGTCCAGGGGGAGATTTGGTTTGAACCATTGATTGCAGCCTTAGATATTTTTGGAACTATGGCTGAATGGTGGTTGCATTTTTTATAAGGGCTTAACCCCACCATGATTGTGGATACAACTCATCATAGATTTATGGTGTCAAGTCAAGTCAAGTGGATTTTATTTTCATTTCAGCCATATACAGTAAATAAAGTACATAGTACAGTAAATAAAGTACATAGTACAGTAAATAAAGTACATAGTAGAATGGAAATGGCGTTCCTCCAGAACCCCCCGGTGCTATACAACAACTCTAGTCCACGGTCATGATGGGCAAAGTGGACATTTCAGTTCCTTATGAATATATTCAGTTCAGTCCTTGGGAGTTGAGATACCTGATGGCTTGTGGAAATAGACTATTTCGCATTCTGGAAGTCAGTGCTCGAATACTGCGGTACCTTTTACAGGATGGCAAGAGGGTAAAGAGATAATGTGCAGGGTGGGTGCTATCCCTGACAATGCTGGTAGCCTTTTCCATAATGGCAGGAAGCGAGACCCCAATGATCTTTTCCGCTGTCCTCACCCCCCGCTGCAGGATCTTGCGATCTGATACAGAGCAGTTTCCATACCAGGTAGTGATGTAGCTGCACAAAATGCTTTCAATAGACCCTCTGTAGAAGATAGTGAGAATGGGTGGTGGAAGGTGGGCTTTTTTCAGCTTTCACAGAAAGTAGAGACGCTGCTGTGCTTTCTGCACTATAGAGCTGGTGTTAAGGGACCAGGAGAGGTTCTCTGCCAGATGTACCCCAAGGAATTTGGTGCTCTTGACAATTTCCACCGGAGATCCGTCAATGTACAGTGGAGAATGATCCCCACGTGTTCTCCTGAAGTCAACAACTATTTCCTTTGTTTTGTTTGGATTCATAGACAGATTATTGACTTTGCACCAGTACATTAGCCATTCTACCTCTTGTCTATATGCTGACTCGTTGTTCTTGCTGATGAGACCTACTACGGTTGTATCATCAGCGAACTTGATGATGTGATTGGATCCATGACTTGCCACACAGTCATGAGTCAGCAGTGTGAACAGCAGTGGACTAAGCACACAACCTTGGGGAGCTCTCGTGCTCAGTGTGATGGTACTGGAGGTGTTTTTTCCCATTCGGACTACCTGAGGTCTCTTGGTCAGGAAGTACAGGATACAGTTGCCGATAGAGATGTTCAGGCCCAGCATGCTCAGCTTAACACTCAAGTGCTGATGAATGATTGTATTGAATGCTGAGCTGAAGTCTATGAACGGCATAAGTACATATGTGTATTTATGTGTATTTATGAGGCAAGATGGGCATCAATTTTTCTATTGACAACAAAAAGCTTACCTGCTCTTACCTGCTCTCACCTGCTCTCCTATGGAGCAACTTTGGAGTAAATTTAAGGGGAACTTCCCACACTGTAACACAGGAGTATGGTTTCTCAAGCATGTTCATCAGTAGCTTCATAGAAGCTTGGGTCAGTGAAGCAAAAGGAAAATATTTACATACAGTATTCAGCTCTTAATCTCTTCATGTGACAAATCCAGGCAAAATAACAACAATCGTATAGTGGCCCTTTATTAAATCTTCTCCATAGCATAGAATGGGTATCAGATTCTCTTTGTGGTAGAGTCCTGCAGCGGGTCGGGGACCCGCGGGTTACCTGCACAAACCTGCTATACCCTGCGGGTTGCGAGTAGAAGTTCCGGGTATAGATGCGGGTTGGGCTGCGAGTCTTCTCAATATAGATTTTTATTCCTTTTTTCTGAGCACGCCTACTACCAATGATGTCACTTCCGGTTTACAATGACAGCGCTTCCTGTTTTACTCCTTTTTTTTCCGATCACACCTACTTCTGATGATGTCACTTCTGGTTTACAATGACAGCACTTTCTGATTCATGATGGTCAGCAGGTCCGGGTTGCAGGTAAGGTACTTGCGGGTCGGGTAGCGGGTAAGAATGCGGATTGCAGGTTGTGGGTACAGGTCAGGTACGGGTTCCAAAAAATGGACCCGCGCAGGACTCTACTTGTTGGTGTAATGTTCATTTAACATTCATTCCATTCTCTTATTTAAGTCTTTCACCCTGTTGATTGTTTTGGTAGTCAGAGCATTATTAAAGCTGTGAGCAAAGCTGCATTGCCTAGATATTTAGTTTCCAGTGCCTCATACAGATTATGACAGCCATTATGCACGCTTTCATTCCCAGTAAGACACTTATTAGCATTATTGAGTATCTTTAATTATCTAATGGGAAGGTAAGAGTGGAGAGATTTATAGCATGCTGCTCAACTGACATAGGCCCGGGGGGGACCAAATTATCAAGCATCCCTAGTTCAGCCCATTAGTGCACATGCTTAGATGTACCTTTGCCTTGATTTAATAATCAATTTTAATTTACACAGCATTAGATACTGTGTATTTAGTCATTTCAGAAACATGCTTATCAACCCTGCAGCTTCATTAGGGAATAGGCCAAAGTGAAATAGTCATATAACCTAAGCTCAGGTTACAAAAAGCTGACACGAAGAGAGGGCAAGGCCCTTCTGATGTCTCTTCTTCAGGAATGGAGTATTGCATATTATCACATTTGTTATCCCAAAACTCAGAAAGACGCCGTCTTCTGCCTATAACAGCTGTCTTTCACATCGGGAGGAGCCTTTCACTACTCGGATGCCGTCAGGACTTAAAGTGAGAGAACCAAGGAGAGAGTTTTGGGCAGCGGGTTCAGACTGGGAGTCAAAATAGGCCCAGACATTTTAAGTACACAGAGGCCCAAACACCTCCCCACCAGCCCACTAAATAGTGACTGTCTAAGGCAAATTATAGCAGCCCCTCTGGAATTTGCCAGAACCCACAGATTGCCAGTCCGGGCCTGTTGGGCAGGCTATGGAACCGGAACATGTGGCAGGAGTAAGGGGGTTAGAGCAAATTGTAGTTGAGAAAACAGGCCAGGGTCAAAAGCCAATCTGATGCAGTTGATTACAGAATCAGGACCCGGAAGAGTAGTCAGTAAACAGGCAATGGTCAAGGACAGGGAAGGGTCTAGGAACAGGAGCAGTAAATCAAACCAAATTTGCACCTAGTAACTATCCAACTATAGACCTACATTGGGCAAGGGAAAAAAGTGTGGTGCCAATCGCAATAAAATCAGAATAGGGGCACCAAGCAAGATGATGCACATGCCAAAACCAACAGGACACATGTACCAAATCTTAGGGCAGCGTCTCTGGGCGTCTCTGGGCACCTCACTAGACCACCAGGTACCGTTACACATATATCTAAACTAGTCTGGAACAGCATACATACCCATGGCATGTTAGTTCTCTGGTAGTGTACAGTATGATTAAATTGAAAGTGGGTATAGCCATTTGCCTTAAATATATTTTCCCTGAATTAAATGATGAGGGGATGGGGCAAGGCAACGACTCATGCAGAACACTGCTTCTCCTCAAATAATGTACCATGTTCATTTTCCACTATAGCAGCTGTAAACAAATACTTTTCATTACTGCATAAAGGAGAATGAAAGCCATAGTACCAAATTTTAGGGCAACCTCCGGGATTGTCATAACTTACCTGATATCCCGGGCCGGTGTGTCTGTTGGCAGAAAACTGCACCAGTCCTGGGCACTTGTAGTTTTGTGCCAACAACGACACCGGCCCGGGTATACGGTAAATCATTACAATTCTTGGGGCGGTGCCCTAACAATTGGCATAGGAACTTCTTTAATTGGAGGCAAATAACAGAAGAAACCCAATAGACAGGTAGGATACATGCCTTTAATTTCTCATGATTTACCAAACAGCACTGCTGTTCATGACTCCAAGAAAGAAAGTGCCCAGTAGAGCAGTAATTGCCAATTACTCCCATGGTTCCTGCAGTTACTTGCACTGAATTACTTAGTTCTCTGGGGAAACTATACCCAAAGCCCCATATACTGTATTGCCTGCCTGGAATAATATGCATAAAGCACTGGCATTACAGGCTGCAGATTGAATTATAAATAAATTCAGAACAAATTACCATTGCCCCCTCCACTAGTGAAATAATCTGTGATTGTATAGGAATACTAAGGGCAGGAAGCCAGTGTGAAATACAGCACATTATACATAATGGGGATAGTTATGAATGGCTGGCCATATTTATTAACATTTTCCAAGAGTACTCAGCTTGGAAAATGGTCCGTCCTGGGCTTGTTGCTTGTCAAACGTACATTAAGAAAAGTAGCGTGTAGTACTGTGACAGCTGTTAGAGCAGAGAATAGGAAATTGCATGTAAAGTGCAATGCATTATAGTATCAAGCACACGGATAATGTTTAACTCCCTGTGTGTTCTACACAAAGTAATCCCGCAATGGTACACCATAAGGAACTGGATAAAGGGACAACATGAATCAAGGGAGACATTAGCGGATGAAACTTTGATTTGCTGGGGGGAAGTTGTTCAGCCATGGGTTGTGTTAAGGGGGTTACAAATCCCAGTGACCAGTGTTCCCCAATCAGTGGCTCATGAGTAATATGTTGCTCATCAACACCTTGAATGTTGCTCCCAGTGGTCTCAAAGCAGGTGATTATTTTTGAATTCCAGGCTAGTTTTAGTTGCCAAAAAACTAGGTGTACTGCCAAACAGAACCTCCTGTAGACTGCCAGTCCACAGAATCCCCAATGCTCAATCACAGCCTTCAATTAGCGCCCCCAGGCAATGCTTCTAAACTGTGTGCGCTTACACAAATTTTGACGCCATTGCGCACACAGAATTTTGTGTGACAACACAAATTATTTTAGTAATTCTGAGCTGAGCACACAGTTTTTAAAAACTGCACAAGTTTAATATGAGTACAAAAAAAAAATTTGTGTACATGGCTGAGAAGGAATTAGAGGGAATATCGCCCCCAGGGTCTTCTTTTTTTTTTTTGCTTGTGTTGCGCTCCAGCTTTTTTTACATTTGTATGTAGCTCACAGGTAAAAAAAGGTTTGGATCCCTGCTCAGAAGTACAATATAATCATGTATCCATATCCCAAAAACCCTATATCCCTAAATAACTACACAGGAGACAAAACTGGAGTTGCCTAGCCATTACCTGACTGCCTATAACCAAATGTTCACAAGTTTCTGAAGTGATCCCTTAACCCAAAAGATTAGACCTGTCTAGTTTACACTAGATGAGAAGGGGGAAAATGCCCAAGCAGAACAGGAATGGCACAGTGATATTGATTGTCCTTAAAGGAGAAGGAAAGTCATCCTGCACTTGGGGTGCCAAATGTTAGTGATTGTATTGACTTACCTGAAACCCCGGGCCGCTGCTCCTATCAGCAGAAAACTGCACCGGCCCAGGGTTATACCGGTGAGCACCACAGAGCGATCCTCTTCCGGCGTCTTCATTCTTCAAATTTCCTGGGGCAAACCCATGCGCAGTAGAATGAAATAGCCAACTTTTTCGTTTAAATTCAGCTTTTCGTTCTACTGCGCATGCGCAGCCGTGCAAAGTAATCGGTAGACGGAAGAGGAATGCTCCGTGATGCTCACTGGTATAACCCCGGGCCGGTGCAGTTTTCTACTGATAGGACCAGCCCAGGGTTTCAGGTAAGTCAATACAATCACTTGGGGGTGACTCACATTTGGCACCCTGAGTGCAGGAGGACTTTCCTTCTCCTTTAAAACTACCTGTTAGACCTGTGGTTGTTGAACTTCTTGAGTTCAATCCCCCCCTTCAAGGTCTGGGCTCCCCTCCATTTAGCCACAGTGACAAGACCATCACAGCCAGAATATCCAAAATTTCACCATAATTGGTCTTCAGGCCCCCCATTACTGCTCCAGGTCCAACACAGGGGCCACCTTTACAGTTCGGGAAACACTGTGGAGACAGGGGAGTTGAATTCACTGTGGAGATGGAAATGAACGGACAGGCGGCTCTGCAGAGGAGAAAGCTTCTCCAGTGTGTGAAGAGCAGTGTGGTAAGAATTTATCAATCCCAGGCTTCTGCCACAGTATTGTAATCGGCCACGTACACTGCTGATCAATTACCTGATCAATCAGAAGGCTGACGACGGCAACTTCTGCATGACAAATTGCCCTCCTTGCACGTGAACTTGAGGAATAAAGGAAATGCGTGATTGTCATAACAAGTGTGCGACACAGGGATGCATCTGTAGAAGCTCTCCAGGTTTAGCTGATGAATTTTTTATTTGAAGTTTACTTTTTTAATGATTTATGATAAACATAAATTTAGGTAAAAATTCAATACCAATTCCGCGGGGGTTTTTTTGCACAAATTTTCTTGAAGACCCACAGCTCTTCTGTCTTGCAGCTTGTGTTGCTCCCTAATTTTTATGTCTGAATGACACACAATTTAAGTTACGGATAGGGGACTGGAGGGGGGATGGATACGTGCATGAATACGAAATTCGACATGTGTCTCTGAGGGTCAGTTCTTGATCAAAAGGTGTACATCTGTGCCTTTGACCTACTATGAGTCAAGCCAATCCTTTTGCTCCTTGCTTAAACATTTAAGAAGAATAACCTTTTGCCTAGAAAACTCTAAAACCATGCAGAATAATTCTGCATTATTAGTATTAGTCACCAAATTCCCGTGTAATATAATGTCATTGGGTTATGCCTTTGATGCATAATGTTGCTGCCGGCTAGAGACCTCGGCAATAGGGGGTGGGGGAAGGAGCTGTATTTAATGGACGTGCATTGTAAGGTTCAGAATAAAATAGCAGCCCTCCTATTGTATAATGAAAGATGAAATCCAAAATGATGTTCTCAGTAGGAATCTAATGGTGACGCTTATGAATGAGCACAGAAGATCAAAAGCATTCATCTGTGGAGCTAGGGCCTTCACGATTGTCAGTAGAAAAAAATTCTAACTGTTCCATTTAGCAGAAAGCTTTTCAGGCATAAAGATTCCATTCTATATTTTTTTCTGGAGGTATGGGGTAACATAAGGAGTACCTTGAATCTTGAAAACTAGTAATAAATGAGTCTAATTTTTTTAAAGTCTTGAAAAATAATAAGAAATAAGCATTATTTTACAAGAATAATCCCAGCAGAAAATCACAGCCTCAAAGTCAAAAATCAGAATGGGGTGAAAAACAGGTCTTTGCTCTTGGCAGTTGTAAATGAGAGCAGACCTCCTAGAGAAAAGCAGAGATGGGGTGGGGTGTGCAGTGAGAAAGCTGTAGAAGACACAGGAGGTCTTTGGTGGAGTCTTATGCACAGCTGAAACTGCAAGCTGGGTCCTTTATGAAAGGGGTTCAAGGGTGTAACTACAGAGGAAGCAGACCCTGCAGCTGTAGGGGAACTAGGAGGTATAGGGGCCCCATGAGGCCCTAATTCATATAGAATTTCAATAAATGTTGGTAAAACAGGTCAACCTCTAGACATTTTGCAGGCCTGAAAAATGATTTGCTGTGGGGCCCAGTAATATTTAGTTACCCCACTGAAGGGGTTGTTCACCTTTGAATTAACTTTTAGTATGATTTGTGTTTTTTTTAGTTATTTGGGCTTTTATTCCACAGCTCTCCAGTTTGCAGTTTCAGCAATCTGGTTGCTAGAGTCCAAATTGCCATTGCAACCATGCATTGATCTGGGTAAGAAACCAGAGTAATAAATAGTAACGATAACAATACATGTGTAGCCTTACAGAGCATTTCTTTCTTAGATGGGGTCATTGACCCTTGTTTGAAAGCTGGAAAGAGTCAGAAGAAGGCGACATATTATTAAAATAAAACTATAAAAAGAAAAAAATGAAGACCAATTGAAAAGTTGCTGAGAACTGGCCATTCTATAACATACTAAAAGTTAACTTATAGGTGAAGCACCCCTTTAAGAAACACATGGCCACCAAGAACTGCACATGATTTCAGATTTAACTGGTTCTATTTGCAGCACAGGAAGGGGAAATGCATTGCTTGGCGCAACATGACCCGACTCCCAGCCAACAGATAGCTGACCTCACTTCTAAATATTATGTGCATCAGCTGTTGGTTGACTGGGATGCCTTTCATTCTAACTGCTTACAGTCCTGACCTGGGGGTTAGCTAATTCCTCCACATTGATTTTCTTCTGGTCCAGGAGTCATGGCCTTGAACACATGATGGAGTTTATTATAGGCAATCTAGTGCAGATCAAACACAAGCAACTTCCCTCATGTGCTCGAACCCTTGTATATAAATAACATGTTTCAGTGCTAATGTAAATTTATAAAGCGCCAACATATTCTGCAGCGCTGTGTAATAAATGGCTGTATACACTGAACATACAGATTTACATACAAAATACGTGTTGTGCACAGTATTAGTAATATGTGGTTAACTACAGATGGTGCGTCCACCCAATAAGCGGTGAGTCAGTCCGCTAGAATTATATACAAATATTCCAACAGGGTCGCACTCGTATTCAGTAAAACGTAGCATTTATTTCAAACGCAGTAAAAGCATGTACATACATAGCAACATCAGATTAATTACAATAGTATAATTTCAATTACAATGGCAGATGTATCAAAATATGTTATAGCATATATATCAATACTTACAACTCGCATGGGAAAAATCTCACAAAAATAAGTGCAGGTCAAAATCTCGATTTAACCCTATGGGGGCTAATGTTTTCAGTTTATCAATCCACTGAACTTCAGTTTTTTTCAAAATCAAACTCCGATCGCCCCCTCTTTTTGGTGGAGGGATGTGTTGGATTACCCTAAACGTTAAATCGTCAGATGTGTGTCCCATATCTATGCAATGTCTTGATACAGGTAAAGATCTATTTCTTACATTAATGGTTGATCTATGTTGAGAAAACCTATCTCTAACTTTCTGAGTGGTTTCACCAACATAGATCAACCCACACGGGCAAACCAGCATATAGACCACAAAATTCGTGTCACAGGTATTAAACCCACGTATCTTATATGTTTTCTTATTCTCTGTATCATTGAAATCAGAACCAACCAGTACATATTTACATTGAGCACAGACTTTACATCTAAACATGCCCAGTCTCTTGGGTCCCAAAAAGGTCTCTTTCGTATGGGGTAAACGTACATCGGCATTAACCACTTTGTTGCCTATTGTGGTTCCCCTACTGACATCATTGGTGTTTGTTGAAACTCCGTAATAGAGGGATAGGCCTCTTTTAAAAGGTGCCAATGTTTATACAGTATTGACTTACAATCATTATTATATGCATTGTATTGTGAAACAAAGGCCACTCTCTGATGGTTTCTCCTTATGTGTCTTTTCTGTCCTAGTTTTCTATCTTGTACCTTCTGTATATTTTTTTGTATGATCTCATTTGGATACCCATGGTCAGATAATTTTTTACTCATAGTTTTCAAATCTTCATCTCGAACTTTTGGATCATTTGTGATTCTGCATACCCTTGAGAATTGACTGATAGGTATGGACTTTTTTACACCTATAGGATGATGGCTATCATATAAAAGCAGTTGATTACGGTCTGTAGGCTTTGTATATATACGGGTATTGAAACCTACTTGTGTACGTGAGACCAATACATCTAGGAATGCTACCTCTTGCAGACCTTCAGTCATTGTTAGTTTAATGTCAATATGGGCCTCATTAACTGCATCACGGAAGGCGGACAAGAACTCCAGGTCACCCCGCCATAGGAGGAACACATCATCGATGTACCTCCACCAAGCCAAACAATGGCCAGTGAAGAGTACATTCTGATAAACGTGCACCTCCTCAAACCAGCTCGTAAATGAGTTGGCATATGCCGGGGCGACTCTGGAGCCCATGGCCGTCCCCTGCGTCTGCAGATAATATTTGTCCTGAAACTTGAAATAATTCCTTTGTAATATAAAGCTGAGCATTTCCATAAAGAAGTCAATCTCCACTTTACAATATAATGCACAATTCAATAATATAGTTTTCACTGCCTGCAGAAACAGAGCATGTTTAGATGTAAAGGCTGTGCTCAATGTAAATATGTATTGGTTGGTTCTGATTTCAATGATACAGAGAATAAGAAAACATATAAGATACGTGGGTTTAATACCTGTGACATGAATTTTGTGGTCTATATGCTGGTTTGCCCGTGTGGGTTGATCTATGTTGGTGAAAGTTAGAGATAGGTTTTCTCAACATAGATCAACCATTAATGTAAGAAATAGATCTTTACCTGTATCAAGACATTGCATAGATATGGGACACACATCTGACGATTTAAAGTTTAGGGTAATCCAACACATCCCTCCACCAAAAAGAGGGGGCGATCGGAGTTTGATTTTGAAAAAAACTGAGGTTCAGTGGATTGATAGGCTGAAAACATTAGCCCCAAAGGGTTAAATCGAGATTTTGACCTGCACTTATTTTTGTGAGATTTTTCCCATGCGAGTTGTAAGTATTGATATATATGCTACAACATATTTTGATACAACTGCCATTGTAATTGTAATTATACTATTGTAATTAATCTGATGTTGCTATGTAATAATCCCCATGGTTACTAAGAGGCTGTAGGTGTATCCGCTTCCATGTATGCGCGATATCTTATGATACGCGTATCCATGGCAACCGGCTACGTCACTTCCGACTTCATGCGTTAACATGATTTAAGAAATGGACGTTTCTGTTTGTTGCACCCTGTGGCAGAGCCGTGCTTGAGAAAGGGGACGAGATGTTCCTGAAACGTCGCTATGTATCGACTCTGAACAGACTTTGAACAGATAAGTTGGCTGTATACCACACATGCTTTTACTGCGTTTGAAATAAATGCTACGTTTTACTGAATACGATTGTGACCCTGTTGGAATATTTGTGTATATAAATATGTATATAGACAACCAGTGTTGTTAGTGGAGTACTGCAGGTCTCTGTCGGTCCTTTGTTTTCCAACTTGTTTATTAATGACCTGGAGGTGGACATTGCAAGTATTGTTTCTATTTTTTCAGATTATATAAAATTGTGCAGAACTATAGGTTCCATGCAGGATGCTGCCACTTTGTAGAGAGATTTAACTAAATTGGAAAACTGGGCAGCAAACTGAAAAATTACATTCAATGTTGATGAAGCAAAATGCTAGTTACACACTTAGGGGGTTATTTACTAAACTCCGAATGCAAAAATCACAAAAAAAGTTTTTTTGTTTTTTTTTTTTATATAAAATCAGACTTTTAAAAAATCACAGATTTTTCGGAATTTATTAAAACCTGAGGATGGAAAAGTCTGAATCAGAAATTCCGGCATCTCAGACCTGTCCAGGTTGCATATAAGTCAATGGGAGAAGTCCCAATGATTTTTTGATGTGCGCTGGGTTTTGTGTAATACTCCGAAGTTTTCAGAGTTTTCGGGTTGAAAAAAATGAAAATCGTATTAAAAAATCCGAAAAAAAACAGATTTTTTTTATCGCAAAGAAAATTTTCGGGAAAATGTAACAATAAATAAGCGTAAAAAACCCTAGCGGATTTGATCGGAGTTTGAAGCAGAAAATATTGAGATAAATTTGGACTTTGATAAATAACCCCCTAAGTGGCAGTGTTTTGGGGTTTTATGTTAATTGAGAAGGATCTAGAGTTTTTTGTAGATAACAAGTTGTCTAATTCTGGGCAGTGTCATTTATAAAGCAAATAAAGTTCTGTCTTACATAAAAAAGGGCATTAACTCAAGGGATGAAAACATAATTATGCCTCTTTATAGGTCCCTGGTAAGGCCTCACCTGGAGTATGCAGTGCAGTTTTGGACTCCAGTCCTTAAGAGGGATATAAATGAGCTGGATGGAGAGAGTGCAGAGACTAAGTGCAACTAAACTGGTTAGAGGGACGGAAGACTTAAATTATGAGGGTAGACTGTCAAGGTTGGGGTTGTTTTCTCTGGAAAAAAGGCGCTTGCGAGGGGACATGATTACACTTTACAAGTACATTAGAGGACATTATAGACAAATAGCAGGGGACCTTTTTACCCATAAAGTGGATCACCGTACCAGAGGCCACCCCTTTAGACTAGAAGAAAAGAACTTTCATTTGAAGCAACGTAGAGGGTTCTTCACAGTCAGGACAGTGAGGTTGTGGAATGCACTGCCGGGTGATGTTGTGATGGCTGATTCAGTTTATGCCAGAAACATAACTAGAGGGGGGGGCCCTGGCGCGGGACGCACAGCCGGGACCCCCCGCCCCCCTCCGTACGTCCAGAACCGCCCGGGAATTCGTGGCACGCGAGCTGCCGGGGGGCCCTGAGGGGTGCGGGCCCTGGCCCAATCGCACCCCCTGCTCCCCCGGTAGTTACGCCACTGGTTAATGCCTTTAAGAATGGCTTGGATGATTTTTTGGTCAGACATAATATCAAAGGCTATTGTGATAGTAAATTTACTGTCATTTAGCATAGGTATTGGTCTGTTTAATTTATAGAGTTTATAGATATAGGAATGTGTGTATATATGTGATGTTACTGGGGTTCATTTGGAGGGGTTGTACTTGATGGACTTTTATCCTTTTTCAACCAAAATTATCTATGTAACTATATAAAGGCACAAGGCAGCAATGGGTACTGGGCAAAGTAAGTTAAATATTTATTAGTATAATTACTCTGTAAGTCTGTGACTGTAAATCCCAGTATTCCCTGACAGTCTTTTGTCTGAACTACAATGTCCTGCTGTGGGTGTGGGAGGTGTCTCTTGAGTGGGGGGTAATTCTTTTACATAATAGTAGTAACATTGGAAAGTGATCTGTACAGAGGCAGCAGTACTTTACCTTTAATTAGGTATTTTGAGGAGTGTCATGCAATCTCACACATTTTAATATTAAGTGATGTCCAATAAGATGTATATCATGAACATACACATCAGACAAGGCTTACCTTGTACCTGTTTTGAAGCAGAGCACCCATCAGGATACTGGGAGTTGTAGTTCACATCAGCTGCAGTTTGATACAGAGCAAGCCCAGCAGAACCTGGAACTCCCCAGCGGTTAAACAACAGTGCACTTGGTATGACCAGTGGGGCCAGATACTGTAAGAAATGTATAAGCTTGTCAGCCTGATCTTATTACAATGGAGACAATGCAGTAAAGTAACCTGGTAACCTAATAACCTTTCTGCATCCTTTCCTGCCGCTTGTCTTGAACTTATTCATTATGGAACAATTGTTTTAGACAGAGAAATAAATAAATAAATGAATCAAAAACCTTTCCAAATCTTAGAGCGTGAAGGTGTAAGGTGAGAATGTGAGCTTGGTGTCTGACATCTTAGTTTTAATGTACAGCACTTCAAGTATCACTATAGAAATGAATATAGACATCTCTCTGAATTTTTTCAATTAGCAATCACAAGTGTTACAGAAGAGAAATGAAAGTTGCTAATAGTGTTCATGCTGGAATATAGGGCCCCAGCACTAGCATGTACAGGTATGGGATCTGTTATCTGGAATCCTGTTATGCAGAAAGTTCAGAATTATGGAAAGGCCATCTCCCATAGACTCCATTTTATCCAAATAATCCAAATTTTTAAAATGATTTCTTTTTTCTCTGTAATAATAAAACAGTAGCGTGTACATGATATAAACTAAGATATAATTAATCCTTATTGGAAGCAAAACCAGCCTATTGGGTTTATGTAATGTTTACGTTAGAGTCCTGCAGCGGGTCGGGTACCTGCGGGTTACCCGCAAAAACCTGTGGGTTGCGGGTAGAAGTTCCGGGTGCAGGTATAGACACGGGTCGCTGGTCTGGGTTGCGGATAAGGTACTTGCGGGTTGGGTAGCAGCTCCAAGCAGGTAAGAATGTGGGTTGCGGGCCCGGTTTGCGGATTGCAGGTTGCGGGTACAGGTCAGGTATGGGTTTCCAAAAATGGACCCCCATAGACTACCTTACAAGACTTAAGGTATAAAGAGCCAAATTATGGAAAGAGTCGTTATCCAGAAAATCCCAGGTCCCAAGCATTCTGGATAACAGGTCCCATACCTGTAGTACTAACCTCTGATCCACTACGCCACCCTATAGAAAGAGACTTTATGTAAAGAATCTACCATTCCAGTCGCAGGGGTTAGACCAAATGACGCTTATAGTCGGAAGAAGAAGTTTTTTATTAATCTGTCCCATGGGGTGCCTGGATCATGGGAGAGAAGGTGGGAGTTTTGTTGCTAATAATATTTAAAGCATTTATATATAAATATATACAGTATATTCAATGTATTTATAAATATATACAGTATATTAAATAATATTTAAGAAAGCAGCCTTCTGATGAAAGGGATTAACAGCAGCATTAGTAAAGAGGCTCATGGTGGTAACAACCACCAAGGAACAAGGAAAAGCTTGCTGGGAAAGGATGCATGTAATGTTAAATTGAGGATTAAAGTATAAAGAGGATAAATGTTATTAAAGGATCTTATAATAAGCAACAATATAAGCAGGTATTTTTTATTAAATCTATGAACATTGTTGGCCTTTTTGTGCATTCCACTGAACAGGGCAGGAGCAGGGCCAGAGTTGCCACCTAGCTGGTAAAAATGATGGTTGATCCCAATGTTATTAATAGGGAAAAATGATAAATATATAGGAAGGCTGGTATTTTTTTTCCAGAAAAGGTGGCAACCCTACCGGTGACCAGTGTCCTCCAGCACCCCCTCCCTCCTATAGGATCACACACATGTGCATCTTTTCCATACCAGAGTGCTAAGCACCTACAGTAGCCTTAGTGCTCCAGAATCCAACTACCTGTGTGGCACGCCTTCCCTTCATTTATGCCACCCCTTAATTTATGCTGCCCTAGGTCCGGATTTTTGTGGCCTTGCTGTAAAACCAGGCCTGGACAGGAGAAAACTGCCCCCCATCTTTATCAATTGCGATTGTACCCACGGGAGAGCTCATGGAACACATGTAATGCTAAAGTGTGTTTGTGAGCTGAGAAACCTGTGCCAGTCGTTTTGGCTTATTATACTATATTATGGGAAACTCAGGGCTCATTTATCATTGTGACAGGTTCAAGAGCAACGTGCCCCTTAGGTCCCATTAGTACCCATTCACTTAACCTGCTGCACCTGGGGCAATGACTTCTGTACTCTGCACCTTGTGGTATAGTTTGTGCTGGATACAGGGCACGGCACAGAACACAATGCGACCCTCTACTTACTGGCTGCCACTCCTGACTGATGTGCAAGCTACGGGACACCCAAGATCTGCACCTATGGGCATTAAGCACGGGCAGATTTCAAAGTACAAAAAATATGAGAGGTGCGACATAACCTTTGATTCCATGCCTTATTCTAACTATTCCCTGTCTATACTGCATTACCATGGAGAATGGGTTAAAGGCCTAGCATATCCACTATTCAGGTACACAGAGGCCCAATAAGCCCCCACAGAGGCCCAAACAGCCCCCACCAGCCCACTAAATACTGACTTTCTATGGCACCTTATAGCAGCCCCTCTGGCATTGCCAGAACCCACAGATTGTCCGTCCGGGCCTGGTTGAGGGGATTAGTTCTCCTCCAGTGCAGAAACAAAAACACCAACAATTCCCAGTGAAGATCCCAGGTCCACCTTTAGGGGGCAAAAGACGCACCGATAATATTGCACAAAATTAATACTCATACAATATTTGGTGCGTGTATAGTGGGAGAAGAACTGGGCAGAACGCTTGGATATTGGTCAGCTCGTCGATCAATTTTAATTGGGCACCTTTGAAGGCTCCCAAACATCGGCCATTGTTAATGCTGAATCGTCAGATACAGCAGTGGCGGAACTACCGGGGGAGCAGGGGGTGCGAGCAAACCAGGGCCCGTACCCCCTCAGGGCCCCCCGGCAGCCCGCTCGCAAGTGATATCCGTCGTGTATGGAGGGGGTGGGGCCCGGCTGCGCGTCACGCACCAGGGCCCGCCCCCCTCTAGTTACGGCACTGAGTTACAGGTAGAATACTATTGTATCTATCTGTATATCTGACAATTTAGCACTACACGTATGTACTGAAATGAACGATCTTTCCTGGAAACATCTTTTCCAAAATTGTAAAGTCTATGGCCACCTTTAGTCACTCCCCATTCTGCCCAAACCATTCCCGTCATCCAAAGAGATGCCTCCCATTCTGCCCGGGCCACACACCCCAGCCAGGCTCCCTTCTCAGCCTGTTCAACTATTTTTCAATGACAGTGGGTAAGTCACATTTTGGTGCCAATTCTGACACTTTAAAATGCGAACCAAACATTCTTCTATTGTAGGAGAGCACAACTCATTCTATACACTTGTAATAGCAGCACTCACTGCCCCAGTCCTAGCCCAGGAGAGGTACAGAATGCACTGGGGGGCAGCAACAAGGCTTCATATTAGCTGAATTTATTCAATGTATTGGGACGAGCCTCCATGTTCTGTTTTACACAAACATTGCTTTCTGCATGTCAGTTGTGAAGCTCAGGGACCCGCAGTGGCAGCATTTACAATGGTAACAGCTGCTTTCTCCTATTCCGAGGGCCGTGATGCAGAGAGACAGAATAATGTAATGAAAAGTGCTACAGTGTAATTTTGTGTGATAACATAATATGCTTAACAACATGCAGAGTGAGAATGAATTCAGCCTCATCCCTGTATAATATCATGCAGCGCAATCTAATGACAGCACCAGGAGACGCCTGCGGTGACTTTGACTAGATCCCACCTCCCCATCCCACTTCTTCAGTAAACAAGTTAATTCCTTTTGTGTTAAACGTTTGCCTTCTCAAACTTCTGATCCCCAGGTATGTTTTTTTTTCCTCCTCTAGACTCTGAGCACCAACTCACTGCTCAACATGGGTCTGTAGGGGAACCTCCTACTGGATCAGGAAGCCAGGAATCATGAGCCATTAGGGGATCCCCTACAGACCCCTTTCTATTAAATATGTCCTGTGAGAGGGAGGTGCCCATTATTGGCCCAGAGGTAGGGATTGTACTTCCTGTCTAGTGGTTATATAATGGGATAGAGCAGGGGTCCCCAAACTTTTTTACCTGGGAACCACATTAAAAATGTAAAGAGAGCAACACAAGCATGAAACATGTTGCTTGGGGAGGGGTACCAAATAGGGCTGTGATTGGCTATTTGTTAAGCCCTATGTGAACAGACAGCCTATAGGAGGCCTGTATGGCAGAACAACTGGTTTTTACACAATAAAAACTTCTGGAATTCAAAAATAAGCACCTGTGGCCATTGGAACAACATTCAAGGGGTTGGTGAGCAACATGTTACTCCTGAGCCACTGGTTGGGGATCACTGGGATAGACTATTCTTAGTAGGGATGCACCGAATCCAGGATTCGGTTTGGGATTCAGCCAGGATTCGGCCTTTTTCAGCAGGATTCGGATTCGACGGAATCCTTCTGCCCAGCCGAACCGAATACGAACCCTAATTTTCATATGCAAATTAGGGGCAGGGAGGGAAATCACGTGACTTTGTGTCACAAAATATGAACTTAAAAAAAGTTTTCCCTTTCCCACCCCTAATTTGCATATGCAAATTAGGATTCGGATTTGGTTCGGTATTCTGCCAAATCTTTTGCAAAGGATTCGAGGGTTCGGCCGAATCCAAAATAGTGGATTCGGTGCATCCCTAATTCTTAGGACTCTTTGGAAGTGCTTAGGAGCTTGGAACTTAGGCCCCAATAAAAATATTACACCCTCAAGCTGGTCATACACCTTAAGATTTGCTCCTTTGGTGAGATCACCAAACAAGTGCATCTTTGCCCAATACGCCCACATTCAGCTGAGTGATATTGGGCTGATATGGTAATGCTGACCGTTGGGTTAGACCTGCCTGATCTACTGTATATCTGGCTGATTTCTTTTTACAGATATAAATCAGGCAGGGAAGTCATGGAAAGGGAATGTTACATATTAGGTATTGAAAAACTGGTTATACTCTAGTATTAATTAAGCTAAAATATGTTTCATTTGTGCACTCATGATTTGCCATTCACATATCTTTCACACATCCGTTCACATACCCCATTGTTCCTTAAGTCTGGAATGTGACTTTACTGCAGGAAACATATGGAATGTCTTATGGGTAGGCTGGGGGAGGTGTATCCCACCGTTTTTTTTAATATATAAGTGGACAAAAGAGCAGTTTGGGTCTCTTTCACACAGGACTTATTCAGTTAGCCAATAAAAGGTATCACCAAACTTTACGTTTTCTGAATTTTTTCAATGACTAACACTGTACAACTGGACACACACAGGTAAAGTTGCTCTACTGTGTTATCCAGTAAAAATGTTACAGGGCAAACAAAAGTGGTATAAAGGTGATACCTTTATTAACCTTTACTAATATAATCATAGCAAGCGCTCAGAACATTTTAGTTCCTTTTTCAAGCGGATTACAATGAAGCTGTGGTGTTCTCTGATATATATACAACATTCAGCTCATAGGTCAAATGACCAACAAAAAGAAATCTCAATCTATGTGTAAGGTGTCAAAGTCAATTACGAGGGGATCTGCAGATAAGGTACAAGATAATGTGGGTCAAAGAGGCTGAGTATAAATTAGGGCTGAATTATTGGAGTGTAGAATCAAATGAATTCCATATGATCTCTTAGTCCATATCCAGACACGTTGGTATTTCTGACCTGGTGCAGTCCTTTCTTAGTCCACATAATTAGCCATAAATCCAAGACCCAGGGTTAGTCCCTTCTTCAGAGAATTGAAAGTTTACATTCATTTATATTCCCGCAGGCTAGAATGTAAATTGGCGATGGGATGGCTCACGGAGCGCTTCGTTTTCCGAAGTTGTCGAAATTTCCTCGTGAGGCAACTTCGGGCGAATTCGGAAAATGAAGAATTCCAAGTGCCATCCCGCCGGCATTTTACATTTTAACCGGCAGGAAGGCAGTTCAGGGAGATTAGTTGCCCGAAGAAGTAGCGATTAGTCGCAACTAATCTGCCAAAATAGCAGCGTGTCTCTGCCCTAAAAAGTAGCATCCACCCCTTCCTCCACCTATTGTGTGGGCTCAGCTGAGAGAGAGGGTTGGAAAAAGGGAACAGAACCAAGAAAAGGATGACAGGTCCATTCTGGTAGAACTGTAGGCCTTGGCATGTATTGCCTTGGCATGTTCGATTGCCTGTAGGAGATTTGGACATTGCCTAAATACACGAGCAGTTACAGTCATAGAACACAACAATGGTTAGATGTAGCTTTAAGAAGGCGTTGGATGGCTTTTTAGCAAGTGAGGAAATACAAGGCTATGGGGATAGCTCATAGTACAAGTAGGGTTACCACCTGGCCGGTTTTTTACCAGCCTGGCCGATAAAAATGATGGTTGATCACAATGTTATTAATAGGTAAAAAAGATAAATATATAGGAAGGCCGGGATTTTTTTCCAGAAAGGGTGGAACCCTAATTACAAGTTGATCCAGGGACTGGTCCGATTGTCATTTTGGAGTCAGGAAGGAATTTTTCCCCCTCTGAGGCAAATTGGAGAGGCTTCAAATTGGGTTTTTTGCCTTCCTCTGGATCAGCTAGCAGTTAGGCAGGTTAAAATAGTTAAAAGGTTGAACTTGATGGACGTGTCTTTTTTCAACCTAACTTACTATGTTACTATGTTTGTATGCCCCCCTCTTTTGTCTCATTTCCAGCGCTGATCCTGTAACCACCAGCAGGGGTCTTTCTCTAAATTATTCTAATGGCTCCACATAGAGCCCTGCTGTGCATTTTATTCAGTGCCTCTAATCACAGCAAGATATGTTGACGTCACTTACATTTCCTCAGTGGCAGGCAAATAAACCAAATTATTCTAACCCTAAAAATGGGGTATTTCACTGACAAATAGTACAGAGAAAGGCCTACCAGCATTCCTAGCTGAGTTACAGTGCTTGGGACTGTTGTCAGTTGTTGGAATTTACACCATGGCAACATAAGCCTTGAATACAAACAGCTGGGTATTTTTATAAGGCTGGTAGTTATCCCACAAAGCAAGAACACTGGCCGTTCCGAACTAAATTGCACCATAATTATAAATATATTCATCTGCTAACTGAATTGCAAGACCATAGGCAATTGACTTAAACGCAATTTCACTGGTTAGATTGGGCTACATCCACTGGAGAACCTTGTATCAAGGGCCCACTATCACAACAATTAGATGGAGACAGTGCTTAGTATTGTAGGTCTTACATAAACCTATGGTAGAAATAAGAAAGGGCTGATGGAAAGTGAACTAGGTTGGAGCCCACTGGGAGATCATCTGGTGCTCTGGCAGGCCAGTCCCACCCTGTATAGTCAGTTTCCACATCAGGGATAGATTTATGACTACCGGACTGTCCTACTTTTGAAATGGATACACATAGGACTTGCACAGTGTAATGGGATCAAGTGCACACATTATGGTGACACCTGGAATTCCACCACTGTACCTGCCCAAATGTTATCTACCTTCCTGCCGCATTCAGGGTTAAAGAAGTAATCATGTCGGGATCTCAGCAGTGTCTTTTGGTTCTCCGTGTGTTTCTACATATGGGTTCCACCACTTGGTATTCAAGAAGAAGTATGTTTCAACATAATATCTTTACTAGAAATGTTTAATCTCTTTTATTATGGAAGTAAGTTATTAACTGAGTATAATTTATCTGCCTTTATTGTAATTAAAGGAGAAGGAAAGTCGTCTTGCCCTTGGGGGTGCCAAATGTTAGGCACCCCCAAGTGATTGTATTGACTTACCTGAAACCCAGGCCAGTGCTCCTATCAGCAGAAAACTGCACCGGCCCGGGGTTCTTCCAGGTAAGTAAATACAATCACTTGGGGTGCCTAACATTTGGCAAGTGGAAGACGACTTTCCTTCTCCTTTAACAAGAACTCCCAGGAAACATTTCAGTGAGGCAGAAGACAATGGCGAGACTGACTGTGCTGGTGTGTTGGGCCTGAGATAAATGCCTTTTGCCCATGGTGCCTGGTGAGTAAGTAAATGGTCACATTAGAGCAGAGGTGCCCAATCTTTTTAACCAGTGAGCCACATTCAAATGTAAAAAGAGTTGGAGAGCAACATAAACATGCAAAAAGGTCCTGGGGTGACAAATATGGGCTGTGATTGGCTATTTGTCAGACCCTATATGGACTGGCAGCCTACAGGAGGCTCTGTTTAGCACTATACAACTGAAGATTGCCTTCAAACCAGGGATTCAGATAGAAGCACCAGCTTTAAGGCCACTGGGAGCACCATGCAAGGGGTCGGAGAGCAACATGTTTCTCACAACCCACTGGTTGGGGATCACTTCCTTAGAGGATTTTTCTGTGGTAAACAAAGGCATCTGCATCTAAAACACTGCCAGGCTCTACCACCAACTTTTTTGATCAGAAATAATCCAAATGTTAGCAGAACCCTTTGCAGATGCCCAGGTCGCCCAACCCTAGAAACTTTGCTGAAAAAATTGTATACTTTTATTCCAGGGTTTTTAAAGGAGAACTAAACACCCTACAGCTAAAAGCCCCCATTCACCTGCTCCACCAGAACCCTCCCTGATTCTTTCCCACATAGTGTTCAACAAGAATAAGTGTCCTGCCCTAAATTTGCAGAGTAGCGCGGTGGAGCTCAGGGGCGCCATGTCCGGTCACTTCGGTATCTTCTGGATTGTCTTCTTTTCTGTAATTTTTTGAGATTTCCAACTGCGCATGTGCCAAAGTATGCGTAAGTGTCGGTGCTCAATTCCCGAAGATACCAAAGCGACATGGTGCCCCGGAGCTCCTCTGTGATATTCTGCAAATTTAGGTCATAGGACACTTAGGGGCATATTTATTAAAGGTCAAGTTTTAGAGTTATGTGAGCTTTTTAAAACCTCTAATGAACTCAAATGAACTCACAAGAAAAGAAGCAAGAAAAAATTTGAATGGGAAAAAACCTGAATCAGTGAGTTTAGGATTAAAAACCTGAAAACTCAAATTTATCGAGTTTTCCATGTGAAAAAACTCGAATCACAGCAGATAGTGGGTCAGTAGAGAAAGCAATGGGGGCTTTTAGCTGTTGGGGGTTTAATTCTCCTTTAATCTATTTCTCAAGCAGTCCAGAATTCAGCTTTGAAACTCAAACATTTGTTAAGAAAAATGTTAAAGCCTGCCTAAGACAGCAGCTAATGACTGTGCTTGCCTATGATCACCTATACTGTTTTGGATCTTCTTTTCAATTGCCTCAAACATAGTTTCCAAACTTATATCTACTGTAAGCGTCTAATGTCTAATGCATCATATTAAAGACTCATTTAATGCGTAGACCCTCACTTTTTTGCTTTTACCAGTAACGCAGAACTCTTTCCCAGAATTCTAGCTACAAGCTTTATTCTAAAATTGGACCCTAGATAATATTTATTTTTCAATGTATTTTTAAAGGTTATTTCAGTTGATAATATAAATATATTTGTGATACTGTTAACTCTTTAGAGTTCATTTTGAAGCTCAGAAACCCAGCCTGAAGGTGGAACACCGATCAGGAAAGTGTTAATGAGAGTGTCTGGGAGTCTCGCCCACCATTCTGCCCATCTACCAATAAGAAGAGAGACTGGAATGAAGCAGAGAGCAAAACAGAAAGGGAGAGGGGCTGGGGAGAAGAGCCAGAAGGGGAGAGAACGCGGTAAGGCTGATGAGAAATACAATACAAAGAGGCAGCAGACGAGCAATGAGAAGGGGAGATAAAAGGGACAACCAAAGGCGGAATGAAAGAACCCTCATTTATTCATTCTGTGAGAATTAGATAAGGAGAGGAAAGTAGGCAATACATTTGTAACACTGGAAAAATCAGTCCTGAGAGACACAAAGGGAAACGGTGGCAAAGCAGAGGAACAACACTGAAGGATACGGAGAGTCGGTGACACAGTGGGACCCCAGTACTGAAGGATACAAAGTAAGTCAGTGGCACCATGGGACCCCAATGCTGAAGGTCGGTGGTCCATTATCCCACTATCACCAAAGGATGCAGAAAATCGGTGACACGGTGGAACTCCAGCACTAGAGGATACCGGGTGAGTCACTAACAAAGTAGAACACTAATTGTGACGGACACAGAGTGAATGAGACTTTGGAACATCAGTTCTGTATGATTGAAAGTGTTGGTGACACAGTGGAAGCCCTGTACTACAGGAGGAAGAAAGACATTGTTCAGTACAACTATAGGTGTAGGTGTGTAACACTGTTTATGCCCTGTACTTAGAAGACTGGTGACACAGTGGACCTTCAGTTGGGAAGGACACAGAGCTTCAGCCTCATATTCCCCTTGTCAGTCTCACAATAGAGGGGCACCTGCTTCTCCCGAACTCCATAGAAGAGGAGCCCAGCAGCCTATCGTCCCCAGAGGCAACTACACCAGGGGAGGCAGCTTGCCCCTTCCCCAACCTACAGAACATGACTGTGTGCAAGTCCAACTCTTTATCCTGCCTCCAGGCAGCCAAGCCAGGGCCTCCGCCTCCAGATTCAGGCGAGACAGCCACAGACTCCACGGCCACCCTTAACAAGCTGGCACTGGCCACGGGAGGTGCAGAGAAGTCCTGGCACCGCTGTGTTTTCCCTTTTGGGGCAGTGGCCTTGGTGATTGGCATTGCTGCCACATGCATCACCTTCAAGTTCCGAGGACCTCACATGGACATTGCCAAGGCTGTGTCAGTGGCAGCACTGGCAGCCGGGGCGGCACTATTGGTGGCCGCTTTCCTATGTTGGAGGTCCCGACGGCAGAGGCAGAAGAGGCGCAGACAGGAGGCAGAAGCAGAGGAGCAGGGAGGACTGTGATTGCACCTGCTCATTTTCACATGGATGGACTACTACATTTCTCATGCGGCGGCCATTCATTGTCAGAGCTTGCCAGCCAAATGGGTGCCAGGGAAACTGGCCAGTTGGGATTGTGAAAGAACCTACATTGTTAATATGAATGGAAGGTGTTTATTTTGCTCACTCTGTACTGTATAGTATGGTTACCACTTCACTTCTACTACATGTAAATTGCTGGGTTGTAGTGGTTCCAGATTAATTGTATTTAAACGAAAGCCAATCAGTGTAGTCCTCCTAGTTGGATTCCTGGTAACCTTACTATAAAGAGACCATTCACTCATGCATCTCAAACACACAAACATATACATATACAGGTATGGGATCCATTATCTGGAAACCCGTTATCAAAGCTCTAAATTATGGAAAGGCCATCTCCCATAGACTCCATTTTATCCAAATAATCCAGATTTTTTTTAAATGATTTCCTTTTTCTCTGTAATAATAAAACAGTCGGTTGTAATTGATCCAAACAAAGATATAATTAATCCTTATTGGAGGCAAAACCAGCCTATTGGGTTTATGCATAATGTTTACATGACTTTTAGTAGACTTAAGGTATGAAGATCTAAATTACAGAAAGATCCATTATCCGGAAAACTCCAGGTCCCAAGCATTCTGGATAACAGGTCCCATACCTGTATATATACTGTATAATGCCCAAAAGCTATTAATAATCTGTAGATAAATATATTCTAATAAATGATGCCTAGTGATGTCAGTTGTTACCAGAGTGCAGTGTTACATGGCTCACTGAATACTATAGGAAGTGACCTGTATAAAAGAAAGTAGGCTGTGGCCTTAGCCCTTGATACAGTCATGAGACCCCCCAGTGATCGTATAATATCAGGATATTAGAAGCAGCTGAGGAGTATCAAGACCATATAAAGGCACAAGGCCACATTGTATCAGTTGTGGAATTCCAAGGTGATGTCGTATATACTATAGGTGTAGATTACCCTTTTAAAATAGTTTCAGTGAGTCATGTGATATGCATGTGACATCATTAAGCACCAATTATAATTGATGTCACTGATGTTATATTTTACAGGTTATTCATGTTTTTTTTTAATTATATATATATATATATATATATATATATATATATATATATATATATATATATATATATATATATATATATATATATAAATATATATAATGTTAGTACTAACACCACTAACCATTTATACCTTGCTCCAAGCTTCTATGCATTTGTATATGTATATTTTATATATGTATTATAGAAGCCACCATGATGTACTGAAGGATTAGACCTCCTGTGGTTCTCCAGCAATTGCTGAATCACAACTCCCAGCATCTGTGGACAGCTTAAAGCAATCAGGTTATGCTGAGAGTTGTAGTTCACTAATAACTGGTGAGCCGCAGGGGTATTTTCCTAATTCATAATGTTACTTGTTGGACTTCAAAGGGACCTGTATTTAGTCTGTGCTGGCCTAGAGTGAACATAACTTTATGTTGAATAAGATAACTCTGAAGACTGTAAATCGGGAGTGCCTTATTGCCCTTTCTACAAGGGACGCTGTCTATTTCATTTTCTCGTCTCCCGCACATTTAAGAAAACCAGTGTGGTTCTGGCCCGGCTGACCGTATTCTCAAAGTGGCCTTATTAACTAGGATCCTAGAGGCTTTTGAGTATTTTTGCACCCTTTCCATGCCCTGCCCTTCAACATCCATGCCACCCGGAGTTGGGAAAGCAGAGAGTGTTGGTATGGCTGGTGCACCTATGGATTATGTAACTAAATCTATCCACAGCCCTTTGTATGCAAAAGACATGTACCCGAAACAGCTTGTCTTGTGGGTTGTTAAAATCTTATGTTATGTGTATAAATGTATGGCTGTGCTCTTTTATCCAGTGTGACAAACGAATGGGGTACAGTAAAGTTTTGGAGGACTCCAATACGACTGATTACTAACATTTATCTGGCTGCTTTCCTTCCAAAGACTTGTGTTGCACTGCTTGGTTTTAGGGGGGATCTAACCAAGGTTAGCAGTCTCCAGGAAGGGAGTGTGACTGTGGGATAGCAGGTATAGTAGGGAGAGATGGTGCCTATAGTAACAGTGGATAATAGTCTCTAGGAAGGGAGTGTGACTGTGGGATAGCAGGTATAGTAGGGAGAGATGGTGCCTATAGTAACAGTGGTATAATAGTCTCTGGGAAGGGACTGTGACTGTGGGATAGCAGGTATAGTAGGGAGAGATGGTGCCTATAGTAGCAGTGGGATAATAGTCTCTGGGAAGGGAGTGTGACTGTGGGATAGCAGGTATAGTACGAAGAGATGATGTCTATAGTAACAGTGGATAATAGTCTCTGGGAAGGGAGTGTGACTGTGGGATAGCAGGTATAGTAGGGAGAGATGGTGCCTATAGTAACAGTGGGATAATAGTCTCTGGGAAGGGAGTGTGACTGTGGGATAACAGGTATAGTAGGGAGAGATGGTGCCTATAGTAACAGTGGGATAATAGTCTCTAGGAAGGGAGTGTGACTGTGGGATAGCAGGTATAGTAGGGAGAGATGGTGCCTATAGTAACAGTGGATAATAGTCTCTGGGAAGGGAGTGTGACTGTGGGATAGCAGGTATAGTAGGGAGAGATGGTGCCTATAGTAACAGTGGGATAATAGTCTCTGGGAAGGGAGTGTGACTGTGGGATAGCAGTTATAGTAGGGAGAGATGGTGCCTATAGTAACAGTGGATAATAGTCTCTGGGAAGGGACTGTGGGATAGCAGGTATAGTAGGGAGAGATGGTGCCTATAGTAACAGTGGGATAATAGTCTCTGGGAAGGGATTGTGTCTGTGGGATAGCAGGTATAGTAGGGAGAGATGGTGCCTATAGTAACAGTGGATAATAGTCTCTGGGAAGGGAGTGTGACTGTGGGATAGCAGGTATAGTAGGGAGAGATGGTGCCTATAGTAACAGTGGGATAATAGTCTCTGGGAAGGGAGTGTGACTGTGGGATAGCAGTTATAGTAGGGAGAGATTGTGTCTATAGTAGCAGTGGGATAATAGTCTCTGGGAAGGGAGTGTGACTGTGGGATAGCAGGTATAGTAGGGAGAGATGGTGCCTATAGTAACAGTGGATAATAGTCTCTGGGAAGGGAGTGTGACTGTGGGATAGCAGGTATAGTAGGGAGAGATGGTGCCTATAGTAACAGTGGGATAATAGTCTCTGGGAAGGGAGTGTGACTGTGGGATAGCAGTTATAGTAGGGAGAGATGGTGCCTATAGTAACAGTGGATAATAGTCTCTGGGAAGGGACTGTGGGATAGCAGGTATAGTAGGGAGAGATGGTGCCTATAGTAACAGTGGGATAATAGTCTCTGGGAAGGGATTGTGTCTGTGGGATAGCAGGTATAGTAGGGAGAGATGGTGCCTATAGTAACAGTGGATAATAGTCTCTGGGAAGGGAGTGTGACTGTGGGATAGCAGGTATAGTAGGGAGAGATGGTGCCTATAGTAACAGTGGATAATAGTCTCTGGGAAGGGAGTGTGACTGTGGGATAGCAGGTATAGTAGGGAGAGATGGTGCCTATAGTAACAGTGGATAATAGTTTCTGGGAAGGGATTGTGTCTGTGGGATAGCAGGTATAGTAGGGAGAGATGGTGCCTATAGTAACAGTGGGATAATAGTCTCTAGGAAGGTAGTGTGACTGTGAGATAGCAGGTATAGTAGGGAGAGATGGTGCCTATAGTAACAGTGGGATAATAGTCTCTGGGAAGGGAGTGTGACTGTGGGATAGCAGGTATAGTAGGGAGAGATGGTGCCTATAGTAACAGTGGGATAATAGTCTCTGGGAAGGGAGTGTGACTGTGGGATAGCAGGTATAGTAGGGAGAGATGGTGCCTATAGTAACAGTGACAGTTAAGGATGTGGAGTAGCAGGTGTATCAGGGTAGAATGACTACACCATATAATGTTTTTGCCCTAACTGCAACAGCTGAGGTATCATAGTTTGGCCAGTTCTATAAACAATACAGCCATGTAAAGTCACCTGCATCCTGAGCCCAGTAACCTCCGGCAGAGGAGAATAAAGGGTGCAGAAGTGGAAGGGATTCTTTAAACTAGAGACAGGGAGCAATAATCTGCATCACGATATGAATCCTTGAGAAGGGCAATCATTATTCCATGGCAGGTAGATTATCTCCTGATATTGGCTGAAAATAAAAAGAAGCAAACCTAACCTGGTAACAGATGCAAATAAAGATGAGTAGAGAAGTTAACATGACAGTAATTATACTGAGTGTGAAGTCTGTGAAAAACCACATTATTAGTAAAAGAACCTGCAGCTCCTCCCAACTGTTGCTCTCTATTTATTTCCAGCTGGATAGTGTCACCCCTTACAATACACACAATCCCAAGTGACAACCCTTTCCCTGAAATCCTTACTATGTACACTGTGTCACATTTGCTGCCCTTAGGAGGTAAATCTGTTGTGCACAGTGGAGTATATTAACTTTCCCGATGCATAAAACAGCTTCTCCGCAAGGTCCCATTAAGCAGTGTTGCATTGGGGTGTGCGGGGCCCCCCACACCAGCTGTGAGTTCTACTCACCCCCCACTCATTCCTTGCAGACATGATCACTGGGGTGGGGAAGCAGATCTGGGTTGGCGAAGGTTGCGGCCCACTGGGGTTTTTTTCCCAGTTGCCCCGTCAGCCCAGTCTGACCCTGCCATTAAGCATTGAGGCCCAGGGCAATCCCTGCTTGCACCCACCTAAAGGCTAATGACATGCCTAGACCCAAAGCACCCGGGTGCAGGCACACAGGGGCTGATTTATCAACACTGGGCAAATTTGCCCATGGGCTGTTACCTATAGCAACCAATCAGTGACTAGGTTTTTAAAGCCAGCTGCAAGAAGAACAATGAATGCAGCAATCTGATTGGTTGCTATAGGTAACAGCCCATGGGCAAATTTGCCCAGTGTTGATAAATCAGCCCCACAGAGTGGATTTTGGAGTGGAAATGCTCCCAGATGCATTTTGGTGCCAAATTCCAGGGCTGAGACAATGGCTTTGGGGTGCAGGCACATCACAAAGCAGTTAGGAGTGTAATGGGCGAAATTTACTAAAGGGTGAAGTGGCCGTCGCTAGTGAAAATTCGCCAAAACGACATTTCGCAGGGACATCACCAATTTACTAACAGGTGTAGAGAGGACAATTTGCTAAGTTCGCCTTCCGCCAGGGGAATTTTCGCTCAGGCGATTGATCGTTACTCCGCAAATTCATCAAAATGTGAATTTTCCACCACGTTACCCTTTCCGAGTCTGTTTCACCCGCTTAGACCTGGCGAACTGATAAGATGTAGCTACATCCTCCTCAATCTTATGTCAGTGACATCATATCCTTTATGCTGAAAAGTCATTAAAAAAAAGACAAAACGCTGGCGTTTGGATGGGATTATGCTTAAAAGTTGTAACTGTTTTTTAACCATTTGAAGCCACATTTGTTTTAGGGTGGGCTCATGTCTAGGGCATTAGAGGATCTCTTTTGGAAATTTTTAATAATAAGTGGCCACTTCACGCATTTGCACCAGCATCTCTAATAAATACACATATATATATATATATATATATATATATATATATATATATATATATATATATATATATATATATATATATATATATATATATATATATATATATAGTCAGTTTGTTGAACCGGCACTCACCATTAATCAATCGAATCCTGGGTGCTTCTTCAAGAGGGAGGGAGCATAAAGATACAGTCAAGAGCACTCACGGGTGTAGTGAAAAAAGGCTTTTTATTGGAGTGTTACAATCTACCCCACATCAATATATATATATATATGACCTGTATGTACTCGCCCTATTCAGATTGACCCAAGCGTAAGTATGTTAACAAAGTTTTGCCAGGCAGAAATTAAGAATACCCCTGAATCCTTCACAAAAAATTTGGCCGAGAACCAAATCCAAATCCTAATTTGCATATGCAAATTTGGATTTGGTTAAACCGGGCAGAAGGATTCGGCGAATCCGAATCCTGCTGAAAAAGACTGAATCCTGTCTGAATCCCGAAACGAATCCTGGATTCAATGTATCCCTAGCAGAAATGAATCCTAGTGAAAGTTTGCTATGAAATGCTCATGTTGACGAATTTTCGGTGGCAAAGTTTATCTGGCGAGACGTAACTTTGCATTTTTATGAATAAGCGTATGCGCTGCAAATTAACGCCTGATGAAGTTGCGCAAAGTGTGGCGGAGCCTTCTGAGGCGAGAATTCGCCCTTTAGTAAATTTCTCCCAAAAACTGAAGGCACCAGAAGCAGCAATTCTGGCTAATTGTTATGGTGTAATTCCAATGCCAGAGACACCCTGGGACACACTGATGGCTCTTTATTAGGTTTATTAATAGAATGCTGGCTTTAAATAAAAGCAATGCACTCTTTTACCTTGGCTCAGGGAGCCCTAGGCCTATTATTATGGCACTTTGTTTAGCAACATAGGAATTGATAAACACTTGACAAGGTGATTTTTCACTTGGCCTTGAAAAAAAAAAAAAAAAAAAAAAAAAAATATATATATATATATATATATATACACACACACAGGAGTCATTCAAGCTTTCTATGTAATTAAGCCACAACAATGTGACTCCATATACACACACACACGTGTAGTTGTATGAGTATCATAGTCCCAGACGTTACTAATGTGTTTAACATGCCACGAGCCACACAGAGGAACAGACAGAAGGACCTTAATGACAGCAAAGCAATTGCAGGAAAGCACCTGATTGATGTCAGCTCCTCACTGCTGCCCTTCGCTTTATTCCCTCTTTAACTTGTTAATTTTCCTTTGCGCTTCCCCTGCTCTGCCAACACATATTTCCCCTACATTTCACTTAAAGGGCCAGTCACACAAAGGGGTGAGAGGGGGAATCCACAAAAGTGGACTAAATAAATGGAGTAAAAAAAAAGATTGGTGATAAATTGTCCTTAAACAAGGGGAAAATGATGTTGCTTCAACTTTATGGTGAAAGTGATTTGTATTGTAGTGAGTTGGTTCATCTGTCGCTTAGTCGCAGGCATCTTTAAGGGCAGTGGCACATGTGGAGGTGCTGGACATTGTTTCTGTAGAAGGCCAAACACCCACACTCAAGCATTGCCTTTTATTGGCTGGTATCACCTGAAAACAGGGTTTGGCAGGCAGAATGTCTAGAACGTCCTTATCTGTCACAGACCTAAGGGAACGGCCATTGGGCTGTTCAACCTATATGATTGCAGAGGGCAGACAGGCCATTACTATCCTGTATAATAATGTATAATAAGAAATATAACCCCCCAGCTCATAACATGTTTACAGATATAAGAAAACATTGATAAAAAATCTGCCATTAAGCCACCCCATAATCACTTTGGCCATGTCCCTGAC
Source organism: Xenopus laevis (assembly GCF_017654675.1). Lineage (NCBI taxonomy): Eukaryota > Metazoa > Chordata > Amphibia > Anura > Pipidae > Xenopus > Xenopus laevis. Next base: position 114,590,804 of record NC_054387.1, on the reverse strand, counting down.
CTGAGAAACCCGTCATATTTTGAGGAAAACCCCACTCATTTGTCTGCGCCCCAGGACAGATGTCCTGCCTGTACCCCCTCCCCCAAGAGTGGTCCTGCATTCAGCCTTATAGTTCCACGAAAATCTAGGAGAGCAGATAAACTTTCACCCCAAATCAATCTCTAGCTATAGGATTGACCAGATTTCCCCAAGATCTAACCCAGGGGTCCCCAACCTTTTTAACTCGTGAGCCACATATAAATGTAAAAATGAGTTGGAGAGCAACACAAGCATTGAAAAGTCCATGGGGATGTCAAATAAGGGCTGTTATTGGTTGTTTGGTAGCCCCTATGTGTACTGGTAGCCTACAAGAGGCTCTGTTTGGCAGTACACCTGATTTTTATTCAACCAAAACTTGCCTCCAAGCCAGGAATTCAAAAATAAGCTCCTGCTTTGGGGCCATTGGAGCAACATCCAAGGGGTTGGTGAGCAACATGTTGCTCGCGAGCTACTGGTTGGGGCCACTGATCTAACCCTACATTGCCTTGAGGGTGGACCCCAGCAGCCTCTGCTCAAAGCATTCCTAGGGGGGCTGCCCACAGTTTGGCAACCACCAGGGGGCAACCATCAGGGGGACACAGGGGGTACAACTGTACCGGGCACGGGCTTGGAGGGGGGTCCGGCTGTGCTGCACTTTTTGAGCACTTTTTGGGCCCCCCTTGACAGCGCAGAAGCCGTGCCGCCCTTCCGAAGTCCTGATCTGCCGAAAAGCTGAAGTCCCGAAGCGGCAAAAAGACCCGAAGTCATGAAAACAGCTGAAATTGAAGTCCCGAATGGGCGAAAAGATCCGAAGCCTTTAAAGGAGGCGAAGTTGAAGTCCTGAAGCCACAAGTTCAATTCTACTGAACACCATTGTGTGTGGTTTTTTTTTGTTTTTTAATCCCTGGCCACCAATGTATTATTTTAATATTCTATAGGCCCCTGCCAACAATGTTTTTTTTAAAAAAATATTCTTAGGGGATCCCAATTTGTTTTTTACTTATAAGTGGGGCCTTGGCACCACTGGTTTTTTTTTAAAAAAAAACTTTAATGGGGGGCCCTGGCGCCAATGTTTTTTTTTTTTAACTTATAGGGGGGCCCTAACCATCAATAGCTTTTTATAACTTGTGTGTGTGGGTTACCTTTTTTAGCACTGATGTCTGTGTGGTCTTTTAACTGTGGTGTGGAGTCGGCAGGGGTCTGGGGCGGGGGCTGGAGTGGGTGGGGCCCAGGGGGCCCCAAAAATTTTGTTGAACAGGGCCCCGTGATTTCTAATGGCGGCCCTGTAAACACATGGAACACACTTTGTCCTTTTTGCAGTCAGTAGGACTTAATCAGGTCTGGAATGTGATTCAAAATAGACCCTGGCATATCAATTGCACAGAGGCCCAAAATCCCTACAGGCCCAATAAATAATGAATGTCTATGGCAACTTTCAGTAGCCCTTCTGGCATTTAGCAGAATCCACAGATTGCCAGTCTGGGCCTGGGGACAATCTCTTTAGCAGCCACAAGTATACCAACGGCCTTTCAAGATATGGGACCTATATTCCGGAATGCTTGGGACCTGGAGTTTTCTGGATAAGGAACCTTTCCATAATTTGGATCTCCATACCTTATACATTTTGAAAAATCATGTTACATTAATTAAACCCAACAATAATGATTTGCTTCCAATAAGGATTAATTATATCTTAATTGAGATCAAGTACAAGGCACTGTTTTATTATTACAGAGAAGAAGGAAATCATTTTTAGACATTTTAATGATTTGATTAAAGTGGAGTCTATGGATAACAGATTTCTGGATAACGGAACCTGCAGATGATGCAGAGAGCAGCACAATGATCAGCAGGGACATTCTGACAATTGTTGGGGAGTTACAATGAATACGCACTGCAGATTATTTCTAAAAAATCATCCTTTGCAAAGAGGAAGATATTAATTGCCCCTTATGTGTTTACGAGATATAAATGTGTTACTAGCCCTTTAAAAAAAAGCATCTCTCCTTGGTCCTCAGGGACTAATATACACCTACCCCCCTGGTGGAATCAGGAGATCATTATCACGAGCCCCCTCTATTGCTGCTTCTCCTGTCATTTTTGTAACTAATTACTTCTCACCCACTTCACTAACTCGTTAGCTGCTCGTTGCCTATTCCTCTTTCCTCCCCCGGAGAATGACAAGGAAGGTCTAAGCAAGCGGCCCCATCCACCCACACACCTGCAACACACTCCACATCTTACACAAGTGCATCTGCCTTGCGTGAGGGATCTCTGTGCTTTGGGTGGATTTTATTAGCAATGGGAAGACCCCTTATCCTATGGCTATTGGCTATTAGGATTTCTGGGAGTTCAAGACCTCTGGGGATTATGGGTATTTGCCTATTAGGCTTCATTTACTTTCAAGACAAAGCAACTGTAGTTCGTTTCAAGGGTCAGTCTGTTTAGCCGGTCGGATCACAGTCGCACCCAGGTGTTTCCAAACACCTCTAAAATCACCACTGGTGATTAAAGGGGTGGTTCATTTTTAAAGGGGACCCGTTACCCAAAAAATTATTCAAAATCCTATTTTATCACATTAGTCAAGCAAAATGAACTTTAATGACACTATAGAAATTATTTGAATCTTTTTTCCTTCAGTATGTGAATTCATAATTATAGCAAGCAGGCAGGAGCCATTTTGTGGACACTGTTATTAAGACAAGCCTTGTATTATCTCAGAATCTTGTTTGTGCACCAGAATGGGGGCCAAAAAAATTTTACTACTCAACTGCTGCAGTCTATACAGGCCTGTCAAAAAGGGCCAAAAGTGCTGGAATATAGCCCCCAACTCCAAAGGGCACTCAAATCAAAAATTCAAAAATATATTCCCAGTCAGTTCTCAAAATTCTAAAATCACTTTTTATTCATCATAAATATTAAAAAGTAGGCATACAGACCAATTGATGCTCCGCCTTACGCGTTTCGCACCCACAGGCGCTTATTCATAGGCATTACTGTTGTTACATTTGGTCACAAAATTTATACCCCAGGTAATCCCTCCCCAAACGTTAAAACCAATCACGTGTTGCCACCTCACGTTTCACCAGAATGGGGGACCTGATGTCCATCCCCATGCCCTGGCTACACAATTAAACAGTGAAGAGAATGGGGGAATGAGAGGAGAGCAGTGACATCATGAAGTGCTGAATGGAAAGTGAAAGTAATTGTCTTCCCCGCCTCCATGCTTAAGGCACAGAGGAGGGGCAGACAATATTTGATTGGCAGCTGAGATGTTTAAATGAGTTTACAACAGCTATGAATGCTTTAATAAAAAATAGAAATTGGATTTCATGTTTAATTTGAAAAGGACTTTTATTATACAGATTTTTGTGTCTGGGTGTAGTTTTTACACTGTTTACACTGCGAAAAATTCACTCTACCATGTAAAATTTCATTCCTAACCCAACAAGAGTATTTTTTCTTAGTTGTAATATTGGTGTTCTTATAGCTACCAGGGAGCTGTGATCTGGTTACCTTCCCATTGTTCTGCTACTTGGCTGCTGGAGGGGGGTGATATCAGTCCAACTTGCAGTACAGCAGTAAAGAGTGACTGAAGTTTATCAGAGCACAAGTCACATGACTGGGGGCACCTGGAAAACTGCCAATATGTCTAGCCACATGTCAGATTTCAAAATTAAAAAAAAATTAATATCCATTTGCTCTTTTGTTTTCCCATGAAAGTATCCCTTTAAGTTAACTTTTAGTATGCCACAATTTAAAGCAACTTTTCAATACATTTTTCCTTTTTTATAGTTTTTGAACAATTTGTCTTCTTCTTCTGACCCTTCCCAGCTTTCAAATGGGGGTCACTGATCCCATATCCACGCAGAACAAAGGCTGGCACAAACCATATCTCAGTTGAAAGAATGCCGCTTAAAACAGTTTATTAACAAACATTATTACATTTTAATGCGTTTCATGCCCCTCCTGGGCACTTAATCATAGGCTGACCCCATCTCAAAATGAAATGCTCTGTAAGGCTACAAATGTATGTAACAGACTCCTATTCATATCCCAGTCTCTCATTTTAATCAATGCATGGTTGCTAGGGTAATTTGGACCCTAGCAACCAGATTGCTGAAATTGCAAACTGAAAAGCTGCTGAATAAAAAGTGAAATAACTCAAAAACCACAAGTGATGAAAAATGAAAACCAATTGCAAATTGTCTCAGAATATCACTTTCATACTAAAAGGTGAACAGACACTTTAAGCAAAAAGGGGCCCTGAATCTTGCTTAAAATGGAGCAAAACAGAGCAGCTACATCAGTAAGAGTGGGTAAGGCAGGTGTAAGTATCGTTACCCCCGGCCGGTATTTTACCGGCCTAGCCGGTAAAACACCTACCAAGGCCGGGGGCCGGTATTACAAATTTCCCAGCAATGTAGCTGCCGGCAAATTTGTAATACCCTTTAAAAAGACCCCTCGGCCTGCCCCCAATCTCCAGTAAACTTAGCTTTGCTGACTTTGTCAAATCTCGGTGCCGTAGCCACGCCCCCTTTTGCATCACGAGTCCGCCCCTTTTGATGTCACTAACTGCCCCTTTTTGTTCCCGCCCCCACCGGCAGGTAGGGGTAAGCAACAACCAGTGACTGAAATTGTAGTTCAGCTCAAGGGCCATAGCTTGCGCAGTCTTACATTATGCATGCAATTCCAGGCTATGTACATTAAATGGGATTTACAGCTCCTATCCAAAATAACTTTTTGACAGTATCTTAGTTTGTGGGCCCAGAAGCTGTCACACGGTCACTTTAAAGGAGAACTAAAGCCTGTAGAAGAATATGGCTAGAAATATTGATGGTGCTGTATTAGCCGTGAGGTTCCGCAGCCTTATTACAGTAATGAGTTATGTCTTCAATATTGTCCAAAGGAGATTGGTGAGTGTCAGCGGCACTGCACATGCTCAGTAGGCCCTGACATTAGAAAAAAGTGAGGTCATAGAAGCTGATGCCATAAGGCTGATTCTTGATCAATCAGCAGAAAGAAGATGGGGAGCTACTCGTTACATATTGGAGTCACAGCTCTTCTCTTCTGAAGGGTTGTGGTGGATTTGGGCTGGTAAAGACATTTTTAGCCTAGTTCTTTGTTTAGCCTTAGTTCTTTACCTAGTGGCCTAGCATGCGAGTATCTTGCCATAAAATCTATTGTCCTACCTAGTTATTTATCTGCCTGGGGGGGCAGTCGTGCTTTGTAATCATTACAATCTTCATTGCTGTTCCAGGAATTTTGTGGCTCAATGATTAATCCTTTGTCAAATCACTGGTTTGATAAGTGAAACAAAGCGTTGCTGTAACAACGGTGATGGTTCAAAGGACTGAGACATCCCCGGAGCTCATGAAGGATTCTACAATGTGTTATTTATTAATGACAGCTCCGGTCTTTTGTGGACTGTGCCTGGACGGTGTGTGGGGGGATTAATATATGTTTCTACTTGTTAAAAGGTCACCTTGTTCAACATGAACAACGAATAGGGATGTAGCGAACTGCCGATTTGGTGTTCGCGAACGCCGTTCGCAAACACCGGCAAAAAATGCGAACGTTCACGGACAGTTCGCGAACTTCGAACACCCGCTAAAATCGTTCGATTCGAACGATCGGAGGATTTTAATCATTCGATCGAAGGATTTTCATTCGAATCGAACGATCGAAGCCATTCGGTCGAATGCTTTTCATTCGATCGAATGCTTACAATCGTTCGAACGAATGGAAATCGTTCGATTTTTAGCGGTCGAAGGAATTCGAATGGTCGAACGACTTGTATTCGAATCGAACGCGAACTCAAAATGCGAATGTTCCCAAACGTTCGCGAACATTCGGCGGACGCGAACGGTCGAAGTTCACGCGAACTAGTTCGCAGCAGAACAGTTCGCTACATCCCTAACAACGAATAGGGCTTGTGGTGATTATACATTTTACCTATACATAAAATATCAAATTTTTTTGTTTGTTTTCTCTTGTTAAATAGAGAAAACGGGGAAATTGTAGCAACTCCTCTCCCTTCGCCATTTGTTGTAATTGTTTTGTAAGCAGGAGTATATTATGCAGGGTGCACTGGTAAATAAATGTTACTTTTTGTGATAGGAATCACAATGACAAATGTTTTGGCTGCCCTAAAGAGAAAAGGCTAGACTGGACAGAGACAAAGAAAGATTAATAGGCAGATATATATGGTAATATAAATATAAAGATACATTCATTCATCTCCTTCTGAATCCAAGGAATATCAATATGAAGTTGAACCTCCAATCGCTGATACAATCTCTACTCTTCTAGGAAACATCTTTGAACATTGTTGGGTGGGATTTGCTTCTGTTCGGCCACAAAAGCCTTAGTAAGTTTGGGCAATAATGATGACCATCAGGTCTATCAGTCAGTGTTCCTGTTCATCCCACAGACGTTCATTTGGGTTGAGTTCAGGGCTCAATGGAGGCCAATCAAATTATTTTCCTTCCATCTCAAAACATGAGTGTCTCACAGGCGTTGGTAATAAAAAGGTTAAAGCCTTATATATATACAACTTTACTTTGCCTTTATTATAGTCGCTTCACAATCACTTTTTTAAAAAAAAATGGGCATTGGTCTTGGCAGTCTCCCCTTCAAAAGCCGCATATGCAGGTGGCGGGGGAGGATCTAGTCCACAGACTGAAACCAAGGTTTTATATTTTGATCACAGGTAAACAAGTTAGGGACGGCCGTATGGGGTTTACCTTGACGTGGTATGGCGGCTTACCAATTTTATGATCATAACTTTGTAACAAAAAACCCTGTTTTTCTTTTTTAGACAGAGGATTATTGTATTCAAATATGTTTTTATATGGCCTTAGGAGTGCACCCACAACCCTCCTTTTTTGTGCTATTAAACTGAACCAAGAAAGCTTGTTTCCAAAAACTTGGATGTTTGGAACTGTGAAGCATGTGATTGTGTGATGTAGCTTTAGGGTTCAGTGGTACCAGGTGCCCTAGCCTAAACCATCTTCTTGACCAAATTTTATTGTTGACATTATGTACTCAAGAAGGTTGCCTTCTTCTGGCTCCCTCCCAAGATAGATAAATAATGGATAATTATCTTTTAATTGGCCTTCCCCTCCAGAGACTGTCACCTCTCCAGTCCATAATGAACACTGCCGTGAGGCTCATGCACCTCAGCAACCGCTCCTCCTCTGCCTCGCCATTCTGTCAATCCCTGCACTGGCTTCTGTTACCTTTCAGAATCAAATTCAAATTAATGACACTGACTTTCAAAGCACTTCATAACTCTGCCCCACCCTACATCTCTGAACTCATCTCTATATACTCACCCAACCGCTTACTACGCTCCTCTACTGACCTGCTACTCAACTCTTCTCTCATTACCTCCTCACATGCTCGCATTCAAGACTTTGCAAGGGCTGCACCCCTCCTCTGAAACTCTCTCCAACGGTCTGTCCGACTTTCTCCCAATCTTTCTGCTTTCAAGAAATCTCTTAAAACATACTTCTTTCGAGAAGCCTACCCTCACTCTGCTTAACTACCAAACGCAACACCACATACAGTACCACATTTCTCACCCACTTAATTCGATCTTGCCCACTCCCACACCTTGTGTATTACTCCCTTCCCTTTAGAGTGTAAGCTCTTTCTGCATAAGGCCTTCCTCACCTTTTTGTACCTGTATTGATTGTGATGTATGTAACTCCATATGTTCTATGTATATAATTCATGTTGTATAATCACATTTACTTCACAGTGCTAGCGCTATATAAATACATGTTAATAATAATAATAATAATGGATAAATACACACTAATGATGAGCTGGATGACATGGAATCCACAGGAGGCACTGGTTGGGCAGGTTTGGGCCAAGAAGATGAACTGTAGGTGCCTGTTAATGCAAAGCCCATCTCTATGATGGCTAGTAGTATGGGTGCAGGTGATGAGTAGGATGTTCATGGTGGGATTTAGTGGGTGAGGGTTACGTTAGTCCTTCTCTATAATCAAGGGAACATGCATGCATATGAAACCCTGTTATAAAAGGGGTTTATAGAGATATGACTCCTTTAGGTAATTGTAAATTTTTATGGCCAGTCCTTACAAGTGGCAAGTGCATTTACATATAGGCAAGGTTTGTAAACAAATGGATCCTACTGGGGTAGAATGTACTGCAACAATCAGGGATACACCATGAGCCTTTAAAATCTCTCTTCCTCAGGGATAATGATAAAGGGCAGACCTGGCAGAGAAAGCAGTAACATTTACAATCCCGTCGGCTTATTTACTCTTTATAAAATATGTGCCTGCTGGGACTCTGTCTGTCTTTCTCTGGATCAACCTGAGGGGGCTTTGCAAAGGTTGATCTTGGACTTCATTTTCTTGCCTTTAAAAGGTTTTCTGTTGCACAAAATATTCAGATTCTGAGGCAATGTTACACATTCTGTATCCCTCCAGGATAGGATGATGGGAAATCCGTTGGGTATTTGTTTTGTACTGTACACTGTCATGTCAGAAGCCATAGAAGAGAATATAAAAGGAAAAGAAAATAGCAAAAAAGAGAAACCAGTGAAGGAATAAATTCAAATTAACTACTAATTCTAGTAGAAAGGCTATTGAGATCCTTTGGGCAGAGATGGGCAGAGAAATGAGTCAATTGCTCATTTATTAATTACATTTATTCCTTTCTTTCCCCGCTATAATGATTGTTGTAACATTTAATAAAAAAAATTAATTAATTTATAACTAATTTTTAACTAATGTGCAGGTGATAAATACACATTGCCATTGACAATTTAAAATCCTATACCTCTAGACAAACTGGATATCTCCCAACTAAGAGAATGAAGGCGTACGTAGATATAATGTTATTTAGTCTTTATTGTTTCGAGTGTGGAGTGGTATTAAAACTATAAACCATCACCGTCCTGCTAGAATGAGTTGATCTGGTCCATCTGATGATGTAACGTTCTTCTTTCCAGTAGAGTAAGTGCATCATTCCCAGGAAACATAAAAACTATTTTACGTTGAAAGCATTCTTTCCAGCTGGAGTCAGAGGTAGAAGATGTGAAAGCCTATAAAAAGCTTGTCTGTTAGTGAGCATCTTATTTTGTTTAGCCTGATACCCTTTCAGCTTAAAGGACATGTAAAGCCTACATTTTCCTACCATGTATATAAATTGGGCATATCTTCTCCACCCAAGCCACATAATTGTACTACATATACACTTCATTTGTCAGCGCCATAAAATTTTCCTAAAATAAACAGCAGCTTTCACCTAGCGGCCATTTTCCCTCTGACACATCATCAATAACATTGACATCTGCAAACAGGACATGTATGCTGTAAAGTTCATGCAATTCAGAATGCAGCTTTACACAGGCACAACATACTTTAATAAAAAGTTCTGCTGGGGTTGAGCATTGTAATGCTTAAGCTGAGCTCAGGAGAGGTGGTTAAGAGAAAAAAATAGGATCAGACAGAGTTTTTATGGGAACCAGCAATGCTTTCTCTTCATTGGCTGTTAGACTGGAGGGTGTGTCTACTAATCTGAGCTGAGAAGAACTGAGCATGCTCATTAGCCAACGGCCAAAGTAAATTCCTGAGGGAGGGGGCAGAGTGGGTTAGAGGAGGAGAAGGAATTGTAAGTGATTAAAGGAGAACTAAACCCCTTCGGCGCAAAAATCCCTCCCCCCTTCCTCCTGGCCAAACCCCCCCCCGGGCAAATGCACCTAAGTTGCTACTTACCCCTCGGCACAGGTCCTGTCCACAGAGTTCACAGGCGCCATCTTCTCCCGTGTGGTCTTCTTCCTGGATTGCCCGGCGTTTGGTGGTAGGAGGCATTTGCTGGTTCAGCTCTACTGTGCATGCGGCGAAAGTCACAAAGTTTTCCGATTTCTATTTTTGGAAACTTCGTGACTTTTGGCACATGCAATCCAGGAGAAGATGGCGCCTCTGAACTCCATGGACAGGACCTGCACCGAGGGGTAAGTAGCAACTTAGGGGCATTTGCCTGGGGGGAGGTAGGCCGGGGGGAGGAGGGAGGGGGGCAACACAGGGGAGGGATTTTGACTTCTCCTTTAAGGGGATGCTGCAGCCTTACTGTTAACCTTTTGACAACCAGAGTGGCAGGTATCTAAAGATTTCAGAGAGGCTGCTCACTGATTACATTTTTGTGGGGGTGGGGGTTACTTATGTAACACCTGGGACAAGACTGAATCACATGTGGAGGTGCCAGTGCATATCCACCAGGATCAAATCTGTGGCTTGATACTTGATATCCCAACTGTTTCCTTAGCCTTCCTAAGTGAGAGCCCCAATCACATATTTGAGGGAAGGCGCCATTAAGGCTCAATACATTAAGGCTCAATACACTTCTTCCTGTTACAGTTACAGCTGCAGTATTTCTGGTCAGGTGATCTCTGAGGCAGCACAGAGACCATCACTAAATGGTGGTTCAAGGCAAGGGATGTTAAAGGACAATATTTACTTAAATATATATTCCAGTTTGGTAAGATTCTTTTATATGTCACTTAATTTGATATAACCTATTTTTTTGCATAAAATTTTCATTTTTGGGGTAAAGTTTTCCTTTAATAACCTTGCCGAGATGAACATTGAGATTAATTGCTCATACAGCAACACTTCTACGTATGGAGAAAATCTCCAGAAGAAAATCTCATCAAAAGCTCAATATAGACCAAAGGTCAAGAGTATGGATTGAAGCAGCAAAGAAGTCCTTCTTAGCATGGCAAGGGTATCATGTATCATAGTGGAAGAGCTCAGCCAAGGAGAGGAATGAGGACAATGCATTCTGTTAGCAAAGGAGAGGGCAGGAGGAGAAGTGTTTGTTTTCACTACAGAGAGAAATAACGGGACATGTCACATTAATCATCCAAAATCATCTGGTTCTAGTAATGTTTTTTAAGAACTGGTTGTGTTCGCAATCTAAGGGCACAATAACCTTAAAAGACTTTCTGAGGGATAAGCTGAAATACACAGGCCGAAAATCAGCCCCAATGCAGGCATTAGCCACGTCTCCTGTCTGCACGAGGAACCATTGTGGAGGTGTAGGTACATGTGGCTGATTTCGGCATGAAACGCAAGACTTTGAATTGGCAGGGGGTGATTTTTGTGTTTGAGGAAGCTCAGATTCCTTCATAATATCCCACTGCCAATAACATGTATAATACCCAAAACACATGGCACGGCACAAGCACATTTTACACAGCATAATAAATATGCCCCTATAAGTGTGGATTGAGCTCACTTAGGGTAAGAAAGAAAGGGTATTTTCCCTGTTAAGGCCCCCATAAACAGGCCGATAAAAGCTGGCGACAGACCGAGTGTGTGGGGCCATCCAACAGGCGTACCTCTGGCGAAAGTCGGCCAGATGCCGATCGGCAGGTTAAAAAATCCCGTTGGATCGTACCCGTATCTTTGCGTTGATGCGGTCCCACGATCCCACCGCCCGTTTGGCCTCCATTCTGATCCGATCGTTTGGCCCTAGGGCACACAATCGGATTGACCTGATATCACCCACTTCACTGTGTATGGTCACAGATGCCCCATGGGGGAACATAAATAAAGCTACAAAGGACATACATTGAGTAACAGTTATATATTCTCAATATCAGCGACATCTCATCTTTGCACCCCCTTCTTCATCTCTCACTGGGTATGAAAGTCGCAGCTGGTACTGGGCTTTAGTCTCCTTGCATGGCCAGGTGCCACCACTTCCTCTAAGCCAATCACTGAACCACTTCAGAATTCATTTCATCAGCAACAGGCACAATCCTGAAATTATCAACCAATCGGCCACTTGATGCCTTGATTACTAGGGGAAGTTCTGTTGATTGCTCCAAATGATGATCACAATGTTCCATGATGATTAAAATAAATTCTTCTTGGAGGGTTGCATATGCATACCTTCCAAATGTCCCGTTTTTTCACGATTTTGACAGCTCAACTCACAGTCCTGGGATTGATACTGAAATGTCCCGACTTTCTCTTTGATCTCCTCCACTGAACAGCCAGAAAAAAGATACCGAAGTTTCTAACTTAATTGGATTTTGGCAGAGAGCCCAGAATAGATACTTTTGTAACAATTTAAGATAAGCTGGTCTCTTGGGGAAACTGATTTGCAGTTAAAGGGCAATCCACCTTTATTAGCAAAACTGTAATAACACATAAAAGCCACAGAAATGTGTTTAAACTTTCATAACCTGACAAAGTATGTCAAATGAACGAGGTAATTAGGGGGTGTAGCCAAAAAAATTGTCGTGGTCAAAAAAAAATTTGCAACGCTCCACGCGGCAAACCTTTTTGTTCCTCTTTTTATTTCCAAAATGTTGGGAGGTGTGCATATGGCCAACGGGGAAAACACATTCATGGGGTTTGACACCCCAAGGTTTTTAGTTGACGATGTCAGAGAAATTGGAGCACTTAAAGTCAATCTTTGTGTGAGTGAAAACCTTATACTGAACTTATATAAATGTCAAGGGCACCCCTACACGGCATTCTGGGCCTAAGCCTTGGTTTAAACAGATAAACAAGCACAATATTATTCATGCTTATCTCGGGCACTTATTTGGTCTGAGTGCATCAAAATTGAATTTTGCCAGTTGCTTACAACAAGGAAAAAGACCTTGAGCATATTCTTATCCCTTTGTGTTGTTTTTAATAAAGTTATCTGCACTTGGCTTTGTTGTGAATCTGTGCAACGTCACTATCTCAATGCAACACTCAGGGACAAGGAAAGACAACAGCGCTAAGGAAAATCCTCTATCTGTTCTCTGAATGTCCCTCCCTCCTGTGACCCCCCAGGAATGTCTGTGGTGTCTGGATATCAAGGCTAAAGTTATATGAGCTGCTTTGTATGATATACCCAGTCATCTGTCCTGTAAGTGATAATGTAGGGTGTGAGTCACCCAGTCACCACTGCAGGATATAGATAACCAATTAATAGAGCGCTGAAACAATAAGAAAATATATTTTTTTTTAAAATGACAATAATTTGTCCTTACAAGCACAGTAGAAAGAAATCAGCAGCACTCAATATTAATAAAACCCTGCCTTCCCCCAGCTGCAGCCTGTTAGGTTGTGAGATAAAAAAAAAAAAAAAAGCAGCTCATTATACAGAGGCTTCCCAGAGGACTGCTGATTTGTTTCAATTGTTCTCGTAGGGATCTGCAAGAAGAATGAGGCTTTAGTTTCAGATCTTGCCCTGTTTAGTGCAAGAGATGACAAAATCCTATTTAAAACGATAGGCAAAAACGTATGTTCAGTGCAGCTCTGTTCATTAAAATCAGATTGAAATAGAGGGTACACTGTTCCATTAAAGGAGAAGACAGTTTATTGCCAACAGATTAGCCACAACAGTGCAAGCTATAACACTATATTTATTCTGCGGAATGCTTTACCATACCTGAGTAAACAGCTCTAGACACTGACTCTATTTGTTAAGGATAGAAGCTGCCATATAAGCTTGGTGTGACATCACTTCCTGCCTGAGTCTCTCCCTGCTCACTTACAGCTCTGAGCTCAGATTACAGCAGAGATGGGAGGAGCGAGGGGGAGAGGAGCAAACTGAGCATGCTCAAGCCCTAGCCCTAGAGGTTTTAGCTGAAAACAGGAAGTCTGATACAGAAGCCCATGTGTACACAATAGAAGGAAAGAAATGCTGTGTTTCTTTTGACAGAGGACTCAGAGCAGCATCACTTTGAGGGATTACTGGTTAAATGGCTTTCTGCACAGACCCCGACAGTAGCTAGTTGGATGGTCCTTGTACACCAGGTGCTCTCATATAAAGAAATGATCTATAAAAAATAGGCTGCTGGATAAATATGATTAAGTATGGAATCTCTGGTTTGCAAGCCCCCACAACACCTCATCTGCCAGGCCAGATTACTCAGCAAGTCCAGTTATACCATGACCTGGATGAATGAAAATCTTCATAGTCATCTACCTTAAAGTTGCTGCCCTAAGCCTGGATTGTTGGTTCTCTATGTTAAATACCAGAAACAGCAGAAGCTGTTAACTGGGTTGCATGGGGGGCATACTTGGATGGGCATGAGATCTGGGGAGCCTAAAATTAAACTTAACTGTATTATGTTATAGAATGGCCAATTCTAAGCAACTTTTCAATCGTTCTTCATTATTTATTTTTTGTATAGTGTTTTAATTATTTGCCTTTTTTTCTTCTGACTCCTTTCAGCTTTGAATGGGGGTCACTGACCCCATCGAAAAAACAAATGCTTTGTAAAGCTACATATGTATTGTTATTGCTTCTTTTTATTGCTCATCTTTCTATTCAGGCCTCTCTTATTCATATTTAAATTCCAGTCTCTCTGTCAGTTAGATCTTAGGAAATTGGGACCCTAGCAACCTGATTTGCTGAAATTGCAAACTGGAGAGCTGCTGAATAAAAAGCTAAATAACTCCTAAACCATAAATAATAAAAAAAGAAAACCAGTTGGAAATTGTCTCAGAATATCACTCTCTACATCATACTAAAAGTTAATTTAAAGGTGAACAACCCCTTTAAAGACAAATACCTTGCCAGAAAGTGTTTACTCGGTTCTATTTTACTAGTAATCCTATTAAATGCTATAAATATACGGGTAGGCTTTGGCGGCTCATGCACTACTGCAGGGTTAATACAGAATGCTGTTAAGATGATATAGACTGGAGAGATATTACTGTGCTTCTCCCTGATGCTTCGGGTTTTATCTCTTGTCCCTGTCACTTCCAAGCAGAGAATTACCAGTTCTCACCTCCCCTCCCAGAACATTATGGAAGTAGAGGCAGATGACAGTTTCTCGGAGTAGCGAGGCCTCCTGCTCCAGGTCAGGCAGTCTCAGCATTAGAGTTCTAGGAACACAGTGTGTGGGAGGATTAAGTGACACAGACAGGGCATAAACAAAGATTTATGGTCACACCGTGCTGTCAATTGCAGAGGAGGAATGGAGAAAACAAACAGGTGAATGGGGATTAATAGAAAATAAATGAAGAGCGGCATCTGTTGAAGGGGATTGTGTGCGAATAGATTCAATAGCTACATTCTCATGGCCTCCCAGTTATATGACTCTATTGCACTCTGTGTAATTTCATGTTCGAGGGTTATGTTTACGTGAACGTATGACTGAACTTCACAGTGTTCAAGACACAGTGTCCGTATTTAGTCCTTGGTTGTAGTCAGGTTTATCCAGTGGAGTAACTACAGGGGGAGCACACCCCACAGCTTCAGGGTCCCCACAGGGTGGTGGCTATAAACGTATTTGCTAGGAGGCCCGGGAATTAGTGATGTGTGGGTCAACAAAAAGTCCATACTGTAACCCAAACAATAAAGGTGGTGGTTAATAATGGGTCCAATACGCAGAACTTTACTGCAAAACTCAAGTACTTTAATGTGTCACGACATGTTTCGAGCTGGGCTCTTTCTCAAGTGATAACAACAGTATGTCTCTAGTACTTACTTAAAGGGTAAACTCCACCCCTAATTAGTGGTAATTGGGTAACATCTCCTTCCCCCACACCTTTGTAGTAAAAAACAAGTGAAATACAACTCTGGGAATCCCAAATAGCCATTGCCCTGGGGGTACATTTTAAGGGCCTAGCCCTTGGGGGTCCAAGAGTTTAAAAGTCCAATCAGTTTATTGTAAAAGTCCAAAGATTAATGTGAGTAAATGTCCAATAGCCTTTCAAGTCCTGAAGGCAATAGATGACCCCAGCATTGCTCCAAGAGCCTGCCGAGAGCTCCAAAAATACTTCGCAACAGAATAATTACATCTGTGGTACATAACATTGCCGTAAAATACATGTCTAATTTATAGACGAGGTATGTACTGCCAGTAATTAAGTCTTACCCTTTTTTAGAAACATTCATAGTTTTCAATTGTACTGTAATTTCTATGGCAGCATTAATATCTGGAGAGAAAAAGTCTATGTGGGGGTAAGGAGATGTTACCCAATTACCACTAATTAGGGGTGGAGTTTACCCTTTAAGTAAGTACTGGAGACATACTGTTGTTATCACTTGAGAAAGAGCCCAGCTCGAAACATGTTGTGACACATTAAAGCACTTGAGTTTGCGTATTGGACCTATTATTAACCACCACCTTTATTGTTTGAATATATTGCTTCACTGGGCGGAAGCTGTGGTTATAGGTTTACCTACTGATCTATCGTTACCTGGTGGTGCACTCCATACTGTAACCCACCCCACAAACCTCCTCTTTTTATAGACCCACATCCGCCCTGGTTTTGATGTCATGAAGGGGGCGGGGCAGAGCAAGCATCTATAAATAGAAGCTGCTGGAAGTGGGGCACAGTAAGGTTGTGGGCAGGAGGGTGGAAGGAAGAGCTCTGCCCGAACCTGCCCGTGACCCGCAAGTAGGGTTGCCACCTGGCCGGTATTTTACCGGCCCGGCCAGATAAAATGATGGCTGATCCCAATGTTATTAATAGGGAAAGAAGATAAATATATAGGAAGGCCGGTATTTTTTTCCAGAAAAGGTGGCAACCCTACCCACAAGTCTCCTCTATTTATAGACCCGCATCCGCTCTGATGTCACAATAGGGGCAGGGCAGAGCAAGCGGACCTATAAATAGAGGCTGGTGTAAGTGGAGAACAGTAAGGTTGCGGGTGAGGAGGGCGGAAGAAAGAGCTCTGCCCAAACCTGCCTGTGACCCACAAGTCTCCTCTATTTATAGACCAGCATCAGCTGTCTCTGATGTCATGAAGGGGGTGGGGCAGAGCAAGCGCACCTATAAATAGAAGCTGGCGGAAGTGGGGTACAGTAAGGTTGCAGGCGGTAGGGTGGAAGGAAGCGCTCTGCCCAAACTTGCCCTCGACCCACAAGTCTCCTCTATTTATAGACCCGCATCTGCTCTGTCTCTGATGTCATGAAGGGGGCGGGGAAGAGCAAGCGCACCTATAAATAGAGGTTGGTGTAAGTGGAGAACAGTAAGGTTGTGGGTGAGGAGGGCAGAAGAAAGAGCTCTGCACAAACATGCCATGACCCACAAGTCTACTCTATTTATAGACCTGCATCAGCTGTCTCTGATGTCATGAAGGGGGTGGGGCAGAGCAAGCGCACCTATAAATAGAAGCTGGCGGAAGTGGGGTACAGTAAGGTTGCAGGCGGTAGGGTGGAAGGAAGCGCTCTGCCCAAACTTGCCCTCGACCCACAAGTCTCCTCTATTTATAGACCCGCATCTGCTCTGTCTCTGATGTCATGAAGGGGGCGGGGAAGAGCAAGCGCACCTATAAATAGAGGTTGGTGTAAGTGGAGAACAGTAAGGTTGTGGGTGAGGAGGGCAGAAGAAAGAGCTCTGCACAAACATGCCATGACCCACAAGTCTACTCTATTTATAGACCTGCATCAGCTGTCTCTGATGTCATGAAGGGGGTGGGGCAGAGCAAGCACACCTATAAATGGAAGCTGGTGGAAGTGGGGTACAGTAAGGTTGCAGGCGGAGGGTGTAAGGAAGAACTAGGCCCGAAACTGCCACGACCCTCAAATCTTGTGCATAAGACGAGTGCCACAGCCGCCCTTACATCACTAAAGGGAATGTAACATTATGAAAAAGGATGCCTATACAAGCAGCAGTTCTGGGGACCTGTCACCCAAACATAAAAAGCTGTCTGAAGTCTGTTTAAAAAAAACAAAACAGTTTTTTTTATTAAAACAGCCATACCCATTATATATGTATTTAAAAATCTCAGCTAAATCATATATTGACTTTCCCACTTCTTCACCTCACACTGAGGCCCAACAGGCTCAGTAAAAAACTGCTGGTCTATGGCTGTTTATAGGGATCCATCCGGCATTTGCTGGAATATCCATATTATCAGAATATTAGTGCTGCCTCAATAGCAAGAGGCCCATAATATTACAACTGCAACCCAGTGCTGTATAATTTATAATGTTGTGTACAGAAAACCGTACTGCTTGAGTCCCACAGGTTAAATGTTTAGTAACAAATAATGACAATAAATGCAGGCAGTGGGCCCCTGTGTGTGTGAATCATGTGCGTATGGGCCGGTATCTAGGGGCTGAGTCAGGGCTGGATGTGTCAGTGTTTGGCTGCTGGTGTTGTTCATTTCTGGGAACGACTGAATTGCTGCCTGTGTCAGTCTGTATTTATGTGTCTATATAACTATTTTATTGTGGGTCATCAGAGTGTGAGTATGCGGCTCTTAATATCAGTATTTACACCTATTGTATCTGCAGGTACAGTCACTTCATGGAGACATATTTGTTTGTTTATTTCATTATTTTGTTATGTGTTCCTTATATGAAAATCCCAGTTTTCCCTGTCGGTCTGATAAGGTTCATCTGCAGTGTGTTCTGTACAAAGCACATACCTCTCTACCTGCCCAAAGTACTTGTGTACTACTCACCTGTTCTCATCTGAGTTTACTCCTTCTTTATGTACTCCCTACCCTCACCCCCTGTCTGAGCAGCAATTATGTATTTACTAACTGCAGGCATTTAGTGGGTTAACCTTGTTCTTCAGCAAGTGAGGCCTTTGTTAGTGCCCAAAATGTGATCAGGTCTGGGTCGGTGGGGCACACTTGGTTTTTTTTCCATGTCCCAGTCTGACGCTGACTACAGGGTCCTATATGATGGAGGGGCATCCCCAGGCCAATGCCCTCTCCCCTGTCAACACTGCTGCTGCACCTTGAACCCAAGCGGCTATACTGGGTACTGGGTTGGCAGTGCAGATGCAGCCATGCTACTCTTTAAAGCTTTCCACCCTAGGGCTCCCCACAAATCCAGGTAGAACTAGCCCAGTCCACCAGGCACTCCCTCAACATAACCAGAACCAAACAGTAAGATATTAGTTGAGTTTATTCTACAATTCATTTAACAACAACCTTTCCTGAGCCAAAAGCAAAGCCAAGAGGGCTGTGGTGCCTTCTGCTTATCTACAATATCGGGCAGGTCAATTATTATCAGTCTGAATCGTTTCTAGAGTCACTTGGGCGATAGTCTGGCCTAAACCAATCCTACCCTGGTTTATTAATTCTTTTTGTGCCGCTTAATTTGATCAGTATCCTGGCAAGGGGTTATTGTGTGGTTACTCATTTTGTATGAACCACTTTCCTTGACTGGGGTTATTGCGTGGTTATAATTTCTGTTTCAATATAAAATGGCTTCTAAAACAGCAAGGCAGGGGATTTTGAATAATTCATTAGTGGCAAACACTGCAGGCTGAAAGCATGGGAGGATGTTGCCTCCGATATTAAAAATAACTGTTCTCCCTGCGCCAGTAACATTAAACCAGCAGGCAGTGTCAGTTCTGCAGAGATTTTAACAAGTTCCTGCTGTACTTTCCAACTATTACCACCACCTAATCCAACTTAATCCACTCGTTTGAAAGGCGCTAACACAATGGGATGGAGAAATGTGTAAACGTCAGGAGGAGCTTTCACTTGTCAGAAATGCTGGAGTTTGAGGCTTTCCCGGAGCCGTAGGAGGCCAAGCTGAATTGTCCATTAAGTGGAATTGCAGGGCCCATAAACATGACAATTGGGAGCTGCTCCCTGGCATTTCAATGAATCAGGGAGGGAAGTTTTTTTCCTGTAGAAAAATGGTGGTTGGAACAGAAATTGCTGAAGAATAATCAAATGTTATTATTTCAATAAATAGACCATAAAATTCATCATGTGTAGGGGCTGATATACTAACCATCTAACGGTTGCATCCACGGACCAATGTGAATTCAAATTATTACAACTATTTTGGTACATCACACGCAAGTCGCTGCACAGATTTTTGAGTGGGGTCACTTCTGGTGCACAGTTTGAATAGCAGCATTAGTGTTTGATTTGTTTCGGACAAATCAAACACTGACGTACCAACTGGAGTGGTAAGAAGGGGCATCCTCCACTTGTGCCTAGAGTTGCCACCTCCAAAAATATATTTCAAAGCATTCTTTCAAAGTTTAAAAAATGATTCTTTATTTGGCATATATATTAAAAAGTAGGCATACAGACCAATTGATGCTCCACCTAGGTGGAAATAAAGAACAATTTAATAAATAAAGAATAATTTTTTAAACTTTGAAAGAATGCTTTGGAATATATTTTTGGACTTGATATATGTGCCTTTTTGTGCTGGGGGCTATATTCCAATGTTTTTGGCCCTTTTTGACAGGCCCTTATAGATTGCAGCAGATGGTCAGTAATTTTAGAGTTGCCATCTGGCTGTTATTTTACTGGCCTGGCTGGTAAAAATTATGGTTGATCCCAATGTTATTAATAGGGAAAAAAGTTAAATATATAGGAAGGCCGGTATTTTTTTCCGATAAAGGTGGCAACCCTACTTGTACCTCTATTTCCTAAATCACACCTTACGCCTCCCCCATCAAGGCTGTGGAGTCTGCCCCCTTTATAGTTATGCCACAGGTAAGATTGCCACGCTACTTCTCCAGAGTCTAAATAAAACATTTTTTCCATTTTTTTAGGGCCAGTAGCTCAATAAATGCAAGACAATCCTCCAGGCTTGGACTGGGAGTCAAAATAGGCCCTGCCATTCCAAGTACACAGAGGCCCAAACAGCCCCCTACCAGCCCACTAAATGGTACCTTTCTATTGAACCATACAGCAGCCCCTCTGGCATTTGCCAGAACCCACAGATTGCCAGTCCGGGCCTGCAATCCTCCAATGTGCATCCTGCTTGATGTGTATAAATCTGCCTCTACTTTGTTCTACCAATGGCAACCTGAATCATAAAATAGTTTTCTGCAACTAAAGGTGGCGAATAAGATGCAGACAGACTGATTTGGCAGCTTATTGGCCGTGTGTGGGGCCCTCTGACGGGTTTCCCCCATCAATATCTGCCTGAAAGGCGGGCAGGGCTAAAAATCCCGTCGGATCACGGCCGCATCTGTTGATCAGTTGATGCGGTTCCGCATTGGCTGCATTATAATCCAATCATTTGGTCCTAGGGCCCACGATCAGATCAGCCCAATATTGTCCACCTCAATGTGGGCATACCGGGGAGAGATCCGCTCATTTGGCGAAATTGCCAAACGAGCGGATCTCTATGTGTATGGCCACCTTTAAGGGCTGTGTGTTGTCGCATCTAATGCATTAATTACAGCGCAAGTCCAAATTGCGCATTAATCTCCCTATGTTAGATAGAAAGAAGCAGACTGTGTATAACAAGGTATTAGACTCTCTATACACAGCAAATACAGGATTGATTTAATGATATTAACAGGTAAATGGCTATGGTAATGAGATTTACTACTCTCTTTATAATGCCCTAATCATTGTGTTTACTTTCCTCAGGATGGTTGATTCAGCAGATACTCAAACCAGCATCTTTTCTTTTCTGCCCATCCGGGGAAAGTGCTCATTAATGTGTCTGCTGCATGTAGTAACGCACTCGTACTCGACAGGCAAAAGAATCATTTGCATTCGCTCTTTACGCAACCACTTTGCCGGCACATTTTGTGCCTTTCCGCAAGTGCATTTTTCTTCATATCATGTCACCAGATGACATTTTTATTGTATCTTTCTGCATATTTTCTCATAATGAGCAATCTATGAATGTAATTATGATCTAGGGCTGACGCCATTAGAGGGTTTATTTCCCATTTTCCTGGTACCTAAATAAAGCTCATCAGTATATTCATCTCTGTATATTTGTGTCTTTTGGATCCCCAAAAGGCTGGAGGGAGAGTGTGGATTCCAAAGCCTAAGCAGACATATAAGACATGATAGAGGACTCCATGACTGAGGAACAGCCATTGCAGGGCTAGATCCAGTGCTAAGCTGCTCTTAGAGCAAAAGCAATTTAAGACTAGGCATCCAAGCCACCAAAGATTAAACAGAACTAAAGTCTAAAATAGAATTAGGCTACAAATGCTGTATTTACTATACCAAACATAAACATGAACTTACTGTACCACAAGCCTAATCAAACAAATGATTTATGCTTTCAAAGTTGGTCCCAGGGGGTCACCATCTTGTAACTTTACCAATTTTTGCAAGACCAAGACTGTGCACATGCTCAGTATGATCTGGACTGCTTAGGGATAGTAATAAATTATCAAAACAGCACAAGTCAAATAATATCTGCCAGAAGCCGATACAGCAAGACTGATTAATAATCAGAATATACAGACTGCACTGGGTCCTGTGTTGTCATGTAATCTAATGGGGATTTTATAGTTTTTGTATTGTTTAATACAAACTTTCTCCAACTCTACAGAACCAGTGGCTGCAGCAAAATAATCCTCCAACTAGAATCCCAGTTTATCTGTTTAAATCTGGCTCCATGAGCTTTGTCCCTGCAGCTGGAGTTGGAAACAGTAAAGGGGATGTAAAGGCAAAAGTAAAATCCAATACAAATCTCTACACAGTCGCCGACTGCTCTACAGGGAAACAAACAAAGCTGCTTGAGTTCTGCATGGCTGGGAAGTAAGGCGGGGGCTCCCCCTGCTGTTCATAAGTATGATTGTTTCCCTGCAGAGCAGTTAGGGACCATCTGACAATTCCTATCCACAGCAGTAAATGAGGTGAGAAGTTCACTGCATACAGTCAGGTTTCTTATAAAATGGTACACATTTTTTAATAAAAGCATATTGGAGGTTTCTTTTTCATTAAAAAAAGTAAAAATGGGATTTTATTTGTGTGCCTTTACATGCCCTTTAAATAAATAACAATATTGCTGTGACTGTACACTGGGCCTTTCTACTAAAATAGAGCCTCTAGATGTAGTAGGAACCTACCCGCAAGATGGGAGTTTTTCTGGGAGAGTTAAGGGTAAGTCCACTACCAATACCCTAGAGGAGTACAATATTCCATGTGCCAAACAGGACCATGTGAGTCAACCAGTAAGTTTACAAAGTAGGGCAGATATCATATGTAGCAGGGCTAGATCAAGTGCTAAATTTCTCTCAGAGCAAAAGGAACTTAAGACTATGCATCCAAGCCACCAAATATTGTTGTGGCACCAATACAGTTTATAATGTTCTCTTGACAGAATAGTCAACACTTTAGTTACTATCCCCTAAATTGGGTTAGACTTTTTATTTTGCCCCCCCCCCGTTATGCACAAATAGGGGCAGATGAAGCACAGCATTAAATAACACTTTATTTTGCATCACCTTTTGGGAAACAGCAGATATGGATACAAGGCTCTCTGATGAGTGAGTCAGAAATTAGGAAAGAAGAAACATTTATTAAACAGTCGGCTACAGTGGAGGGTGTTTAAGAATGTTTGTGACTAACTAGGTCTATTGGGGGGGGGGGGGCGTTGCTGCCTTTTCACATTGTTACTAAGGGGACACATAGAGAATGTGTGAGAGAGAGGACATTTTGTTCCTCTTATGTTTTTTTAGAGGGGATTTTGTTCCTCTTATGGTTTGTTAGAGGGGCACCAGGGAAAGCTGGCACTGTGTGTGGATAAAAGCTTTCAAAATGCATCCAGCAATGAATGAATAGAGAGGGGAAAAGCTTTGAGGTTACGGGGGCTCACTGCACAGCATGACTATGTGTTTTTGTGAGCATGAAGGCTGAATACAAAGTCTGGTCCCTCTACTCTCCTTTCCACCAAGTAATGGGTTAAACCACCTCCGCAGCCCATTGACATTCTAGGG
Organism: Xenopus laevis; assembly: GCF_017654675.1. Taxonomy (NCBI): domain Eukaryota; kingdom Metazoa; phylum Chordata; class Amphibia; order Anura; family Pipidae; genus Xenopus; species Xenopus laevis. Next base: position 114,567,159 of record NC_054387.1, on the reverse strand, counting down.
GGACTGAGTCACCGCTCTGACTGATTGGTAATTGCAGTCCCATAAAAGGAAGGGTCACGTAGACTTTGTGGTTATTTATCCATCATTTCTAAATCAGATCCAAGAAGTTATCTCTGCAGGAATATCTGAAAAAAAAATCACATGTATCCCCTGGGGAAGAGCTCAATTATATTCGGAGGAAGCGGCCTAAACATGTGCCTTTCTACACATGTATCTATAAAACATCATATCTGCATCAGTCAAGAGACAAGTCAGCAGGCAAATTATAGAGTTTGCCGTTCACTTTTTCTATAGAGCGATCGACTAAAAATGATCGTCATTTTGCATTTTCTTGTGTCGGCAGTACCATATCTCTGAAAGGAACAGTCCCCCTTTGTAGCCTCCAAAAGTGTTGGGGATTACTCAAGAGTGGGCAGGGTTTCGGCATATTGGGACATGACTGGAGTGGATCAAGGATGTGATCATAAGTGAGCGGGTAATTTCTCTCTCTTTGGGGCCCATATTTTACTAGTTGGTCAATGGGATAGCTCCTGGGGCAGAGGCCGTTGTCTACTCAGTAGTATGGGGTACCTGTGATTATGGATGTCTGGCACAAAAGTAAAAAATGTATTAATGGGGAAGGCACAGACCCATTTGTGGAGAAATGCTAAGAACACCTGAAAAAGAAGATGAACCACTTGATGGCGTATAGGCACACTGAAAGACTATTCGAAGTAGATGCGACACTATTCAGAAGGAGAAGATGAACACTATTTGAAAAGAATTGTGGAATGCCTTGTGATTGGTGGTTCTTTTAAAATACTGAAGAAGGGGAGGCACTAGAGTACAGAAAGTTTTTAGATTAAGACCATATGTAAAGGTGGAAGCACATCTGGCAAAGAAGTGGAATTGGAACATTGAAGAACATTGTAAGAGGAGAAGAAACCACCTGGCTGGACAGAGGCAGTTTGAGGATAAATGGTGTCTGATGAGGAGGTGGCCCTCTCTGGTAGACAGTGTCGGACTGGGATCCCAGGGGCCCACCAGAAAGCCTTAGGCTGAGGGCCCACTTTTCAAACTATTATACCTCCTCTCCTCATTCAATCTCTATGTTCTCCTAGTCTCTTTTCCCTACTACTGTAATATACTCTATTCTTCCATTATTAAGCCTCTTTGTTCCCATAAATAGGGAATGGCCATGAAATAGGCCAAATGGTTAGAAGCAAGAAGCCCACTGGCCAATCCAACACTGCTGGTAGATTTAATACATGTTCCAGATGAAGGCAATCTGAAGAGGAGGACACACTGAGCTGTAGCTACAAATATAATGAGCAGCATGGCAAGTCCTACAGCCAAGAGGGATACCCTAACCGTGTTAAAATTACATATAGATGGGAAATGCAGGACCAATACCTTTGTCCAAAGTACCCAAAATGGCATCCTCCATTGTCTTCTTCTGTGTCGCTTTGCATTGCTGAGGGCACTCCGTTGCACCACATCATCTTTTCTTTAGAGGGGGCGGCTGATCGAGGGAGCAGGTCTGGGCCAGTGGGGGCCCATAAGGGGTTTTTTTCCCGGTGTCCTGAAGGCCCAGTCCAACCCTGGGGGCCTATCCTAAATCAACTGTCACATAGAAAACATGGAAGTAACATTAGGGACAGTAGGAAAGCAATGCTGCTTGAATTTTTAAAAACATTGCATTTTGGGTAATGCAAAATCTAGCTACAGTATTAATGTTAAGGTATTTGCCCTTATAGAAAATACAGGTCAGACAATGTGCTGTGTGTCAAGAGACAGAAGAGAAAGGCGGTCCTTGGCCTGAAGAGCATACAATCAAAATAAATATTTCCATTCAATAAGACCAAAAGTTGTGTCACGTCTCAAGACAATAATTGAAAATGGTTTTATTTTTCAGAACCACCAGCCTTCAGCTGCTCTCTGGGTCAAGTACTTCTGGTGCGTTTTCAAAACCATGATTAGAGAGTTGCTCCTATGTAGAGGAGATATAAAGGGGATATAATTAGAGGAAGAAGAAACAGCCATGGAAACCTTAACAGGGTATTGTAAGGTAAGATCCTCGATAAATATGCAGCAATTTGCTTTTTATTATTCCCCTTATGGCTGTTTGTATCTTTCGTCTCTCTAATTGTATCTCATTAGTATTTAGTATTAGCACAGAACTCCAGCGTGATGCTGACATTGGATAGCAAAGTGTTGGTTGGAATGAAAACCTAATTATACAGTACACAGCTTTTCCTTCTCATTCACATATCTTCTTTTCAATAATTCAGATACAGATAAAGTCGAATGGCATGAAAATATATATTACTTTATATTTACTTTATAAGTCTCCTCTGTATTTGTGATGCGGGCTAAATGCACACGTTATCCATGCAGCGGAGACCAGGCAACATCTGTATCAGCCAAAGCCAGGGCATGCATGGCCCTTTAAAGGCCGTTGATTTGGCTGATTATACTCTAGTGGAGTGATAGCAAGGTTTATCAACTAATAAACCAGTTTTGTTTGGAGAATGGATCATTATTTGACCTGAAAATACCGCAGGTTACACTTCAGCAATATGTTTTGGCCTGTAAAATCAGGGCGAATTGCCATGCCTTTGTGTGGCCCCACATGATTGGTCAGATAATCCTAAATGTAGTCTATTTGTGGGATTGTTCACCTTTGAGTATGATACAGTAGGACCGAATCGAGGGGCAGGAAGGGCAATCACTTGACTTTTCGTCACAAAACAAGGAAGTAAAAATGTTTTTTTCCACATTTTCCTTTCCGGTGCCTAATTTGCATATGCAAATTAGAATTCAGATTCAGCTCAGTATTAGGTCGAATCTTTCACGAAGGATTTGGCTAAATCCCAAAGAGTGGATTTGGTGCATCCTTAGAATAGAGTGATATTATGAGACAATTTGCAATTGTTTTCCATATTTTATTATTTGTGGTTATTTAGCTTTTTATTCAGAGGCTCTTCAGTTTGCAATTGCAGCAGTCTGGTTGCTAGGGTCCAAATTACTCTAGTAACTATGCACTGATTTGACTAGGAGCCTGTTATATAAATAGAATAAAAAGTAGCAATATCAATACATTTTAGGGATGCACCGAATCCAGGATTCGGTTTGGGATTCAGCCGAATCCTTCTGCAGGGCCAAACCGAATCCGAATTTGCATATGCAAGGATAAGGATTCGGCCGAATCCAAAATAGTGGATTCGGTGCATCCCTAATACATGTGTAGCCTTACAGAGCATTTGTTTTTAGATGGGGTCAGTGACCTCCATTTGAAAGCTGGAAATAGTTAGAAGAAAGCAAATCATTTAAAAACTAAACTAAAATAAGAAATTATGAAAAATAAGAATTGAAAAGTTACTTGGAATTGGTCATTCTATAACATAATAAAAATTAACTTAAAGATGGCCACCCCTTTAAGAGGAATAACTCTATAATCATACACTACACTACTTTTAGATTGTACCAGACTTACATGGCTATAAAAAAAATCTTTATCCATCTTATCGAAAGAATAACCGCCATGCTTATGTGCTTCATTTAACAATCATGTGCCCAACAGGACCATCACAAAAGATAGAGGGGAAAGGTGAAAATCAATTAAATATATATATATATATATATATATATATATTTTTCTCGCTCTGGCCAACCATTCATTTGGTCCATTTGTACTGGGCTTGAGCAGTTCTCAGTTTTAAAGTCCCAAAAAGCCTAATACATATCACTAGTTTACTGTGAGGATGAACCACAAATGGCAGCATCCATAACCCTGGCTGGCTGCTGTGTTTTCAATTGACTCAGAAGGTAACCTCTTGGGGATAGACTCCACCTTGTTTTTAATTTTTATTATCCCTTAGGGGAGAGTCATAAGAGAACTAGGATAATCTTTCAAATTTGTAGTGATATATTTTTACATCATGGGAAACCTTGTTTGGCCTTGAAATAATTTTATTGGCCTGATGAAATGCTAAGACTTTCATGAACAAATGAAGTGGAAAATGAGCTGTTGACCACTGGTGCATAGGTCAATGATAATAGTAGTGACAGTATAGGAAGGAGGAGGAAGTAGAAACATGTACATACAAGAATGTTATGGCAAGAGATAGAGATGCCTATTGTTATGGGTAGTCATAAATACCCATTGATGCTGTTGTCCAAATTCAGGAGGAGCAGACTAGAGTTGGCCAAATGGTTTATTGTGACACATGTCTTCTTTTACTTTGTGCATTGTAAGGTTCCACACCAAAGGCTGATCATTTAACCTCTAGGACAACTCCTCCAAAACTAAGACAGGGCCCTGCCATGTCTTTTGTAGTAGGGGTGAGATTGCTAGGTGGGTATTCTCATATTGTTCTGGATTTCTAGCACTTCAGTGTAGCAGTAGTCAGCTCTCATCTGCGTTCCTACAACTGCATACGGGCAAGGGCTTAAAGTGGATTTTTCTTTCATGAGGCAAAGTGTTATTATTTGAGCAGATTTCCCCTTTAAAACAAATTTATTTGCCAGTGATCCTGATCACGTTGTTATAGCTTTATGTTTATTGTGCCTTTGTGATTGTTACTTTAATGAGTGCATATAGAATGACTATTCCTGCATTTGATACAGCTCTCATTACTGTAATGAATGCGTATAGCATGCTTATGTGTTCAGACTCTTCTGGATCCTTGTGGCTTATTCGTTGGCACCAATGGTCCTGTTGTTATTATTCTAACTGTAATAGAAGAATCGCCACATACAGGTCTCATCATAAGGGTCCCATCATTCAAACATAAAGAAGTGGTTTCCAATTAAGAACATACAAAACTTTAAAATCTATATAGAAATGGAAGATATTATTGCTTACATTAGGTAATGAAACCCTTTAGTATAAAGTTGCACCAGGGCACAATACATTAATGCAGGGGTCCCCAAACTTTTTTTTTACCCATAAACCACATTCAAATGTAAAAGGAGTTGAGGAACAACACAAGCATGAAAAACGTCCCTGGGAGTGCCAAATAAAGGATATGACTGGCTATTTGGAAGCCCCTATGTGAACTGGCAGCCTACAGGAGGCTTTGTTTGGCTATAAATCTGTTTTTATGCAAACAAAACTTGTCTCCAAGCCTGGAATTCAAAAATAAGCACCTGTTTTGAGGCCACTGGGAGCAGCATTCATGGGGTTGGAGAGTATCATGTTGCTCATGAGCCACTGGTTGGGGACCACTGCATTAATGGATTTTTATGCAGAGGTGTAACTATTACAGGAGTTTATTCCATGACCATGGGGGGGGGGCCTAGGTGAGAAAGGGTCCAGTAGTAGCCAGCAGACTGGTTGGATAGGAATGGAAATGCCTACATGGAACCCATCCCCCCAGCTTCCACATGAAGGAAGCACTGTATTCATAGTGAAATGAAGGTCATTATGCTCCATTCCAGAGTGTGAGGACCTGCAACTTGAGGTGCTGATGGCAGGGCGGAATGTGCCAAAAAATATGGCAGCTGCACTTGCCTTTTTCTCTGCCTTTGCTTAAATGACCCCTAAATTGTTTTCCCATACAAGTGACTCCTTTATTGTGATGACAATATGCCCCTTTATTTGTCAGGTTAACAAAGCCTTGTCCACACAGAAAGGATTCACAGCGGCAAAAATGAGAAAAAAGATGTCAATCAGAAAGTGAGACATTTTCATCTATATGCAAATTAAAAGTCGCAATTTTGCTGGTGCTGCTTATCTTCTGCTCCGTATTTATCCCGACCCACAGGCTTGAATCAAGCAGATCAAAACAAACACAATTATCACCCATGTCTAAAGGCCCCAATACTTGTACTAGAAAGCAATATTTATATCTAAGTTTATGGGCATTTTTTAAAAAGAAAAACTGCCAATGTTTTCCAACTCCTTCCATTTTTTCTGTTTCAAAGATTCATAAGTGTATTTGTGTTTAAGTGTAATTGCCCTTTGCATCATTGAAATCTTCCTGCAGTATATTCCGTTATGTAGGGAACTTCTTTAAATTGTATTTGAAATTGGATGCCGCACCGCAATTTATAGGGGAAAAAAAACACTTTGCAGTTGAGTCAGGCTATCACAGAAGAATGATTTGTCTTCAGTGAAAATTGGATTTTTTTTCTGCCAGACCATGAAGCAGGCGGAGAGGGTATTTAGCAGGAAAGTTCAATCTATCAACCCGGCGAGGCTGGTGACTCACGTTTAATCCTATAACATATCGGTTGCAGAGGAGAGGCGAATGCCAAATGATACTGTAGGTCGCACTGCAACTCTGTTCAAATATTTGGGTTTGTATGGACTTAATGCAACACTGAGCCTGTTCTTCATGACAAATAGGGGTTTATGTATTTATAGAACAAGGCTGTGTTTGGAAGGCTCCCTTCTGGATTGATTGGATTGTATTAATGGACAAGGAAGCCTAGCAATCTAATGTTATTAATAGGGAAAAAATATAAAAATGGGAGGAAAGCTTGTGTATTTTGGCAACCCTATACGGGGGCTATGCCATGATAATGGCATGACATGAATTCATTCCGTATCTGTGAAACCAATGATAGGAGGAGATAGTTACTTGTTTCTATGGTAACATGGGGTCAAAACCTTACTGGCAGGAGGCAAGCACATGGCACACTGATTGGCTTTTATATGGCTGATGTGAGATCAAAGGGACAAACAAAATAAAATGAAAAGGACAATCATATATATGTGACTGCCGTTCTTTCACTGTCTCTTCGATCTAGAACACTGCCTGTGCCTGGGAAAATCAATGAATGCTAAATATATTTTCAAATTGTGTGGTATACAGGATGAGCAGGTGCAGTATAGTTCCATAGCCCCATTGTCTGTACTAATGGAACAGGACCCCCAGCCAGAGTGAGGTGGGAAAAGTTTAGTTCAGCCAAGGAATGGCCACTTCCTCCCCTCCTCTAATCCAGGTGTGAAAAAGTAGGGACATACTGCAGGTTTTACAATTAAGCTGCAAGTAAAAGGCCAGAGGTCCCACTGATTGTATGACTGGAGTCAAGGTGGAAATGGGGCAAAGCAGAAGTGCTTAAGGAAAGAGCAGTGTTCAAGGCTAAGCTAAGGCCCTTCCATGGAGCTCATTGAGAAAAATACTGGGGAGGCTGGGGGGAAGGAGGGGGTGGGGTGATATCACTCCAACTTGCAGTACAGCAGTAAAGAGTCACTGAAGTCTATCAGAGCACAAGTCACATGACTGGGGGCACCTGGGATACTGACAAAATGTCTAGCCCCATGTCAGATTTCAAAATTAAATGTAAAAAAATCTGTTTGCTCTTTAGAAAACGGATTTCAGTGCAGAAGTGTGCTGGAGCAGCACTATTAACTGATGAATTTTGAAAAAGCATCTTTTCCCATGACAGAATCCTTTTAAAGTCTGTAAAAGTCTGTAACACACATGCAGTCCTAGAGAGAGAATACCTGCAGTACCTCTGCTTCTGGGTATGAGAACACTGTACACAGAGTGGTATTTCCCAGAAGAGCTGTCAGAAAAGACTGAGCAACTGAAGTCACATGGATGTAAGTTACCAGAAAACACCCCTAAACTCTTTACCCGTTCTTTGTCCTGTCAGTATGAAGTCATTTTGCACCAGGTAATTGTAATCCCATCTTATAACAGCAAAACTGAGGTAGAACGTCTCTATCAGTCCGATGAAGTGCCAGAGCATTGCCCCGATGTGGGCGGCCGTGCAGCCAAAAATAAAAATAAGTTGCCTATGACTCATTTTTTTTTTTTAAACAAGTTGAAAGATGCTGAGAAAAACGTTGGGAGACTGCTGTGTGACTGCTATCTGCAAGGCTTAGATCCCCCATGCCTGTGTGACAGACTGAGAAACTGATGGAACGAGGCACAACGGAGGACAAATTTGTGCCTGTCAGAAGCTACCAGTGCTTCCCTGCGGCCTGTCAGTGCTGAACATCTCACATCTCTGTGTGCGCCTCTAGCATATGACACTGCAGATGGCGCCTGTTATTCATCTTCCCCGCTAACCTTTTTGTGTGGGCCGCCGTCTCCCCTAATCTTCAGTAGAGGGGGGGTCACTTGGAAAGGAGTTTTGTGTGCGTGGGAGAGACGAGCAGCTCACCCAAAATCTGCAGATATTTTTACTTCAATGTTTTCTGTTAGAGGTTGAATATATTTGCTATAATAAACCCATTTAACGTCGTACCACACAAACAAAGGCAGGACTGGGATGTCAGATTGCAGAATAGAAAAATCTCCATTCCGACGGGGACATTTGCTTCGACATTCGGTTCAGCCTTTATATGCCAAGGTCTCCATAAAAACTGATGAGCTTGGATGTCAAACCATATCTTCATAGCTCTATGGTTCATTCCAATATCACTTTGAAAGAGAAAATACACCCGCATTACAGGCTTCTAGGAAAAGAACACAATTGCCGTATGGTGGTATGGTTAGGAGCATTGCGAGGTCACGACGAGGAGCCTGTGGTTCAGAGTTATGTACAGTTACTAGAATATGCCATTGTCTGTGGCTGAAAGAGGACGGTCTCGGACTCAGTCACATTACTGTAAATGCAGTCCTTTCCACTACATGGTGGCAAAGTGACACTATAATTAATGAGGAAGAGGCAGACAATTTCAGCTTCTGTAACGAGGACAGATTATGTTATTATCTCAGTCTGACTCATCGTGCAACACCTACAAAGCTATCTCTCCATCTCTTCCTGACCTTTCCTTTCTTCTGCCTTCTATTTCTGTCCATCTCTCCATCTATTGTTCTCTTGCCTCCTCCTCCACCACCATCGCCACTATGTATTCCATTAGCACTGTGTATTCCTCACACCCCAAGGGCTTCTCCCTCCATCCGCTGTAGTTTGATTAGTTGCAAGGTCTACTAATTGATGCTGGAACGTTTTGGAATTCCAATTACACTGGAGACACCTTCACACACCTTCACTTTTGAAAATGTGATTTTATCTCAGTTTCACATACATTGTATTTATATAATTCTTTTGATATGGCTTCTGAAACAATCTGATTGCATCCAGGCTGGGCAACCTTAGAGGCTTTCAGATGTTCATTAACTACAACACCCAGCATCACTCAGCTGACCCTGAGACTTAAAGGGATACTGTCATCTGAAAACATGTTTTTTTCAAAATGAATCAGTTAATAATGCTGCTCCAGCACGAATTCTGCACTGAAATCCATTTATCAAAAGAGCAAACAGATTTTTTTATATTCAATTTTGAAATCTGACATGGAGCTAGACATATTGTCAATTTCCCAGCTGCCCCTGGTCATGTGACTTGTGCTCTGATAAACTTCAATCACTCTTTACTGCTGTACTGCAAGTTGGAGTGATATCACCCCCTCCCTTTTCCCCCCCAGCAGCCAAACAAAAGAACAATGGGAAGGTAACCAGATAGCAGCTCCCTAACACAAGATAACAGCTGCCTGGTAGATCTAAGAACAACACTCAATAGTAAAAACCCATGTCCCACTGAGACACATTCAGTTACATTGAGAAGGAAAAACAGCAGCCTGCCAGAAAGCATTTCTCTCCTAAAGTGCAGGCACAAGTCACATGACCAGGGGCAGCTGGGAAATTGACAAAATGTCTAGCTCCATGTCAGATTTCAAAATTGAATATATAAAAATCTGTTTGCTCTTTTGATAAATGGATTTCAGTGCAGAATTCTGCTGGAGTATAGGGATGTAGCGAACGTCGGAAAAAAAGTTCGCGAACATATTCGCGAACTTGCGCAAAAATGCGAGCGGTTCGCGAACGGTTCGCGAACCCCATAGACTTCAATGGGAAGGCGAACTTTAACATCTAGAAAAGACATTTCTGGCCAGAAAAATGATTTTAAAGTTGTTTAAAGGGTGCAACGACCTGGACAGTGGCATGCCAGAGGGGGATCAAGGGCAAAAATGTATCTGAAAAATCTGCCTGTGTGTGCTTGGAAGAGATAGTGTAGGGGGAGAGCTGTTAGTGATTTCAGGGACAGATGATAGTAAGTTTGCTGGCTAGTAATCTGCTTGATACTGCTCTGTATTGGAGGGACAGAAGTCTGCAGGGATTTGAGGGACATTTTAGCTTAGGTAGCTTTGCTGGCTAGTAATCTACTGTTCTCTTTAAACAACTGCCATACGTTGACCTTGTAGGCATTGTTTGCCCAGTTTTTTTGGACGCAGCCACTGAAGCACAGTTGCCATAAAAAATATGCCATATAAATGCTGAAAATAGTAATTTTTCGCCATACGTTGACCTTGTAGACATTGTTTGCCCAGTTTTTTTGGTTGCAGCCACTGAAGCACAGTTGCCAGAAAAAATATGCCATATAAATGCTGAAAATAGTCATTTTTTGCCATACGTTGACCTTGTAGGCATTGTTTGCCCAGTTTTTTTGGTCGCAGCCACTGAAGCACAGTTGCCAGAAAAAATATGCCATATAAATGCTGAAAATAGTAATTTTTTTGCCATATACGTTGAGTCAACGTATGGCAAAAAATGACTATTTTCAGCATTTATATGGCATATTTTTTCTGGCCTCTGTGCTTCAGTGGCTGCGGCCAAAAAAACTGGGCAAACAATGCCTACAAGGTCAACGCCATCTCTATCGTGTTCTCTGCCAGAATTAAATCTGGTGTAAGGTCCTCATCTCCTTCATCTTCTTCTGGCAATAATGGTTGCGCATTACTCAGTTCAAGAAACTCATGGGAAAATAACTCCTCTGACCCCAGTGAAGAAGGGGCACCGGTGGTGGAGGAAGTGTTACGTGGGGTGGCCATAGCAGTGGAGGATGAGGAGGATGTTGTGGTAAAGTTAGAAACGGTAGAGGATGGGGTGTGCTGTGTAAGCCAGTCAACTACCTCTTCAGCATTTTGGGAGTTTCAGGGTCATTGGCTTTTTAAAACTGGGCAATTTGCTAGGGCCACAGGATTGCATAGCAGCACGGCCCCTAGCACGGCCTCTGCGTGGCGGCCTGCCTTTGCCTGGCATTATTTTTAAAAAAACAACAACAACAACAAAAACTCAGTTGGTTTTTCTGGAAACGATAATACACACAGCTAGATGGCGGGTTGAAGAAAACAGTGTGCAAATAATGCCTACAAGGTCAACGTATACACTACTACAGCGGTGGATACGGATTACGTAAAATATATGAATGCTGCTTGAAAAAAAGTAACTCAAGTGGTTTTTCTAGAGACGATAATATTATCAATATTTAGACAAAATGTGAACAAGCTCACACAGCTAGATGGCGGGTTGAAGAAAACAGTGTGCAAATAATGCCTACAAGGTCAACGTATACACTACTACAGCGGTGGATACGGATTACGTAAAATATATTATGGCTGCTTGAAAAAAGTCACTCCGGTGTTTTTTCTGGAGACGGTAATATTATGGATATTTAGACAGAATGTGAACAAGGTCACACAGCTAGATGGCGGGTTGAAGAAAACAGTGTGCAAATAATGCCTACAAGGTCAACGTATACACTACTACAGCGGTGGATACGGATTACGTAAAATATATGAATGCTGCTTGAAAAAAGTCACTCCGGTGTTTTTTCTGGAGACGGTAATATTATGGATATTTAGACAGAATGTGAACAAGGTCACACAGCTAGATGGCGGGTTGAAGAAAACAGTGTGCAAATAATGCCTACAAGGTCAACGTATACACTACTACAGCGGTGGATACGGATTACGTAAAATATATGAATGCTGCTTGAAAAAAGTCACTCCGGTGTTTTTTCTGGAGACGGTAATATTATGGATATTTAGACAGAATGTGAACAAGGTCACACAGCTAGATGGCGGGTTGAAGAAAACAGTGTGCAAATAATGCCTACAAGGTCAACGTATACACTACTACAGCGGTGGATACGGATTACGTAAAATATATTATGGCTGCTTGAAAAAAGTCACTCCGGTGTTTTTTCTGGAGACGGTAATATTATGGATATTTAGACAGAATGTGAACAAGGTCACACAGCTAGATGGCGGGTTGAAGAAAACAGTGTGCAAATAATGCCTACAAGGTCAACGTATACACTACTACAGCGGTGGATACGGATTACGTAAAATATATGAATGCTGCTTGAAAAAAGTCACTCCGGTGTTTTTCTGGAGACGGCAATATTATGGATATTTAGACAGAATGTGAACAAGGTCACACAGCTAGATGGCGGGTTGAAGAAAACAGTGTGCAAATAATGCCTACAAGGTCAACGTATACACTACTACAGCGGTGGATACGGATTACGTAAAATATATTATGGCTGCTTGAAAAAAGTCACTCCGGTGTTTTTTTCTGGAGACGGTAATATTATGGATATTTAGACAGAATGTGAACAAGGTCACACAGCTAGATGGCGGGTTGAAGAAAACAGTGTGCAAATAATGCCTACAGGGCAAATAATGCCTAAAAGGTCAACTTATACACTACTACAGCGGTAGTAAAATAAAAAAAAGTAAAATAAAAAAAAATGAATATTAAAAAAAAAAAAATTAAAGTTGGTGCTGCTGAACTACTAGGAGCAGCAGATTAGCACACCAGTCCCACTCCCCAACACTGCTAGACTAATAGCACTGGGCTCTTATAGTAGTAGTAGTAGTAGTAGTAAAACAACAAAAAAATAAATAAAAGCAGTCCTTACAAGGACTACTGTTATTGCAGCAGTCAGCAGATGAGATCAGAAGCAGGACAGCTGCCCACTGCAGCTACATACAGAGCACTGCAGTAGAAGGTAGATTACTAGCCAGCAAAGCTACCTAAGCTTAAATGTCCCTCAAACCCCTGCAGACTTCTGTCCCTCCAATAACAGAGCAGTATCAAAACGATTACTAGCCAGCAAACTTTCAACTGTCCCTGAAATCACTAACAGGCAGCAGCTCTCTCCCTACACTATCTCTTCAGCACACACAGGCAGAGTGAAAAAACGCTGCAGGGCTTCGGTTTTTATAGGGAAGGGGAGTGGTCCAGGGGAGAGCTTCCTGATTGGCTGCCATGTACCTGCTGGTCTGGGGTGAGAGGGCAAAAAAAGCGCCAACAATGGCGAACCCAAAATGGCGAACGTCGCGCGACGTTCGCGAACTTCCGGCGAGCGCGAACACCCGATGTTCGCGCGAACAAGTTCGCCGGCGAACAGTTCGCGACATCTCTACTGGAGTAGCACTATTAACTGATGCGTTTTGAAAAAAAACGTTTTCCGATGACAGTATCCCTTTAAGGTAGGACACATATCGAATGTGTAAACCCTTCAAGTCCTGCTTCCATCCAAAAGAATTCTACAAATTCCAAATGTTATTATAATGATTTTTCGGAAGTGGGAAAGAATAATACCAGGCAAAAAACACTTAAGATGGCCATACACGGGCAGATTTAAGATGCCGATATCGGTCCTTTTCGACCGATTCAGCAGCTTCTCTGCCCGTGTATGGGGCATTCCAACAGGCCTTCCCAATCAACATCTGGCCAAAAACGGTCAGATATCAATCGGGCAGGTTTGATTTTCCCTTACGATCATGGTCCCATCAGTGCCCATTGCAATCCAATAGTTTTCCCTAGGGCCGAATGATCGGATTAGTCGAATATCGCCCTTCATTTGGAGGACATATCGGGGAATGATCAGCTTGTTTGGCAATCTTATAGCGGATCTTATAGTACATGGCCACCTTTACCCAGTGTAATGCTGTTTTAAGACCTACGTACGGGACCTGTGAGGGCCATTTCAAAACCTACAGCTTTGGTTTTCTTCAGGTAGATTGTGGTGGCTCTTCAAGTATGTTTAGAATCATTTATTTTTGTAAGAGCTGGATCCCTTTTTCAGCTTTAACTTCTTGGCTGATTGTTTCACATTGGCATCCAGAATTTGCTGATATTTAAAATGAAATAAAGCCATTCTTCCCTGTGCATGTTCAATGTTTGTATCATAATGGATCCATGCTGCTCCTTATTATCTCCAAAAAACTTTGGTGCTTGTGGTCAAAGAGCTATATTTTTACTTCATCTGTTCCACAGCACTTGCTTTCCAAAGGCCTTGTCTAGATGCTGTTTTGCATAGCTCAGTCACTGACGTTTGTAATGAGGTTGCGGGTAAGTCTTCCTCCTGATGACTCTTCCATGTAGATCCACTCATCGTGGAGAGTGCAACACAACTTCTGCACCGTCCAAACCTTCCTGCGGCCCCTTTTGCAGTCATAGTTCTTAATTTTTTGTCAAGTTCTTCTGTTTTGAAGATATTAGCTTCATTTCCAGATTCTCGCTCAGTTGCTTAGAGAAGACCATGTTGTTCAGTGTCAGCTGAAAGGTTGGGGTGTCAAAGATTGTATTAAGCTTTGCAGTTGTCAACAGACAGCAGCTTTTTATGGCCTGATTAGGGCCCAATGAAGTGATTAGCGTCAGGGACCTTTTTCAAAAACAGTGTTTGTCACTGGACAAGCGGAAGGATGTCCGATCCTTTGCACATACCACAATTACATGGTTTTTGTTCTTATGTTCGAAAGTTTGTAGAATAATATCTACTAACAAAATTAGCTAGAAATGCAATATGGAAAGAGGGTGTCCAGGCTTTTCTATTGAACTGTTGTTGAGCAAAATATGCTGTGAAACACATAAAATGGCACAGAGAGTATATATATATATAATATATATATATATATATATATATTTATATATATATATCTATATATATATATATATCTATAGATATATATATATATAGATATATATACACACACACATATTATACGGCACAGATAGTCGAGGCCCATTTTCCAGCTGAAAAGCTGTTATTAGTAAGAAACCATTTGAACACGTGAATGGCCCAAAATAGAGTGCGCCAGCTACCCAGATGTAATGTGTCATTCCCATTGTGTGAGAGTGGAAGGGGGGAGAGCAGATACAGAGCTGAGAAAAGATGGAACATTTCTATTGGGTTTACTTGCTGAGGTGCTACAGCATTGAATTCTGCTCCAGTTGTAGAATAATAAAGACCAATCAGCAGGTAGCATTTGCTGGTGTATTATGTGAAATCAACATCTAATGGGTTGCTATCAGTTACTAGACCTGAGCAAAATTTGCACCTGTTACTACATTACAGGAGAAGTAAATCATAAAAATGAATAGGGCTAAAAATACCATATTTTATATACTGAACTTATTGCACCAGCCTAAAGTTTCAGCTTGTCAATAGCAGCAATGATCCAGGACTTCAAACTTGTCACAGGGGGTCACCATCTTGGAAAGTGTCTGTGACACTCACATGCTCAGTGGGCTCTGAGCAGCTGTTGAGAAGCTAAGCTTAGGGGTCGTCACTAATTATCCAGCAGAAAATGAGGTTGGCCTGTAATAAAAGCTGATGTTACAGGGCTGATTATTAAATTCTGATGCTAATTGCACTGGTTTCTGTGCTGCCATGTAGTAATTATCTGTATTAATTACTAATCAGCCTTATATTGTGACATTTCTATTCTATATGTACTGTATATTGTGAGTGGGTCCCTAAGCTCAGTAAGTGACAGCACCACAGAGCATGTGCAGTGAATCAGCAGAAAAGAAGATGAGGAGCTACTGGGGCATCTTTGGAGACACAGATCTTTACTGCTAAAGGCCTGTGGTTGCCTTCGGCTGGTATAGAAGCAAAAAACATAATGTTCAACATTTATAACCTACTTCTTTAGTTAGGCTTTACTTCTCCTTTAATCCCTCACAGACTGTTTTACAGTATCTCTGCTGCTGGCCAGCCAAGTTATCTCTGTACCAAAAACCCTTTTCTGCCATAACATTGTCTTGTCCTCTCATGAGACTTCTGGCTTCCAGACTGGATCCATTTGCCTTGGCCATAGAATTGCCATTGCCCTGAACTGCACAAGGAGAAAGCTAAACAGCAGTCAATCAATATATGCCTGAAAGCAGGATATCCTTCTAGGGATTTTAGGGGCTAATAAAATATTTTGACGTGGGATCCAGATAATGATTATGCAATGATGCTGCTTGTTACTTTCCAGTTTGTTTTTGGTGGTGGGATTGACTGCAGGATTTCTGAAGTGACAGATTTAAATTGTATTCTTATTTTTATAGCACCAACATATTCTGTAGAGCTTTAGATGACACATATATATATATATATATATATATATATATACATTTGCCCTTTTTAGCTAATACTACTGCATAGGTCTTCTGTACAGTTTCCATTAAACATCCTGGGAATCATTCTATATGGAACAAAAATACCCATTCTACTGTTTGCGTCAAAAGGAAAATCTGGTCCCCCCAATTTCTGCTTCACACTAGATTACATTGCCACCTAGTGGCTGAAATAAAGAATAACAGTGCAATAAAAATATATTCTTTGATGTTGGCAAGCTCATTTTTTGTACACCAACAGCCATAACAAAAGTACAGTGTTCTTGTGAAATAATTATATTATTTTACAGAAATATGTTTTTAAAAAAGTTGGCAAACATAGTACACACATTTTTTTAAAACTCTCATATTCGAATTGTAAATTATCCAAACTCGATTTGAATTTTAATTCGAATTTCGAGATTTATCATACTCTGGCCCTTTAAGAACTCAAATGTTAAATCTGCCGAATTGCTGTATAAGTCATTGGGAGAGGTCCAGGGATGTTTGCAGACTTCCTGACAGATTTCTAATTCGAATCGAATTCGATTAGAGTTTTTGGGTCGATTCAATTCGTCCAAGTTGAGAAAATTCGATTTTATTAATAAATTTCGATTGGTCGATTTTCGAATTTATGGGAGTTTAAAAATATTCACGTGAATTCGAAATGCGGCCCTTGAGAGGTTTCCTCCCCGAGTTTCCTTGAAAATGTTTCACCGCTCATCCGAGTGGCTTCTTCAGTTCAACTAAATTGGGAGGGAATTCCCCGGAATTTAAAGGGATCCTGTCATCGGAAAACATGTTTTTTTCAAAACGCATCAGTTAATAGTGCTTCTCCAGCAGAATTCTGCACTGAAATCCATTTCTCAAAAGAGCAAACAGATTTTTTTATATTCAATTTTGAAATCTGACATGGCGCTAGACATTTTGTCAATTTCCTAGCTGCCCCAGGTCATGTGACTTGTGCCTGCACTTTAGGAGAGAAATGCTTTCTGGCAGGCTGCTGTTTTTCCTTCTCAATGTAACTGAATGTGTCTCAGTGGGACATGGGTTTTTACTATTGAGTGTTGTTCTTAGATCTACCAGGCAGTTGTTATCTTGAGCTGCTATCTGGTTACCTTCCCATTGTTCTTTTGTTTGGCTGCTGGGGGGGGGGGAAGGAAGGGGGTGATATCACTCCAACTTGCAGTACAGCAGTAAAGAGTGATTGAAGTTTATCAGAGCACAAGTCACATGACTTGGGGCAGCTGGGAAATTGACAATATGTCAATATGCTCCTCTCCCCCTCCCCTGTAATCTGAGCCCAGAGCTATGAGTGAGGCAGGAAGTGATGTCACACTAAGCTAATATGGCAGCTGCTATCCTAAACAAATGGAGAAAGCTGCTATGGCTGTTTACTCAGGTATGGTAAAGTATTCTACAAAATAAATAAAGTGTTCTAGCTTGCACTATTGTGGCTAATCTATTGGCAATAAACTGCCTTGGTAACTTTCCTTCTCCTTTAATTGTATTTATTGTGATGGATCTGCACAAAGTAGTCTAAGTTGGTGAAGTGAAATGAGAAAAATATATATAAAAAGAATTTATAAAAAATTAAAATTGCCATGTGCATATGTATTCGCTCCCTTTGCCATGAAGCCCCTAAAAAATCCTGGTGCAACCAATTACCTTCAAAAGTCACATAGTTAGTGAAATGAAGTCCACCTGTGTGCAGTCCTCGATCTGACTGGATTTTTAAACCCTTCCAATCGACATCTGTCCAACTTTTGGCCAGATATTGATCGGGGAAGCCCGTCGGAGGGCCCCGTACAATGCCCAATAAGCTGCCAACTAAGGGTGGCCATACACTAAGATCCACTCGTTTGGCAAGGTTGCCAAATGAGCAGATCTTTCCCCCGATATGCCCACCAAAGGCAGGGTGATATCGGATTATAACTATGGCAATAGGCGCCGAAGGTACGAGAACCGCATCAACTAGCCGTTGCAGTCCTCGATCGCAAGGGAAATCAAACCTGCCAAATTGATATTTGGTTTTTGGACAGATATCGATCAGGGAGGTCCATTGGAACGCTCCATTCACGGGCAGATAAGATGCCAAAACAGTCTAAAGGAGCAATATCGACAACCGGTGTATGGTCACCTTTAATCTGTCTGCATTTTATATCTGCCCATGTATGGGGGCCTTTAGTCTTCTGGGCTGTACTCAAAAGTGTGGACATAATCATTCATATTGCTGCGTCCTATGTTTTTTTTGTCTTTTCATGTACCACTCTCTACTTATCGCACTGTATTTCTTCTTTTTGCTCTACCTTTCTCACTCTTTGTCCCAAAAACAATGCTTTCCCCTGCCTTTTCCAAAATGCAATGATCTGCACTGTGACTGTGGGAAGCCGCCTGTGTCAGTGCAGTTGTTTGAATGTTATAAGGGCTCAGATACCTACAGGCAAAAGGAAAATCCTAGACTGGTTAATGTCAGAGGGGCTGCTGTAAGGTGTCATAGATACTATTTATTGGGCTGTTTGGGCATCTGAGTATTTGTAATCCCTGGGCTTATTTTGATTCTTAAGGTGGCCATACATGGAGAGATCCGCTCATTTGGCGACTCTCTCCGATATGCCCACTTTAAGGTGGGCAATATCGGGCTGATCCGATCGTGGGCCCTAGGGCCACAACGATCGGATCCTAACGAATGGGAACTGGCGGTCGGATCGTGGGACCGCATCAACGAACAGATGCGGCTGCGATCCGACGGGATTTTTTGTCCCATCCGATCAAGATCTGGCCGAAAGTCGGGGAAGCCAGTCGGGGGGCCCCACACAGGGGCCAATAAGCTGCCGACTCGGTCTGTCGGCAGCTTTTATCGGCCCGTGTATGGCCAGCTTTAGTCCTGGAATAAATTTTGGAGGTGCGCAAGCTTTCACACCTGTGGGTCACCCACGACTGGCCCTGGTGGTCTCCTGGCTCTGGACATCCCAGTCTCTCTCACTTCTGCCCAGTCACTGAGTATTCTGACAGGAAAATCTCTTGCTACACTTATGATACAAGTTTATACGCCTCCTAACCAGTCCTGGCAATCTGTGGGTTCTGGCAAATACCAGAGGGGCTGCTGTAAGATGCCATAGACAGTCACTATATATTGGGCTGGTGGGGGGCTCTTTGGCCTGTCTGGCCTGTGTGTACCTAAAATGCAGTGGATTTTTTTTTTAATCTCAGTCCAGGCCTGCTGCTAACCTTGGTTAGATCCCCCCTAAAACATACCTCCCAACATTTTGGAAATCAAAAGAGGGATAAAAAAGTTTGGACACGCCCATTTTTGTGATCACACCCCATAATTAGCATGTTCATTTTACATAATTTGGCAGTTTATGAAAGTTTGAACACATTTCTGTGGTTTATATACAGTATGTTATTACAGTTTTGCAAATGAAGGTGAATTGCCCTTTAAGCTGTAAGTCTAAGTTCTTATCTTATCAAACTGTCACAAAAGTATGTCAAGTATGTATTCTGGGCTGTCTGTCAAGACACAATTAAGTTATCTGTTGTATCTGTTTCTGGCTATTCAGTGCAGCAGATCAAAGAGAAACCCGGGACTTATCAGTACAAATGCAGCGGGTTGAGCTGTCAATAGCGGGACTGTCCCGCTCAAAACGGGACAGTTGGGAGGTATACAGCCCAGTGTTGTGTGACTGGGGACAGCTCCCTTCAGAGTGTCAGTAAGTGCAATGTGACAAATACCTCGGTCTCTTCTTTCCAAATATTCAGCTGCCTCCAGGAGGATTAGCAGAGAGTTCAACTCCATGCTTACTGTACAAATAGATTTATACACAGGCAGGTATTATGTTGCTGGATAGAGACAAGAAGAAAAACAAAGTTGTTCTCTTGGAAATCTTGCAGGAGAAGGGCTGTAAAAAGCAAATGTAGTGGTAACCAACAACAAAGAGTTCAGGCGCTTGGGAGACTTTCCTTGTCCACTAAACGACAGAGCAGCCTCGATTGACATGGGGATACGGACAGCAGGGTCGACCAATGAAAAAGTGGTGATTATACAAAGGCGTGTCTCCTTCTCTTCTCGCAGCCAATCGCCGAGCCGTGCATCATGTAGAAAGGGCAGGGCTTTGGGAAAGGGGTCTGAGAAAATGTTGACAGATCCCAATGAACTTACCCAGAAGGGGAGATGGTAACGATTGAGATGGCGAAGCCTAGCAACCACACCAGTGCGCACGCCCACCACAGTTCGGCAAAGGTTGGTTGCATCCCTCACTTACTGCCGAGAATAATTCAGTCTCCGCCCCTCTTTGCCCGTTCCTGTGGCTGTAGGACTCTTGCTAACTGTCTGTCTGACAGGGGGAAGGCGCTGCAAGGTGTAGATGGAGGTAAAGATGGGCCATGGAAGGCAGGTACCCCTGTCATCATGTGAACCGTGGGACATCTTCACATAGTATCCGGGATGGCGGGAGAGGCAGGGAAAATCGGGACTGTCCCGCATAATGCGGGACAGTTGGGAGGTATGCTAAAACCATGCAGTGCAACACAAGTCTTTGGAAGGAAAGCAGCCAGATATATTTTAGTAATCAGTTGTATTGGAGTCCTCCATAACTTTACTGTACCCCATTCATTTGTTCGTTATTGGGCTGGTTGGGCCTTGAGGAAACGTTACTTCTGAATTAGCATACACAATACACAGTGGAGGATGAGTGGAGCCAGTTGGCAGCAGCAGGGCGGGTATATTTGATAATTTGGCAAGGGAATGCCCTGCTTCATTATATAAACGGCCCTTGCGGGTGAGCACGGGGCAGGGTTGCCAGGTCTAATTTTCAAAACCAGCTAAAGTCAGCTACAAAACCAGCCCAAAACTAGCCGAGATTCACTTCAAAAGTAGCCCAAAAATAGCACAATATGTGCAATGAAAAAAAATTGGAAAAAAAATAAATGAATTTATGTGAAAATACACCTTTTTAAAATGTTCAGTTTCAAAGATTTTCCCATGAAGCAAAATGGGACAGATTTGCCTGTCACCAGGGGCGTAAGTACAGAGGGGGGCACAGGAGGTATAGGGGCCCCATAAGACCCTAATACATACACAATTTCAATAAATATTGGTAAAACAGGTCTTCTATACATTTTGGTGGCCAGCAGATGTTTGCCCCAAAATTGTCTGAAATTGAGGAAAGTCACTGGAAAACGCAAGAATGCTTAAGGGCAGAAACTAGAGTCCTGCGCGGGTCCATTTTTTGGGACCCGTACCTGCAACTGCAATCCACAACCCGGACCCGCATTCTTACCCGCAACCTGCCCCGCAAGTACCTTATCGCAACCCGGACCCGCTGACCATCAAGAATCAGGAAATGCTGTCATTGTAAACCGGAAGTGACATCATCAGTAGTAGACATGACCAGAAAAAAGGAGTAAATATCGCTATTGAGAAGACCCGCGGCCCGACCCCCAACTAATCACCCCGTATTGCAGCGTGTCTCTGCTAAGGTTGCCACCAGCCGGTGGTGGGTGCGGGAACAAAAGGGTGGGCCATGAAGTAAAAGGGGGCGGACTGTGATGTAAAAGGGGCAGGGCCACAGCGTGCAATGGCCAGAAGGGGACAAAAAGGTACGTTTTGAGCGGATTGGGGCCAAGGGCTTTTGTTAGGGGTATTACAAATTTACACTACACTGCCGGTAAATTTGTAATACCGGCCCCGGCAGGTGTTTTACCAGCCGGGTGGCAACCCTAGTCCCTGCCCCAAGAGTGATGGGAGAGGGGGATCCCAAATCCCATCCCAAGGGTTGCCACCTTTTTCTAATTTTGTTACCGGCTGGTGGGGGCGGGAACAAAAAGGGGCGGGCAGGATTAAGCCAAATTTTACAGTTGAATTGGGGGCGGGCCTAGGGGGTCTCTTTAAGGGTATTACAAATTTACCGGCAGCTACATTGCCGGTAAATTTGTAATACTGGCCCCGGCAGGTGTTTTACCGGCTAGGCCGGTAAAATACAGACTGGGTGGCAACCCTGGTCCCATTGCATGCTGGGTATTGTAGTCTTACATTAAACTTGGCCGTTGGCAAAATGTTAAACAAAAACTCCATTGCCCAACATGCATTGGCAGACTCAGACTTGGCTAGGGTTGCCAGCTTGCCAGTATTTTACCGGCCTGGCCGGTAAAAATTATAGTTGATCCCAATGTTATTAATAGGGAAAAAATATAAATATATAGGAAGACCGGTATTTTTTTCAGAAAAATGTGGCATCCCTAGGCTTGGCACATTAGGGCAAGAAAAAAACTTTGGCTGCTTTCCAATTTGCAAACCAGACAAAGGCCCAAACAGTAGCCCAAACCTGTACTTTGGCTAGTTTGTACTTCCAAAACCTGAATGAGCTTTAAATTAGTAGCTCAATTCGGCTTGAAAACCGCCAACCTGGTAACCCTGGGCCGCGGGGCAATCCCTCAGTCGGACAGTCCAGCGTGAACAATAGTGTCTATTCCCGCCCACGTGATACCTGCTTTACATTATCGCATTCCAGTCACCCTGCTCCAAAAGCCTTAGGTGAACCCTACCGGCGCCTAAACCCCCCCCAGTTTAGAAATGGTTCCGCCTCTTCGCCACAACCAATCCCTGCCATGAGCGCGTTTCAAAAAACTACACGCTGTTCCGCTTCAATACTGAGAAAAAGGGGGCGTGGTTTTGCCTATTCTTATCAGACGCACTTATTGAGGGAGAGGCTAAAAAAACTAGAAAGCCATGATCGATATCGGTAGTTTTTACAACGAGTCCTGCCAATAACAAATGACATTGTACATTTATACTGGTACAATCATTTTGGATCTATTAGCGTCTTGGTCAAGCTGTTCCGGGAACTTGGTGACGTCACTTTTCGGGGCGTGCTAATCACGATGGGAACCGTTTAGCAAACGCTATTGGCTGATTTCAGAAGAGCGTCGAGCGTGGATTGGCTTACTGGACTTCAGTCTTAGTTTTTTCACTGCGCGGATTGGTTTGTTGTCTCTGTGGGCGTAGCCGTGGCCTGAGGTGGGATATGCAGGCCGTGCGCCTAATCAAATCGAAATCTGCTCTCTGAGCCAGGCGGCGGCACCACCGATACTCACTGTTAATCTACCTCACCCGTTATTGCTCGGCATGAAGGGAGGGGGTAAGTGACACGCTTTCATCCGATTTAACATTTATTATTGCCAGTCCTCTGGGTTGCGGCTGTTGCTGAGAATTATGGGATATGTAGTCCAGCAACAGGTTTCACTGCTTATAAAGTATGGACAACCGGAGAGCCGCTAAACGCTGCACTTCCCTAGATCGCCTTGTCTGCATCTGAAGCGGGAGGTTACAATAATCTGGAAGGGTTTTGGTTGAGATATTTAATACACAAAACTTTGCATTCCTATAGGGAGCGTGTTCTCCCCTCTCTCCCCCACTGAGAAGTCACTTCCTGCTCTCTGCACTTTTAAATCTCCCTCCAAACTCTGATCAAAGTGGCAGGAGGGGTGGGCAGCTCGGGCACTTTAATTCAAAGCACTCGCTTATTCATTAATATATGTATTTATATCATCTAATACTCGTACAAGTATAGAATTAGGGAGCCGGGTCAAATGGCAGCTTCCTGCTCTTGTGCTGCTGAAGAATCAGTGAAATACAAGTTATGGACCCCCCTCTTAATGGATTAATCTCCTCTTATAATAAAGGCTATAAGTTTTATTATGTAGCTCAGTGTCCCCCTGTGATTGGTGCAGCTGTATATTATGTGTGTGTATTACTCCCCATGTGTATTTTATTTCTGTGCTCTCACCAGATTTCCCCCTAATGTCAATGGGGTATTTACCTGGGCCAGAGGGGGAACTTTTTTTTTTTTTTTTTTTTTTAAGTTGATTGTTGTGTTTATTGGGTGTTAAGAGGTGGGCGGGTTTGGTTTGAAAATAAACTTGCCAGCCAGTAACTGACCCTGGGTGGGAGGGGAAACTCTCCTCATGATCCTTCAGGGCTTATTTCCTAAAAAAAAAAAGGGAGGGGGCCCTGACAATATTTTAGAACAGTTTTATTATCAACAATTATTTATTAACAATTAATGTCTACTTAGATTTTCTTTATGTAACATTGAAACCAGCATTTTGTTTTGATCAGAGTGTTTTGAATTGAGTTTTCACTGCTGTGTTATTGATGCACCCAATGCATTCACGCTTAATTTTAATTAAAATGTACATGTATGGGATCCCTTATCCAGAAAGCTCCAAATTATGGGAAGGCAGTCTCCCATAGACTGTGTCTCCCTGTTTTCACTGCTGAGTTATTGATGCATCCAATACATTCACACTTAATTTGATTTAAAATGTACATGAATGGGATCCCTTATGCAGAAAGCTCCAAATTATAAGAAGGCATTCTCCCATAGACTGTGTCTCCCTGTTTTCACTGCTGAGTTATTGGTGCATCTAATACATTGGCACTTAATTTGATTTAAAATGTTAATATATGTACATGTATGGGGGATCTCTTAACCAGAAAGCTCCAAATTATAGGAAGGCAGTCTCCCATAGACTCTGTGTCTTCCTGTTTTCACTGCCCAGAAAGCTCCAAATTATGGGAAGGCATTCTCCCACAGACTCCATTTTACTCAAATAATTCCAAAATTTGCCCTCTAGTTGGTGACACGTTGTGTTTCTTATTAATAAAGTGTATTACAAGCGATTTCTCAATTTTTCTATTAGAGGCAAAACAATCAAAGACAAATGGGGTGTATTTAATGCTTGAATTAATTTTAAATAAACTTAATGTATGGAGATCCAAAATACAGAAAGATCTGGTATCCGGAAAACCCCAGGTCCCCAGCATCCTGGATAAAAGGTCCAATAATGTATATATGAGGGCATTCCTGCACCGAGCATTTTACTTGTCCCTCTCATGGACAATAACACATTTATATAGTAGTTTTATGGGTATATTGTGACCTGGTGCCCAATATTAAGTCCATATTAAGCCTTTCCAAGGATTTACGGTTGTTTTGTATCTGCTGGAGATTTAAAAGATGCACTATGGGTGCTGTGTGATAAGAGACGGGTGCCAGTTGAACAGTAGCCTTGGCTTGAGACTGTATATTGTGTACTGAGATTTCCACAATCACATCTCGTAGCTGATAAGGGAAATATTGTAGTTGTGATTGTGTTAATAAGGGTTTTAGCATGTGCTGACGCTCGGCAGCCACTAGGGGCTCAGCTGAGCAGAATTCTTCTACAGGTCCCATCATGCATCAGCGAGGGATTTAAATTTCACAGATTGAGCTGCATGGTGTATACTTGCTTTTCCTTTGTGCTGCTCATGTTTAGCCATCAGCCTTGCCCAAGGTATAGAAATGCTAAATATTATTCTGAGAGCCAGGCTGTGTAGCCTTCCTCCTTATTTATGATCTATTAACTTGTTTGTTTCTTATTAAGAGTATGCAGGAACCAGGGATTTATTGATCCCTATACCATAAATTGGGGGTCTCCATCTTTCTTACCCGTGAGCCAGATTTAAAGGGGTTGTTCACCTTTGAGTTAACTTTTAGTATGACGTAGGGAGTGATATTCGGAGACAATTTGCAATTGGTTTTCATTTTTTATTATTTGTGGTTTTTAAGTTATTTAGCTTTTTCTTCAGTAGCTCTCCAGTTTGCAGTATCAGCCATCTGGTTGCTAGGGTCCAAATTACCCTAGCAATCATCCATTGATTTGAATGAGAATATGGAATAATAATAGGGGAGGGTCGGAACAAAAAGATGATAAATAAAAAGTAGCAATAACAATACATATGTAGCTTTAGAGAGGATTTGTTTTTTAGATGGGGTCAGTGACCCCCTTTTGAAAGCTGGAAGGAGAGAAGAAGGCAAATAATTCATAAACTATAGAAAAAAATAATGAAGACCAATTGGAAATTTGCTTAGAATTGGCCATCCTATAACATACGAAGGGAGTTATTTATCAAAGTCCGAATTTATCTCAATATTTCCTGGGAAAAAAACTCCGACCAAATCCACATGGGTTTTTTGGGCTTATTTATTAATGCACTTTCCTGAAAATTTAGTTTGCTGGAAAAAAAACTTGAAAAATCTGATTTTCCCATTTTTTTCGGACCTTTCACTCGAAAGCGTGAAAACTTTGGGGTATTGCCAAAAACCCAGCGCAAATAAAAAAAATAATTGGGACTTCTCCCATTGTCTTATATGCAACATCGACAGGTCTGAGATGCCGGATTTTCAGATTCAGACTTTTCCATCCTCAGGGTTTAATACATTCCGAAAAATTTGTGATTTTTTTTTTTTTTTAAAGTCCAATTATATTAAAAAAATAAAACATTTTTTGTGATTTTTGTATTTGGAGTTCAGTAAATAACCTCCTAAAAGTTAACCACCCCTTTAAATGTAAAAAGAGTAGGGAGCAATGGCGGCATGAAAAAAGTTCCCGGGAGGGGGGGATAAGGACTGTGATTGGCTATTCGGTAGCCTCTATGTGGACTGACAGCCTATAGGAGGCTCCATTTGGCAGTACATGAGGTTTTTATTCAACCAAAACTTCCCTCCAAGGCTCCACGAGGAGCAGTTTTTCCTCCTCCGTCTGAAGTTTGTTTCATTGTTTCCTATTCCAGGTCTGCATTGCCGCTGCTCCAAATGCTTTGCTGCTCCTCCGAGACGGCGAATAAAGAGACGACCCCGTGTGCTGACCTTGCTCAGTCTGCCGGAAGATGTTCTTCTCTATGTGCTGGAATGCCTCCCTGCTGTGGACATCTTATCCATGCGAGAGGTAACAAAATCTACGTTTAAAGTTGAATGTTGGTGAGTCTGGCAGCTCAGTAATTCAGCTGCAGACTCTAAACTGTTACAATTTTACATTTAGTTGATCCATTTCTCAGCAGCATCTCTGGAGTATTAGCAACTATTGTATCAATTCTAACAGCTGCCTGTAATGAAACCCAGAGATTCTGCTCAGCAGGGACAAAGATAACAAATGTATCAACTAAATGTATCCATTTAGGACGGTTTACAGGGTCGGTGACCCCCCTTTCCAGAGCTGCTTTAGAAGGTGACAAATAACACTTTACACTTCAATATTAGAAAAACGGTCGCCCATAGAAAATGTTAAGTAATTGGAAAAAGTCTTTCTTTCTGTTGATCTGGCTGAAAACAAATAGTTGTTTAAAGGTGAACAACGTTTAGTTAATGTTCTAAAATGGCCAATTCTAAACAACTTTTCAATTGGTTATAGTTTTTGAATTATTTGCCTTCTTCTTCTGACTCTTTCCATCTAAAAACAACTGCTCTGTAAGGTTACTGATTTATTGTTCTTGCTACTTTTTCCCCCCTCATCTTTCTGTTCAGGCCTCTCCTATTCATATTCCAGTTTCTTACTCCTATCCGTTCATGGTTACTAGGGTCATTTTGACCGTAGCAACCAGATTGCTGAATTAAAAGCTAAATAACTAAAAAAAAAAAAAAAAAACCCTGCAAATTATAAAAAAATTAAAACTAATTGCAAATTGTCTCAGAAAATTACTCATACTAAGTGTTATTGGAAAGGCTTTCATTTCCCTCAATGTAGTGGGGGTAGCAGTCTTGATTATAGGGGCTGCCTGAAAGCCAATCAAATTAAATCAGAAACAAGTGCTGGTTTAGGTCCCTAATAAAATGTATAATTTGTATTTCCCAGCCTTGCTGATAACTCTGTCCTTTAACAATTAGCGTGAAACCATCTTTAACTGCTCCTGACACGCACACCGGAAAAAGAGATCCGAACAATAGACTTGATGCATCAATGGGATTAATGCAATTTGTGCTTACGTCCAAAGTCATTGCAGCGTGAAGGGGGTTAATCAAATTGCACAATTTATGTATTTCAAAGCCTCGTGAAACTGTCGTTTTTGTGGCTGGAGAAAGTAGGCAAGGTGCTAAACGCTTATAGTTTTGGGTTTATTTTAAGTCACAGACACATGGTCCAATTCGCCTGACAACAAATCTCCTCTTTGTCGGGGCAACTAATCTCCCCGAACTGCCTCCCGCCAGCTGGAATGTAAATCGCCGGCTAGAATGTACAGCGATTCGTTTTCTGAAGCGATCCAAGTGCCATCTCGCTGTCAATTTACATTCTAGCCGGCGGGAAAGCAGTTCAGGGAGATTAGTCACCCGGCAACAAATCTCCTCTTTTTCGGGGCGACTAATCTCCCCAAATCTGACCGTGTGTCTCTGCCTTTATACTTTTTGGTACTTGCAGTGGGTGCCAGTACTTTCAATGAAACCCCCACTCGTTAAAGTACAACAATTATCGCTCACCAATCCAAACTCGTGCCGCACTTTATTCTTTCTAACGCTCCTTCTCTTACACGTGTTCCAGGTACATCCACATTTGAGGTCCCTGGTGGACTCTCACAGTAGTGTTTGGGCTCGCGCCTCTTTCCAAGACGTCTGGCCTTCTTCTGAAAACTTGAATCTTTTTGAAAGGTAAGATAATGACTGAGCGCTTTCCCTGCTTCAGTGTGGAACTATACATAAAAGCGTAACCGCTGGTCATGTGACAGTGACTGATGGCAGTTTCTCTCTCATTTTTCTAGGGCAGCTGAATGTGGTAACTTTGAAGCGTGTGTGAAGCTAGGGATCGCTTACTTGTACAATGAAGGCCGTAAGTGTCGTTGGATTTGAATATTATTCTAGATTTCTATGCACCCACATGTCTTCTGAGACAGTTTGTGTCCCTCCAGCTGTGGTTGGGAATGTGGTGGTTGTAGTTCAGCTGCAGCCACAAGTTGATGATCTCTGCTTTTGCTTTCTGTGTTGCTAACCCCTCTGATGCTTTTCCAGTGTCTGTGTCAGACGATGGCCGGGCGGAGGTTAACGGACTGAAGGCTTCTCGTTTCTTCAGCCTGACTGAGCGCCTAAACGCTGGAGCAGACCCCTTTGTGTGGCTTTTCATCCGCCCCCCTTGGTCCTCCTCTGGAAGCTGCTGCAAGGCTGTGGTATTTGACAGCCTAAACGAGGAGTGTGGGACTGTTACAAGTGGAGAGGGTGCAACAGGGGTGAGTGGTTTATTGAAAACGGAGATCTCGGACAGTAACCCCATTCTGATGGGCCCAACCCCAGCTATTTCATATTTAAATGAGCCTGGCTGAATTTTGTCAGAGATCTCCTTCCCTATCATAAAAAACCCTCCTGTTAGCATTGTACAATGTCTGGATATGTTCCAGAGCCCTTCTCGCTCTCCCCTTCCTATCTATATCTATCTATCTATCATCTATCTATCTCTATCTATCTACACACAATAGCAATGTATAGGCTTTATTTTAGCCATTGAGGGGAATGTTTGCTCGAAAAGGGTTTTTATTTAATGCGGTCTGTCTTTCTTTCTTTCTTTCTTTCTTTCTTTCTTTCTTTCTTTCTCTCCACTTGGATAACAAATTCTATGTTTTTGCTTCTAGGCTCTTAAAGGATCAATTCAGTATTGTTTGGCAAAAGTTCTGAGCCTGTTTGAGGTAAGAAGCCACCTTGCTTCTCTCTCGAGTTCTCTTTTTATTCAGACCATTCCTCTGTGTAACGGCTCATTGAATAAATGTTACAAGCCCTGTGATTCTGGTCTCTTGCAGGATGATGACAAGAAGAGGGAAGCTCTGGGAATGCTTGAATCCTCTGCCTCTAATGGCTGTTTGCACAGCGCTTACCTACTCTGGGAAACCAAACAGAAAACCGCTGTGAGTGTCCTTGATTTATTTATATTTTCTATTCTTTTTCAGTTGTTGAGTTATTGTGCAAAGTTTTGATTCATAGTCCCCTAGATGTTGGCGATATGGTCAGTGCCACATGCAGCATGAAATGCACATAAAGAAAACCTTTCTGAATGCATGTGGCCGAGCCTCATATTCGATTGTGCACTGCTTCTAGCTGGATCTCATTCCCTTCTCCTTTTTTATTTTGCTTTCCTTTAGTTATCGGACCCTGGCAGATACCTCCAGAGCTTTCGGCAGCTACGTGATTATGCAGCAAGGGGCTGCTGGGATGCTCAGGTAAGATCATTTATGGTGGACTCAGAACCAGTCAGCTGCTTTAGTGGGACCCAAACCTACCAACTGTGGACTTTTAAGGCTATCCCTACAGTAACACAAAATGATCTTTTATTTAGTGACCCACCAGTTCAGATGGATGAGCTGTTGGGGAATACAAACCATATCACTGAATATGATTCTATACATTGTTTAATAATGGGTTGCTGTGTTTTATTGCAGAGGTCCCTAAACTGTTGTTCTGCCCCTCCCCCTCAACCCAAAAAGGGCTAACATTTAGGCTAACTTTAGATATTCTCGTTACACTACTAAGCTTTGTAAATGGCTATGGGAGGCATTGAACAAATCTTGGGCCCTAAAGGTCCAAAAACCACTTCAAGTTAACAAAGGGGACATCGGAATACTTGGGGGTATTCATAATAGACTGCAATTCCTCCCCTTCCAGATTTCATTGGCGAAGGCTTGTGGTCACAAGAATCCGCTAAACCAGGAGCAACGATCAGCCGGTGAACTGGTAAACCAAGTGTTCCAGTCATCTCTGCCTATCAACAAAAGCAGCATATTCACCACTCAGAAGGGCATGAATGACACTATGCGGTAAGTGCCCCCGTTTATATTAAAGGGATACTGTCATGGGGGGAAAAAATGGTTTTTTCAAAATGCATCGGTTAATAGTGCTGCTCTAGCAGAATTCTGCACTGAAATCTGTTTTTCCAAAGAGTAAACACTTTTTTTTTCATAATTAATATTGAAATCTGACATGACATATTGTTAGTTTCCCAGCTGCCCCCAGTCTTGTCACTTGTGCTCTGATAAACTTCAGACACTCTTTACTGCTGTTGGAATATCAGATCTAAGATGTAGATCTAAGAACAGAACTCCATAGTAAAATCCAGGTCCCACTGAGACACATTCAGTTACATTGAGTAGGAGAAACAACAGCCTGCCAGAATGCAACTCCATACCATGTGCTGGCTCTTTCTGAAAGCACATGACCAGGCAAAGTGACCTGAGATGGCACCTACACACCAATATTACAACTAAATAAAATACACTTGCTGGTTCAGGAATTAAATTTTATATTGTAAAGTGAATTATTTGCAGTGTAATTTAGAAATAAAAATCATGACTGATTGCAAGGTACCAGTAATTGGCTGTCAGGTTAGAATGAAAGATAAGTACAGCGAAATATCTGTTTAATCGCACACACATCTTTTGCTATATTTATACATCCAACTAGGAATGGATATGCAAATTAGGGTGGGTAGAGAAACACTTTTACTTGTTTTTTGACATTTTGTTTCCCTCCCTGCCCCTAATTTGCATATGCAAATTAGGATTCGGTTCGGCTGGGCAGAAGGATTCGGCCGAAACCTGCTGAAAAAGGCAGAATCTCGAACCGAATCCTGGATTTGGTGCAACCCTACATCCAACTGTTGCAATACAGCTTGCATAGACTGTGCCATCACAAAATAGGGAGAACATCTCCATCTCTAGGTGACCCTGTTGCTGATTGTTTATAGATAAGGGAACATTCTCTTACATAATTGTCTGATTGTTCTGCTTTATCTTCACTTGTTCATCTTGACCTCTCCTCTTCTACAATAGGTACATCTTAATAGACTGGCTCGTGGAGGTTGCTACTATGAAAGATTTCTCCAGTCTTTGTTTACACATGACAGTGGGTCTGGTGGACCGGTATTTAAAGCTGCGCAGCGTCCCACGGGCCAAGCTCCAGCTGGTTGGAATTGCCTGCATGGTCATATGCACACGGTAAGTGACGTGTCAATCCATACGTAGGGTGGGACAGAGCTATCTCAGGGGTTCATTCTGGAACGCATGTAAGATATATGTCCGGTTATTATAACAGGTGGCTGATTCTTTATTTCTTTGTTATCCGTAGCTTTATTAGCAAAGAAATTCTAACAATACGGGAAGCCGTGTGGCTGACTGATAACACCTATAAATATGAGGACCTGGTTCGGATGATGGGAGAGATCATCTCTGCACTGGAGGGAAAAATTAGGGTAAGTGGTGGCACTTTTATGCCAGGAGGTTTCACCCCCTTTGGCTGTTCTGAGCCGAAATATATAAAGGCTTCTTCGTACTGTAAAAATGTGAATTTTGAGCCACGTCAAAACACTAGGTTCTCTCCATTTTCTAGTTTCCATGAACATCCGTCGGCATGACCAGGAATTGTTTTCAAACTTTACATGGCTGTGAAGGGCAGGAATACTTGAGCTGATCGGCTACATCCAAAGCAAACACTGAATATTTAGTTTGTGTGTGTTTTTTTTTTTTTTTCTTTTAGATGCCCACGGTGGTAGACTATAAAGATGTCCTGTCTCACCTCATCCCTCTGGACAGGAACACTTTGCATCTATGCAGCTATATTTCAGAGCTGTCCCTACTGTATACAGAGCTGTCTATGTATTCACCGGCTCAACTAGCGGCTGGTGCGCTGCTATTAGCTAGGATACTGCACAGACAAGGTAAGATGCTGGGCATTTGCTCTCAGTAATTGCATTCCCTCCTTTTAGCTTCTATCTTAAACCATAAACTCTGTGAGTTCAAATACGGAGAATGCTTGTAATCTTGTAATTCTAGACACAAGAGTGAGCAGAAGTAAATTATTTGGCTACGAAAGCTAAAATAGAACCAGGGTGGTTTGGTGGTGTTTGATCAGTGCACCCATGATTATTTATTTAGAATGCTTTGTGCTGTTTCCATAATGTTTCCCCGAGGGATTGGACTATTACCTGCTGAGCATATCTTCAGTGCTCGCTCGGATATAACAATATGTACATTTTAATATTGATCATAACCACCCCATGTCTCTTGCCCACAGCACGTCCATGGCCTGCCCAACTTGCAGAAACAACAGGCTTCACTCTGGAACACCTAACTCCATGCGTCGTACTCCTGCACAAGAAATGGTAAGCATGCATGCCACCTTATCCCACAATGCAATGTGTAACTGCAATTGAATTATAATCTAAGGGACGTATGAACTTGGCGTGTTATCCCCACAAGAATGTGGTAGACTTCACTATCCGCTTGCTTGAGGTCAATCTTACCAGGTTTGGATAGATAGACCCTATCATACTGACTGCCTATTCTAGTGACAGGTATAGGACCTGTTATTCAGAATGCTCTGGACCTGGTGTTTTCCAGATAACGGCTCTTTCTGTAATTGGACCTTCAAAGCTTAAAGGAGAACAGAACCCAAAAGTTAAAAACCTACATAGACCCTCTCTCCTCCCCGGGCAAATGCCCCAAAGTTTTTACTTACCTCTCCGTACAGATTCTGTCCAGCGGAGTTCACAGGCGCCATCTTCTTCTCTTCGGAAATCTTCGGAATAAGAGCAGCGCATGCACAGTTGGAGCAATTTTCTGTTTCGCTACAACTTTGCATGCGACGAAACTCACGAAAATTGCCGAAGTGTCTCTTTCAGAAGATTACCGTAGCGGCTGAAGATGGGGCTTGTGAACTCCGATGCCTGCATCTGCACCGAGGGATAAGTAAAACGTTGGGGACATTTGCCCGGGGTAATGCTTAGGCTGGGGGGGGGGGTTTATGTAGGGTATGGGGGTAGGAATTTTTAAATATTGGGTTTGCTGCTCCTTTAAGTCTATTAGAAAATCATCATAGCATCCAGCCCCCGCACCATAGTGGTACTGTTCTAACTAACTTGTTCATGTTCCTAACAGCTTCCATGATGATGCACCCAGAGATTACAGGCAGGTGTCCCTGACAGCTGTGAAACAGCGCTTCCAGGATGATCTATATGATCAGATCAGTAAGGAGAAGGTGAGTGTAGAAGAAGGGATTCATTTAACTATGAACACACAAGGGAGCAAACAGAGGCTTATGGGTTTTATGTTTGGGTGTTTTTGTTTTTTTTTTCCCGGCCTTAAATTTGTGTTGGGAATAAATAAGTGCTGTAATAGCCTTCCTTTAACTATTGGTAATTACAGCCCTGTCCATATGAAATGTCTTGCCTCTGTCCTGGGCTCGCGGGGCCCTGCTGACAGACTGTATATTTGGCAGGTGCTGGATCCATGGCTGCTGCTCACCTTGCTGGGAGTGGGTACTTGGCTCAAGTAACAGTCTGATTGCTGTTGTCAGCAGGTGATGGACCACACTCATCTATGTGAACTGCTTGGAGTTCCGTGCCATGATTCAGAGTCTCCCGCAACTTGTCCAAACGCTGCTGACTTCCATCAATTCCTATGCTCTCCTTCTGGGAACAAAACAAAGAGGTAATAGCACCACTGAGTGGTTGTACTGCTGTAAATTGTAATGAGATTTAACCCAGAGAAGGCAATGCTATTTCAAAAAACAGTCTGAGGTTACCTATCCTTGCTTTTATCTTCACATGTAGACCTTTTTACTCCTAGAGCTTAGGTCTATATGTGCCTGTAGAACAATAAATTCACATAATCAAATTCATGAATAATGTTTCTGCTGGCCATTGTAATTAGAATCTATTGCAGAAGTTCTGTTGATTTTTGCTGGAGCTCAGGGATGTAGAGGGATAAAGTGCATCAGTTTGAGGGCAGTTTGTACTAAATGTCTCAACTCTCCACAG
Source organism: Xenopus laevis (assembly GCF_017654675.1). NCBI lineage: Eukaryota > Metazoa > Chordata > Amphibia > Anura > Pipidae > Xenopus > Xenopus laevis. Next base: position 114,532,435 of record NC_054387.1, on the reverse strand, counting down.
GCGCAGGGAGGAAAGCATACAAGAGGATCGGGGAAGCTTTGTCACCACTCCTACTGCTGAACTGTCCAATCAAGAGGAGGATCTGCTCGGCGACTTCCTAGACTGGAGCCTTGAAACCTCCTGTTCTGGTTATGAAGGGGATAGGGAAAGTGAAGGCGAGCGGGAAGGAGAAGGTAAGTTTGCTGCCTTCCAATGGAGTAATAACCTGTAATGCACTAAATCACACTGATGGGGAAAATATGCCTTGATTGCATTGTTAAATGTCTCCAACCAAGTCAGCTGTTGTAGACATTGCTTTTATTATGCATCAGTATTGTAGCACCCACACACACACATCCTAACATGGAGACAAAGAAATGTCCTGTCGCACAAATCCATATAGGAATATAAGTGGCAGATTAACACTGCGTTTACGAAAAGTGCCATAACACATAGCAGGGCCTTTCCTGTGAAGTACAAATGTTTATATAAATAAACTACCTGCGTGCGTTTCTTCTCATCGATTCCATCACATTTAACAGTCTTGTTTATCAGGATAATTCCGTATTCCTAATCCAGATTCAGTAACAGTTGCATATTCACTTATACTTACTTGACTTGTGGTTTTTGTCTTTGTGCAGTAACAGCGCCCAGTGGGGTCCTGGATCTTTCACTCCTACTCACGGAACACCCGCAGTGTCAGGATTCCACCACTGATGATGACTCTATCACCCTCCACCCAATCCCATTGCTGTCCAAGGCAGAAAATGGAACCGACTCCATCGAAGGGTGTGTAGAGAAAAGCTCTGGTTATTCCTCCGTAAGCAGTGGAGGCAGCCCAACATCGTCATCTTCTCCAGGCCTCCCATTCACCCCAACCCCAGGACTAAACCACAGCAAACTGACCCCTATTCCCTTTCCCCAGCCATGCTCCCCTCTCCTCAAGGCAAGCCGCAGGCAAGTGAAGAGGAAAAACCAAGCCCAGCACAGTGAAGATAACCTCTCTGATGAACTGTAATGAACTCAATCCATTCTAAATGTGTGTACAGAGATGTATAGAAATATATATATATTTGGCATTAAAAGAGAATATTCTGTAATACTGGTAGTTACTTAATATACTGGCAGTAGTGTTGGTGGTACATCAGATAAGGGTCCTGGGGTAAAGACTTGCACAGATCTTATTTAGTCGGCCTGTACCCTCACACAAGCCACTACCAGAGCCTGTAAGAAATACAAATGTGATTATCGGTGATACGGGAGGAGCTAAAATAAGGTAAGGGTAAGCAGCTGGCACTGGAGCTGAATTCTTTCCCCCCCAAGGGAAACTCTAGCTGCTTGCAACCTGACCTGTGACTTTCCCACTGGTACCCAAGCCTAGTTCAGTTACAACAAAAGGATTGCTCTCTTGTATCCTTATTCACGTTCATGTAACCCTTTGATCATGTTATGTCTCAGCCATGGGCTGGCTTATATGTTGCTGTATAACTGCTACCACGATGCTAAAGCATTATTATTATATTAAGAGTTAATCCATGCTGGGAGTTGTACCCAGCAACATTCAGTAAATATTCCCCAGCTGTATTGGACCAGCATAGAACACCTTATGAGCACTGATGTTTAGTTCACTTTGATATCATACATTTGCCATACTCAGGAAATGTCTGTAAACAGTAACGCATACGTAGCTCTATTACTGACCATTAGCTGGTTGCTACTTCTCGGTACCTTGCTCACTGGTATAACCCTGGGCCGGGGGAAGTTTTCTGCTGATAGGAGCACCGGCCGGGGTTTCATGTAAGTCAAAACAATCGCTTTGACGTCACACCCCCAAGTGGAAAAAGACTTTCCTTCTCCTTTAAGCATGTAAAGCAAAGATGCATCTAATCCTGGATGTTCCAAGTTTGGCCTAACCAGTCTCGTTGTTGCAGGACTGGGAGCAATGGATGTCGGTTCAAATACAATTCCTGGTCCTTAAAATCACTACTTTAGGTCACGTGACAGTTTAAAGTATTTTTTTAAGGATTTTGCTAATTTGCACATTAGGGTTCAGAATTCACAGAATCCTTTGCAGGATTAGTATTCAGCTGACTAAAGTGAAAGACTTGAAACTAAACAAGTGGAGTGAAGAGTTGGAAGGTAGTATGGAATGAAGAGGTAATGGTAACAAACGTATTAACGGGATGTGAAAAAGGAGACTAGTATGGCACAAGGAGAAAGAAGAAGGTATTGGCACCAATTAGTGGAGAAGGACATTTAGACAGTTGGTGCAGCTGCTTAGGGCTTCTCAAGATAACTGATAACTCAATTGTCCATATAAATTATGTTTAAAAAAAAAAAAAATTATATATATTTATATTCCTCATCAGGCTGGAGCACTCATACAATAAAGGCCGACTGCCTGGGTTAGAAATAGGGATGCACCGAATCCAGGATTCGGTTCGGCCTTTTCAGCAGGATTCGGCCGAATCCTTCTGCCCAGTCGAACCGAATCCTAATTTGCATATGCAAATTAGGGGCGGGAGGGAAATTGCATGACTTTTTGTCAGAAAACAAGGAAGTAAAAATTGTTTTCCCCCTTACCGCTAATTTGCATATGCAAATTAGGGTTCAGTATTCGGCCAAATCTTTCACGAAGGATTCGGGGGTTCGGCCGAATCCAAAAAAGTAGATTCGGTGCATCCCTAGTTAGAAATAGTATGTACAAAACAGTTTTGGAAAACCACACTCACAGGGCTTGCATAGATGAAAAAAGAAAAGTTTATTACGACGTTTCGGCTCTAATACTAGAGCCTTCCTGAGGAAGGCTCTAGTATTATAGCCGAAACATCATAATAAACTTTTCTTTTTTCATCTATACAAGCCCTGTGAGTGTGGTTTTTCCAAAACTGTTTTTTATATAGATATAGTGAATAAAGTACCCCCTCTTCGGCCTCATGTTTTTATATGGTCATGAAACTCCTTGGTAACTTATAATATCCTCATATTTTGCAACTGGGGGTCCTTTATTTATTAAAGTAAACAAGTTTCAGTGAGTCATGTGACAGAAATTACATCAGAACTCACCGTTTATAACTGATGACATGGGCAGGGGCTCCTGCATCCTAAAATTGAACCCCCTATGCAGATTACCCACCGAGAGTTTGATATTTTATCAGTCACTGCCTGTGTTGGCCATATACTGCATTTGTCTGTTCTGTGAGGATGGGACACAGAATAGTTTACTTTTGGAGTAGGTGCAATAACATTGAAATTCAGTGCTTGGGTCCAGGACAGAGCATGAAAGTTATAGACGTGGGAGTAACGGTTTCTCTAGATAAAACCCGCAAGAGTGTTACACAAGAATAAGCACACAATGACAGGGCCCCATTAATGACTGCAACCTCTGCCTAACTTACACTTGTGAGTGACCTGCAAGTTAAAGGTATGGGAGGGTAGACTCCTACATGCCTCTCTCTGACTGACTCATCTGCACACTATTCACATATATCCCCACGAGGGTTAATAACATGCTGTTCATTTGGCACATAGGCGTTTGGGATTAGAAGGAAGGGGCCCTGCTTTACATTATACATAAGGATCCACAGGTCTCAAAGCTACTGAAATATGATTATCATACTCCCAACAACCCAGAGCTGAGGGATAATAATGCCCTCATAACACGCTGGGCCCATTTCCTTATCCCTGGGCTCTATTTGCTCTCCAAGCCTCATTCTCATGCAGTGTCCCAAACAATGCGGGCCCTCTGTTGATCTCACTTCCCCAGGAACTGAATGGAAACTTAAAGAAGAAAGTGCTCACTGGAGCAGAGTGAGTGTGCAGAAAGCAGACATGTTTTTAGCAGTATTCTTTGAAAATAGTTATTGTATTTTCTCCCATACTGCAGTGGGGACTTGTACTTATCACATGTAACACAATTCTCCACAAGAATCTGTTCGGGGGGGAAAAAAAATCTAAATTCAATTTGTATAAGAAGTTTTTTTTTTAATGATAAATTATGTCCTAATAATTTCCAATACAGGTATGGGACCTGTTATCCAGAACATTTGGGACCTGGGGTTTTCCGGATAATGGATCTTTTCATACCATAAGTCTAGAAAATGATGCAAACATTAAATACACCCAATAGGCTGGTTTTGCTTCCAATAAGGATTAATTATATCTTAGTTTGGATCAAGTACAAACTACTGTTTTATTATTACAGAGAAAAAGGAAATCATTTGTAAAATTTGAATTATTTGTTTAAAATAGATTTTATTAAAATAGATTTAATTCGGAGCTTTCTGGATAACTCATTTCCGGATTATGGGTCCTGTATAGGGACCAAAGGGGTGCAATGGGACAATTTTATGGAGAGTTTAGATCTTCTTTAACTACAGTTCCCAGCACCCCCTGAAAGCTGCTGTCCCATAGTCCTTAACTGGGTGTAATTTGGAATTGTTAAAACAGATAGTTGTTTTGTCCAGGAAAATCCCTGGATTAGCTATTGAACTATTTCCCTGCACAGTCAGGTGTCACTAGGAGTTCCTAAGCTTCCTTACCCTCTTCCTGTTATAGTTGCTCCATTATATGGAAACCCGTTATCCACAGACATCATTTTTATCCAAATAATTCAAATTAAAAAAAAATTTCCCTTTACTCTGTAGTAATAAAACAGTACAGGTATGCGACCCGTTATCCAGAAAGGCCGTCTCCCATGGACTCCATTATAAATAAATAATCCAAATTTTTAAAAATTATTTCCTTTTTCTCTGTAATAATAAAACAGTAGCTTGTACTTGATCCCAACTAAGATATAATTAATACGTATTGGAAGCAAAACCAGTCTTAGGTTTAATTAATGTTTACATGATTTTCTAGTAGTCTTAAGGTGTGAAGATCCAAATTACAGAAAGACCCATTATCCGGAAAGCCCCAGGTCCGGAGTATTCTGGATAATAGGTCCCATACCTGTAGCTTGAACTTGATCCAAACTAAGATATAATTAATCCTTATTGGAGGCAAAACCAGCCTATTGGGTTAATTTAATGTTTATATGATTTTCTAGTAGACTTAAGGTATGAAGAGCCAATTTATGGAAAGATCCGTTCTCCAAAAACCCCAGGTCCAGAGCATTCTGGATAACAGGTCCGATACCTGTACCTCCCAGTGGTCCTAATTTTCACTGACAGTGACCCCAAATAGGTACATGAGTACTTGGAGGTGGGCATGTTTGGGTGGATCATGGGCTTGTTTCTTTGCTAAATTGTCTTGTATACCAAAACAGCAAAGTCAGAAGTTATCTGTTTGGGTCCCTCTAAAAACATTGTTTTTTTTTTAATTTATTATGGTCTGAGCCAAAATGATTTAGTAAAAAGTAAAATTTTAATATTACAGATACAGAAAGCTGTGATGGTGTTGTTTATCTCTGTGTATATAAAAACAAACTCAAATCTGCCTCTGTCCAACTGCAATATTTTAGGGCTGGGCAAGGGGATCTGTTGAGACTGTAAATGCATGCACTAATTCTCACTCATACATTATTGCATATACAGCTATGGGATCTGTTATCCAAAAAAAAGCTCCAAATTACAGAAAGGTTTTCTTCCCACATACTCAGTTTTATCCAAATAATCCAAATTTCCTTTTTCTCTGTAACAATAAAACAGTAGCTTGCACTTCAAACTAAGATAAAATGAATCCTTATTGGAGGCAAAACCAGCCTATTGGGTTTATTTAATGTTAACATAATAAGTTAGGTTGAAAAAAGGCACAAGTCCATCAAGTTTAACCTTTTAACTGATTTTAACCTGCCTAACTGCTATTTGATCCAGAGGAAGGCAAAAAACACAATCTTAAGCCTCCCCAGTTTGCTTTAGAGGAGGCAAGGTATAAAGATCATTCAACCAAAAAACCCCAGATCCAGGGCATTCTGGATAACAGGTCCCACACATGCACTTACTACCTAACTCACATCCCCTCTCAGTGAAGTAACTATGAGTGCTGGGCCCCCAACCTCCCCCTGCTATAGGTGACCCCTGATTTTGTGTCTGCAATGGGTCACTCCAAGTAGAAGGAGGATAGAATGGTATTGCAGGAGAGGAGAAAGGTACATATGGTGCAGTTATATGGGGGACAAACTTGCTCATAATTTAGACCCAAGCAACGGACAGGCAATTTAAAGGTTAACAACATCTCTAATTCGCTTTATGACATCACAATGCTGCAGCCATAAAAACTAAGGCTGTGCCTGCATTTACTTTTCATGACATCACAATGCCGTAACCATAGTAACTAAGGCTGATTGTCCCTGTGTTTACTTTTCATGACATCACAATGCTGTTACCATAGAGACTAAACCAGTTTGTACCGGCATTTACACTTCATCGTCATTTTGTCTTGAGCACTCGAGACAGAAGCATCTTATTTTTAACAGACATAATCGGTAAGTAACTATTTCCCCTTATTCCATAGAGCAATTTATAGCAAGGGATCTTAGTGAATATCATTGGTGCATCAGTCATTAGGCCATAGTTGTTATAGTATGTAACAGCAAATAAGTGTTCATATCTCATGCTAAGTGGTCTGCATTTCCAGAGGTGTACTTTTTGCAAGGGTGGATCAGTGTCATGGCCTAAATGATCTTGTTTTCCAAACCTGAAATGTCAGACAGCATCTGTTTGAACCCCTCTAAAGAAAACACTGCTTTTTACATATAATCCAATAATTTATTAGCCTATGGGGGAGCTCCTAGAACCTATCTGGAGTCAATTGGTGGACTTATCATGATTTTCGGGGTTTTTTATTTTGGTTTGGGCTTGAAAATTTGATAAATTTGATGCAATCGAGGTTTTCTAGCCTATAACTCGATAAATTCAAGGTATTCTATTTCCCCCCCCCACGATTGCATTCAGTCGAGTTATTTGCATTCAGGTGTTTTCATAAATAAGCAAAAATTGGAGTTGTGAGTTTATTTGAGGTAGAAAAAGCTCACAAACTTTGATAAATAACCCCCTTAATGTAAAAAAATAAGTTTCCCTTCCCTGACTGACTGAATTGATCATTATGATATCACAATACTCTGACCGAGTTGATCATTATGACATCACAATACTCTGACCAATGAAACTAGGGATTACTGTGCATTCAGTTTGCATCATCATTTCTTTTTATTGCTCGATGCAGCAACAACACATCTTAAACTCTAGACATTATGGGTAAGTCATGCTTATATTCCTATTGACACACAGTCACAACATTTCCATATACTACTATTTTAAAGGAGAGAAGTATAATTTTTAAAAATACTCAGCAATTGAGCATTATATATAAATTCATAGAGGCATTTTAATGCTTTGGTCTTACTAGCCCTTGAAAGTCACTTTGCTTGTGACCAGTATGATCATTATGACATATCACTATGACATCATAATCACTATGACCTCACAGACACTGTATCTGACAGATGTAAGGCTCGCTGTGTTGGCTCTACTATACACTTTAACACTCACAACAGCAACATCATATCTCAGAATATCTACGCTTATTTATAGAACATTATGGGTAAGTGATGGTTTTCCTATATTCCACAGACTGAGGCACAGGACAGTTAGAGACTAGTTTTTTTTTTTGTTTTTTTTTAAAAGGTAGAACATACTGTATAAAATATTATAAAGTAAGCAAGGTCAGCTAAAGGTATTACAGGTGTAGGACCTGTTACTCAGAATGCTTGGGACCTGGGGTTTTCCGGATAACGGATCTTTCCTTAAGTTGGACCTTCATACCTTAAGTCTACAAGAAAATCAAGTATATCTTAGTTTCGATCAAGTACAATGAACGGTTTTATTATTACAGAGAAAGTCACTTTGCCTTTGACCAGTGTGATCATTATGACATATCACTATGACATCATAATCACTATGACCTCACAGACACTGTATCTGACGAATGTAAGGCTCACTGTGTTGGCACTACTATACACTTTAACACTCACAAGAGCAACATCATATCTCAGAATATCTACTCTTATTTATTGAAGAGAACATTATGGGTAAATTATAGTTTTCCTATATTCCCCAGACTGACTACCTATGTGACAGTGAGGCACAGGAGAGTTTTTTTTTTTTTTAAAAAGGTAGAACATATAAAATATTATAAAGTAAGCAAGGCCAGCTAAAGGTATTATAGGTAGGGATGCACTGAATCCAGGATTCGGTTCGGCATTCGGCCTTTTTCAGCAGGATTCGGCCTAATCCTTCTGCCTGGCCGAACCTGAATCCTAATTTGCATATGCAAATTAGGGGCACAGAGGGAAATCTGGTGACTTTTTGTCACAAAAACAAGGAAGTAAAAAATGTTTTCCCCTTCCTACCCCTAATTTACATATGCAAATTAAGATTCCGTTTCGGTATTCAGCCGCATCTTTTGCAAAGGATTCGGGGGTTCGCTTTGGATTCAGTGCATCCCTAATTACAGGTATAGGACCGGATAACGGATCTTTCTTTAATTTGGACCTTCATACCTTAAATCTACTAGAAAATCATGTAAACATTAAATAAACCCAATAGGCTGGTTTTGCTTCCAATAAGGATTAATTATATCTTAGTTGGGATCAAGTACAATATACTGTTTTATTATTACAGAGAAAAAGGAAATATTTTTTAAAAATGTGAGTTATTTGGATAAAATGGAGTCTATGGGAGACGGCCATTCCATAATACAAAGCTTTCTGGATAATGGGTTTCCGATAGGGATGCACCGAATCCATTATTTTGGATTCGGCCGAACCCCTGAATCCTTTGCGAAACATTCGGCCGAATACTGAACCAAATCCGAATCCTAATTTGCATATGCAAATTAGGGGTGGGAAGGGGAAACATTTTTTACTTCCTTGTTTTGTGACAAAATGTTACTCAATTTCCCTCCCTGTCCCTAATTTGCATATGTTGAAAAAGGCTGAATCCTGGCTGAATCCCAAACCGAATCCTGGATTCGGTGCATCCCTAGTTTCCGGATAAGGGATCCCACACCTGTATTTAACTTTTAACCCAAAGTTTTTTTTAAAATTAGCATTAAATATGGATTTTGTCTAAAAACATAAAGGTATTTTAATGATTAGGTGTTACTGACCCTTTAAGTCACCCAACCCTGACTGAGCTCATCATTGTGACATCACAGATACTTTAAATACTAAACATAAGGCTTAATCTGCCTGCAGTTATTTGTTACCACTGTATATACAACAACATCATATCTATAAGTATCTACTGCACATTTATTGCAAACGGAACGTTGTGGGCAAGGGACCCATTTAACCCACAAACCTTAGGAGGGGCCAAATTATATATATATATATATATATATATATATTTTTTTTTTTTTTTTTTTTTTTTAAGTATATATTTTAAGTTTCAGAAATGACATTTACATGTATGCATAAATGTGTGTAAAGCTTGTATTGTACTGTTATAGCAGAGATGGAATGAGATTTCACCCTCCAGTATCCTCTCTAGTTCCACTGAGTGAATCACAGAGTTTAACATCTTATCTTTCCTTTTATCTCTTTGCAGTAAAATTTAATCTTACAAGAATTACAATTTCCAACAAGAGAGACATGTTTTCCAGTCATCTTAAATTATTGATTTTCCTTGGACTGAGCATTATATGGCTACTTTCCACACCAGGTAAGCAGAGCAATGGCCGCACAAACAATTAATGAAATTAAATGATTTTTTTACTTGGTGATTCCCTTTAATGGGAAGCTTTCACAGCAGAGAGTATCACCAACGAAAGTCGATTTGGGTGTTTAACCTGACCCGTCTCTATTCTGCAGTGAGGTCACAAGAAAAAGAAGATTATGAATATCAGGAACCAGAACCTATTGAAAAAACGACTATTGCAACGGAGGTGCTGAATACAGTGACACAAGCACCCGCAAGCACCGTACAGCCGGTATTTTCAAAAGAGGATATATATATTATTACTATCGTGGCATTGCTGGCATTAATAGTGGCATTAAGCATCGGATGGTAAGTGACATTATTTCAGAATCTTTATAAAGGACAAATGAAAAACTCACTCCCTGATCCCCAGCCATTTTAATGCTACTGTAGTTATTTCTTGTTATGGTCTGGGGAGTTGAGTAGGACCTGACTGTGACTTGTGACCTTGTGTGGGGAGCACTTTAAAATGTTAAAGGGATTCTGTCTTCGCAGATTTTAAATAACAGATTTAATATTTCATATTTTTACATATTACAGTGTTGTGCTTATATTTTAAAGCCTTCGTGAATGACATTTCTTTTATTTGTTCAGGTACCTGCACTGCAGATATATGCTCGTAGCAGAGAATTTTAAAATAGAAAGACCCTCGGATATTGACATAGAGAAGGGGCCTGATACTGAGCAGCCAAAAGTAGCGCCAGCAGAAATGTAAGTAAAGTTTGTCTGCCTGAAATAGGCCTTTTTATTTCTTTAATTTAACTTATATGCAATAATATTCCCTTACTGTAAGTAGTCCTTCACCATCTGTACACTACTTATTTTTGCGCAGAAGTCAGAAACAGGATCCACCAGAAACTAGTAAGGCAATATCTGAACGCCAGAAGAAGAAGGATAAGAAGAAGAATACGGATAAGAAGGATAATAAGGATCAGAAGAAGAAAAAGAAGAAAGCACAGAAAAATAAAGATGTCTGTGCTAATACAACAGAGCAGAAATGAATATGCCACATATAATTTCCATCAGTGAATATAGTGAAGATGGCGGCGGCAGAGCAGAGGATAAGTGGTACGTAACCTGCAGCTGAAGGGGATGGGTAGAGACAATACAGTTTGTAGTCTTGAAAAGTGGATTTGCATATACTTTATCTATTTGTTTTTCTTTTATCTGCAGGATCCATGTAGAAGAATATCTGCCTGCTGATGGAATTGCACTGTTGTATTTCCTTTACTATTGTCAAGCCTGGGTTAGCGAGTCCAGATGTGAGGAGGCAAGGAATGGCCAAACAGTCCCAGATAAAGCCAGAAGCGGGGTACCAAGGAGTAAGCAGAAGAATCGTCGGAGCAGGCCAAGGTCGGGGCAGGCAGAGTTCAAGCGTAACCGAAAACAAGCCGGGTCGGGGGCAGGCAGATAGCAAGCGAAGTCCAGTAACAGGCAAGGGGTCAAGCAGGTAGAAGTCAATCAGAAGTCCGAGGAAACAAGCCGAAGGTCAAACCGAGATCAGGAATCAAGTCACATCCAAGAGCTAGGATTATAACCAAGCAAGGATCCTTTTCCAGAGCGTCTTTTTAAAGGCAGTGTCTTGGCGCCAAACGTGAAGACGCCAGCGTCATCAGAGTCATCACGCCGCACGCCGTTGCGTCAGCGGGCGTTTCGTCGCCCGCGTCCACTTCGGCGCGCGACAGTTTCCGACGCGCTCGCGTCCGCGTCCATGTTGACGCTCGTGCGCGAATGGTCCTTACAACTATGTAATTTTATCACAAATAAAAGGTTTAACTCAACAAGAAACATTGTGCTTATTATTATTATTGTTATTGTAATATAAGTTTAGGTGTTTCCTATGTGCAGGTGAAGGAGAACAGTGTCGGACTGGGATCCCAGGGGCCCACCAGAAAGCCTTAGGCTGAGGGCCCACTTTTCAAACTATTATACCTCCTCTCCTCATTCAATCTCTATGTTCTCCTAATCTCTTTTCCCTGCATACTGTAATATACTCTATTCTTCCATTATTAAGCCTTCTTTGTTCCCATAAAGGCAATGGCCATGAAATAGGCCAAATGGTTAAAAGGAAGAGGCCCACTGACACTTGGGCCCACCGGGAGTTTTCCTGGTATCCTGGTGGGCCAGTCCGACACTGAAGGAGAAGGGGTTATAGCAAAGGCATGTGCCTAGGGACCAGGCCTGGACTGACAATTTGCCTGTTCGGGCAAATGCCAGAGGGGCGGCTCTATATTTTGTTTAAGTGGGCCGCTGTGATATCCTAATTACAAACTTCCCTTCAATGCATACATAGTTACATAGTTACATAGTTACATAGTTAAATTGGGTTCAAAAAAGACAAAGTCCATCAAGTTCAACCCCTCCAAATGAAAACCCAGCATCCATACACACACCCCTCCCTACTTTCACATAAATTCTATATACCCATACCTATACTAACTACAGAGTTTAGTATCACAATAGCCTTTGATATTATGTCTGTCCAAGAAATCATCCAAGCCATTCTTAAAGGCATTAACTGAATCAGCATCACAACATCACCCGGCAGTGCATTCCACAAGCTCACTGTCCTGACTGTGAAGAACCCTCTACGTTGCTTCAAATGAAAGTTCTTTTCTTCTAGTCTAAAGGGGTGGCCTCTGGTACGGTGATCCACTTTATGGGTAAAAAGGTCCCCTGCTATTTGTCTATAATGTCCTCTAATGTACTTGTAAAGTGTAATCATGTCCCCTCGCAAGCGCCTTTTTTCCAGAGAAAACAACCCCAACCTCGACAGTCTACCCTCATAATTTAAGTCTTCCGTCCCTCTAACCAATTTAGTTGCACTTAGTCTCTGCACTCTCTCCAGCTCATTTATATCCCTCTTAAGGACTGGAGTCCAAAACTGCACTGCATACTCCAGATGAGGCCTTACCAGGGACCTATAAAGAGGCATAATTATGTTTTCATCCCTTGAGTTAATGCCCTTTTTTATGCAAGACAGAACTTTATTTGCTTTAGTAGCCACAGAATGACACTGCCCAGAATTAGACAACGTGTTATCTACAAAGACCCCTAGATCCTTTTCATTTAAGGAAACTCCCAACACGTTTAGTGTATAACTTGCATTTATATTATTTTTGCCAAAGTGCATAACCTGCATTTACCACCATTACATTGGGCTCTAGGACCGCTCCTCCACCGTATCTCTACTATGGCTCCGCCCCTCCCACTCCTGTGTTGCTGAGCTGTGTGTGTGTCCCAGCATGGCTCCTGTCTCCTAGCTTTCTCTTAACTTTTCACCATGGGCCAGGCAGAGCTCAGCGGTGGGCGGGGTCATGGCACTGGGAGAAGAGAGGAGACTGGCTGCCATGTGTCTGCCCTCCTACTAGCAAGTGAGATGGTAGACAGAGTCAGAGAACAGGTGCACTGGGGATGTGGAGCCCGTGAGACCCCCTTACCGGAACTAGTCCTGATCAGAGGTACTGATTTAACCCTTGCATAAACAATGCAAGCTATTAGTCAGGGCAACAGATCAGCAGTGGCATTTGTACCTAAAAATTGTCATCTGAGTAAATATGAAAATGCTTCTTTTACACAAATTGTCGCTGCAGTTGTTAGGAACCCCAAGTACTTTTTAATCACTTACATCTGCCCCAAAGGCACTGAAAAGAAAAGTATCCCCATTGAATTTGTGAAAGAAAAAGGGTTGTTCCCGAATCATGTAAGGGCACATTTACTATGGGTCGAATATCGAGGGTTAATCAACCCTCGATATTCGACCATCGAAGTAAAATCCTTTCGACTTTGATATTCGGATTTACCGCATTTACTTCGATAGAACGATCGAAGGAAAAAACGTTCAATCTAATGATTCGAAGGATTTTAATCCATCGATCGACCGATTTTCCTTCGATCAGAAATGACTTAGAAAGCCTATGGGAAAGGTCGAATAGTCGAACGATTTTTAGTTCAAATCGTTCGATTCGAAGTCGTAGTTGAAGTACCATTTCGATGGTCGAAGTAGGCAAAAAATACTTTGAAATTCTATGTTTTTTCATTCTAATCCTTCACTCGAGTAAATGTGCCCCGTAGTGTTTGCACTGCTAATAAAGGAAAGACATGCAGTTTGAAAATACTGCTTTGAAGCTGTTTATTCCAACTTTATTCCAGTATCTTATACTTTTGGGAGTGTGACACAGGCTCCTAGGAATTCACAGCGATACACTTTCTGAACTTATACGCAGGGACCAGCAACTTGTCATACATAAAGAAGAGGAGAGCCCGCCTGGCTCAGGCAGATTTGCTCCAACTAATTGACCCCAGAGGTGGGTGTCAGGCCAAATTTGCCACCAGCTTATCTACTCCCTGTTGAAAAATCTGAGAAGGGGGTGGTCAGGTGCAGGTATATAAATCTGTGATACGTGGGGGGCTGAGCTTGGTTTAAAATTTTTGACCTGCACATGACTACAGGCTTGGGGTACTCTCTTTTCAATGTCTCACTACAGAGTCCTTGGGTAAGTTAAAATGGTGACGTAGGCACATGAACACGATTGCAACCCTCACTCTATGCACTGTGACAAGCGAGGGTTTATTAGCAGTAAAATAACACCCCTGTAAACTCTCATGTGACAAATGTGGGTAACTAGCAGGGTTGCCAGATGGGTGGGTTTGATGTGTTACCTGTATAAGGTTTGGGAAATGGAATTGGCAGTGTATGAATTGGGGTCTTTTTGGGATACTTTTAAAATGGCTTTTGGCTACTTTTTGACTAGCACGGTCAGAATGGAGTAGGCAGTGAATTAACTAATGTGGGGGGCTTCCAGCCGCCCACTTTGCCTCTTTGCTGCCGCCACCGATCACGCTTCTGGGGAAGGGCCGTGCGTACTGCTGTGGAACTCACGGTCATCTTGGATTTATTTTTTTTACCAACCTAGGGAGCAGGGAGGGAGGGGATCGGCATGGAGCCTGGCTCCAGTCTGATCAGCCAAAAGGCCCCGTCCCGGCTCTGTTATGATCTGCTGGGGACAGGCTGAGCCTCATTTCAGCCAGAGGGAACTCGAGAAGCCCCTGTCAGAGAGAGACTTAGCTCAGGTACAAGTGGGGGAAAGGGGCTGGATCTGTTAGGGGATGCTGGGAATTGTAGTACAATAAATAACTGCAGAGTGCAAAGTGTTACTAGCACTCTCTTGCCTTACTTTAAACACTCATAGCTGGATCTAGTTTACTAATACAGAGAGAAATCTTTGAGGGTATAAATGGAGCTTATTGTTTATCCTCTGCGACTGGTGGCCCCCACAAATCAATCATCCCTCTTTACTCAAAAAAACCCCCCAAATCTGACAGCGGGGGGGGGGGCAGGGGTTTGCACAGTGTATCTCTGCATGTGCCTCGGTTTGTCCACTGTAAACATTCGTGGCTGGCGTAGTGTTTGCACTTCTGTGGGTTATTCCTGAGGAACCAGGTTAGTGGACACAGGTTTGGCTTTGTTCAGTTTATTTTTGAGTTTTGTGAGGCGGGATCATTTGAGACATTGCATTTAATTTCATTAATTACAAATTACACTATAGTGTTAACGTTGCTTTACTGTAATATAGGGATATTATAAGTCTGAGGGGTTCTGTGACCATATAAAGGCACAAGGCTGCAGAATCTTTAACGTATTTTACATGAATTACACTTAAGTGAGAAAGGCAGCTCTTTATGTAAATAATTTTTTGCAGTTTTACCCCAATATATGAGTAGATGTGTACAAGACCATTGCGTGTTTACATGTGGGCTGCTTTGATTTTTTTGCCCGGGCTGCTTTTTCGGAAAAAGGATCTTTCCGTAATTTGGACCTTCATACCTTAAGTCTACTAGAAAATCAAGTATATCTTAGTTTGGATCAAGTACAATGAAATATTTTATTATTACAGAGAATAAGGAAATATTTTTTAAAAATATGTTATTTGGATAAAATGGAGTCTATGGGAGACGGCCATTTCATAATAAAGAGCTTTCTGGATAACTGGTTTCCGGATAAGGGATCCCATACCTGTATTTAACATTTAACCCAAAGTTTTTTTAAAATTAGCATTAAATAAGGATTATGTCTAAAAACATAAAGGTATTTTAATGATTAGGTGTTACTGACCCTTTAAGTCACCCAACCCTGACTGAGCTCATCATTGTGACATCACAGATACTTTAAATTTTAAACATAAGACTTAATCTGCCTGCAGTTATTTGTTACCACTGTATATACAACAACATCTCCAAGTTGATCATTATGACATCACAATACTCTGACCAATGAAACTAGGGCTTACTGTGCATTCAATTTGCATCATCATTTCTTTTTATTGCTCGATGCAGCAACAACACATCTTAAACTCTAGACATTATGGGTAAGTCATGCTTATATTCCTATTGACACACAGTCACAACATTTCCATATACTATTATTTTACAGGAGAGAAGTATCATTTTTAAACATGCTCAGCAATTGAGCATTATGTATAAATTCATAGAGGCATTTTAATGCTTTGTTCTTACTAGCCCTTCAAAGTCACTTTGTCTGTGACCAGTATGATCATTATGACATATCACTATGACATCATAATCACTATGACCTCACAGACACTGTATCTAACAGATGTAAGGCTCACTGCGTTGGCACTACTATACACTTTAACACTCACGACAGCAACATCATATCTCAGAATATCTACTCTTATTTTGAGAACATTATGGGTAAGTGATGGTTTTCCTATATTCCACAGACTGAGGCACAGGACAGTTACAGACTAGTTTTTTTAATAAAAAAAAAAAAAAAAAAAGGTAGAACATACTGTATAAAATATTACAAAGTAAGCAAGGTCAGCTAAAGGTATTACACGTATAGGACCTGTTACAAAGAATGCTTGGGACCTGGGGTTTTCCGGATAACGGATCTTTCCGTAATTTGGACCTTCATGCCTTAAGTCTACAAGAAAATCAAGTATATCTTAGTTTGGATCAAGTACAATGAACGGTTTTATTATTACAGAGAAAAAGGAAATATTTTTTTAAAATGTGGGTTATTTGGATGAAATGGAGTTTATGGGAGACTGCCATTCCATAATACAGAGCTTTCCGGATAAAGGGTTTCCAGATAAGGGATCCCATACCTGTATTTAACTTTTAACCCAAAGTTTTTTTTTTAAAATTAACATTAAATAAGGATTTTGTCTAAAAACATAAAGGTATTTTAATGATTAGGTGTTACTGACCATTTAAGTCACCCAACCCCGAATGAGCTCATCATTGTGACATCACAGATACTTTAAATTTTAAACATAAGACTTAATCTGCCTGCAGTTATTTGTTACCACTGTATATACAACAACATCATATCTATAAGTATCTACTGCACATTTATTGCAAACGGAACATTGTAGGCAAGGGACCCATTTAACCCACAAACCTTAGAGGGCCCAAATTAAATATATATACATATATATATATATATATACATATATATATACATATACATATACATATACATATATATATATATATATATATATATATATAAACATTACATTTTTTTTAAAAAACAAAAATTTTGGTTGGTCTTTCTGAATTCTAATTTTGAAGTTTTTCAAATTCGAAATTCGACCCTTGATAAATCTGCCCCTAAAACACTGCACATGAGTCAAAAATGAACTTGCACATAATCCTGTCCACTGTACTGCACTTTTTTTTTCATATGCCTGCGTCCCTCATCAAAGGGATGGGGCGAATAAACATGCACTGCCCCAGTCAGAAATTTTAAAAGGTTTTTTTAACATACAACCATTTGAAGATGTTTTTTTGCTAAATTTGAGGTATTCGAGGTTTTCTAGCCTATAACTCAATAAATTCAAGGTATTATATTCCCCCCCCAAGGTATTCTATTTTTTTCCCATACGATTGCATTTAGTCGAGTTTTTCTTGCATTCGGGTGTTTTCATAAATAAGCAAACATTTGAGTTGTGAGTTTATTCAAGATATTGATAAATAACCCCCTTAATGTAAAAAAATAATCTTCCTTCGCTAACTGGCTGAGTTGATCATTATTGTGATGTCATATGACATCACAATACTATGACCGAGTAGATCATTATGACATCACAATACTCTGACCAATGAAACTAAGGCTTATTGTGCATTCAATTTGCATCATCATTTCTTTTTATTGCTCGATGCAGCAACAACACATCTTAAACTCTAGACATTATGGGTAAGTCATGCTTATATTCATATTGACACACAGTCACAACAGTTCCATATACTACTATTTTACAGGAGAGAAGTATCTTTTTTAAAAATACTCAGCAATTGAGCATTATGTATAAATTCATAGAGGTATTTTAACGCTTTGTTCTTATTAGCCCTTGAAAGTCACTTTGCTTGTGACCAGTATGATCATTATAACATATCACTATGACATCATAAACACTATGACCTCACAAACACTGTATCTGACAGATGTAAGGCTCACCTCGTTGGCACTACTATACACTTTAACACTCACAAGAGCAACATCATATCTCAAAATATCTACTCTTATTTATTGAAAAGAACATTATGGGTAAGTGATGGTTTTCCTATATTCCACAGACTGAGGCACAGGACAGTTACAGACTAGTTTTTTTTTTTAAAAAAAAAAAAAGGTAGAACATACTGTATAAAATATTATAAAGTAAGCAAGGTCAGCTAAAGGTATTACACGTATAGGACCTGTTACCCAGAATGCTTGGGACCTGGGGTTTTCCGGATAACGGATCTTTTCGTAATTTGGACCTTCATACCTTAAGTCTACCAGAAAATCAAGTATATCTTAGTTTGGATCAAGTACAATGAACGGTTTTATTATTACTGAGAAAAAGGAAATATTTTTTTAAAATGTGGGTTATTTGGATGAAATGGAGTTTATGGGAGACGGCCATATCTACTGCACATTTATTGCACACGGAACGTTGTGGGCAAGGGACCCATTTAACCCACAAACCTTAGGAGGGGCCAAATTATATATATATATTTTTTAAGTATATATTTTAAGTTTCAGAAATGACATTTACATGTATGCATAAATGTGTGTGTGTATAAAGCTTGTATTGTACTGTTATAGCAGAGACGGAATGAGATTTCACACTCCAGTATCCTCTCTAGTTCCACTGAGTGAATCACAGAGTTTAACATCGAATCTTTCCTTTTATCTCTTTGCAGTAAAATTTAATCTTAGAAGAATTACAATTTCCAACAAGAGAGAGATGTTTTCCAGTCGTCTTAAATTATGGATTTTCCTTGGACTGAGCATTATATGGCTACTTTCCACACCAGGTAAGCAGAGCGATGGCCACACAAACAATTAATAAAATTAAATGATCTTTTTTACTTGGTGATTCCCTTTAATGGGAAGCTTTCACAGCAGAGAGTATCACCAACGAATGCAGATTTGGGGGTTTAACCTGACCCGTCTCTATTCTGCAGTGAGGTCACAAGAAAAAGAAGATTATGAATATCAGGAACCAGAACCTATTGAAAAAACGACTATTGCAACAGAGGTGCTGAATACAGTGACACAAGCACCCGCAAGCACCGTACAGCCGGTATTTTCAAAAGAGGATATATATATTATTACTATCGTGGCATTGCTGGCATTAATAGTGGCATTAAGCATCGGATGGTAAGTGACATTATTTCAGAATCTTTATAAAGGACAAATGAAAAACTCACTCCCTGATCCCCAGCCATTTTAATGCTACTGTAGTTATTTCTTGTTATGGTCTGGGGAGTTGAGTAGGACCTGACTGTGACTTGAACTAATGGAGGGGCCCTCCTCTCTTGTGCGGGGAGCACTTTAAAATGTTAAAGGGATTCTGTCTTCACAGATTTTAAATAACAGATTTAATATTTCATATTTTTACATATTACAGTGGTGTGCTTATATTTTAAAGCCTTAGGGAATGACATTTCTTTTATTTGTTCAGGTACCTGCACTGCAGATACATGCTCGTAGCAGAGAATTTTAAAATTGACATAGAGAAGGGGCCTGATACTGAGCAGCCAAAAGTAGCGCCAGCAGAAATGTAAGTAAAGTTTGTCTGCCTGAAATAGGCTTTTTTATTTGTTTAATTTAACTTATATGCAATAATATACCCTTACTGTAAGTAGTCCTTCACCATCTGTAAACTACTTATTTTTGTGCAGAAGTCAGAACCAGGATCCACCAGAACGTAGTAAGGCAATATCTGAACGCCAGAAGAAGGATAAGAAGAAGAATAAGGATAAGAAGGATAAGAAGAAGAAAAAGAAGAAAGCACAGAAAAATAAAGATGTCTGTGCTAATACAACAGAGCAGAAATGAATATGCCACATTTAATTTCCATCAGTGAATATAGTGAAGATGGCGGCGGCAGAGCAGAGGATAAGTGGTACGTAACCTGCAGCTGAAGGGGATGGGTAGAGACAATACAGTTTGTAGTCTTGAAAAGAGGATTTGCATATACTTTATCTATTTGTTTTTCTTTTATCTGCAGGATCCATGTTGAAGAAAATCTGCCTGCTGATGGAATTGCACCGTTGTATTTACTTTACTATGTAATTTAATCACAAATAAAAGGTTTAACTCAACAAGAAACAGTGTGCTTATTATTATTATTATTGTTGTTATATGAGTTTAGGTGTTTCCTATGTGCAGGTGAAGGAGTCATAGCAGAGGCATGTGCCTAGGGACCAACTTGTGGGGGGAGCCAGTAGGAATTTAAACTGCCTACTCCTAGACCTGACTTTCTTTAGTTTAGTAGTATGCAGTTGTGCAAGGTTAATATGAAATCCATGCATAGGCTGCTGTGTCACAATGCCACTAGGCAACATGAGATGGAGCAGACAGGGTGTGTGTGTTGGGGGTGAGGGGCGGCAAGCAAGCAGGGGGGTGATGATGAGCGGGTCGGACAAACAATCTCAGGCCTGGCTTTACAAATGGGGCACCCCTAGGCTGTCACTGCTCACCCCCCTCCGTGTCTCTCTCCCCTCCCCGTCCACCTCCCCTTCTGCTTCCCCACCTACAAAAAAAAAACTACATTTTTAAAAAAAAAAAAAAAAAATCAGTTGGTCTTTCTGAATTCAAATTTTGAAGTTTTTCAAATTTGACCCTTGATAAATCTGCCCCTAAAACACTGCACATGAGTCAAAAATGAACTGGCACATGATCCTGTCCACTGTCCTGCGTTTTTTTTTTATATACCTGCGTCCCTCATCAAAGGGATGGGGCGAATAAACATGCACTGGCCCAGTCAGAAATTTTTAAAGGTTTTTTTTAACATACAACCATTTGAAGATGTTTTTTTGTCTTCATAATTTTCAGGGTTTTTAATGGTGGTTTGCGCTTGAAAATGTGCTGAGTTTGAGGTGTTCAAAGTTTTCTAGCCTATAACTCGATAAATTCAAGGTATTAGATTCCCCCCTCAAAGTATTCAATTTTGTTCCCCCACGATTGCATTCAGTCGAGTTATTTGCATTCGGTTGTTTTCATAAATAAGCAAACATTCGAGTTGTGAGTTTATTCAACGTAGGAAAAACTCACAAACTTTGATAAATAACCCCCTTAATGTAAAAAAATAATTTTCCCTTCCCTGACTGACTGAGTTGATCATTATGACATCACAATACTCTGAACGAGTTGATCATTATGACATCATAATACTCTAACCAAGTAGATCATTATGACATCACAATACTCTGACCAATGAAACTAAGGCTTACTGTGCATTCAGTTTGCATCATCATTTCTTTTTATTGCTCGATGCAGCAACAACACATCTTAAACTCTAGACATTATGGGTAAGTCATGCTTATATTCCTATTGACACACAGTCACAACATTTCCATATACTACTATTTTACAGGAGAGAAGTATCATATCTAAACATACTCAGCAATTGAGCATTATGTATAAATTCATAGAGGTATTTTAATGCTTTGGTCTTACTAGCCCTTGAAAGTCACTTTGCTTGTGACCAGTATGATCATTATGACATATCACTATGACATCATAATCACTATGACCTCACAGGCACTGTTTCTGACAGATGTAACGCTCACTGCATTGGCACTACTATACACTTAAACACTCACAAGAGCAACATCATATCTCAGAATATCTACTCTTATTTATTGAATAGAACATTATGGGTAAGTGATGGTTTTCCTATATTCCACCGACTGAGGCACAGGACAGTTATACACTTTTTTTTTTTTTTTTAAAAAGGTTTAAAAAGGTAGAACATACTGTATAAAATATTATAAAGTAAGCAAGGTCAGCTAAAGGTATCACAGGTGTAGGACCTGTTACTCAGAATGCTTGGGACCAGGGGTTTTCCGGATAACGGATCTTTCCGTAATTTGGACCTTCATACCTTAAATCTACTAGAAAATAAAGTATATCTTAGTTTGGATCAAGTACAATGAACGGTTTTATTATTACAGAGAAAAAGAAAATATTTTTTTTAAAATGTGGGTTATTTGGATAAAATGGAGTTATGGGAGACTGCCATTCCATAATACAGAGCTTTCCGGATAACGGGTGTCCGGATAAGGGATCCCATACCTGTTTTTAACTTTTAACCCAAAGTTTTTTTTAAAATTAACATTAAATAAGGATTATGTCTAAAAACATAAAGGTATTTTAATGATTAAATGTTACTGACCCTTAGGTGTTATTTATTTATATATATATATATATATATATATATATATATATATATATAAAATTTATTTCAATTATTATTATTATTATTTTTAAGTATATATTTTAAGTTTCAGTAATGACATTTACATGTATGCATAAATGTGTGTGTGTATAAAGCTTGTATTGTACTGTTATAGCAGAGATGGAATGAGATTTCACCCTCCAGTATCCTCTCTAGTTCCATTGAGTTAATCACATAGTTTAACATTTCCTTTCATCTCTTTGCAGTAAAATTAAATCTTAGAAGAATTACAATTTCCAACCAAAGAGACATGTTTTCCAGTCGTCTTAAATTATGGATTTTCCTTGGACTGAGCATTATATGGCTACTTTCAACACCAGGTAAGCAGAGCAATAGCCGCACAAACAATTCATGAAATCACTCGGTGATTCCCTTTAAAGGAGAATTCAACCCTTAATTAAAAAAACCCTACTCTGGACAGAGGGGCGAGTAAAAAAATTAGGGGCATTTGCCCGGTGGGGGGGGGTCTACCCAGGGTAGGGGTTTTTCATTACGGATTGAATTCTCCTTTAATGGGAAGCTTTCACAGCAGAGAGTATCACCAACGAATGTAGATTTGGACGCTTAACCTGACCCGTCTCTATTCTGCAGTGAGGTCACAAGAAAAAGAAGATTATGAATATCAGGAACCAGAACCTATTGAAAAAACGACTATTGCAACGGAGGTGCTGAATACAGTGACACAAGCACCCGCAAGCACCGTACAGCCGGTATTTTCAAAAGAGGATATATATATTATTACCATCGTGGCATTGCTGGCATTAATAGTGGCATTAAGCATCGGATGGTAAGTGACATTATTTCAGAATCTTTATAAAGGACAAATGAAAAACTCACTCCCTGATCCCCAGCGATTTTAATGCTACTGTAGTTATTTCTTGTTATGGTCTGGGGAGTTGAGTAGGACCTGACTGTGACTTGAACTAATGGAGGGGCCCTCCTCTCCTGTGTGGGGAGCACTTTAAATATGTTAAAGGGATTCTGTCTTCACAGATTTTAAATAACAGCTTTAATATTTTATATTTTTAAATAACAGATTTAATATTTTATATTTTTACAGTGGTGTGCTTATATTTTAAAGCCTTAGGGAATGACATTTCTTTATTTCTTTTATTTGTTCAGGTACCTGCACTGCAGATACATGCTCGTAGCAGAGAATTTTAAAATAGAGACACCCTCGGATATTGACATAGAGAAGGGGCCTGATACTGAGCAGCCAAAAGTAGCGCCAGCAGAAATGTAAGTAAAGCTTGTCCGCCTGAAATAGGCTTTTTGGTTTTTTTTATTTAACTTATATGCAATAATATTCCCTTACTGTAAGTAGTCCTTCACCATCTGTACACTACTTATTTTTGTGCAGAAGTCAGAAACAGGATCCACCAGAAACTAGTAAGGCAATATCTGAACGCCAGAAGAAGAAGGATAAGAAGAACAATAAGGATAAGAAGGATAATAAGGAGAAGGATAATAAGGATCAGAAGAAGAAAAAGAAGAAAGCACAGAAAAATAAAGATGGCTGTGCTAATACAACAGAGCAGAAATGAATATGCCACATTTAATTTCCATCAGTGAATATAGTGAAGATGGCGGCGGCAGAGCAGAGTATAAGTGGTACGTAACCTGCAGCTGAAGGGGATGGGTAGAGACAATACAGTTTGTAGTCTTGTAAAGTGGATTTGCATATACTTTATCTATTTGTTTCTTTTATCTGCAGGATCCATGTTGAAGAAAATCTGCCTGCTGATGGAATTGCACCGTTGTATTTCCTTTACTATGTAATTTAATCACAAATAAAAGGTTTAACTCAACAAGAAACAGTGTGCTTATTATTATTATTATTGTTGTTATATGAGTTTAGGTGTTTCCTATGTGCAGGTGAAGGAGTCATAGCAGAGGCATGTGCCTAGGGACCAACTTGTGGGGGGAGCCAGTAGGAATTTAAACTGCCTACACCTAGACCTGACTTTCTTTAGTTTAGTAGTATGCAGTTGTGCAAGGTTAATATGAAATCCATGCATAGGCTGCTGTCTCACAATGCCACTAGGCAACATGAGATGGAGCAGACAGGGTGTGTGTGTTGGGGAGTGAGGCGCAGCAAGCAAGCAGGGGGGTGATGATGAGCGGGTCGGACAAACATCCTCAGGCCTTGCTTTACAAACGGGGCACCCCTAGGCTGTCACTGCTCACCCCCCTCCGTGTCTCTCTCCCCTCCCCGTCCGCCTCCCCTTCTGCTTCCCCACCTACAAAAAAAAAACTACATTTTTTAAAAAAAAAAAAAAATCAGTTGGTCTTTCTGAATTCAAATTTTGAAGTTTTTCAAATTCGACCCTTGATAAATCTGCCCCTAAAACACTGCACATGAGTCAAAAATGAACTGGCACATGATCCTGTCCACTGTCCTGCGTTTTTTTTTTATATACCTGCGTCCCTCATCAAAGGGATGGGGCGAATAAACATGCACTGGCCCAGTCAGAAATTTTTAAAGGTTTTTTTTAACATACAACCATTTGAAGATGTTTTTTTGTCTTCATAATTTTCAGGGTTTTTAATGGTGGTTTGCGCTTGAAAATGTGCTAAGTTTGAGGTGTTCAAAGTTTTCTAGCCTATAACTCGATAAATTCAAGGTATTAGATTCCCCCCTCAAAGTATTCAATTTTGTTCCCCCACGATTGCATTCAGTCGAGTTATTTGCATTCGGTTGTTTTCATAAATAAGCAAACATTCGAGTTGTGAGTTTATTCAACGTAGGAAAAACTCACAAACTTTGATAAATAACCCCCTTAATGTAAAAAAATAATTTTCCCTTCCCTGACTGACTGAGTTGATCATTATGACATCACAATACTCTGAACGAGTTGATCATTATGACATCATAATACTCTAACCAAGTAGATCATTATGACATCACAATACTCTGACCAATGAAACTAAGGCTTACTGTGCATTCAGTTTGCATCATCATTTCTTTTTATTGCTCGATGCAGCAACAACACATCTTAAACTCTAGACATTATGGGTAAGTCATGCTTATATTCCTATTGACACACAGTCACAACATTTCCATATACTACTATTTTACAGGAGAGAAGTATCATATCTAAACATACTCAGCAATTGAGCATTATGTATAAATTCATAGAGGTATTTTAATGCTTTGGTCTTACTAGCCCTTGAAAGTCACTTTGCTTGTGACCAGTATGATCATTATGACATATCACTATGACATCATAATCACTATGACCTCACAGGCACTGTTTCTGACAGATGTAACGCTCACTGCATTGGCACTACTATACACTTAAACACTCACAAGAGCAACATCATATCTCAGAATATCTACTCTTATTTATTGAATAGAACATTATGGGTAAGTGATGGTTTTCCTATATTCCACCGACTGAGGCACAGGACAGTTATACACTTTTTTTTTTTTTTTAAAAAGGTTTAAAAAGGTAGAACATACTGTATAAAATATTATAAAGTAAGCAAGGTCAGCTAAAGGTATCACAGGTGTAGGACCTGTTACTCAGAATGCTTGGGACCAGGGGTTTTCCGGATAACGGATCTTTCCGTAATTTGGACCTTCATACCTTAAATCTACTAGAAAATAAAGTATATCTTAGTTTGGATCAAGTACAATGAACGGTTTTATTATTACAGAGAAAAAGAAAATATTTTTTTTAAAATGTGGGTTATTTGGATAAAATGGAGTTATGGGAGACTGCCATTCCATAATACAGAGCTTTCCGGATAACGGGTGTCCGGATAAGGGATCCCATACCTGTTTTTAACTTTTAACCCAAAGTTTTTTTTAAAATTAACATTAAATAAGGATTATGTCTAAAAACATAAAGGTATTTTAATGATTAAATGTTACTGACCCTTAGGTGTTATTTATTTATTTATTTATATATATATATATATATATATATATATATATATATATATATATATATATATATATATATATATATTAGATCATTTAAGAGCACTCACGGGTGTTTGTGAAGAATACTTTTTATTGGAGTGTTACAATCTACCCCACATCAACGCGTTTCGGTTCTTTCTGAACCGTCGTCAGAAAGAACCGAAACGCGTTGATGTGGGGTAGATTGTAACACTCCAATAAAAAGTATTCTTCACAAACACCCGTGAGTGCTCTTAAATGATCTAATATGCAAACCCTTGAAGCAGCACCCGGGGCTCGATGATTTGAGGGTGAGTGCCGGTTCTACTACACTATTATATATATATATATATATATATATATATATATATATATATATATATATAATTTATTTCAATTATTATTATTATTTTTTTTAAGTATATATTTTAAGTTTCAGTAATGACATTTACATGTATGCATAAATGTGTGTGTGTATAAAGCTTGTATTGTACTGTTATAGCAGAGATGGAATGAGATTTCACCCTCCAGTATCCTCTCTAGTTCCATTGAGTTAATCACATAGTTTAACATTTCCTTTTATCTCTTTGCAGTAAAATTAAATCTTAGAAGAATTACAATTTCCAACCAAAGAGACATGTTTTCCAGTCGTCTTAAATTATGGATTTTCCTTGGACTGAGCATTATATGGCTACTTTCCACACCAGGTAAGCAGAGCGATGGCCGCACAAACAATTCATGAAATCACTCGGTGATTCCCTTTAAAGGAGAATTCAACCCTTAATTAAAAAAACCCTACTCTGGACAGAGGGGTGAGTAAAAGAATTAGGGGCATTTGCCCGGTGGGGGGGTCTACCCAGGGTAGGGGTTTTTCATTACGGATTGAATTCTCCTTTAATGGGAAGCTTTCACAGCAGAGAGTATCACCAACGAATGTAGATTTGGAGGTTTAACCTGACCCGTCTCTATTCTGCAGTGAGGTCACAAGAAAAAGAAGATTATGAATATCAGGAACCAGAACCTATTGAAAAAACTACTATTGCAACGGAGGTGCTGAATACAGTGACACAAGCACCCGCAAGCACCGTACAGCCGGTATTTTCAAAAGAGGATATATATATTATTACCATCGTGGCATTGCTGGCATTAATAGTGGCATTAAGCATCGGATGGTAAGTGACATTATTTCAGAATCTTTATAAAGGACAAATGAAAAACTCACTCCCTGATCCCCAGCGATTTTAATGCTACTGTAGTTATTTCTTGTTATGGTCTGGGGAGTTGAGTAGGACCTGACTGTGACTTGAACTAATGGAGGGGCCCTCCTCTCCTGTGTGGGGAGCACTTTAAATATGTTAAAGGGATTCTGTCTTCACAGATTTTAAATAACAGCTTTAATATTTTATATTTTTAAATAACAGATTTAATATTTTATATTTTTATATATGGTGTGCTTATATTTTAAAGCCTTAGGGAATGACATTTCTTTATTTCTTTTATTTGTTCAGGTACCTGCACTGCAGATACATGCTCGTAGCAGAGAATTTTAAAATAGAGACACCCTCGGATATTGACATAGAGAAGGGGCCTGATACTGAGCAGCCAAAAGTAGCGCCAGCAGAAATGTAAGTAAAGCTTGTCCGCCTGAAATAGGCTTTTTGTTTTTTTTTATTTAACTTATATGCAATAATATTCCCTTACTGTAAGTAGTCCTTCACCATCTGTACACTACTTATTTTTGTGCAGAAGTCAGAAACAGGATCCACCAGAAACTAGTAAGGCAATATCTGAACGCCAGAAGAAGAAGGATAAGAAGAACAATAAGGATAAGAAGGATAATAAGGAGAAGGATAATAAGGATCAGAAGAAGAAAAAGAAGAAAGCACAGAAAAATAAAGATGTCTGTGCTAATACAACAGAGCAGAAATGAATATGCCACATTTAATTTCCATCAGTGAATATAGTGAAGATGGCGGCGGCAGAGCAGAGGATAAGTGGTACGTAACCTGCAGCTGAAGGGGATGGGTAGAGACAATACAGTTTGAAGTCTTGAAAAGTGGATTTGCATATACTTTTATATTTGTTTTTCTTTTATCTGCAGGATCCATGTTGAAGAAAATCTGCCTGCTGATGGAATTGCACTGTTGTATTTCCTTTACTATGTAATTTAATCACAAATAAAAGGTTTAACTGAATAAGAAACAGTGTGCTTATTATTATTATTATCTGAGTTTAGGTGTTTCCTATGTGCAGGTGAAGGAGAAGGAGTCATAGCAAAGGCATGTGCCTAGGGACCAACTTGTGGGGGGAGCAGTAGGAATTTAAACTGCCTACACCTAGACCTGACTTTCTTTAGTTTAGTAGTATGCAGTTGTGCAAGGTTAATATGAAATCCATGCATAGGCTGCTGTGTCACAATGCCACTAGGCAACATGAGATGGAGCAGACAGGGTGTGTGTGTTGGGGGGTGAGGGGCGGCAAGCAAGTAGGGGGGTGATGATGAGCGGGTCGGACAAACATCCTCAGGCCTGGCTTTACAAACGGGGCACCCCTAGGCTGTCACTGCTCACCCCCCTCCGTGTCTCTCTCCCCTCCCCGTCCGCCTCCTACAAAAAAAAAACTAGATTTTTTAAAAAAAATCAGTTGGTCTTTCTGAATTCAAATTTTGAAGTTTTTCAAATTCGACCCTTGATAAATCTGCCCCTAAAACACTGCACATGAGTCAAAAAATGAACTGGCACATGATCCTGTCCACTGTCCTGCGCTTTTTTTTTATATATACCTGCCTCCCTCATCAAAGGGATGGGGCGAATAAACATGCACTGCCCCAGTCAGAAATTTCTAAAGGTTTTTTTTATCATACAACCATTTGAAGATGTTTTTTTGTCTTCATGATTTTCAGGGTTTTTAATGGTGGTTTGCGCTTGAAAATGTGCTAAGTTTGAGGTGTTCG
The DNA here is from genome assembly GCF_017654675.1 of Xenopus laevis. Lineage (NCBI taxonomy): Eukaryota > Metazoa > Chordata > Amphibia > Anura > Pipidae > Xenopus > Xenopus laevis. The sequence goes on along the minus strand of NC_054387.1, from coordinate 114,503,140 downwards.
AGGTTTTCTAGCCTATAACTCGATAAATTCAAGGTATTAGATTCCCCCCCTCAAAGTATTCTATTTTTTTCCCCCACGATTGCATTCAGTCGAGTTATTTGCATTCGGTTGTTTTCATAAATAAGCAAACATTCGAGTTGTGAGTTTATTCAAGGTAGAAAAAACTCACAAACTTTGATAAATAACCCCCTTAATGTAAAAAAATTATTTTCCCTTGACTGACTGAGTTGATCATTATAACATCACAATACTCTGACCGAGTTGATCATTATGACATCACAATACTCTGACCAAGTAGATCATTATGACATCACAATACTATGACCAATGAAACTAAGGCTTACTGTGCATTCAGTTTGCATCATCATTTCTTTTTATTGCTCGATGCAGCAACAACACATCTTAAACTCTAGACATTATGGGTAAGTCATGCTTATATTCCTATTGACACACAGTCACAACATTTCCATATACTACTATTTTACAGGAGACAAGTATCATATCTAAACATACTCAGCAATTGAGCATTATGTATAAATTCATAGAGGTATTTTAATGCTTTGGTCTTACTAGCCCTTGAAAGTCACTTTGCTTGTGACCAGTATGATCATTATGACATATCACTATGACATCATAATCACTATGACCTCACAGACACTGTTTCTGACAGATGTAAGGCTCACTGCATTGGCTCTACTATACACTTTAACACTCACAAGAGCAACATCATATCTCAGAATATCTACTCTTATTTATTGAAGAGAACATTATGGGTAAGTGATGGTTTTCCTATATTCCACAGACTGAGGCACAGGACAGTTATACACTATTTTTTTTTTTTTTTTTTAAAAAGGTAGAACATACTGTATAAAATATTATAAAGTAAGCAAGGTCAGCTAAAGGTATTACAGGTGTAGGACCTGTTACTCAGAATGCTTGGGACCTGGGGTTTTCCGGATAACGGATCTTTCCGTAATTTGGACCTTCATACCTTAAATCTACTAGAAAATAAAGTATATCTTAGTACAATGAACGGTTTTATTATTACAGAGAAAAAGAAAATATTTTTTTTAAAATGTGGGTTATTTGGATAAAATGGGAGTATGGGAGACTGCCATTCCATAATACAGAGCTTTCCGGATAACAGGTGTCCGGATAAGGGATCCCATACCTGTTTTTAACCCAAAGTTTTTTTTAAAATTAACATTAAATAAGGATTATGTCTAAAAACATAAAGGTATTTTAATGATTAGGTGTTACTGACCCTTTAAGTCCCCCAACCCTGACTGAGCTCATCATTGTGACATCACAGATACTTTAAATACTAAACATAAGGCCTAATCTGCCTGCAGTTATTTGTTACCACTGTATATACAACAACATCACATCTATAAGTATCTACTGCACATTTATTGCAAACGGAACGTTGTGGGCAAGGGACCCATTTAACCCACAAACCTTAGGAGGGGCCAAATTATATATATATATATATATATATATATATATATATATATATATATATAATTTATTTCAATTATTATTATTATTTTTTTTAAGTATATATTTTAAGTTTCAGAAATGACATTTACATGTATGCATAAATGTGTGTGTGTATAAAGCTTGTATTGTACTGTTATAGCAGAGATGGAATGAGATTTCACCCTCCAGTATCCTCTCTAGTTCCATTGAGTTAATCACAGAGTTTAACATTTCCTTTTATCTCTTTGCAGTAAAATTAAATCTTAGAAGAATTACAATTTCCAACCAAAGAGACATGTTTTCCAGTCGTCTTAAATTATGGATTTTCCTTGGACTGAGCATTATATGGCTACTTTCCACACCAGGTAAGCAGAGCGATGGCCGCACAAACAATTCATGAAATCACTCGGTGATTCCCTTTAAAGGAGAATTCAACCCTTAATTTAAAAAACCCTACTCTGGACAGAGGGGTGAGTAGGGATGGGCGAATTTTTTGGCCTCGTTTCGCCGAAAAAATGACGCCCATAGACTTGTATGGAGACGTGCGTCAAAAAAAAAACAAATTTTTTTTGACGCCCATAGACTTTAATGGGCGTCTGCGACATTTCGCTGGCGGCGAATTTTTGGCGAAACGAAACGGGTCAAATTCGCCCATCCCTGGGGGTGAGTAAAAGAATTAGGGGCATTTGCCCGGTGGGGGGGTCTACCCAGGGTAGGGGTTTTTCATTACGGATTGAATTCTCCTTTAATGGGAAGCTTTCACAGCAGAGAGTATCACCAACGAATGCAGATTTGGGGGTTTAACCTGACCCGTCTCTATTCTGCAGTGAGGTCACAAGAAAAAGAAGATTATGAATATCAGGAACCAGAACCTATTGAAAAAACGACTATTGCAACGGAGGTGCTGAATACAGTGACACAAGCACCCACAAGCACCGTACAGCCGGTATTTTCAAAAGAGGATCTATATATTATTACTATCGTGGCATTGCTGGCATTAATAGTGGCATTAAGCATCGGATGGTAAGTGACATTATTTCAGAATCTTTATAAAGGACAAATGAAAAACTCACTCCCTGATCCCCAGCCATTTTAATGCTACTGTAGTTATTTCTTGTTATGGTCTGGGGAGTTGAGTAGGACCTCAATAGTTCAGAATCAACTAAAACACTGATTCAGTCTCTCATCATCTCCCGCCTTGATTACTGCAACTTACTCCTCACAGGTATTCCAACAAGTCACCTTTCACAACTCCAATCTGTTCTAAACGCGGCCGCTAGACTCATTCATCTAGCTCGCCGCTCAACATCAGCTGCTCCCATATGTATGTCCCTTCACTGGCTCCCAATCTCTTCTAGAATCAAATTCAAATTACTTACACTCACATTCAAGGCCCTTAATAATGAAACCCCTCCCTATATTTCATCTCTAATCTCCAAATACTCTCCTTCACGAAACCTACGCTCTGCTTCTGATCTTCGCCTCACTTCTCCTCTGGTCACTTCTGCCCATTCTCGTCTACAAGACTTCTCTCGGGCTTCTGCTTTTCTCTGGAACTCTCTGCCACAAGCTGTCAGACTTTCTCCTTCCTTCCAAACTTTCAAGCGCTCCTTAAAGACCCATCTGTTTAAAGAGGCCTATTCGTTGTACCTTAATTAATCATTGCTGTATCAAAAATGACAATGTGTTTATATAATCCTAATGTCTCAATTGTACCCTAACCTTTTAGTTTGTAAACCCTATTGTACTCTGTAATCCTTGTCTGTTAGCCACCATTTATTCCCTGTTTGCTATAACTGCAGTAAAGCACTGCGTATCTTGACAGCGCTATATAAATAAATGATGATGATGATGATGATGACCTGACTGTGACAAACTAATGGAGGGGCCCTCCTCTCTTGTGTGGGGAGCACTTTAAAATGTTAAAGGGATTCTGTCTTCACAGATTTTAAATAACAGCTTTAATATTTTATATTTTTAAATAACAGATTTAATATTTTATATTTTTACAGTGGTGTGCTTATATTTTAAAGCCTTAGGGAATGACATTTCTTTATTTCTTTTATTTGTTCAGGTACCTGCACTGCAGATACATGCTCGTAGCAGAGAATTTTAAAATAGAGAGACCCTCGGATATTGACATAGAGAAGGGGCCTGATACTGAGCAGCCAAAAGTAGCGCCAGCAGAAATGTAAGTAAAGCTTGTCCGCCTCAAATAGGCTTTTTTGTTTTTTTTATTTAACTTATATGCAATAATATTCCCTTACTGTAAGTAGTCCTTCACCATCTGTAAACTACTTATTTTTGTGCAGAAGTCAGAACCAGGATCCACCAGAATGTAGTAAGGCAATATCTGAACGCCAGAAGAAGAAGGATAAGAAGAACAATAAGGATAAGAAGGTTAAGAAGGAGAAGGCTAATAAGGAGAAGAAGAAAAAAGCACAGAAAAATAAAGATGTCTGTGCTAATACAACAGAGCAGAAATGAATATGCCACATATAATTTCCATCAGTGAATATAGTGAAGATGGCGGCGGCAGAGCAGAGGATAAGTGGTACGTAACCTGCAGCTGAAGGGAAAGGGTAGAGACAATACAGTTTGTGGTCTTGAAAAGTGGATTTGCATATACTTTATCTATTTGTTTTTCTTTTATCTGCAGGATCCATGTTGAAGAAAATCTGCCTGCTGATGGAACTGCACCGTTGTATTTCCTTTACTATGTAATTTTATCACAAATAAAAGGTTTAACTCAACAAGAAACCGTGTGCTTATTATTATTGTTGTTGTTATATGAGTTTAGGTGTTTCCTATGTGCAGTCAAAGGAGAAGGGGTTATAGCAAAGGCATGTGCCTAGGGACCAACTTGTGGGGGGAGGGGGGGGGCAGTAGGAATTTAAGCACACTGCCTATGCCTAGACCTGACTTTCTTTAGTTTAGTAGTATGCAGATGTGCAAGGTTTATATGAAATCCATGCATAGGCTGCTGTCACAATGCGAGATGGAGTAGACGGGGTGTGTTTGTTGGGGGTGAGGGGCGGCAAGCAAGCAGGGGGGTGATGATGAGCGGGTCGGACAAACATCCTCGCCTATGCTTGAAGTGCCTGTTGGCCTCACTTTAGTTGACTGTGTCGGAGAGCCAAATGTCACCAATATTCCAGAAGTTGTCAATTCTGTAATGAAATGATGCGGACTTTCAGCTTAAGATTCCCTTGGAAGTCCACCCTTTGTACATGGGCCCTTTATCTCATAATAAGGTTACAGATATAAAAACATTGGTGAGTCTGTAATTTAGTCATAGAGAGTATCTGGGACAGAATATAAGCATTTGCCCCATATCTCCTGCTAATTGGCCTTCAAGCTGGGCTCACAGGAGTTTGTATGAGAAGAAAAATCCATTCTCACCAGATCTTACCCAAACTGACCTTAAGGGCAAGCCTCTTCCTACTGCTCCAGTAGGGGCACGCGCCAGTTTTGGGCAGTGTTGTCCAACTTCTATGGTACAGTGGGCCAGAATTTGTCTGGCCTAATTGGTGGAGGATCAATAATAGAAGAGACATGTGGCACGAGGCAGAGCAGGGCAGGCACAGGGGGCAATGCAGGGGCGTATAGTCTCAATCTGAAGTGGGACAGTACAGGGGTTTTCAATATTGTGTTGTTTCTGTGAAAGTGATATCTAGCATACATAGTAAATCAAAGGTTAAAGGAAAACTTTACCCCAAAGTGATTACCTAAGCTACAGAGTTTATATCATATTAAGTAGCATATTAAAGAATCTTACCAAACTGGAATACATATATTTAAGTAATATTGCCTTTTTATATATTTTCATTTGAGCCCCCATTCATGATATTCTCTGTGCTGTCTCAGACATCACCTGTCCAGAAATACTGCAGCTCTACCTGTAACAGGAAGTAGTGTTGGAGTAAAACACAGAAGATTATCTGTTAATTGGCTCATGTGACCTAACATATATGGTTTGTTTGTGTGCACTGTGAATCCTAGGATCCCAGGGGGTGTCCCTTAGTTCTTAAAAAATGGCAATTTTCGATTTAGGATTACCCAATGGCACATGCTACTAGAAAATAATAGTATTATGAAAATGGTTTATTTACATGAAGCAGGGTATAGGTTTCCTTGAAGTAGGAGACAGGACAAGAGCAGAAACTAGCCACTAGTATTTTAATTGCCACAAAATGTTTAAAGAGCAAAGCTCTTTGTCAAGAGTTAATCGAAAAAAATTAAGGGAAGGCAAAAAATAAAATAAAAAAAGGAGCAATAAATATATGTAACACTTAAATGCCGCACTAGTCTTCATTTAGTTCCTCATTAAAGGGGTGGTTCACCTTTATGTAAACCTTTAGTATGTAATAGAATGGCCAATTATTAACAACTTTTCCATTGGGTTTCAATATTTATTTTTGTTAGTTTTATAATTATTTGCCTTTTTCTTCTGATTCTTTTCAGGTTTCAGATGGGCGTCGCTGACCCCATCTAAAAAGTAAATGCTCTGTAAGGCTACACACGTTATTATTGCTACTTTTTATTGCTCATCTTTCTGGTAAGGTCCTCTCCTATTCATATTCCAGTCTTTTATTCAAATCAATTCATGGTTGCTAGGGTAATTAGGACCCTAGCTACCAGATTGTTTATGATGCAAATTGAAGAGTTGCTGAATAAAAAGCTAAATCACTAAAAAACCTTAAATATTACAAAATGAAAACCAATTGCAAATTGTTTTAGGATATCACTCTCTTCATCATACTAAAAGTTAACTCAAAGGTTAATCCCATATAAGTGAAACTGGTCCAGTAAATAGTAGGGATGCACCGGATTCCCTATTTTGGGATTTGGCTATATCCAGAATCTTTCATGAAGATGTCACCAAACCCTCAATCCTAATTTGCATATACAAATTCGGGTTAGGAATGGTTAAAAAGAAGCAGCTGCAGCAGTAAAATTAAATCTTAGAAGAACCCATTTAACCCACAAACCTTAGGAGGGGCCAAATTATATATATATATATATATATATATATATATATATATATATATATATATATATATATATATATATATATATATATATATATATATATATATATATATATATATATTTTTTTTTTTTTTTTAAGTATATATTTTAAGTTTCAGAAATGACATTTACATGTATGCATAAATGTGTGTGTGTGTATAAAGCTTGTATTGTACTGTTATAGCAGAGATGGAATGAGATTTCACACTCCAGTATCCTCTTTAGTTCCACTGAGTGAATCACAGAGTTTAACATCTTATCTTTCCTTTTCTCTTTGCAGTAAAATTAAATCATAGAAGAATTACAATTTCCAACAAAAGAGACATGTTTTCCAGTTGTCTTAAATTATGGATTTTCCTTGGACTGAGCATTATATGGCTACTTTCCACACCAGGTAAGCAGAGCGATGGCCGCACAAAGAATTTATGAAATTAATGATTTTTTACGGGGTGATTCCATTTAATGGGAAGCTTTCACAGCAGAGAGTATCAACAACGAATGCAGATTTGGGGGTTTAACCTGACCCGTCTCTATTCTGCAGTGAGGTCACAAGAAAAAGAAGATTATGAATATCAGGAACCAGAACCTATTGAAAAAACTACTATTGCAAGCACTGTACAGCCGGTATTTTCGAAAGAGGATCTATATATTATTACTATCGTGGCATTGCTGGCATTAATAGTGGCATTAAGCATCGGATGGTAAATGACATTATTTCAGAATCTTTATAAAGGACAAATGAAAAACTCACTCCCTGATCCCCAGCCATTTTAATGCTACTGTAGTTATTTCTTGTTATGGTCTGGGGAGTTGTGTGCAGAGTAGGACTGGGGCATTTGGGCTCACCAGGACTGTGACTCTCGGCGCAACCCCCCCCCCCGACCCACACACCGCCACGTACTTCCATCCTTGTGGCTGTGATCAGGGGAGAGGAGCCAGTGCAGGTGGGTAGCAGCATGGGTTGGCAGGTGCCCATGAAGGACAATGACCACTGGATTTTTTTCATGATGTCCCCCCTGGCCCAGTCCAACACTAGTTGTGTGGGCAGCACTTTCAAATGTATAATATTTTAGATTTTTAAATAAGATGTAATATTTTTAAATAAGATGTAATATTTTTACCAGATGTAAATTTTTTTAATTAAATTTAATTCTACATTTTTAATAACGGATTTTTGTGCAGGAATCAGAAAAAGGATCCACCAGAAAGTAGTAAGGCAATATCTGAAACCAGAAGGAGGAAAAGAAGAAAGCACAGAATAATAAAGATGTCCGTGCTAACTCAACAGAGCAGAAGTAAGTATGCTACACAATTTTCAGCTTTCTGAGAGACTGTTTCGTGGCGAGAAAGCAGGGTTAAGCTCTGGTCAATGGAGGCAGTTTTGGATTTCAAGTTTAGCCTGATTGCAAGCATAAGATATTTAGCTATTGCATGAAAAAAAAGAAAAAAAAAAGTAAAAATCGGCTTGACAGTGCCATGAAAAAATGAAAATGGTTTTGTTTTGTTTTTTTGACAGGCATGCCAAATTAAGATGGCAATATTTACAGTATTGAACCAATGGGTACGAGCCCCACTGGGTTTAGTATAGAAATGTTTTCCAGAAATAAGGAGAAGGCCAAGGGTTCCAAGAAAAACAAAAATACAAAAGAAGGAACTAAGAAAGCAAGTTGAGAAAAGTGAAAGTGCTTGCTAACAATGACAGCAGACAAGCAATAAGACTGTGACAGGTGTATTCACAAGAACAGATCAGTGAATATAGTGAAGATGGCAGCGGCGGAGCAGAGGATAAGTGGTACGTAACCTGCAGCTGAAGGGGATGGGTAAAGACAAAGTGCTGGAAGGTGCTCACTATTGTATGACCATGGATGACAACATTTTGCATATACTTTATCTATTTGTTTTTCTTTTATCTGCAGGATCTTCGGATGCCATGTTGAAGAAAATCTGCCTGCTGATGGAATTGCACCATTGGATTTCCTTTACTATGTAATTTTATCACAAATAAAAAGGTTTAACTCAACAAAAAACAGTGTGCTTATTATTGTTGGAGTTTAAATATTTCCTATTTGCAGGTAAAGGAGAAGGAGTCATAGTAAAGGCATGTGTGTAGGGACCAACTTGTGCGGGGAGCCAGTAGGAATATAAGCACACTGCCTACCCCTAGATCTGACTTTCTTTAGTTTAGTAGTATGCAGTTGTGCAAGGTTAATATGAAATCCATGCATAGGCTGCTGTGTCACAATGCCACTAGGCAACATGGATGGAGATGGAGCAGACAGGGTGTGTGTGTTGGGGGTGAGGTGCAGCACGCAAGTAAGCAGGGGGGTGATGATGAGAGGGTCAGACAATATCCTTGCCTATGATTCAAGTGCCTGTTGGCTGAGGAGCCAAATGTCACCAATATTCCAGAAGTTGCCGAATATAAGCAAAAAAAGAAAAAATCTATTCTCACTGGATCTTATCCAAACTTGCCTAAAGACAGTCTGAATCTAAGGTGAGAAAGTCCAGGGGCTTTTAAAGTTGTGTTGTTGCTGCACCTGTAATATATAGCATACATTGTAAATTGAAGGTTGAAGGTTGAAAAGAAGACAGCACTAGCTGCTAGTGTTTTAATTGGCACATAATTTTTTGAGGGCAACGCTTCTTGTCAAGTGTTAAAAGAAGAAAATTAAGAGAAGACAAGAAAATGTTTTCCCTCTGATGTTGGACTACATGTATTTTGCAATTAGTATAAATCTAGGCAAATGCTGCAGTAGAGCCATCATATAATTCCTCAGCAAAGTGGAAAGGGTTTCAAAGATTTTAATAGGGTTATGTTAAAAAAAAAAAGACATTATTTCCCTTTACATTTAGTGACCTTGCCAGTTATATTACATTTAGCCTAATATTTGCATTTCCTGAGTGCATGTTCCACTTTGTGGACTAAAAACAGATACGTTCCCTTTTAACATATTTAAATGTTAAGCCAATGAGATTTAGAGTTTACCTTTGTATTATGAGTGTCCTTTTGCCTGTGAGTGTTAGATAAATACCTTACATTACTGGGAAATCTATACCAGTACCTGTTACCAGCAACCTAATGTTCTGTGCATCTTCAGCAAATTTAGATATGATGCACAAGATAACATTATAGCTACAAACCTTATTACCAATTATATCCCTGCAATACAGGTATTGAGTCCATTGTCCAGAAACACGTTACCCAGAAAGTTCCGAATTACGGGAAGAACATCTCCCGTTGACTCCCATTTTAATGAAGTAAATCAATGTTATTTCCTTTTTCTGTCATAATAAAACTGTAGCTTGTACTTGATCCCAACTAAGATATAATTAATCCTTATTGGAGGCAAAACCACCCTGTTGTGTTTATTTAATATTTACATGATTTTTGGCTACTTAAGGTATGAAGATCCTTTATCCAAAAAACCCAAGGTCCCAAGAATTCTGGGTAACAGGTCCCATACCTGTACTACCATAATGCCTTTAGGTCAGAGCCACACAGATAACATTGGGCCCTATCCTCACTAGAGCTAGGTACAACCTACAGGGTTATTGAAAAGTTTGCAGCACTGTTAGGTTAAACTATAGAGTACAGTGAAACATTTCCCATCTGACCCTGTGTATTCTAGCCACAGTTGCTAATGAACATAATACATGCTGGGTCTCCCAAGTGGGTCTCCCAAAAGTGAGTTACACTTGAGAAACCCTGTCCTTAACCTTCTCAATCAAAATGATCTAGTGATACAGTATAATAGGACATGGTCTGGCAAGCACAACCTGTAATGGTTTGATTAAAAAATAGGTGCAGCATATCTGTGTATGCTAGCCCTTTAAAATACCATATAAATGAAAACCGGTACCAGTAAATAGTAGGGATGCACTGAATCCACGATTTTAGGGATTTGGCTGAATACTGAATCTTTCATGAAGGATGAGGGCATATCCCCAAATCCTAATGGGGATATTGTAAGGGTGCAAAAAAAAAAAAAAAAAAAAAGGGGTCATGATTTCCTTGTTTGCCTAATTAAAACACACAAGGTTTTAAGGAATTGGATTCGGTTCAGGCAGACACTTGGATTTGGCCTAATCAGAATCCTGCTGAAAAAGGCCGAATCCCAGCAACTAAATCCTGGATTTGGTGCAACCCTTGTAAATAGTCAATTATAAATAGTACAATGTTTAGTAAAAAGAACTTAGATGTTGTTCACCTTTGAGTTAACTTTTAGTATGATGTAAAGAGTGTTATTCTGAGACCATTTGCAATTGATTTTCATTTATTTTCTATTTGTGTTTTTTGAGCTAATTAGCTCTTTATTCAGTTCTCCAGTTTGCTAGGGTCCAAATTCCCCTAGCAACCGAGTATTGCTTTGAATAAGAGACTGGAATATGAATAGGAGAGGCCTGAATAGAAAAAGGCATAAAAAAAAAAAAAAAGTAGCAATAACTTGAAATTTGTAGCCTTACAGATCATCTGTTTTTAGATGGGGTCACCGACCCCCATTTGAAAGCTGTAAAGAGTCCAAAGAAAAATGCAACAATAAAAAAAAAAACAAATGAGGGCCAATGGAAAAGTTGCTTAGAATAATCCATTCTAGAACATACTAAAAGTAAGGTGAATAACCCCTTATGGATTTACTTTCATTTTGCTTAATAAACAAATCATTTTTAGTAAGCACACAATCATCTTTCTCCTATTCACATGGTTATCAATTAATGTCAAAGAAAAGGGGGCGTGGCTTGAATTGTGAGGCATGGGATGTACACGTGCACACGCAAAGGAGCACACGTGTAACTCAAACCACCACCACCCTGGCCCGTATGATAAAATGATACCCGTGTTGCTCACTAACTAAACTATAAAAATATTTTCAAATACAAATAAAATCCCTTTTTTATTCTATTGTTAGCATTTGCTAAAAAGCTTAACTGTGACCGAAGTAATGAGCACATACATTAATAAAAAACGCACCCTTCGCTTCAATAGGTTTAAAGGGCTGTAAATGCAGGGGAATCTGCTTGTGAAAAAGAAGAATTAATGGTAAGACCTATTCTCTGGGTGTGGTGCTTGGTGTTGTCCTGGCGGGCTCAGACACAGATGTTATAGTGTTGGAGCACATTCCCTGTTAAGTCTGTTTTGCAGCCACTCACATAGCCGGAAAAACTGCAGCCTATTGCAACTCCCTTTTACAAATGGATAGTGGAAAGCTCTGTTCTCAGTTGATGGACCTACGATCATCATCCTCCTCCTCCTCTCCTATAATGGGTGCCCTATCTGCCCCCTCTCTGGCATCTTGCTCCACTGCTTGGCTACGCTTTGTCATCCGGTTCAGAGTTCCACCCTGTGAATAATGATGCCAAGTTAGTATATAAAATAGATTGATTGAAAGGAGTAAAAAAAACTAAATAGTTGGGGGGAGGGAAGAGAAGGCCATTTCCATTGATAGCATGGACCAGCCTGACCGTACCTGTTTCTTGTCCACCAGGTTCAGTGTCATGGAACACACAATGCACAGAATGGTATTGGCCAGCATGAAGATCATCATTTGCTGCCAGCGCCACAGCGGAATCTTGGATTGACTGTAATGAAAAATATGCATTCCATTTAAAATCTGTAAATTTTATAGAAATGCTATACTATTTTTAATTATTCGGATGGGCTCTCCTCAAGCCTTTGTGCAATGTTTTTTTTTTTTTAGGTATTATATGGTTTGTCTATTCACACAGAAAGCACAATGCAAGTGGCAAATTGGCCAATCTCCAAAGTGCATACTTTAAATGAGCTGCAATTTCCAGGGTCAGTGTTCCCCCTTCTATCTATCCTTCAATCTAGCACTCAAACAATCATGGTTTCCAGTGTAGCAGAAAAAAAAAAAAAAAAAATCTGTGGTTATAATCAAAGGCTCTCTGTTAAAAATCAATGTGTATAGGTTTACCTTGTTATGCACATGTTGCCTTAAAAAGGAGAAGGAAATGCTAAAATTAAGTAAGCTTTACCCGGAATTCTATATAAATACACCATTAAACCCTCATAATAATGCTGCTCCAAGTCAAAAGAAACACAGCATTTATTTCCTTATATTGTGTACACATGGACTTCTGTATTGGACTTCCTGTTTTCAGCATAAGCCTCCAGGACTAGGGCTTGAGCATGCTCAGTTTGCTCCTCTTCCCCCCCCTCCCTGCTGTAATCTGAGGCGAGAGCTATGAGTGAGCAGGGAGAGACTCGGGCAGGAAGTGATGTCACACCAAGATAATATGGCAGCTGCTTTCCTAAAGAAACAGAGAGAGGTTCTAGAGCGGTTTACTCAGGTATGGTAAAGCATTCTGCAGAATAAATATAGTCTTATAGCTTACACTATTGTGGCTAATCTATTGGCAATAAACTACTTCGCTTTCCTTCTCCTTTAAGGCACTATCAGATTTTTACACTGCAGTGTTCTTCTTTAGCCAGCAGAGGTTGCCCCTGCTCCAAATGAAACAGAACGGAATTCATCATCGAATAATATTGCACAAAGCAAAGACTAAGTCCTCAGTTAAACAGTGAAGGCAGCACACGGGACTGAACAACATGTTCTCTGTGACATATATACACAAACAGTTCCACCTGTGGAGCAGGGGCACTAACAAAGGAAAAGTTTAGGCCGACAACCAATTTGCTAACTTTGAAATCTTCCTTACACTCACAAGTCACCATTTGAATTGCCCAAGTTGAACACCTGGGAGATCAGAAAGAGATTACCCAATGTGCCTCTGAGGAACAGTACCTAGTTCAGCACATCTTTAAACAAGTGACTCACAAGCACAGGATATCAAGTAGGGTCCCTAGGGAGCTCCTTAAACATTGGCAAATCCAGGTCATTGGCCTTTCATTGTCCTTTACTAATCAGCTCCAATAGACCTACCTGGATTTAGTGCCAAGAATCCTGCCTACAATGAGGTTGGACAATCCGATTCCAATCATCTGCACAGAGGTGGCAAGACCCATCGCCGTGCCCAATGTAGCCTGGGGCACCACCAGTGGTATAGACGGCCACATGCTTGCCTGTAAAAACAGTTAACCACTTACTGTCAAGTGCAAAATGAATAAAAACAGCCTAACAATTAAAATAAAACCTAACAACTAAAATAAAATAATAGTTATGATTAGTGTGTGGTCACATATTTCATGTTATAGAATAGGTTGAAACAAAGATACATATTTATCAAGTTCAACCTTTTATCCAAGTATTAAAAAGAAGAAAAAAAAAAAATGTATCCACCATTAACTATGACTGCACTCATCCAAGACCCACATGACCTTTACCTGCAACCTCACCTGCTACACACTATCTGCCCTAAAACAGAGAAGTGATGTCATAGGAGGGTGGCTGAGGCGGATGGGTACCTGACCCACTTCAGGACTCTAGGTCACAAACCTCAAAAAACAAAAAAACAAAAAAAAAACATTTTTTTTTAAACAATGCATCTTCATCTGTAACTTACTGCAGCAAATGAGTACGTGACTCCGAGCCAAAGCGTAGACACCAAGGGAGGAACATATGTAAAAGCCAGAAGGGCAAAAACAGGTAGTGTCATCACAGCACAAAGCATGGCCAGCACCCCTCTCATTCCCACATAGTCCTGTAGAAAAGAAAGTTGCAATTAACATTTGGGGCACAAATCCAAAGTGAAAAATGAATGTATAGCTCATTCTTACTGAAACACGTTCATTATAAGAATGAAAAAAAAAAAAAAAAACCACATGTCTTGCCAGGTCAGATTACAGATACATTTAGACATGCTAGTAACAGCCACTCCCCCAATAGTTTTAGGGATATTCAGGACAGTATATAAGCATTATACCAAGTATATACAGACCTTAAGAATGAGTCAATCCTTCTACAGTTTTAATTCTTGAAGAGAGGTCAGCCCTACTGGCAAGATAGCAAGAGACCACAAAGAAGCATTGGTTGGATAACCTGGGGCACCACAATTGGCAGAGCGCATCTGCTAATGGAACAGGTGCAATATTTTGTGTAGGAGTCCTAAGTGATACAATTTTGCACCCCTCAGTGCTTGAGCACTTGTACCTGTTCCGTATGTAAATAAGGTTGAAGGTATCAAGACTGCCACGGATCATTTCAAAGCAAATTTTATGGGAAAGGAACTAGCATCTGCCTCACCAGAACAAATGTAGCTCCGATACATCTCCAAACATTTCACATCACTCAGGCAGACACTGGATAACAACAATCTCTTTAGAATATTTAAAGTCATTCATGAGCAGATTGAAGAACAAAACAATCAAAATGATGCATGGAGAAATAAAGTTGCTATAATTAGACCTATGAGGGCTTGCTTTCTTGTAGTAAGTGGGCCCTGGGGGGGGTCTAACCTGACCCCTGCAACTCTGAACAATGGGTTTTCTAACTATTACTATCTGTGATCCTGCAGAAGCTCATGTTTAACCAGGGGATAATCAGAAACTTACAATCAATATTCCAACAGCAGCGGAGAGCACCAGGGAGCTGTCATAAACTGCTCCAGCAATGTAGGAGGCCGTCTGTTGGTCATACCCTTGGTATTTGTCCTGGATGAACTTGCTAGGGAGAAAAGACAAGCAGTCAGTTACTGGTATGCCCCAAGGCCAAACCAAAACTTAGGAGGATTCCTTCATTGTAACGCAGGATTCCTTCATTGTAACTAATACTATCAAAGGCTGGTGTTGTGTAGTGTTTAATGCTTCCACTCTCTAAAAACGTACCTAGCATCTGCCACAAAGGGGAAGACTCCATTGTAGAAAAACATGATGGTAAGAACCAGCAGCCAGTATCGCAGGGGTAGGTGTCGAATGTCCTGCACTCTCTAGTGGAATAAAAACACTGTTAATTCTACTCATTGTTGCACAAGAAATAAGTTCTAATGAATAGAGTGGAGCTCTTTAGGCTTCTTGGGTTCCAACCTCTTATAATTTAATAATATTTAGGTGACCCCCTTAGATTGTTACAGAGATACATGTATGTACCAGGCTGTATCTTCAAGGCTAGAAAAGACATTAAATAAACTGTATAACACTGCAACAAACCCTTCAATGGGAACAGACTCCCACTTGCCATAGAACTGCTATCCTGTAGGACAGAAGCAATCTCTTTCAATATATTGGTATTCTAGGTGCCCATACCATGAAATATTCTGCATTGTTTCCGATATAATCAGGTTTACGTTCACTATCCCTCTCTCAGCGTCTGTTTCTCTTCATTCAGCAGTTGGGTGTGAGATCATCATTGACAGTTAGATCCAATATATCTTATAGGGGTGGCTTCTCTTCCTAGCAGATGTATTAGAGCTCACTCAAATAATGGATTCCAGTACAAACAAAATAACTGCCTTTTGCACAAATCCTGAATGTAGAGAGACAGGATTTCTGGTGATTTTAATAGAGTGAGCTCTAATACATATTCTAAGCAAAAGGAGCCCCCATTATAATATATATTGGATCTAACTGTCAATAGTTATCTGACACCCATCTCCTGCATGAAGAGAAACAGATGCCGAGAGAGGAATAGTAAAGATGAACTTGATTATTTCAGAAACAGTACAGAATGTTTAATTGATTGTATTTAGAAAGTTTCTTATTTCCATATATATCCATATCTTATATCCATATTACATTTTCATTTTTGCGATCGTTCCCCTTTAATAAAGTCTCTCCTTGCCAAGTGAGCCAGCCACTGTGAAACCGTATAGGCTCACACACAGTATTGCCCTCTAAGCCTATTGCCCCCCTAACACACCACCCCCCTAATTTACTGGGTACATAAAACTCACTGCTATGTAGTAATTCTCTATCTGGGGAAATACGCAAAAAGGCATTTCATGGGGTAACATGCACAAAGCTTGTCATTTGACATTACTAACCAATAGGAGGTAATAAACACAAACCGATTAACATTCCTGGTAATCTTTTAAGTTCAGTGGTTTTTAAATACGATTTTCTTACCACTTTCTTAGATCCTTCCTGAATGGCTCCTTCCAGGCCAAGCTGCTTCATGCCAACTTTATCCAGTACACTGACTGTGATAGCAGAGAGGAAACCCAGGACACACAGGATGGTTCCTACATGAAAATATATCCAAGCTCTTGATATTCAAGTTCCAGAACAAAGATCTATATGAAAACTGTTTGCAAATTGTGAGGCAAACATGTGGCTAGGAAGAGCTAGGCAGAATCAGAGAGACTATTTAATTGTAAAGAGAAAACAAAGCTGATGTCTAAATTCATATCAATCTTTCGTTTTAATCTCACCTCCCCAGAGAGTCCACTGGATGCCAAACTGATCCTCAAAGCTCTTTGTGAGAAAAAAGTTGAGTACACTGCCAAGTCGGGAGAAGGACAGGGTGAGGCCAAAGGCCAGCGCCAGTTCTTTTCCTTTAAACCAGAAGGCTGTGATTCGGTTCTGAACAACTGCCGGGGAAGAAGAGGACTAAAATCAACCGGGATCCTTGTTTATGTGCAGTTTACTTTAATTTAAAAAAGCGACAAGGGAAACCTTAATGTTTGGGACACATGCAATTACCCTGGTGCCTTACTTGTCAGTGATCCGTTCCCAGAACCAAAGAGCAGCCGTCCTGTGAGCATGAGTGGCAGCAGGTAGGGTGTGCCTTTAAAATGGGATCCTAAAGCAAATATAGCTGAGCCCAGGACAGTCAGAAAGGAGAACAGAAATAGGCCAACTGAAAAGAAAAAAGTGAAATAATTATTTAACACAACTGTAGTAGTTTTTATATGATACAAGGCAGCTAGCAATCTGTTTATGCATTAAGCCCAATGCAAGTGATCAAAGCTGATAATTCTTATCACAAAATCCCTGCCCAATGTGGTCAAGACAATGACCCCCTGGGCACCCAATTTGACCAATCTATAGACCTGTAAGTTTAGAGGCTGACTCATTCAACCAAATGAAAGCATTTCTAACTGATCTATTGCCACTTGGCTGCACATCTGTGTTTTCTGCACACAGTTCTGCATATAGTATTCTTAGCCTGAAGTATCATAAATAAGTGTCTCAAAGGAGAACTAAAAACCAACTAGAAATGTTGTACATTATGTTTTGGGTTTCTGTACCAGCCCAGATTCACTGCACATACTCTGTGCGGCTGTCATTTACTGAACTTAGGGACAGACTCAAACTATACAGTAAACATAGAATATACATGTCACAATATAAGGCTAATTAGTAATCAATACAGATAATTACTACATGGCAGCATAGAAAAAAATGCAACTAGCATCAGAATTTAATACTCAGCCATGTAGCGTCAGCTTATATTACAGACCAACCTCATTTTCATCTTGATAATTTGCAACGTCCCCTAAACTTAGCTTCTCAACAGCTGCTGAGAGCCCACTGAGCATGTGAGTGTCGAGGACAATTTCCAAGGTGGTGACACCCATATGACAAGTTTGATGTCCTGGATCATTGCTGCTATTGAGAAGCTGAAACTTTAGGCTGGTACAATAAGTTCAGTATATAACATATGGCATTTTTAGCCACATTTATTTTTACGGTTTAGTTTAATAGCCTTGCAATATAAAGTAACTACCGGTAAAGTTTGTACTACTGGGTGTAGAACCGACCAGCCACATTACCATCTGTGCATTGGTACGTGCTAGTCTGTATGTCAACGCAAGTTGTCACAACTCCTAGTTAGACTGTAACTTTAGCAGGCAACAATAGACTTCTACATGAATCGAATGAATAAGTATAGAACTAGCAATACCAATACTAGCAAGAATGACTTGGACACACATTGCCAACCTAAACATGTTACAGTACATGGACCAACAATCCCGGTTTTGATTAAAGAGAGGTGCTATTTTAGCATTTTTTTTTCTTTAAAATGACTTAATAGATACAGGCACGTGCAGAAGATTTATTATATATCTGTAGAGGCTTCTATTCCAACATCTGATTTATTCATTTATTGTAATGTTTCCCCAGTTTCCCTTGTGGCCTGAGCATTGCTACAGACATACATTTTCATTGTTTTGCCTAGAGGTCACATTAGAGAAGATACGTCTCTCTCTCTCTGTACTTACATCGGTTTCCCAGTTTGTCGATGAGAAATCCAGCCAGGATCACTACCGCAGCGTTACTGGAGGAGGGAAAGTTGAAAAAATGAAAGGATTATAAGAAGCTGAAAACTCTTATGTAGCGGTATAAGCAGAATCCCTGTGCATCAGAAAGAAATATGTTTTTATCAGTAGGAGTCAGAGTAATAAACAAGGGACTGGTGGAAATGCAGAAACACTTGCCCTTGCACCATCCGAGGGTAGAAATATCTCAAATCATGGATAATCAACCTACAGCCTTCCAGATGAATTGAACTACAACTATCTGCTATAACATGGTCTTGCTGACTATTTACATATTCAGGTAGTAAACATGATTGTGTGGGCCAATTCTACCCAAATATATACATGTATAACCATGATAGTGATCTCCTGCTACATCAGTCCTTGCTACTGTAAAATATATCACAGAGACACTTCTACAAAATACATAATGGGTCATTTACTGTCCCCTTGGCACAAGTGCTAAAGCACTAAGGAGTGCAAAAGTGCATCCCTGAGTGCTCACATAACAAGCGCTTGTGCCCCAGGCAATGCTGCAATCCCTTTCGGCCCGTATCCTCTTCCGCTCCATAACGTTTGTGCTGAATTATGTGCAAGGTAAGATACTGGTAAGGATCTGCTAAAATAGAAAATTACTGAGCAAAAATAATTAAATATATTAGAGGGTGTCGCTACTTAAATTACCATAATATAAAACAAACCACAATAGGACTTCATCCCCCCCAAAAGCCAGCTAATAAGATACCTCACTGGTGATATTGAATATAATTCAAATATTGATGTTTATTAGTCAACCATGCCAATATTAAAAACACATTAAAACCCTTAGGGGGTTATGTCATAAAAGACACAGTTTGCCCAGTAGCAGTAACCCTTAGCAACCAATCAGCAGGTAGGATTTACTGGTCGTCCGTTTAAAAGCCAACATCTTATTGGTTGCTAACTTTGTGTTTTTTATTACATATGGGGGTAAGACTGTAAGAGGAGGGTCCCATCCCTCCTGTGAAACAAACAATTCTATTGCAAAGTAATAATGTTATCAATACTGTAAATAACTGCTGTTAATATTGAACTAAAAAGTCCACCAAAAATGAATACAATGTCCACAAAATATTGTCACTTCTTGTAAGCTTAGGTACTGGTAAGGAAATGCCTATATGCTTCCCCCTTGGCGAACTTTACCAATATGACTTACGAAGTCTGAGTTGTATTTGTGGGAGCAACGTCAGGACTCTGCGCTCCGAAATAACATGTTTACTCATCTGAAGTAGATTTACAAAATGACATTTACTTAAAGGCGTGGATTACCTTCAAGTATGTTATTGAATGACTAATGCTCAGCAACTTTTCAATGGGCTTTAATTTTTTCTATTTTATAGTTTTTGAATTATTTGCCTTTTTCTTCTGACTCTTTATAGCTTTCAAATGGGGGTCACGGAGCTCTGTAATTATTGTTACTTTTTATTACTCATCTTTCTTTTCAGGCCTCTCCTATTCATATTCCAGTCTCTTATTCAAATCAGTGCATGGTTGCCAAGTTCATTTGGACCCTAGCAACCAGACTGCTAAAATTGCAAACTGGAGAACTTCTGAATAAAAAGCTAAATAACACAAAAAACACAAATAATAAAAACCAAATGCAAATTGTCTCAGAATATCACTCTATCATACTAAAAGTTAATTTAAAGGTGAACAACTCCTTTAAATGTTCAAATTGTCATGTGCTTGCACAGAGACATGGTTAAAGCCGGTCATGCTTAATGTGCTTTCTTTAAAACAGAGCATTCAGATAGTGTTCCATACAGAAGCAATAATCCATATAGAAAAACAAATGCAACCCTATTTATATGTAAAACAAAAATATCAGAACTTACTGAGAAGGTCTATGGATACATGAAGGCACAAAGCTGCCGGCCTCAGATTTTACAAAAGGGGATAATATATTTTTATAACTTTTTTTAAGAATACACACATTTCAGTGAGACAAATGACATAATTTATCGTTTATAACGGAGATCTTACTCAAAAACACTGTTTGTAAGGATATACCAAGTCACATGACATCTCTAAGCATGGGTTATAAATTACATCACTAATCTACATGTATAAAGATATCATTTAAAGGATATGCATGGCTCTTGTTCATTATTAAGTCTTATAGTCTCCTCTGCCCACCACCCCATATACTCACGTCCAAGCGTAGATTGCATAGAGCAGATTATACTGCTCAGGGCTCATTCCTAGCCCTTCCACGCACCCTATGCTGCTGTTGGGGTGGCTTCCATTAGTACAGTTCAGTTCCTGTAATAGTTAGAAATTAGATAATGTATCCTAAATCCACCAGTGTGACCATTACAAAAACAACAGGTAACTCCTCCAAGCAACTCAGCATTCATTCCTAAATATAAACTGCTGGAAGGGGTTGTTTTCCGAATAGAATTAAATCATTTGAAAGTGAGCTTAAATAGCTGTACTTGCATTAAAGCAGAAGGAAAGCTCCAAGACGGTTTATTGTCAACACACTAGCCTCAAAACTGCAAGCTAGAATGCTATATTTATTCTGCAGAATGCTTTACCATACCTGAGTAAACAGCTCTAGATACTGTCTCTGTTTGTTTAGGCTAGAAGCTGCCATATAAACTTGGTGTGACATCACTTTCTGCCTGAGTCTCTCCCTTCTCACTTACAGCTCTGAGCTCAGATTACAGCAGGGATGGGAGGAGGGAGGGGGGAGAGGAGCAAACTGAGCATGCTCAAGCCCTGCACTGGAGGTTTATGCTGAAAACAGGAAGTCTGATACAGAAGCCCATGTGTACACAATAAAAAGGAAATAAATGCTGTGTTTCTTTTGGCAGAGGACTCAGAGCAACATTATTTGAGGGGTTACTGGTGTATTTATATAGAACTTTTTGATAAAGCTTACTTAATTTTAGCCTTTCCTTCTCCTTTAATAAAATTAGTAGTTTTGTGAGAGGCCTGCAGGAGGGGTTCCATATACTCACCCCCTGAAACTGGTCCTGCAGCACACTAGGTATATCGAAGCAGAAGTAAGAACCAAAAGTGAGCAGGCAGTTGAAGAAAAGCACCAAAAACCGGTAATATGCTGCAAGGCAAACATACTTTTTTTAATTCAAGCGGTGTTCAATTTGGAAATAATGTCATGAAAGGTGAAAAGCTGAACCTTTTTTTAAGGGGTTGTTCACCTTCAAAACACTTTTTTTCAGTTCAATTGTTCCCCAGAAATAAAGATTTTTTTTCAGTTATTTTCCATTTCTTAATGTTCCTGTGTCAGATATTTCAGTCTGGCAGCTCAGTAATTCAGGTGCAGATTCTGAACGGTTACAATTTTGCAACATGTAGTTGATACATTTTTCAGCAGCATCTCTGGAGTATTAGCAATTATTGTATCAAGTCTACATCAACAGCTGCCTGTAATGAAACTCAGGGATTCTGCTCAACAGGGACAAAGATAAGAAATCAACTAAATGTATCAATTTAGAACAGTTACAGAGCCTGCGACCCCTCCACCCACAGCTGCTTTAAAAAGGTGAAAAATTAAAATTTACATTTCAATATTTGAAAAACGGTCACATAGAAAATAGAAAGTAATTGGAAAAGTTTCTAGTGAACTATCTGAAACCAACTTAAATGAAAAAGTGTTGGAAGGTGAACAACCCCTTTAATTTAGAGAAACATGGAGATACGAAGGGCAGAAAACATTAATAAATGTGGATTTATAATGCACAATTACAAGGTATGTCAAATATTTTTGGCAAATCTGTAGGAGAAGAGTAGTCAGCACATCGATTCTCAGTTTTTTTTTGGAGATGGTGCACGTTCTACAATGGCCACTTACCATCGGCAAACTGTGTAGTAGAAGATTGAACAGCACCACCAGCTCTTCAAATGGTTAAAAAGCCTTTATTTATGGTGATGCCCACAAAAGCATAAATAAAGCCTTTTTAACCATTTGAAGAGTTGGTGGTGCTGTTCAATCTTCTACTACAAAATGTTTTTGGTAAACCACTTGTACAACGAGCAAAAAAAAAAAAAACCCTTTATTTTATTCACAATAAATCACAACTCATAGATTCCTATGGGAATAGGGGGCTATCTGGGAGGTGTGCTTGGGGCATAGATGGAAGTGTTCTGTGGTCAGAATGCCTGCTACTGTTACACATACACCTTTAGCAGTCACAAAGATAAAGGAGAGCAATGGAGTTGGAGTTCTAGTTCGGCAAGTCAGCAAACTGCACAAGGAGAAACACATACACCACAGAGAGGGTCAGATGCAGGTATATGTTTTCCAGGCAAATACTGGGAGCATCACGTGTGAGAGACCAATGGCCTTTCACCAAAAACAGAGCTCCAGCTGAATACAAGAAATTAATGCTGAATATAAAACCAATTGGCATATGGTGTATATGCTTCTTATACAGTTTTTTTTTTTAGGAGCAGCCACACTTTGCATTATACCAATGATAAACTGCATTCTTTTTTTTTTTGCTGCAAAGTAATGGACTTGTGGGGAAAAAGTCGGGCCCATTTGGCATGCCTTCCACAAAAAGGGACACTGCAGTACCTAAGCCCATTCTACAGAACAACAAAAGCTCAGTCTTCAAGGCTATACTGCAGATGCAGGGAAGGAAAAAGAGCAAAGGTTATATGACAAATCGGTACACAAGACCATTCATTTACAAAAATGCAGACTTAAAACTTTTTCTTTCGCTGCTTGGCCTCTACGCTAATGGTATTTAGAACAAACACTGACACAGCAAAAATATAAAGGGAAGAACAGCTGTATTCGGGTCTGATTCATATCCTCTTTCACATGGCCTGCATGTGAATGGTTAAGCTGTATTAGCTACCAAGGCTACAGTCCTTGTTCAAAATTCATAAAGCTTTAAATAACTAGAAAACTGATTAATCGTGAGGCTGGGATTTATTGTTTTTATTTATTTCATCTTCTGCCTAAATCCCTTCTATTCGCCTCCCCTTCTGCCATTCAAGCGCTACAGGGTTGCTATGCCGAGTGATCCTGATAACCAAAACTGAAGAGCTGCCACATAAAAAAAGGGGGGAAATATTTTGCAGTTAGCACAATGCCTTTTATCATTAGCCACAGATATGATCAGGATTAGATTCAGTCTACGCTAACAGCTAATAATGAAGGGCAAAGTGCCAATATCAAATAGATGCTGGGTTGTCCTTATCATTCAAACATGTATTTTCGTGCTCCTCAAGAGACTGTAGTCCCCGTATATGATTGCAATAGATTCCAAGTAAACAAAAGTAGTACCTAGAGAGCACAATATATGATCATAGTGTATTTATTGTAGATAAGTATTGTACCCTGCAGGGGCAAAGTGCCAATGTGTAAAAAGGAAGGCTGCCTCGGGCAGGATTGCTGGTATTTTACCGGCCTGGCCAGAAAAAATTATGGCCGATCCCAATGTTATTAATAGGGAAAAAAGATAAATATATAGGAAGGCCTGTATTTTTTTCCAGAAAATGTGGTAACCCTAATTGCAGTTTCAGTCTAGTTTAAAGTAATTAACAAGTGGCCTTCCTGTGCATAAGGTTGCCACCTTTTCTGAAAAAAAAAATATACAGGCCTTCCTATATATTTATCTTTTTTCCACTATTAATAACATTGAGACCAACCATCATTTTTACAGGCCAGGTGGCAACCCTATGTGCATATGGCTCCTTTCTGCACCCTGCTGGGGCAAGCAATGGAAGTACACGGTAGGAGTTAGGGCAGGAAAGGAACCACAGGTGTGTCTGTATTTATAACTCCATTTGCACAAGGGGTAACTAGCTATTAGCGCGCTGACTGTAGGGAATTAAACAGGGGAAGTCACTTTGGCCTTACAAACAACTTCACATTCTGCCACAGCAGCAGCTCACGTGCTTCCTGGAGGCATTTAAAAAAAGCCAATCACGTGACCCAAACCCTTGTGTGTCACGTGATAAGCGAGGAAGCGCTGCTTGTGGTGCCGTATATCTTATAGTATACTGACCTTTCTCGGCAGCCACAGCCATGATCTCGTCAGTGTTTACCTGTGTATACATATAAGCACGTTAATCATGAGGTGAAGCCAAAACATGCGTGAGATTAACGATGCCACACGCAGCCTTTACACTAGCTGGACTATAACTCCCAAATTCACCGGCACCCCCAAAGCTGACAGTTACAGACGGTGTAGAGCAGCGCTCTAACATGATTTCACCATCCGCCAGCCCATCACTTACCTCTTGCACAGCAACAACAACCAGCGTGAACTCACTACAGCTCCATATACAGAGAGCTACAGAAACACATGCACACAGCCTGCATATACTACACTACTCATATATATTGCACTACTCATAGACAATCGCTGCGCCCGCACAGCCTTACCTCCTTCAGCTGCTCTGCAACTTTCTACTCATACCACTCTCTGATCCAATTCTTAACCCTACCCATCAGCGCCATTGTCCCGCCCTTCTAGGATAAGCCACGCCCACCATCGCTGTAGACTGCGGACAAGAGCGCCACGCCCACTGGGAGACTCCACCCTATCACCCTCCCCGACTTTTCAATCTGGATCTCCAAGTGCCTTTGTGCCTTTGTAAATTCTAGCCTACTGCGGTCTCTGTTGATTTTTGCACAGCCACACAACCTTTGTGTTTAGATCATGTCCCGACCTCAATCTACCCAAAAAGCTCAGACCCCCCATCCGAAACTTGCCCCTTTATGGAGTCTAAAGGTGGACATACACAGGGAGCTCTCCAAACGAGCGGATCTCTCCCGATATGCCCACATTGAG
Organism: Xenopus laevis; assembly: GCF_017654675.1. NCBI lineage: Eukaryota > Metazoa > Chordata > Amphibia > Anura > Pipidae > Xenopus > Xenopus laevis. Next base: position 114,477,704 of record NC_054387.1, on the reverse strand, counting down.
GTGGGTGATATCGGGCTGATCCGATCGTGGGCAGTGCTGGACTGGGGGGGCCCACCGGGGCTGCTGCCCCAGGGCCCCCTCATGACCCCCCTGCAGTGCCGGCGTCTGGTGCTTCCGCTCGCGGCGCTGTGTCTGTACACATGCGAGCGATGCTGCGATTGTGGGGGTTGTGGCTTTCATGGGCCCAGCGGGGCCCACAAGAGCCGGGTGCCCACCAGGCCTGGACTGGGAGTCAAAATAGGCCCTGCCATTCCAAGTACACAGAGGCCCAAACAGCCCCCTAACAGCCCACTATATGGTAACTTTCTATGGAACCATACAGCAGCCCCTCTGGCATTTGCCAGAACCCACAGATTGCCTGTCCGGGCCTGGTGCCCACCGGGTTTTTTCCCCCCGATCATGGGCCCTAGGGCCCAACAATTGGATCAGAATGGAGGCCATACGGTCAATCAGATCGATGCGAACAGATGTGGCTGACAGGATTTTTTGCCCTACCCAATCAGCATCAGCTCGACTTTCTGCTAGATATCGATGGGGGATGCCCGTCGGGGGGCCCCCACACATGGGCCAATAAGCTGCCGACTCGGTCTGGTGGCAGCTTTTATCGGCACGTGTATGGGGGCCTTTACTAGGGTTGCCACTTGGCTAGGGGCGCTCGCCTCAGGCGGCAGCGCCAGATACATTTCCAGGGGCGGCAAAAAGCCGCTCCTGGTACTTTTAAGAGCCGAATTTCCAGTTTTGAAACCGAAAATTCAGCTTTACTAGTGCCAGAGAGCGCAGTTGCGCTCTCCGCACTAGTGTTCCTGCCTCTGGTGCCTCCCCTCCCGATAGGTAAGCCGATGAGGGGGGGCGGCATTTTGAGGAGCCGCCTCAGGCGGCTTCTTCATCAGAATCTGCGCTGAACCTGGCCGGTATATTACGGGCCTGGTCAGTATTTAAAAATGATTGTTGATCTCAATGATACTATATATTGATAAAAATATATTGGAAGGCTGGTATTTTTTTCCAAAAAAGGTGGCAACCCTAGCTTTTACATATGTGCCATTAGGCTAAAGCTGGCCATAGATGTTAGGATTTTTAAAAGATCTTTTCGTTATGGTTAGACCAAGCTTATCTTGAAACGATTGTTTAAATGTGCGATTTGTCCATCAACTTAAAATACCATTTCAATCGATGTTGTCTAGTCGAAGCCAGGAAAACTGAGGGTAGCTGCCTGCTTAGCCTTGCAAACAAATGGTAGATTTCACTGTGACCGATGAAAATTTTCTAACCTGGCAGATCAATTTTCTGACCGATGTAAGATGAAAAATCATTAGAGGCACAATCGTCCGATTCCCACTAACCTCTCAATAATTTGACGGATTGGTTGGATTGCACTAAAATCAGTCGTTCATCAAAGAAAAATCTTTGCGTCTAAGGGGACCTTATCTGTATTGCTAGTTTGTGGTGTTATTATTATTATTATTATTAAAGGGGTGGTTCACCTTTAAGTTAACTTTTAGTATACAGTATACTGCTCATTCTAAGCAACCTTCATTTTTTCTTTTTTATAATTTCTGAACTATTAGCCACCTTCTAGCTTTCATAAGGGGATCACTGACCCCATCTAAAAAAACAAATGCTCTGTAAGGCTAAAAATGTATTGCTATTGCCAGCGATTCTATACCACTTGCCAACTGAGGCGGCTCCTGCGATGCTGCCCCCCTTGCTCCTCAGCATTTACCTAATTTGCACAGGAGTGGGTCCTGGAGGGGCCACATCGCTACTGAGGGAGTTGTTGTGGTTTAGACAGATCATGGACAGAGTGTCCAGACAGAGCAGAGATATTGGCAAGCAGGAGAGGGGACTTTTTTCCATAGGGATCCCATTTTGTTCACAGGACCCACCATCCAGGGGTGCCTAGGTGAGCATTGGCATAATAATCGGGGTCCCCTTGGGGGAGGGCCCTGCTAATTTAATAGTATGGGAAACCATGATCACAGCCCTGCTGCCACATATACCTAGAGACCTTCTCTCCAACATTCTCCCAAAACCCTTTCATATACATCCAAACATTTTCTCTCTCTAACATTCACCAAAACACCTTTTTCCATTCATCCAACTATCTTCTCTCTCACATTCATCCAATCACATTATTTCCCATATTTACCCAAACACCTGCTTTCCCACATTTATCCAATTACCTTCTTTCCCACATTTAACCTATCGCTTTCTCTTCCACTTTTACCCAAACACATTCTCTCTCACATTCATGCAATCACCTTATCTTCCATATTAATCCAATCACCTTCTTTCCCACATGCATCCTATCCCCTTCTCTTCCACATTTACCCAAACACCTTTTTTCCCACATTCATCCAAACACTCACTTGCTATAGCACATTCCCCCAAGCACCTTCTTACACATATTCAAGCACCTTCTTTCCAACATTCACCCAAACACCTTCTCTCTCACATTCACTCAAACACCTCTTCTCCCATATTTGTCAAACTTCACTCTCACATTCATCCAAGCACCTTCTACTCAGGAGTGAGATTAGAGACCTCAGATGACGTTCCTCATGTCTTTCCTGAGCAGAGCAAAATCAGAACAAGTACTCAGTTTTTCTGCTGAACATGTTCTCCTCACTGTACAGTTGGAAAACAAACCAGCAGGTGGTGCTTTAGTTAAAAAAATCATTATACTAGCATACAGTTAAATGAAGACTGAAATTGATGTAAATTGCAAAAGTGCTTAGAAAAGCAAAATACAATTTTACATTAATTATTTAATATATGTACAGTATGTCATTTATTTTTATAAACATAGTGCTAAATATGTACGTAGCACTGTACAGCAGAACAATAAATGAATAGAAAAAACAGGGGGTCATTACAATAATAGATACAAATCTATACAAAATACAATGATTAATGCAAATAAATACACAGTACAGTTGCAATAAAGATTCCCCAGAGCTAAGTGTCAAAGAGACAAGAGGATGGAGGACCCTGCTCCATAGAGCTTACAATCCACGTGAGTAAGTATTGTAAAGTTTTCATTTCCTTTAATATAAATCAACTAGGGATGCACCGAATCCACTTTTTTGGATTCGGCCGAACCCCCGAATCCTTTGCGAAAAATTCGGCAGAATACCGAACCGAAATCCAAACCATAATTTGCATATGCATATTAGGGGTGGGAAGGGGAAAACATTTTTTACTTCCTTGTTTTGTGACAAAAAGTCATGTGATTTCTCTCCCCACCCCTAATTTACATATGCAAATTAGGATTCGGTTCGGCCAGGCAGAAGGATTCTGCCGAATTCGAATCCTGCTTAAGAAGGCAGAATCCTGGCCGAATCCTGAACCGAATCCTGGATTCGGTGAATCCCTAAAATCAACAATAATGTTATGGTAAAAAATAAATCGTTTTGCCCTACTGAAGCGTCTGGACAATAACTCTATAACTGCATGTATTTACAAAAGGGATGCTTAAAGTAAGTTATAATCTCATACCTGTACTTTTCACATAGCACTCCAACTCATTGGATTCAGAGCAAGAGAAAAATATTTTATCACACATATCAGCCATAATAGACTTGCCTTTTTATGAAAAGTATATCTTTATAATGGTAGGTGCCATTGGATAAATACCAGCAGTTTAAGTACCACAGCCCATTCAGCTCAGGTATTGGCAACCTCACACACAAACCAAACGCACATATACTTGCTAGGCTACACCGACCAATGAATGGACAGAGCCTTGTCTATTATGCCCACACTTCTTCCTGCACCATTTCCTGTGAGCGATACACAGACTATCACAAAATGGGGGCTGAAGGAAAGATTATTTATTAAGCCACTTATTATAATATTATCATTATGATACTTGTTGTTATGATATCAATTATCAGTCAGCACATACAGTTCTCATTTAAAATAAATCACAGCAGGATCAGGAAATAACTTGATTCCTTAGCAACAGTGTGCTGGAAACGACAGAATCGGCCAGCAAGCTAGGCTGCACTACAGTCTCTCTATTTGACAAATAAAAACTAGTAGCAACCAGGCCTGGACTGAGAATTAAAATAGACCCCAGCATTTCAGGTACACAGAGGCCCAATCAGCCCACACAGAGGCCAAAACAGCCCCCACCAGCCCACTAAATACTGACTTTCTATGGCACCTTATAGCAGCCCCTTTGGCATTTGCCAGAACCCACAGATTGCCAGTCCGGGCCTGGTAGCAACCATAACCCATGAGCTCTTTAAGGGGTTGTTCACATTTGAGTTAACTTTTAGTATGAGGTAGAGAGTAATACAAGCTGCAATTGCTTTTCATTTTTTATTATTTGTGGTTTTTGAGCTATTTTGATTTGTATTCAGAAGCTTTCCAGTTTGCTGTTTCAGCAATCTGGTTGCTAGGGTCTAAATTATTCTAGTAACCATGCACTGATTTGAATAAAGACTGGAATGTGCATAGGAGAGGGCCTGAAAAGTAGCATTTATGCTACATCTGTAACCTTACAGAGCATTTATACTTTAGATGGAGTCAGTGACCCCCATATGAAATCTGGAAAGACAATGACAACCAATTGAAAAATTGTTTAAAGCTGGCTTTACTCATCACTAGGGTTGCCACCTGGCCAGGATTTTACCGGCCTGGCCGGTAAAAACGATGGTTGATCCCAATGTTATTAATAGGGAAAAAGATAAATATATTGGAAGGTGGCAACCCTAAAAGGTGGCAACCCTACTCATCACCAAAATGTCAGATTAAAAAGGATGTATACCCTCGGACAAATAATTCTCGTATCCTATTTACATTTATTTGACCTTTGAATTATGTGCCCCAGGTCATTATAATGGTGTTTGAGATCTTAGTACCTAAATTCTGTGCAGGCCCGGACTGGCAATCTGTGGGTTCTGGCAAAGGTGAGGTGCTGTTTGGGCCTCTGTGTAGCTGCAATGCCAGGGCCTATTTTGAATCTCAGTCCAGACCCGATTCTGTTCCTCTCTCCTTAAAACTTCTCTCTGGCAGGGGCTGCACGCTGCAGCCTGAAATATCTTACATTGTATCTTTTTTGCAGAGAGGCTGGTCACATTATGCTCTGTGTATGAGAGATATTTCTGCTTTAGTGTTGGTGTGTATTGTCTTTGTAAGTCTGTTTGTATGTGTGTGAAGTGGTGCAGTAATGATAAGGGGGAGGGGGGCGGCTTGGTACCTGTGGTTGCAAGGGAACCTGTAAAACTCCAACCTGAGCTATTTATTCTGTAAGGATAAGATAGGTTTTATAGTGTTTATATCGTTCCCCATAAAGTCTGATTGGCAGTTCTGTTCCTGTTTGCCAGTTCTGCTTCTAAGCTATCCCAATCTATCTCTCTATATAAATCATTTATTAACCATCAAATATATAGAGAATAATGCAGTTGGCTATAGCAAATGACTATAATGAATAGTGGCTGGACACTCTTCTACAAAGAGAGTTTTGAGTGTTGTAGCTAACAGCTGGGGGTATCTTTTAGATCAGAGCTCTCTTTTTTTTCTTTAATTAGGCTCAATACATTAAGGGTCAGGGCACACAGGCAGATTCGGGGAGATAAGCCGGCTAAAATGTAAATCTCCAGCAGGATTTCACTCGGATCGATTTGTCCGATTTGGCGACTTATCTCCCCAAATCTGCCTTAGACTAGTGGCAGACATGGCTACTGGGGACAATTAGTCGCCCATTGACAAATCGCCTCTTCTTCGGGCGACTAATCTCCCTGAAATGCCTTGGCAACTTCGGGCGACTTTGGATAATGAAGTGTTCCAAGTGCCATCCCGCCGGCTATTTAGGGGAGATTAGTCGCCTGAAGAACAGGCGATTTGTTGCTGGGAGACTTATCTCCCCCAGTAGCCACGTCTGCCACCACCCTAATACTGATTTGGGGACCCTCTGGCTGTAATGTGCATTTAGGTGAAACTGTTGGGTACCATTGGGCTGAATCCACAGATTTTATACAACACTTGAAAAAAAAAAAAAAAAAAAACTAAAGGTGGCCATACACGGGCAGATAAAGCTGCCGATATCGGTCGTTTGGACCGATTTGACATCTTATCTGCCCGTGTATGGGGGCTTCCGACGGGTCTTCCCGATCGATATCTGGCCACGATATCGATCGGGAAGGTTTGATTTTTAACCGACCGACCCGTCGGAGCCCCTTGGCGCATCGTAATTCGATCGTTCGACCATGCGGCCGCACGTTCGAATTACCCCCAATATAGCCATGCCGCTGGGGCATATAGGGGAAAGATCCGCTCCTGTGGCGATGTCGCCAAACGAGCGGATCTTTGAGTCTATGGCCACCTTAAGGCTTCTTAAAAAAGGGTGTTTTATTGTGCATTTGACATGTATATGAGATGTAGGTTTGAGCGTACCTAAAAGCCCAATAAGCAAAAATCAATATCTTATAATGCAACAGCATATTTTCTTGTCACACAACAGTTGTTTTGAGTGTTAATATTGACTATCTACTGTATATGGATTTTACTGGGACTACCTTTTGAAAGGGGCTGTAAACTCAAATATAAAATTATGCATAATGAACTGTAATTCTTTCCACTATTAATTACAGATTTCCAATGGCTTTAAACGTAAAGGCTACTGAAAGCAGAACATGCCTGTTCTTTGCTATTCCCGGTACTACTGGTCCTGACTACATGCACCACTGAGACTTTGTAGAATTAGTCAGCTCTCAATGCCACAGTGCCCTACAATCTAATCAAAACCCCTTATCACATTCCCACAACATGCACTCAAATGGCGTAAATTTAATCAGGAGCCAATTAACGCTTTTCTTGAGTGTGGGAGGAAGCCCACCAAAACACATACACATTTGGAATTAAGGTGGCAGCACTAACCACTGCACAGAGTAAATTTCATCTATCTATCTATCATCTATCATCTATCATCTATCTATCTAATCCTATATTTAACAAACAAGGGAAAGTTGTGCTCACCACTAAATTCTAAAACCATGAGGCGTGGGTGCAATGAGTCTCATTTGACGCTTTTTCTTGAGTGTGGGAGGAAGCCCACCAAATCACATACACATTTGGAATTAAGGTGGCAGCACTAACCCCTGCACAGAGTAAATTTCATCTATCTATCTATCTATCTATCTAATCCTATATTTAACAAACAAGGGAAAGTTGTGCTCACCACTAAATTTTAAAACCATGAGGCGTGGGTGCAATGAGTCTCTCTCTCTCTCTCTCTCTCTCTCTCTCTCTCTCTCTCTCTCTCTCTCTCTCTCTCTCTCTCTCTCTCTCTCTCTCTCTCTCTCGACTCCAGGAACCCTTGTGCTTTAGCAGGCAGCAGCAGCTAGGGGGATATCACTGCTGGAGATGATGTTGCTGCTGGGGAGTGAATCAGCTGTATTCTGTCTACCCACAATGCAGGGCAGCGACCTGACGTCAGATCAGCAGCCTTGGCTAAGTAGAGGGAGGGGAGAAGCAGCAGTCTTGCTAAGCAGAGGGAGGGGAGAGGCAGCATCCTATTCCCACATTTACAGCAGGGCTGGGAGGTGCCTCTGCCTGGAAGGACCACATCTCCTCTATAGTGAAGATGGAGGGGTCCCCCTAGCACGCAACACGGGGGGGAGAACCATCAGAGAGGAGCAGCAGCCTCTGGACTAATGCAGGTGTGTTCGATCCAGATTTAAAGCTTCCAGACTGGGGTTGGGAGATCTTGGATGGGGGAGGGCAGGCATCAGGTGCATAGATTATTCACTAAGGGGTTAAATTACGTTTTTACTGCCTGAAATGTCACCATCTTGGATGCAGTGCATGTGTAGGACTTAGACACGTAGGTATATATATATATATAATATATATATATATATATATATATATATATATACAGTATTTATAAATGATCTCTCTCTCTATAATATATAAGTATTAAGTGTACTTTCCTAATTATACCGGAAATCCCATTTAAGCAGGGGATAGAGAAAAAGGCAATGATCATACAGGCAACCAGTCTTAGAGTTATTGTACATAACTGAGTGTAATAGGTTAAATGCATGATAGAAATACGGTGACATTCTAGTGCTCTGGGTTGACCCTGTAGCGTAGAATCGTCAGCCTGCTCTGCAGTGTATTGTATAGGCATGTTGCTGTAAGCACCCTGTCCCTTTAAATCAGAATGGTAAAAAATTCACCAGCAAATAGTAAGGATAGAGAAGCAGGCCTAGACCTATTAAGCAGGCAGGAATATATATGGCAGCATCTGCAGATGGATATCAGTGTGGTGCAGTAGCTTGGCACAGGAGTCCCTGTACGCAGGACGAGGCTGAATTCTGATATATGTAGCTTGGATATAAATGTATATCTATGCATAAACAAGTAATTGGCATTCTAGCCCTGATTTTTCAGATCTGAGATGCTAGTGCTGGGAATAAGTCACTCTTTAACAGGGTACTGGACATTAAATATTAATATTATTTACCATACTAGTCTGTAAGAAATGAAAAAAAGGGAACTGTTCAATTTAGATATTCACAAACATAACAATGGCTTATGCAATTCAACATATAACCTCATATTGATTTATATTTGATATAATTGGTCAAAAGGGTCTAGTTGCTCAAAGTTATATCACCCGGGACAACATCTCTAGTATAAATTATTGGATATAACGCAGTATGGTACTGAATTAAGAGTATAGACAAAGCATATACATATACAAAGCATTGTGTATGACTCCTCCTTAAGTATTATAGTAAATGGCGGTATTTGTTGTTTTTTTTTTTTTTAAAGGCTCTGCTGGCACCCCCTGAATTAAACACAGAAGAGGGTAGAGGCCCTTCAATCCTACTGCAATAAACTTCTGCCTCCTTTTTGGGGGAAACATCCCACCTGCCAAGATGATGGAGATACAGATTGATGATGGGGTGGTCTACCAGGATGACTACTGTTCCGGGTCAGTTATGTCAGAGCGGGTATCGGGTTTGGCAAACAGCATCTACCGGGAATTTGAACGTCTGATACGATGCTACGACGAGGAAGTGGTGAAAGAACTCATGCCACTAGTGGTCAATGTTCTGGAAAATCTTGATGCTGTCCTGACAGAGAACCAGGAACATGAGGTGGAGTTGGAGCTTCTGAAGGAGGACAATGAGCAGCTGCTGACACAGTATGAGAGGGAGAAGGCCTTAAGGAAGCAGGCCGAGGAGGTAAGTGCACAATTATTATCATTGTTTGATCTATGTAGAAGCTAGTTGTTCTGCAGCATACTATATACAACAGAAAGTAATGTAGGAAGCTTGGAGGAGGAGCAACTTTTTAGGGAGGGTCTGGTTCTGAATAAACAGATAAATTGATTGATTTTCTAATATAGGTTCTAAATTGCACCAGTGCAGATACCTGTAGCAACCAGTTACACATTTTTTTCAATTCACTGACTTGTAGTGAACTTTGCAAAACGAAATGCTGATTGGTTGCTGTGGATAAATGGGGGGGGGGTCTGGGCCCACCTGGGCTGCTACATCAGGAACCTCCGCCCTTCCCACAGGCCCCCCGCCCAAGCCGCAAATACCTACAAGCCCCCAGCCCCAGCAACCCCCCCCTTCAGCAGCCAGTGCGTACCTGCTTGCGCATCCCTTCTTGCTCATCATTTTGATCAGGTGGGGGAAGCGCTGAAGGCCAGGACCTGCCGGCTGTAGGGAGGGGTCTGGGCTGGGGGGGGCCATGAGGGCTGGGGCCCACCAGGGTTTTTTCGTGGTGTCCCACTGGCCCCGTCCAAACCCTGATTTTAGCACTAATGGCAGTAGGTAAGTTTCTTATATACCATTCTTATTATTACATTTAACCATAAATGATTTTCCTTCTACTCTGCCCATAAGTGCATAAGTTTAGAAGACAGATGGATATGAAAGTTTCCAAGGGTTGGGGGGGGGGTGTTTCTCATCCTTTCATAAATGCTCTTTTAAGATCATAGAGTCTGTAAAAAGGATGGGAATCTGGATGCCTCCAGATGTTGTTGAACTACAATTCCCTTCTGACATTTAAATGGCCTCTCTTGCCCATCACTGCTAAACATTTGCACAGATTGCCATAAAGGTAAAAAAATATAAATTTGCGAGAACAAGAACATTCTTTTGTTGGTTCCAGAGATGAGATCATAGGTTCCCAATGATGTCCTTGTGAGTCACCTCTGGTGTCTGCTTCATATATACCCAATAAGCAGCCTGTGTATATCAATGGATAATAAAATTATAATACCAGTTGATCCACCTCTACTGCTGTGAGGATATCCAGAAAGCATATTCTGTTGGTCAATCAGGACAGCATGGACGCTCTTGATAAGGTTTTACTATAGCAAGTGTGATGTATATATACAGCTGTCCAATAACAAATAAACGATGTTTCAACACTGATCAGTACACTAGTTTTTCAGTAGTTCTTGAGACTCAATGAGGTTTAGCTTCAATGCCCAAGGTAACTGCAATGCCATCTCCTCATTACCTTGGCAGGTTTCTCACTGTCCCTCTTGACCAGGCATCAAACTTAGATTGTAATTCTATAGATTATGGGCTCTCATTAATAAAAAAAGATGGAGCTTTGTAATAGAAAAAAATATCTGAATCCAAAAGTAAAAGATTTAGTGCCTTGGACACTAATATTTTATGGTCCTACTCTGCCATGGGCCTTTAAAACCACTGCATGATGATATTAAAGAAAGTAATTTCACTGAATAAAATATAGTTAAGATAGAGAACAACTCCAATAAATAAGTTTTGGATTCTGCTGGTTTGCATTTTTGTATAACATATTTTACAACATCTTTGTAATAATATGGATGCTGTGTGCAAAAACCAAGGCCCACAGAGCCCCATGCACTAAAGAGTTGTGCCTAGCCCTTTAATCCACACTAAATATTCACTGCAAGAAACAATGTCACAAGGAACACCCAGCACCTTGTGTGCTCTGAATGAGGTGCATGCTAGTGGACACCTATGTTCACCAACCTCCATCTCCTTGTACCACTGCTGAACGCATGCAGAGCTGCATACAAAATGTATAGAATGTGTCAATACAAATGCAGTTAAAAAAAACTATTATATCTAGGGATGCACCGAATTCAGGATTCTATTCTGAATTCGGCCGAATTTTAACAGTGTTTCAGTGAACCAAACATCACATGACTATTAGTCACAAAACATTTTCACAAATCCTGTGGGTGCTGCTACTATTTTTCAGCTACCTGAAGGGCTTTTATACTTAGGGGGATTATGATCAGGGCTCCGTATATCACATGGTGCTAAAAACAATGGGACAGGGAAAAGGAGCACAGTGCCTTCCTCTGTTGTCCAGGGATCAGTTATCAGTATTTTGTTAGACTATGGAATTTATTATCCAAAATAATATTGTCGTTGGTTCCATAATATGGAGTAGCATGCTTTAGGGCTTATAAAGCACACGGGCAGATTCGGGGAGATTTAGTCGCCTGTCGACTAATCGACTCTTCTTCGGGGCGACAATCTCCCCGAACTGCCTTCCACCTAATAAAATGAAAAATCGACGGACGGCAATTCACTCGCGGCACTTCGATTTCCGAAGTTGCCTCACAAGGAAAGTTCAGGTGATTTCGGAAATTGAAGTGCCACGAGTGCATTGCTACAGACGATTTTTCATTTTAGCAGGTGGAAGGCAGCGGGGAAGGCAGTTCAGGGAGATTGTCGTCCCGAAGAAGAGGCGTTTAGTCACCAGGCGACAAAATCTCCCCGAATCTGCCGTGTGCTAAAGCCCTTAAGGTTACTGAAAAGTTTAAATAAATAAACAAACATATATATATATATATATATATATATATATATATATATATATATATATATATATATATATATATAAATATATAAGCACAATTTCATCGGCGCTCATCAATCTACAGTTCACTGGCCGGGTGCTCACCATTGCAAATAGAATTCCATTGTAGAAAGCACTTACGGCACACCAATTGATGCAAAGAACGTAGTTGAAAATGTATTCCTCCGTATTCACATCTACGCGTTTCGATCCACAGAGGATGGTCATCAAGATACATTTTCAACTAAGTTCTTTGCATCAGCTGGTGTGCCGTGAGTGCTTTCTACTAAATATACAATTAGGTCCATAAATCTTTGGACAGAGACAACTTTTTTTCTAATTTTGGTTCTGTACATTACCACAATGAATTTTAAATGAAACAACTCAGATGCAGTTGATCTGCAGACTTTCAGCTTCAGTGGGTTGAACAAAAAGATTGCATACAAATGTGAGAAATGAATCACTTCATTTCAGGGGCTCAAAAGTAATTGGACAAATTAAAAAACTGAAAATAAAATGTTCATTTCTAATACTTGGTTGAAAACTCTTTGCTGGCAATGACAACCTGAAGTCTTGAACTCATGGACATCACCAGATTCTGGCTTTCCTCCTTTTTAATGCTCTGCCAGGCCTTTACTGCAGCGGCTTTCAGTTGCTGTTTGTTTGTGGGCCTTTTTGTCCGAAGTTTAGACTTCAGCAAGTGAAATGCAGCTCAATTGGGTTCAGATCAGGTAACTGACTTGGCCATTCAATAATATTCCACTTCTTTGCTCAATAAACTCCTGGGTTGCTTTGGTTGTATGTTTTGAGTCATTATGAAACGCCTCCCAATCAATTTGACTGCATGTAGCTCGATTTGAGCAGACAGTGTGTCTCTGAACACCTCAGAATTCATTTGGCTGCTTCTGTCCTGTGTCACATCATGGATAAACACTAGTGTCCCAGTGCCACTGGCAGCCATGCAAGCCCAAGCCATGACACTGCCTCCCAAATGTTTTATAGATGATGTGGTATGCTTTGGATCATGAGCTGTTCCTCGCCTTCGCCATACATTTTTTCTTGCCATCATTCTGGTAGAGGTTGATCTTGGTTTCATCTGTCCAAAGAATGTTTTTCCAGAACTGTTCTGGCTTTTTTAGATGTTTTTTTTAGCAAAGTCCAATCTAGCCTTTCTATTCTTGATGCTTATGAGTGGCTTGCACCTTGCAGTGCACCCTCTGTATTTACTTTCATGCAGTCTTCTCTTTACGGTAGACTTGGATATCGATACGCCTACCTCTTGGAGAGGGTTGTTCACTTGTTTGGCTGTTGTGAAGGGGTTTCTCTTCATCATGGAAATGATTCTGCGATCATCCACCACTGTTGTCTTCCATGGACATCCAGGTCTTTTTGCTTTGCTGAGTTCACCAGTGATTTCTTTCTTCCTCAGGATGTACCAAACTGTAGATTTTGACACTCTTAATATTGTAGCAATTTCTCGGGTGGGTTTTTTCTGTTTTTGCAGCTTAAAGATGGCTTGTTCCACCTGCATGGAGAGCTCCTTTGACCGCATGTTGTTTGTTCACAGCAAAATCTTCCACATACAAGCACCCCCCCCTCAAATCAACTCCAGAGCTTTTATCTGCTTCATTGATAATGACATAATGAAGCAATTGCCCACACCTGCCCATGAAATAGCCTTTTAGTCAATTGTCCAATTACTTTTGAGCCCCTGAAATGAAGTGATTGTGTTAAAAAAAGGCTTTAGTTCCTCACATTTTTTTTTACTTCAATAAATGTTTATTGTTTGTAACAGCATTTGTGTACAGACAGTTATTTACATCAGACAACGCTAGTATCCACATGTCAACGTTAATATACTTTAAACCATGACATCAATTGCATATTATGACACATAATATGTTATAAGCAAAAAGTCTGTACCACATGGTGTAACAGCATCACAAGCGACATATAATATTGACAGGTAAACCAATTGCATTACCATAAACAGAAAGATTACATAGTCAAACTTTAAACCAAAAAGGAAAGAAAAGAAATAAAAAGAAATAAAAAAATAAAATACCTCATCTGCACTGACTCTAGGTAGGGAAAAAACTCCAACTTAACAAAAACTTCTGGTGGGTGTCCGGCAAAATACTAGTCATTTTTTCCTAGGACATAATCCAGTCAACTCTAGATTTTACTGGGTCTGTAGGGATCCGTTTTTGTTTCCAAGCCCCAGCTAGGGTAGTTCCTCACATTTTTATGCAATCTTTTTGTTCCACCCACTGAATTAAAGCTGCAGTTCAATTGCATCTGAGTTGTATCATTTAAAATCCATTGTGGTCATTTACAGAACCAAAATTAGAAAAAAAGTTGTCTCTGTCCAAAGATCTTTGCTCCCGTGTGTATAAATATATACATATTTATACACACGGAAGCAAAGATCATTCAAAAATTTGCAGGTCTGACAAGGACCATGCTGCAGAGTCCTACATCGGGTCAGGTACCATTGGAATACCTGCAAATCAGTCAGTTATCAGTTAGGATTGTTGAGATTTCCAAACCCTGAAGGAGGTGAGCAGACACCATGCAAGGAGAGTTGGGTGGGTTGTTGACCCCTGTATAATCTAAAAAGAAAAATTCTGTTACAACCCTGTTCATTAGTGATGTTCGGGCCGGCCCGATACCTGTGGAACCTGTGGGTGGGTCGGGCTCGGGCCGACAACGCACCCCCATTTGAGGGTGGTGGGTCCTTGTCGGGCTGTTCCTCCTGCTCTCCCCGCCAGCCACCTGGCTGTGGGTCAATAAAAGGGACCCGGAAGTTGGGCTTGGGCGGGCGCGGATGGAGGGAGGGCGGGTTCAGGTTGGGTTTTACCCGACCCGCACATCACTACTGTCCATGTTCCAGAGTGACGGACTATTATGTGTGGTGTATGGTGTGAAACCACTCATGGGGTTAGATAGTGAATCTATGAGGGTAAAAATACATGTCTGGATCAGGTTGTTGGTTAGGATTGGGCTTGGGGTTTTCTGACTAACACCATGGGTATATATCGAGCTGTGTAAAAATTTAAGGAAATAATCACTGGTGATGTTGCCCACAGCAACCAATCAGATATTTGCTTTTGTTTTCTAACTTGTAGGTGACTTCTGAAATCTAATTGCTGATTGGTTGTTATGGGCACCATCACCAATGACGTTTTCCTCCAATTTATACATAGCATGATAAATAGGCCCCCAAAGATTATTTTACATTTAGCCAGTTCATGTTTATGGCACACCCTATAAAAATCCCTGTAAACATGCCAAATGGCTTGAGACTTGTGAGGTAGATTTTAATGGAACAGCACACGTGGCAGTGAAAGATAAAATGGAGGAGGCCTGTGTCTGTGTGCAATAATGAAAGCAAACAGACAAGAGCCTTATGTATGGATTGTAGCCCATTTTGACTTGGAAAAGGTTGACATTAGCGGACTTGTAATTTAATACCATTAGAAAATGGAAAAAGATCAATAGGCATTCAGCTTTATGACCTGTGCGTGGCCTTCCTCTTACAGGAGACAAGGCCCTTCCCCCATTAAACAGCACTATTGTTTTGGCCTTATGAAGCAAATACTTAATGGATAATCTTCAAAACAGCCATAGACCAACTTTGCAGATTGGTGGCATAACTGTACCCCTGGCATAACAACTGGGCTGTCTATTTTTATGGCCATGTAATTTTTACTACCAAGCCCAACCATAGGGTTGCCAACTTTTCTGAAATAAAATACCGGCCTTCCTATATATTTATCATTTTTTCCCTATTAATAACATTTGGATCAGTCATCATTTTTACCGGCCAGGCTGGTAAAATACCAGCCAGGAGTCAACCCTACCCAAACCATAGCCTCTATTTTTCTGGCTAGGCCTATGAAATACCGGCTGGATGGTAACCCTACTTTTGACACTGTTGCTCTGTTATCATAACATACCTTTTATCAGGCATAACATTGCGGCAAGGCTGCTGTTATTTTTTTATAGGTAATAACAGGTAGATATTATATGACGACAAAACGATACAGATATTAATGCAAGCAGGAGTTGATAAAAAGTATGCTAAGAAGTAGGTGGTAAGTGTCGCATGCTAAGAGATAGGTAGCAGGTATACTAAGTGGTAGGTGCCAGGTATGCCAAGAGGTAGGTGCCAGGTATGCCAAGAGGTAGGTAAGCTTAGAGGTAGGTGGCAGGTATGCTAAGTGGTAGGCTGCTTGATCTGTCACTTTCACCTGTCCCGGAATATTGACTTCTTACCTTAGATTGTAAACTCTGCTAGGGCAAGGATTTATATGAATTATGTATAATCTCTGTGCTGTGCTCCACACACCTGGATGCATCCAGTCTAGTAGGTTCTCATACCTGTCACCTCTGATTTCTGAGTGCCCTTACTGAAGAGTGGCATGGTTCTATTGCATATGTAATATCCCTCTGCCAAATGAAAACACTCAATGCTCAATTATTATTATTAACATGTACAGTATTTATATAGCGCCAACATATTACGTAGCGCTGTGCCTTGTGCCTTGTGTCACTAATCAATGGACACTGCTTGTCACCACTCATTATACATGGTTTTTGGTCTAAAAATTTACATTTGCGCATTTTGGGGGTGAGAACTGTCACTAGCAGCAAGCAGTTTCGATTCCATAAAAAAAATTATTGTCAATGCTTCGGGACATTTTAAATCTATAATGTAATAGTCCCGCAAAGTACAGCACTCAACATGTCTTGTGCAAACAAAAATAATTTTTTTCTATTTAATTTACAAACCCGACGTTTCTCAAGGGAATACACATTTATATATTTATATATGCTTGTCTTTATCTGCCAAGTCCGTGAGTGCATCTTTGAGAAGAAAGATATATATATATATATATATATATATATATATATATATATATATATATATATATATATATATCAATACATATATTATGGAAGCAATGTGTTTATACCTAATGAAAAGTGTGATTGATCACACAAGTATGCCCCATACCACAATTAGAAAAATGGTAGAATAAGTAACATAACAATAGAGAGGTCAGTGTTGCTGAAAGTATGGCCCCATATAGCCCTTATGTTTATATGCCAGTTACTGTATATTACTTCCCCTGAATACTTGGTTATAATGAGATGATAAGATAGAGATAGAGGTACAGGACTTGTTATCCAGAATGCTCCAGATAACTTTTCAGTTTTTGGATCTTCATACCTTAAGTTTACTAGAAAATCATGTAAATTATTAAATAAACCCAATAGGCTGATTTTGCTTCCAATGAGGATTAATTATATCATAGTTTGGATCAAGTACAAGCTACTGTTGTTTTATTACAGAGAAAAAATTAAAATTTAAATTATTTGGATAAAATGGAGTCTATGGGAGATAGTCTTCTGTCATTCTGAGCTTTCTGGATAACAGGTTTCCGGATTATGTATCCCAAACCTGTATTGAGAATGGGAAGATAATTCTGCATGGACTGAAATCACGAAAGAAAGGGCCTGTGCAATTAGACTGGATTAGCCTGAAGGGCCAGCAAAGGAAGAGTCTCTAGATAATACATTAAGATGAAAGGGTGTTTGCACTGCCCTTCCCCCTGAGTCTTGCATTGCCCTTAATGATATTTCTGTGCATCTCAGCCCATTCTGCATTCTGTACTGTAGTCTTCAGTCTGTAGCTCTGCCTCTAGCTTTCTTAAAGGGAAAAGAGATTACACAGTTGCTACTGGATCCCACAATTATGAAGAATGCCAAGGGGCCATGACTAATGCTTGGACTGAGTAGAGCACAGTTACACTTTATGAATTATTAAGTGTAGGATGAAGCTCCAACAGGTTTGCTTTTGGCACAAATGCCTTATAGCGTTTTCCCTGATAACCAATGTTCTTTGCTGTAGGCAGAGAATAGTGGGTGATGCAGTTAATCCAAAAGTGAGTGGTCACATATACATATGGAACATCTAACGGCCAACTACAAGGGAAAGTTGTGCTCACCACTAATTTTAAAAATCATTAGGCGGGGGTGCAATGAGGCTGTGACCACAAAATACATAAAGTAAAATACAAGAGTCCTCTGCACTCAACCCATTATCAATATATTTAAAACATTGAGATATTTTGTGCATACAGCTGCTAAAAATGTCTTACCCTTTAAACAAAACAGGGATTGTTTGTCCATATATTGCAATATATTTAAGTTGGCCAACTACGTCAAAGTCATCCCATATCTGGACAGTGTTGTAGCTCCCACGCTTCCCAGCTATAGTCAGGTGATCCCACTGGTGGCTAATAAAAGGGCAACCAAATTTGGGAGTTTTACTTTGAAAGCAGCATGTAGGTTGCAGGTAAAACTTAATCCCTGTGTAAAATGTATAATTAAGCAATATAATTCTTAATGATGCAATTTGAGTGTAGGACTGGCCAGATATGGGATGACATTGACGTCTCTGGGGAGTACATAGTGCCTAGCAGTAATGTCACTTTAAAGGGATACTGTCATGGGAAAAATTTTTTTTTTCAAAATGAGTCAGTTAATAGTGCTGTTCCAGCAGAATTCTGCACTGAAATCCATTTCTCAGAAGAGCAAACAGATTTTGTATTGTAAATTTCCCAGCTGCCCCAAGTCATGTTACTTGTGCTCTGATAAACTTCAATCACTCTTTACTGCTGTACTGCAAGTTGGAGTGATATCACCCCCTCCCTTTTCCCCTCCAGCAGCCAAACAAAAGAACAATGGGACGGTAACCAGATAGCAGCTGCCTGGTATATCTAAGAACAACACTCAGTAGTAAAAACCCATGTCTCACTGAGACACATTCAGTTACATTGAAAAGGAAAAACAGCAGCCTGCCAGAAAGCATTTCTCTCCTAAAGTGCAGGCACAAGTCACATGACCAGGGGCAGCTGGGAAATTGACAAAATGTCTAGCCCCATGTCAGATTTAAAAATTGAATATAAAAAAATCAGTTTGCTCTTTTGAGAAATGGATTTCAGTGCAGAATTCTGCTGGAGTAGCACTATCAACTGATGCGTTTTGAAAAAAAAAACATGTTTTCCCATGACAATATCCCTTTAAGGGCCATGTGTGCTGGTTTCCTCTTAGCTCCTTCGCTCTACATAAGTAAACCAAAAGGAATGGTTTCCAACATTTATAAATATTGAGATGACATACTCCATCCAAAAGCACCTTCTACTCTATCTAGCATGCTTGTTATTCCATAATAATGCATAAATAAAGGGATTCTTGTGGGACTAAATGGCAATCAAGATCAGATTTGTGTGTAAGATCAATTAATGGCTCAGGAGCACAATTTTGGCCCTGTATGTACGTTTTAAAATCAGGCCCAGACCTTGCCAAACCATCAGAACTGGCAGTGTATGACCACAAAAAAATTTAGTGGACTACTATATCCAACATTTCCAACTGCCCAAAGAAAATTTTGGTGTATGCTGGGAAGTTGTAGTCTCCCCAATGAGCTCTTGCTGCAGAGAGGAGAGTGTGTGCAGCCAGAAACCACAGTGATTTGAACATGATATAATGCTGATAGTCATGGTTGGGAGACCTGGAGTTTATAGCTCTTAAATGATGATAATGAGAATCATACGTATAAATTAGAAAGTTGCATATTGTAAGAAAATAAATGGCAAGCTTATGAAGTTTTGAAAATAATCTTCCAAAATGGATTGTGCTGAATGCAATGAAAGAAAATATAAATATAAATGATGCCTTTTGTCTGCTCTGTGGAGCCTTTATTACTTCTCTTCCAACCTTAAATTATTTATGGCCTTCGGATCAGGTTACCACACTAATGAGCCTTTATTGGCTCATGCCTCAAGCCTTCTACTGGTCAATTTACTTATTTTTGTTGCAGGGTCCCCCTAGCACTAATGTAAATGCATCTGGTTATTGGATTGAACTGCAGGTTTCTTATAAGAACAGTAAAAGTAAAAAAGGTTCTGTTTCCTTTCAACAAACCTTCTCCAGTTATCAATTACCAGCAGTACAGTGACCATCCTCCCCTTGGAGCTTTCTGACTTGGAAGATGAGGGGTTTACTGCTAATATGTCATGATATATAAAGGTGATGGGAGTCCTGCTTTGTAAATCACTCCTCCAGTTGAGAGCAGATGGGGAAACGGTCCGCCGCTCTGCAGTTTATTGATGAGTTCATTGTATGCTATGGGATTTGTGAGTTTGCAGAACGGGGATGCTGTATTCAGTAATACCTGTGCCATAGTAAGAAAATCACGCTGGGATTTAATTGTGGGGGTTGGGATATGAAATGGGTCTGCATCATGTTTGGGGTGACTCTTCCCAATTAGATGTGTCTCAGGAATACAAAATGTAGCAAAGCAGAGGGCTAAACCAATACACACTGCAACATTATTGTATTAAAGGATTCCTCCTAGCAACCAGATAGCTGCTGAAGCTCCAAACTGGAGAGCTAAAAGCTAAATAACTCAAAAACTACAAATAATAGAAATTGAAGGCCAATTTCAAATTGTCTCAGAATAGCACTGTCTACAACATTCCAAAAGTTAATCCAAAGGGGTTGTTCATCTTCGAGTTAGCTTTAAGTATGATGTACACTATAGAGTGATATACGGAGATAATCTACAATTGGTTTTCATTTTTTATTGTTTTTGTCTTTTTGAGTTATTTAGCTTTTTATCCAGCAGCTCTCCAGTTTGCATTTTCAGCAGTCTGGTTGCTAGGGTTCACATTACTCTAGGAACAATGCATTGATTTGATTAAGGGGCTGGAATATGAATAAGAGAGGGCCTGAATAGAAAGATGACTAATGAAAAGTAGCAATGCCAATAAATTTGTAGTCTTACAGAACGTTTGTTTTTTTATATGGGGTCAGTGACCCCTATTTGAAAGCTGGAAAGAGTCAGAAGAAGATGACAAATAATTAAAAAGCTAAATAAATAATCAAGACCGATGGAAAAGTTACTTAAATTGTTCTATAACATACTAAAAGTTACAGCACCTTTAAAACAATGTAACAGGAGTCAGATCTCCTCCAGACACGTCATTACATGGAAGTCAGGAAGGAATAAGTGGTGCCAAGCTCAACTAAACAGAGCGCATTTTTAAAGTGCATTTAAATGATTCCCCAGGCCTTTTCAGCTGGCTTCTACATAGTTTTTGGTGGATGACCCCTTTCATTCACATTTCACAGTCACTTATTTTGGGCCTCCACACTTTATCCAGTCCAAGGCACAGTAGCACCAACTATGGGCTGGGGCCCAAGTGCTAAGTGTATGGGCTCTAAGGGGTGCAACTTTGCTCCCTTTATTGCTTTATAACTTGCTCTCCTGCCCATAGTAAATGAGCCTTAATGCCTTTTAGCAAACTGGGGGAAACAATCACAGGCGGAACTTCTGTTTTATTCTGAAGAATGTGATGTGCTGCTTAGTACAGTCCTAGAAATAGGCTTATGGGTGACATCAGAGCGGGGCGGGATGGGCACAGGTCTATAAATGGGGGAGAGCATCGGATTAGAGTCCGGTGCGGATGCTGAAGGGTACATACAGTATATATAATATATATATCTATATATGTAGAAACCCTGAGGGTTAGGGATCTCCACAGGCAGTTTCCCCCTGTAGTTTGGACACCTAAAATGGTCCTTAGTGAAATCTAGGTGGAAGACCATTTCCTGAATGTTGTCAGTAATCTGATCGGGTTCATTGCTTGCCAGTAACGGAACAAGTAGCTCCAGGGCCCAGATGCAGGCCGTGCATCCTGGTCCCCCCTCCAGACGCATTTTTTCTAGCGGCTTTCTGCTGGTGCAAGTGTCTGACGGGCCCTGAGGGGGTGCAGGCCCTGGTGCAGTTACACTCCAAGTAGTTCTGCCCCTGTTGCTTGCAGAGCATGTGGCAGTGTGAAAAGTATAAAAGGGAGAGAGCACACATATGCTCAGGCTCATATGCTTAGGCTCTCTTCCTGGATACCACCTTGCGGGGAGGTGGGTACAGTGGATCTAAGCCGGTGACAGACCCTGGTTAGGGACAGTTCTATTTAGTAATAGGAGTTTGTATAATAACACTGTAGGAGCGAAAGTTAGAGGCAGTGTATTTAGTGAGCAGCTTTCTGACTGCAACAAGGAGAGTAGTTGGGGTTAGCACCCTTGTGGTGATCAAGCCATCCAACAAGGACATGAGTATGTGCGCTCAGGAGCAGGGAAAGTGCCAAGGAGCAAGATTCCCTGTGGGATCCATTGTGCTGGGGAAAATCACCAAGACAGGGTACACTACTCCCCTAAGAGGGACTTACTTCCTATACTTCAATATGTGAAGGTTGTCCATGGTTTGCCTTAAATGTACCTGAAGATCTATATTGCCTGAAGGCTGTGACCAAGATTTACTGTCATTGTTCAATAATTAAATTAATGTTTGCAGCAACCCCCTGGACTATTGTTACTTCCAACCTGGTTGGTCTGTTGCTTCTTAATGAATCAGATGCAATTTGAGAGTAGGACTGTCCAGATATGGGATGACTTTGACGTAGTTGGCCAGGTTAAATATATTGCAATATATGGACAAACAATCCCTGTTTTGTTTAAAGGGTAAGGCATTTTTCAGTAGCAGTATGCACAAAATGTCTCTGTCTTAAATGTTATAAGTAGTACAATGTTGTGGAATCCTCTCTATTTTACTGACTAACTTGCAACAAGCTCAGATACAAGGGAGAGTTAATGTAATGTTTTCTTAGGAGCAACTGGGAAGGATTATGAGACCGATGCATTAAAATGATTATCTGGAGAGTTGTCCTCACACCATCAGTCTGTGTCATGTAATTCAGCTCTATAGATTTTCTTCAGAAAGGCTGGTTTTGTCTTCTCCCAGGTGCTAATGAAACCATCAACCCGGCTTATTTACTAAGAAACAATTCCAGTTATTTTGCCTGAATTGACCTTTTAATTGACCACATACATATTTAAACCTGTCTTGGATCATCGTTCTGCCTTTAATAAACTGGGCAGTTGTCAGTATCAAGCAGTCAGTCTTTGTCCTTCCTCTTAAAGGGGAAGTAAACCTTACCCTACAACCATCTGGGCCCCTAACTCACAAACATAATTACAGATATAGTTCATTGTACAGCATTGTGGCATTTTTTGTTGTTTTACAGCTAAAGGGCCAGATTTAATTCAGTGAGAAAAATGGTTTATCACGTGAAAAGTCAAAGATGAGGTTCTATTCAGGGAGAAAAACTTTTCTCCTAATTCAGTTTCAGTTTTTTTCCCCATAGACTTCAGTTCACGTGATAAAGTGTTAGATAAGGTTTTCTGAATTGAATTGCATCTCAAATTGAATCTCATCCTTGACTTTTCTTGTGATAAACCTTTTTCTCATTGAATAAGAATCACACTACACTTGCTTGCTTTGTTGCTAAGATTTGCTCCTCTTGGCCTCATGGAAGGACTATAGATGGTCTATGAAAGGGGAAAAAGAATGCTACAACACCATTGTGATCAATGGAGTCCCTTGCCCATGAGATGAAAAATGTTGGCTACAGATCACATTGAGTTCAGGCGAGGTGATTGGTTGTCTTTCAGGTCAGTACAGGTAACTGCAAGAGTTATTCAGACAGTTTACTGGCAAGTAGTCTAACAGTACAAGTAGGCGATACTGGTCGGAGAGAAATATGAAGCATAAGGTGATGGAGAGAATTTATCATCAGAAGGTTATAGTAAGCAGTATCAAGTGGAAGAGAAAAATGATAGAAAGATATGAAAAGGAGATGGAAATGGAAAGAAGTGGCAAGCAGAGGATTATGGAGATTAGTGGCAAGCAGAAGATGTTCACAAGTTGCCAGCAGAGTCAGATCAGCCTGGCTAATACTCAGAAAGGTAAAGGAGCCCCAAAGAAAGTCAGTGGGGCTGAGAATTGTAATGCTTTTGAGTGAAGCCGTGACCTAACTTATCATCAAATCCAGTATTTATTACTATATTGCAGAACATATTTGCAGCACTATACAGTATAGCAAAATATAATCATACCATATTCATATCATATTCAAATATTTAGGTACCAAAAGCATTTTAATGCTGATGGCGTAATGGGGAGGGTGTGATTTTTTATATCACTGAAGAAGCTCCTGAAACTTACTTTAGTGGCAAATATCTGTTGGTGCCAGTACTCACCCCTTCAACCTGAAAACCCACTTAGAGTATCTTCAAACTGAAATACCGACAGGTATTGCTCAAGTGAAGTGACTGGGATGCTCTTTTGGATTCCTGACAGGCTATAAGAAGACAGATAAAAGAAAGGAACAGTGACACCAAAAAATGAAAGTTCTTTTAAAGTAATTAATTATAATGTACTGTTGCCCTGCACTGGTAAAAATGTTTTTGTTGTTTTCAGAAAGACTACTGTAGTTTACGTAAATAAACTGCTGTGTAGCCATGGGGGCAGCCATTCAAAGGAGAAAAGGCTCAGGTTTTCATAGCAGATAACAGATAAGCTCTGTAAAATACTATGGGAACATTTCAGTTATCTACTATTTAATCTGAGCTTTTTCTCCTTTTTTTCAGACTGAATGACTGCCCCCATGGCTGCACAGCAGATTATTTATATAAACTATAGTAGTCTTTCTGAAGCAAACGCATCAGTTTTAACAATGCAGGGCAACAGTACATCTTATTTTAATTACTTTAAAACACTTTCATTTTGGCGTTACTGTTCCTTTAACTAAATAGGCCATATCCTACTACAGGTATGGGATCCTTTATCTGAAAACCCGTTATCCAGAAAGTTCCGAATTACTTAAAGGCCATCTCCTATAGGCTTCATTTTATCCAAATAATTCATATTTTAAAAACGATTTCCTTTTTCTCTGTAATAATAAAACAGTAGCTTGTACTTGGTCCAAACTAAGATATAATTAATCCTTATTGGAAGCAAAGCCAGCCTATTTGATTTATATCATGTTTACATGATTTTCTAGTAGACTTAAGGTATGAAGATCCAAATTACGGAAAAAGATCTGTTATCCGGAAAACTCCAGGTCCCAAGCATTCTGGGTAACTGATCCCATAGTATTCGCTTCCCATATAAAGTCCATGGTGTTAGTCGACAAATAATCACCCTTTGCTTCTATGGGCCCATGAAACTTATTTATCATTGCCAATTATCTCTCTCACATCTTCAGCAGGGTGCAAAGCACATGATTGTTCTGAAGGACAGGCATTAGTTTGCAGGGAGAAATGGAGGCTTTTGGAGACTGTCGGTGGGGATACACTGAAGGAAGCCCCAAGAAAGAGGCAGATAAAAGAAATCCATGAAATATCAGGGCATTTCCCTTCTGAAAAAGGGGATGCTAAACTTTTATTACCAGTGAGTTCAAAGCCATATAGAGAGAAGAAGAAGAAGAAAAAGAAGCAGCTCCTCAGACACCCATTTATATGGAATTAAAACTTAGTTTACACAGCTCAGGCATTCCACAAGAAATAAGAACAAAAAATAAAATATTGTGATTTTCGTCTAGTCTTGCATAATTGTTAGATTTATTTTTAACATTTACTTCTAACTCTTGAAACTAGCAGTAGCAGAAATCGTTTACTGTTACATTGTCAGAACCAGTAGTGTAAAGGTGGCCATAGATGCAAAGATCCGCTCCTTTGGCAACATCGCCAACGAGCGGATCTTTCCCCGATATGCCATTAACAAACATGGCTATATCGGGTGTAATCTGATTGTTCGGCCGTATGGCCGAACGATCCGATTACGATGTGCCCTGGGTTCCGGCGGGATCGGTCGGGTCAAAATCAAACCTGACCGATCGACCAAACGACCGATCTCCGCCGGACGAAAGATGTCGGCACACGCCACACACGATCTGAAAATCGTACAAATCCTCCATTCGTACGATAGGATCTGTGTGTCTATGGCCACCTTATCTGTTGAAAGAAACCTGTTTGTTCCTCCAGCTGCAGCCTATTAGGCTTTTGTATAAAGCAGACTCTTACACAGAGGGCTACTCAGTGGACCACTGCTATGTTTTGATGGCAGATACATTAGATATTTACAAGGAAGGTTCAATGACCTCAAGCAAGTGGGAAAATGTCTAATAATGTCTGATTACTAATATTAATACTCTTAGAAAAATGTTGATGAGTGCTGGGTGGCATTAAAGGATTTGTGGCATCAGTAGAATCATGGGATAAAGTGCGAATCATAAGTTTTATTGGGAAAAGCCAGTCTAAGTTCCCTCAGTTTATAAAACTTAAAAAATAATAAAAAGAAAACTGTTTTGATATATTGTGCTATTACTGAGCATTCGGTAGAATTCTGTTTTCGGACAGAGTGCTCCTTTATGTGCAATTGTGGAAGCATGTTTCCTGGATTGCAGAAGAGGACCAGAATGAGTTCTGAACCCACTACCCATCTATCCATGACTATCTAGTCTTGCTTTATGGCTCACAAATGCCCACAGAGGAGCACTCTGTCTCAAACACATTCTGTTGGAAGTGTGTGTTGTAACAAATGCAAATGTATGCAAATTGGAGGTAGCTTGGCAGGAGGAACAATATTGTGATGCACTTGCTTGTCCCCTTGGTGGTTTCCTAGGCACACAAAAGAGCAGTGCCAATAATGTGCAGAGGGAACAGAGAGCTGGGCATACACAACGCAGGCAGGATTCTTGGCCAGGGGGTGATGTGTGTGTAGTATCTCCCAAACTCAGACAAGACTGGGAAGATCTGAATGCCTTAAAGGTGGCACAATGAGACAACAAAATAGAAGTTCTGGGTCAATTTAATAAAAATTTAAATGTGTGTCGGTAAATATCCTTCCAAAACCACCATTTCTACTTAAGTCAGGGGTGTCCAACCTGCGGACTGAGGGCTTGAATTTCCGCCAATCCAGGAAACGTCATGTTGCAATGTCACGCACAGAGAGTGTATCTACACAGTCGCTAATAGTGTGCATGTGTGCTTTAAATTTTACGTGTGGTGTGTGGCTTCCTAGAGCAGGAAAAGCAGTTAACAAGTGAGCGTTCGGTTACTTACAAAGGCAGGTAAGCATTCGTCAGCAGCATCGCCCGATATGCTAGCGATATATGCAGCGCCTACATTTGTGAACAACTTTTTTCAAGAATGAACCCAATTATCTGATGAGCACCTTGAGAATTCACTGAGAATTGCAACTACTTCCATTCAACCAGATATTGATACATTAGTTTCTCAAACTCAATGTCAAAAATCCCTCTAGGTTTATGATGCCCTCTTTTCTTTTACTTTTACAATAAAATAAATCAAAAGTTAGCGTTAGTGTTTGTGTGTATTTCGAGTTTGGCCCCAGAACATTTTTCTTCTTCCAATGTGGCCCAGGGAAGCCAAAATGTTGGACACCCCTGACTTAAGTCATCTCCAGACATGGCTCAGAGGCATTCTTTCATTCTGTGTATGTGTGTGCCCCAGCAGGGGTGACTGCATTTGGAATAGGCGCCCAGTGTGGTCTGCCACAGTCCTCAGGGGGCAGGGGCCATTCTCAATGCCAGACTGGGATTCAAAATAGGCCATGGCATTTCAAGTACATAGAAGCCCAAACAGCCCCCACAGACCCAATAACGAGACCCTACAACAAGCAGCCCCTCTGGTATGTGCCAGAATTTACAGATCAAACTAGAAGTATTGTTTCCCCTATCTGCAGTACAGGTTCTGTTGGCTCAGCCCCGTAGTTGTGGTGAGGGAAAACAAATTTTTAATGATAGGTGCCCTTTAATGCAAGACAATACTCCATGGAGAACCCTGCCTGCTCTGTACAGATTTTGCTTGGTGTTTTATTACCATTAGATTACTATTGCCTCTGCCCCACTCCTCATTATAAAGGCAATGGAAACTACAAGTAAAGTAGTGTTCTGCCTTCCATCCTAACAGCTAGAATTATGTCCGATCTCATTTCCGAAGTGTTTTAAAAATGTAGAGGAATTTAAGTAACAATAGTGACACTTTTCATATTTAGCAGGAGAGCTTTAAAAAACTACCCTTTGCTGTTTTGAGATTTATATTACTGCAGCTTCCATTATTGATGTGAGTTGGCGTCGAGTGGTGAGAGGGACTTGGTGAAGATCAAATGTTAACAGTGCTCGGCCATGTGTTCAGTATTATATCGTTTTTTGTTAGACAATTGAATGCATTGCAGACTTTAAGGGGCAGATTTACTAAAGGGCGAAGTGACTAACGCTGGTGTAGATTTGCCATAGTTACCGTTTTTAGGGACTTCGCAGATTTACTAATGGGTGCAGGCATCACTTTGCTAGCGAAGGAGATAGACGCTAGCGGTGATTCACACTCTATTGACAGGCGAATTTTCACTCTGGCGAATGGACGTTACTTCACAAATTCACTAAGATTCGGATTTTATTGAACGTTACCTCTTTCGCCATACTTGCCTTTGCCAGCTCAGGCCAGATGAAGTGCATTGGAGTGCATAGGACTTCCTCATTTTTCTGTTACAACATATTTTTAAGTTGAAAAAGTCCAAAAAACGCTGGCGTCTTTTCCTTTTTTCAGAGTGATAGGCTGCAAAAGTCCTCCATACATTTTCTAACATATGGAACATAATGTGTAGGGCATTATAACAACTCTATTTTCTTTATTAAGCTTCCCTGTGTAATGTTATGTATTTGCTGCAGCATATACATCCATTCAACTTTAAATTTTCCACCGTACGCAAATTAGCCTGAGCGAAGACCTCTAACGAAGTTGCGCTAGGCAAAATTTAATGCAAGCGCAACTTCGCTTTGATTTGCTTGAATTGCCGAAGTAACACTAGTGAAAATTCACCAGCGTTCGGCGCCCTAGATGCAACTTCGCATTTTAGTAAATTAGCGTTGTCTGAGCGAATTTTCACCTGGCGAAGTGTTGGGATGGCTGCAAAGCCATTGCTGGTGAATTTTCGCCACTTAGTAAATTTACCCCTAATTGTGCAAAGTGTTGTATTTTAAGACCTTCTAGATGATCCCCATGCTATTTAGGGCGGGTATCCATGGCTTCCTTTGAAAAATAGACAATGATAATTAATAAGGTAAATAATTAATTCTAATTAATTCTAATTAATTCTTGGGTCTTGAAGCTGACTTCCACTGGGGTCCACATTTAGGGGCCGATTCACTAAGCTCGAGTGAAGGATTCGAATGAAAAAAATTCGAAGTAATTTTTTGGTACTTCGACCATCGAATTGGTTAAATTCGTTCGAATACGAACGAAATCGAACGAATCGAACGAAAAATCGTTCGACTATTCGACCATTCGATAGTCGAAGTACTTTCCCTTTAAAAAAAACTTCGACCCCCTACTTCGGCAGGTAAAACCTACCGAAGTCAATGTTAGCCTATGGGGAAGGTCCCCATAGGTTTGCTAACCTTTTTTTGATCGAAGGATTTTCCTTCGATCGTTGGATTAAAATCCTTCGAATCGTTCGATTCGAAGGATTTAATCGTTCGATCGAACGAAAAATCGTTCGTTCGATCGAACGAACGTTTAGCGCTAAATCCTTCGACTTCGATATTCGAAGTCGAAGGATTTCAATTCGAGGGTCGAATTTCGAAGTATTTTTTACTTCGAAATTCGACCCTTAGTGAATCTGCCCCCTAGTAACCTACTTCCAAGAATAGCAAGGCTTTAGTCTGTTTCCCCCAATGGTATCATATTAGCATTGCATAAAACACCTGTGCATGCTTGTCTTCTTTATATCGCAGGTCCATCTGTCAATGTTTCAAGACCCAAGGTACAATATGTCGTAATGAAAAGACCCTGAGACGTCTATAAACATTAAAAAGAAGAGTAAATAAAGGATTTAGACCAGTGCAAACAGGGATTTTATGTCCTAAAATGTAAAACCTATGGTACTGGACCAATGCTTACCTGAGAAGAAGGTGTGTGGGTGTGAAGATCTGTTATTGGAAACTATTGTACTGTACCACCTAAAATGCTAAATATTTCCATATGGATAAGAGTTCCTATTATATAGAACTGTGCAGTATGGTGGCATAGTACGTGAGATTTGAAACAAATATACAGATCGTACTCATCAGAAACCTTATTTTTTACCCAGTGTTTACTTTGTTTATTGTATTAAGCAGGGGCACCTAAGACATAGATTGTGGTCTACCAGTAGATCTTCAACTGGTGGCCACAAGAGAAGAGCATTGTCCACAAAGCTTCATTAGATTATTCTCCTGGTTGCTACAGTTATTTGACTTTTGTAGAAGACATTGCATTAAGGATGACTGTTTGGGTAGCTATAGCAATGTAGATTTTCTCAGAGCTCTTTTTGATTATGTTACAGTTTCCATGGAATTCAAACACAGGCCACATAATATTCTTGCAGAAGAAGATCTTCATGTAGATAGGATTGTTTATACTAACTTTATCATTCCACCTTGGACAAGCACTCCAGGAACTCCTCGGACGCGGTGTAAGATCAAAGGAAAAGTTTTATTTCACATCAAGTCACACCGTACGCGTTTCATGTGTTTCCACACATAATCATAGGTAAACACAAGAAACGCGTAAGGTGTTACTTGTTGTGAAATGAAGCTTATCCTTTGATCTTACACCATGTTCGAGGAGTTCCTGGATTTTGTGTCCATAGTGGTATTATGAAGTAAAGTGTTCTCTCCAAGCTACGGGTTGAGGGCACAGCGCCCGGACCTCCAGTGGAGAGTGGTGAGTGACCCTGGTTTTTAAGATTGCATATAAGATAAAGTAAGCGACGGGTTCAGGGCAGTTACACCCGAACCACATGTTAAGTTTGGTGAGCGTCTGAACTGCTAACACATGATTGTAAAACTTAAATGACTAAGAAAAGACGCTGAACAAAATAAATAATTAATTTGGTAGCACCTACATTTACCTGGTATTGTTTATACTAGACCCCCACATCTGGCACCCTGGTATAAAGTTTACATTGCAAACATACAATGTAGAAAGAGGTGTCTTTTCAGTGGTCTGGAGATGGTGCTTGGCACCAGGTTCCTAAGAGAGCTCAGCAGAGAACTTAACTAGATTTCCCTTGACTGCAGCCACTCTCAGTCCATTTGCCTCTGTCGTTTGCAGAAATTTATTGAATTTGAAGATGCCTTGGAGCAGGAGAAGAAGGATCTCCAGTACCAGGTGGAAACCCTTGAATTTCAGGCACGGCAGACGGAGCTGAAAACCAAAAACTATGCTGACCAAAGTGCGTAGTAGAGTAGACCTTGCCAGAAAATGTGCATTCTGGGTGGGGCATGTGATGTAATATGTAATGCTGCATTGGGTATAGGCTTTAATTTTTTTTAAAGGAGAGTATTGATGTATCCACCATGAGGTGTCATTGTTGGTATTGTTTTCTCAGTCTCCAGGCTGGAAGAAAGAGAATCAGAGTTGAAGAAGGAATATAATGCGTTACATCAGAGGCACACAGAGGTACGTTCCACCTTGCCTTCTGTAATACTTTATACAGCAGTCGACACATATAGTGAAGCAAGAACTGATGTAATGGGGCTGCAGTGTATTAAGCAGTGATCCCCAACCAGTTGCTCACCAACCTGTTGGATTTTGCTCCAAGTGGTGCTTATTTTTGAAAGTTTTGAGGCATGTTTTGATTGCATAAAACAGGTGTACAACCAAACAGTCAACCAGTCCACATAGGGGCTACCAAATAGTCAATCACAGCACTTATTTCCCCCCCCCAGCAACATTTTTTATGCCATATATATTATATACCCCTGTCTTTAAGTTCTCCATAGCATCTTTTTGACACCACTTATTGCCTGTGCACTTTATCAGACCTATACTGTACATAGCTGACAATTTAATTTAAATGGCCAAAGGTCCCAGTAATCATCACTGCACATTTAATCAATAGCCCCAGAGGAGAAACTGAGAACTCTGGGTACTGTCAAGCTTTTTTCAGCTACCTGTAGGGTGTTAACAGATTAATCCATTTTAGGCAGATTCATACTTAAAGGGGACCTGTTACCAAATTATAAAAAGCTGTATAATAACAGTCCTTTTCAAATTAAGCATGAAACCCACATTCTTTTTGTTAATAAAACATCCATACCTGTTATAAACTTTTTTAAAAATCTCAGCTGTCAATCATATATTGACTGCCCACCCTTTATGCCTTAGTCATAGGGGCGGGGCAAACAATTACCTTCACTCTCCATTCTGCACTTTCTAGTTTTCATTGTACTCCACGTATTCCCCCTCCCTCCTTACTATCTAACTGTGTAGACAGTGCATGGGCATGAGCATCTGGTACCCCATTCTGGCTCATAAACAAGATTTTGGCATAATGCAAATCTTGCCTTAATAACAGTGTCTAAAATGGCCTTCATTTTTTACTTTTTATAGTTTTTGAATTATTTTCCTTCTTCTGACTCATTCCAGTTTTCAAATGGGAGTCACTGACCCCATCTAAAAAACAAATTCTCTGTTAGGCTACAAATTTATTGTTAATGCTACTTTGTATTACTCCTCTTTCTATTCAGGCCTCTCCTATTCATATTCCAGTATCTTATTCAAATCATTGAATGGTTGCTAGGGTAAATTGAACCCTAGCAACCCAATTGCTAAAATTGCAAACTGGAGAGCTGCTGAATAAAAGGTTAAATTACTCAAAAACCACAAATAAGAAAAAGTGAAAACCAATTGCAAATTGTTGCAGAATGTCACTCTCTACGTCATACTAAAAGTTAATTCAAAGGTGAGCCACCCCTTTAAGAATAGCAACATTTTAAGGCAGGGTCAAGATTTTGAAAATTAAAAGACATTTTTCTTTTTGCATTTCAGATGATCCAAACCTATGTTGAACATATCGAACGGTCTAAACTGCAGCAAGTAGCAGGAAACAGCCAATCAGATGGTGGAGTTACAGGCCGAAGGTGCAGATTTTAAAAAAAAATTGTGGTGGGGGAAAGGGAACATGAAAATTACAGAAAAAACAATTCTTCCGAGGGGGTCAAGAACTTTATAAAAGCCATCAAACTCACATTGTGCAGGAAAGTGTTAGAGGGCATGTAAACGCTGAAATAAAATTTTGCCTTAAGAAAATTCCAAGTAAATTCCAATATACAATTGGAAAATGTACTTGTGGCATATGTAGAAGCTTGAATAAAAAATAATGAACTGGACCTTTGGGTAAATACACGTATCCAAATGGTCTAAACTGCAGTCCTAAGATTTATATCAGATGGTTTTGGAATTCTTCTATAAAATATAGCTTTACAGTGTGTGTGTGTGTGTGTGTGTGTGTGTGTGTGTGTGTGTGTGTGTGTGTGTGTGTGTGTGTGTGTGTGTGTGTGTGTGTGTGTGTGTGTGTGTGTGTGGTGTGTGTGTGTGTGTGTGTGTGTGTGTGTGTGTGTGTGTGTGTGTGTGTGTGTGTGTGTGTGTGTGTGTGTGTGTGTGTGTGTGTGTGTGTGTGTGTGTGTGTGTTGAAACCAAGATCAAGAGAAATCCCCGATTATGGGAATTGTTGCATCAATAAGTGCCAGCATTAACTTCTTAAAGGCCTGCGTTGATTGGTAACATGGAGTAGTGTTGTGCTTTGGCTCTGCAGATAAAGTCAGAATCATGAATGTAAAGGGCATAGATGGGCCCTGTTTCACTACATATGGAAGAAACGCCATATGTCTTTCACTACAAATCCGATTTTCCACAAATACCGCTGCCTCATTCTTGCCCCTTCGGTTGACCAAACCCAAGGTGGAAGAGTAGGCGTCTTATTATGATGCTGTTGTTAGGGGTCATCTTTTTCCTTTTTTTGTTTGGATAAATGTATATTGTGATATTGAAATAAGCACTGTTGGGACAGGGTGCTTTGGCAACTATCCTTCCACTTACTGTTTAAATATATAAAGATATTGTTTTCCCTCTGTTGAGCTGTGCCATGCTTTCTTCTCCAGTTCTATAGTATTTGCTTTTTTTTTTTAATATTATTATATCACTATATTATATACTATATTATACCATTATATGACTTGCCACTGATTCTCTGCCTTTATTCTTCCAAATATGGCAATTCTCTCTCCTCCTTTCCCAATGGGCTATTTTTCTCCCTTTTATCTTATCAGCACTTTTTCTCTCCTCTTTTCGTTTAACTCACCTTTACCCTTACCCTTGAACCTTCATATTTCCCTTTTTACGTTCAATTTGCCAAAACCTCCTTCTATGGATTCCCTCATTCGAATGACTTCTTATTTCCCATTTCCACTTACATTTCTTTTGTTTCACCCTCTTCCATGTTACACGTCTTACACTCTCCTCCCTTACATTCTTTCTTCCTGTGCCCTCCTTTATTTCCCCCAGCTTTAGTCTCTCTTCTCCCATGTCTCCACAGTATGCCTGCTTTTGCCTCTGTCTGAGCTGCCTCTGTTGCAGAACACTTTGTTTTGGGTCTATTTAGGGATAGCCAGAAGTTTTACATTTGAATTCCTTGTTGGCACATAGTAATTAATGTCTCCCTCTAATGCATGTGGGGCCTAGGGTTGCCACCTTTTCTGGAAAAATATACCTGCCTTCCTATATATTTATCTTATTTCCCTATTAATAACATTGGGATCAACCATCATTTTTACCGGCTTGGCAACCCTAGTGGAGCCACACTCCTTATATAAGGCAAATCAATATACTACTAGTATGACTTTGCTGCCCACTGAAAATTGCCTCTCCTGCTAGCAACAAAGTGCCTAAAAAATTCCCCTTGGTGTGAATCCAATGTAAATGTTCTTTCCCATGATTACAACAGGTTGCAACAAATACAGTGTTTTAGTTGCGGCCATCTAAACACGCACCCAGGGGATTGCATTTTCTGACTCTTTGTCACACAGGTAGAAGCGATTTTTCTCTGCAGGCAATAAAGTGCCCCTTGGGTTATATCTGTCTAATATCCCTGTTTAGGAAATGTTTAGGAAATATCAGCTCAAAGTACATGTATGGGATCCATTATTTGGAAACCTGTATTACAGAAAGCTCCAAATTACGGTAAGGGGTAAATTTATCAAAGAGTGAAGTTCCGCCACTAGAGTGAAATTCCGCAGCTCTCAATTCATTTCTATGGGATTTTGAAAGGTGTATTTATCAATGGGTGAAAGTTCACCCTTTGATAAATACGCCTATAAAAACCCTATAGAAATGAATGGAGAGTGGCGGAATTTCACTCTAGTGGCGGAACTTCACTATTAACTTCACTTTTTGATAAATATACCCCATAGACTCCATTTTATCCAAATAATCCAAATTTTTAGAAATTATTTCCTTTTTATCTGTAATAATAAAAAGTACCTTGTACTTGATAGAAACTAAGATATAATTAATCCTTATTGGAAGCAAAACTAGCCTATTGGGTTTATTTAATGTTTACATGATTCTCTAGTAGACTTAAGGTATGGAGATCCATATTATGGAAAGATTATATTTCCGGAAAACCCCAGGTCCTGAGTATTCTGGATAACAGGTCCCATACCTGTGTAAAAAAAATCTGCAAATCCCTCGTTTCTTGGTTCCAGGGGTAGTTTCCATCCATCATTCTCATTTGACTGTTTTGATGCTGA
This sequence comes from Xenopus laevis, assembly GCF_017654675.1. Lineage (NCBI taxonomy): Eukaryota > Metazoa > Chordata > Amphibia > Anura > Pipidae > Xenopus > Xenopus laevis. The sequence continues at coordinate 114,442,302 of NC_054387.1, read as the reverse complement.
TATTGATAACTCTGGTATCGCCTCAGTTTGTCATCCCAGAAATCTTTAACCAAAAAAAAACACATAAGGTTGATTGTAATAGTAACGCACATCTGCACGTCAACCTCTTGTCATTACATTGAACTGCCATGTGTATGTTTCATGCCAATAGCATGCTCACCTATTCTCTTGCTCACATAAATGCATGAACCACAGCATCTAACAGTTGTTTTCTTGTCCTGCTTCTTGTGCTGTGGCCGATGTGTTTGGGTGTCTTGTCTGTGACATGTCAATGCAGCCACCGCCAGTCCTGGAGAAAGAGGTAAATGCCACTCGCTCATTGTTTCAGCAGACGGACTACCATGCCACGGTCTGCCATGTTTTTGTATGTTGCATAGTTGCCTTTAAAATATTTTATTTTTGGGGTGTGTTTAGTTGATTAAAGACAGTAATATTGCTGATTATGTAATTTCCTTTAACCAATTTCCAAACATGTTTCTGCACAGCGTTTTATATTTAAAGAATATAAAATGACAGCAGCTACATTTTCCAGGGATGTTGCTTGGTTTTGGCAAATGTATTTAGCTTTGAAGCAGCTACTCCAAATAAAAAACTAAAATCAAAAGTCCAGTTCATGTGGGCAAATGTACTGGTGACAAACTGCCCATTTCCATAAATCAGCCCCCATTGTTTGTCTTAAGACTTAATACGGTATTTGCAGTATGATTTGATCTGATCATTGGCCTAGAAACCCACTCAAAGAGGACTGGCTCAACATGCCCATACAGTTCTCATCTGGCAGGGTTTTTAAAAATGTTCAATAGACATCTGACCAATTTTAGGCCAGATATCAATTGGGCAGGACCTCCCAAGGCAGATAAACTGTTGACTCCAGCTTTTATCAGTTTATGTATACTAAAGTATTAAATATTTCTCTAACCTATTTAGACATCAAATACTTAATCAGACTCTCATATTCTCCTCTAACCTACTCAGAGTTCTAAATACTTTAACGTACTGAGAGTTCTGAATACTTCCCTAACCTACTCAATCTTCTAACTATTCCTCTACCCTACTCAGACTTCTGAATACTTCCCTCACCTACTCAATCTTCTAACTATTCCTCTAACCTACTGAGACTTCTGAATATTTCACTCACCTACTCAATCTTCTAACTATTCCTCTACCCTACTCAGACTTCTCAATACTTTCCTTCATCCAACTATTCATTTGACCTACTCAGAATTCTGTATACTCTTTAACTTCCATATACTCTCTAACATACTCAGAGTTCTATATACTCCTCTAATCTACTCAGACTTCTATATACTTCTCTACCCTCCTGAGAGTTTCTTATAATTTGCTCAGAGTTCTAAATATCCCTCTAACCTACTGAGACGTTTAAATACTTCTTTAACCTCAGATTTCTAAATACTCCTTTAAACAATTCAGATGTCTGACTACATTTCCAACCTACAGTATATTCCTAAATTCCTGAAATCAGATATGAAAGTTAAACATAACAGGTAATAGCAGTGCACAGTGTAATGCAAGGCACTATGACAGTCTGAACAAAACTTTTGTGCATAGTTAATTATTCTAGGTGCAACTAAATTTTTATAATGTAACATTCTGTAATGTCGGAAATTTCATAAATATCATTAATACAACAAAGGCTGCAAGTTACCCAAAACTGATCTTTTCCTGGTTTTTCATTCTGCATACTGTGTATTAAATTTCCTCTTTTTCTTAATAAAAACTTTTCTTTAAAGTTTTGGCTGAGATGCATCAAAGTGTAAATCTGTTAGCAGTGATTGATTTGTATTTATCTGGCCTAAAACCCATCCTTTTCTTTCTTCCCTTAGCAGGAAGGAGCGGCCGACCTCTCTCAACGTTTTCCCATTGGCGGATGGAATGGTACGTGGACAGATGGGTGGCAAGATCACCCCGAGCTCGGACCACTGGCACCTGAGTGACCTCAGCCAGCTAAAGTCCAGCTTCAGCTACAAGGTTGGCCCAGAAAGTCAAGGGAACAAAGTTCCCGCCTGTGTCTTCATCTCCTGATCCATCTCACTGAACCTTATTGTTATTTTTTAAAAACAGATCATGTTCATTTTATGTTATGAACATGGGATAACGACATAATGGCATCTGTTCCAACTGTGGATCAAATTGTCCTTATGAATTTCCTCAGAATCTCATATATCATAATCTCTTATTTTATCACATGTATGTATAGGTGTATATCCTAATAAGTCCCAATTCCTCTGTTTTCCTGAGCCGTGTAATAGGATAATAATTTTTGTTCTCATGAAGTACAAGAATGGCTCTACAGAGGTAACATTTTTGTATTTGTGTTCTTGTGGTACAGCTAACAGAATTGCGCCCAAGTATACAAGGAACTGACACAGGAATTAAGAGTATGTGAAGACTAGTGCTTCCCCTGTGTCTGTACCCTAATAAACCCTCCATTTACATTGTTACATACAGGCTGAGAAATGAACTCAAAACCCTTTGCACAAAATCACCTGGTCTGTATGTGCACTTCCATCTGTAAATTCCTCACATTCATCCAAGCTTGTTTCCTCGATGTCACCACATTGGTTATCATGCTGTTACACTAAGATTGAAACTGTATGAGCTTGCTAAATACCCTAGTGTTTGTAAATCCATCAGGGACCCAATTCAGCTCTCGGTTGATATGATACCACCCTGGCTGAACTTTGCTCAATCATGTATTGATCATTTTAGGTCCATACCTAAGTTGTATTACCATAGATGGATCCTGACTTTACAGTTTTATAACCCTTTCCTGAACAGGACGAAATGTCAGAATCTGGTCAGTCCTCAGTAGCAGCCACTCCAAGCACCACAGGTACAAAATCAAATACCCCTACTTCTTCCGTCCCATCTGCGGCTGTGACTCCACTACACGAGAGTTTGCAGCCTCACCAAGATTATGGCATGACGGGCAAAACCAAGAGATCGCGTGAGAAGAGGCACAGCCATAACATGGAAGTACAAGTGAACCAGGAGATGAGGAATGTCAGCATAGGTATGGTCAACTTTTCCAAAATAACTGTTTTCTTCTTGCTTAAAAGTGTAATTTGGCATATTTCCAGCTTACTAATGGTGGTCATCACAGCTGAAAGAGGCTTGTTTAAGAGTAATTTAGTAAGGGTCGTCCAACTTTTTCTCAGATGCATAAAGTGTAAAAGTAGGAACCCTTTTACTTTATGCACCTTTAGGAAATCTGTAACATAGTAAGGTAGGTTGAAAATAGACTTCCACACTCGAATTAAATCAAGGGTTTCCCTGCAAACGTAAGCCTTGTGTGCCGGTATCTTTGTTCTATTGGATAATCAGGAGGTTGCCGTATCCTCCATTACTGAGGGGCTGTTGAGGGTGTGCGCCTGCTCTAACCTGTTCCAAAATTGAAAAAAGACACACGTCCATCAATTCAACCTTTTAAGTCTATATATAACCTGCCTAACTGCTGGGTAATCTAGAGGGAAGCAAGATACATGAAGCCTCTCCAATTTGCCTAAGAGGGGGAAAAATTCCTTCCTGACTCCAAGATGGCAATCGGGCCAGTCCCTGAAACAACTTGTACTATGAGATATCTCCCATAACCCTGTATTCCCTCACTTGCTAAAAAGCCATCCAACCCCTTCTTAAAGCTATCTAATGTATCAGCCTGTACCACTGATTTAGGGAGAGAATTCCACATCTTCATAGCTCTCACTGTAAAAAAAAACCCTTCCGAATATTTAGAGGGAACCTCCTTTCTTCTAATTGGAGGGTGCCCTCTTGTCAGCTGGAAAGACCTACTGGTAAATAAAACATTAGAGAGATTATTATATGATCCCCTTATATATTTATACATAGTTTTCATATTACCCTTTAAGCGCCTCTTCTCCAGTGTGAACAACCCCAACTTGGCCAGTCTTTCCTCATAGCTAAGATTTTCCATACCTTTTGCCAGCTTAGTTGCCCTTCTCTAGACATAAGCATGAACTTACTGCACCACAAGCCTAATCAAACAAATGATTTATGCTTTCAAAGTTGGCCACAGAGGGCTGTCATCTTGTAACTTTGTTAAACATCTTTGCAAGACTAAGACTGTGCACATGCTCAGTGTGGTCTGGGCTGCTTAGGGATCATCATAAACAAAGCTGCTTGAGTTCTGCATAGCTGGGAAGTAAGGCGGGGGCTCCCCCTGCTGTTCATACGTATGATTGTTTCCCTGCTGAGCAGTTAGAGACCATCTGACAATTCCTACCCACAGCAGTAAATGAAGGGAGGATTTCACTGCATACAGTCAGGTTTCTTATAAAAACGGTACATATTTTTTAATTAAAGTATATTAGAGATAGGTTTCTTTTTCATTAAAGAAAGTAAAAATGGGATTTTATTTTTTTGCCTTTCCTTGTCCTTTAAAGGTAAAAGGGGACACCCCTTTTAGGATATTGCACTGCATGATTTGTAAATTAACTGTACACATTATGTGGTGGGTGCTGTAGCAATGAAGTTGCACTTAATAAATGATACCTGATTGTTTGATACGTGGACTAAGAGTGCCCAATTCTGACCCTTCTGTTTTCTTTTTTTTTGTAATATATTGTTCTTGTTTTGGCATTAGTACACCTTCCCATTAATGTGGATCCACTATATGACCTGTGCGGTGGCTCATAACAGTTTAAAGTATACACCAAAATAATGCATGTACTGTCTTGAGTGCAGCCGACCTAGGGACCCAGCCAGTATCAAGGCAACTCATTTTAACATGATGATCCACCTCAGCCATCATAATAAATAAGTCGGCTTGTTCAGGAGCCAAGTGTCCAGGACTCGGAGCTTTTCAACTAATTTCTCTCAGAGCTAATTTTGTTTTTTAGCTCCTCCAGCAAATAGCTATTTTTTCAGGGCACATTGAATATGAAAAATGTGTTTTGGGAACCATTCATTTTTCTCTGGTGTTTCCCCATGTTTATTGTTAGCATACATATATATTTATTGTTGCTGTTATATATATATATATATATATATATATATATATATATATATATATATATATATATATACATACATGTAGAAGGGCTGTGGCACACACTTACTGAAGCAAAAACCCAGGTGCTAGTCAGAAAAAAAACATATATTCATGTAGAAAGCTGACGCACACTGGGATTTATCAAAATAAAACTTATTTTATTGGATCGACGTTTCGGTCCACACACGGACCTTTATCTTGATAAAGGTCCGTGTGTGGACCGAAACGTCGATCCAATAAAATAAGTTTTATTTTGATAAATCCCAGTGTGCGTCAGCTTTCTACATGAATATATATATATATATATATATATATATATATATATATATATATATATATATATATATATATTATTTGGAAAACTTTATTAGGAACTTCATTTGGGAATAGCACTGTATCTCTCTGTCACAGGCATGGGCAGCAGTGATGAGTGGTCTGATGTCCAAGACATAATCGATTCCACCCCAGAGCTGGATATGTGTCAAGATCCACGACTGGAGCGCACAGGAAACAGGTGAAACAGGAAAATAATACTGACAATAGATTATAAAAATATAAATAATATAGACTGAAAAATGATTTAGGTCAATTATCCTTAGCTCCAAATCAAGTCATTGTTATTAAAATTGTTAGCAGTGGATGAGGTGATTTATTCTCACATAAATTCTTTGGAATGGAAGGAAGGCCCCCTAGAGCTACCAAAGCCTCAAATACAGATGATATGTTCCAACATATTATTTTTGCCTTTGTTTAAAGTGTAATTCCATACTGACCTTCCATAACCTGACGGTACTTCTTATTTGTCCACAAACATACTTTAACTGCTTAAACCAAGTCACCAATATCTTTCAGCCCGACACAAGGGATTGTAAACAAAGCTTTTGGAATCAACACCGACTCCTTATACCACGAGTTGTCCACAGCCGGGTCAGAAGTCATCGGAGATGTTGATGAAGGGGCGGACCTTCTGGGTAAGCAGGGCATGTCCACATAACAAGTATGCTAAAAGCTAGTGGAGGGGATATGGTGGAGAAACAACCTGCACCTATTATCTGTGTGTTTGGGCTGGAGGAATTACTTTCTTTTAATACAAAATGGTATCAAAATTACATTGATCCTCCTACTCCATCACTGGCAAGCCAACTTTGTACGGTATTGTTGTCTTGTAATTTTCAGCCAGAATAGGGAAATAAACTGCAATCTGTCCATATTACTATGTCATATCAGGGGCATAACTACTGCGTAACTACTGGGGGTGCAGGGGATGCGATCGCTAGAGTTGCCCCCTGGCTGGTATTTTACCAGCCTGGCCAGTAAAAATGTTGCTTGATGCCATTGTTATTTATAGGATAAACCCATAAAAATATAAGAAGGCCGTTATTTTTTTCCAGAAAAGGTGGCAACCCTAGCTATCGTACCTGGCCTGCACCCCCTTGGGTGGGTGGGGGGGCTCGGTTACACAGCCTGCACCTGGACCCTCCTTAGTTAAATGTGTTTGATGCTGAATAAATGGAGATGCCTCCACTGTGATTACAGGGACAAGCATTCTCTTGCTCTTACCTCCACTACCAAACCTGCGGGTCTTCATTTTAGCTTCATCTCTGGTACCAGACTGGTACAGCATCCACTGACAAATTGGTGCAATGTTATTTAGGCTAAACTGTGCCAATCTGAGAGCAGAGTTGCAGTAAAAAAAACCACTGCTTTAGCTAAAACATAGCTAATAGATACGGGCAATTCACTTGGCTGCCTGATCCTCAGACTGCTGCCAGTTCCATACAGTGATGGCCTTAAAATTCCAATTACATTTTTGCATGATGTGCATGTTAAACTTCATTGAATTGTTAAGCAATTGCATTTGTTTTGTGTTCAACCACTGAATAACCCAGTCTTATACTCTGTTTCCCCTTTTCTCCAAATATTCCTGTCATCTTATGCCAAATCACCAAATGGCCCTCAAAAGGAGAATTCTCAGGTGTGTATCTCCCTTTTTTTATATGGTCCTTCCGTGAAACTTCCTCTTGCCTCCCAGAATCCTGCCTGACAGCTAAGTGAATGGCGTTTTTTTTTTCCTCCTTGCGGTACTGCAGTAAATCAGTCATTTACTCAAACAAAGTCTTACTGCCTCTAACTTCTTGTAGATCATAGTTTCCTGGCTGGAATTAAACCTAGGACCCCAATGTTGCAATGCTAACCACTATGGGGCACATTTACAATGGGTCGAATATCGAGGGTTAATTAACCCTCGATATTTGAGCATCAAAGTTAAATCCTTCGACTTCGAATATCGAAGTCGAAGGATGTACCGCAATTCGGAAAAATCGTTCAATCAAACGATTAAATCCTTCGAATCGAACGATTTGAAGGATTTTAATTCATCGATCGAACGATTTTCCTTCCCCATAAGCTAACATTGGTGCTCGGTAGGTTTTAGGTGGCGAAGTAGGTGGTCGAAGTTTTTTTTAAAGAGACAGTACTTCGACTATCGAATGGTCGAATAGTCGAACGATTTTTAGTTCGAATCATTCGATTAGAAGTCGTAGTCGAAGGTCGAAGTAGCTAATTCGATGGTCGAAGTAGCCAAAAAAAAAAGTTTTTTTCCTTCTAATCCTTCCTTCGAGCTAAGTAAATGTGCCCCTAAGTGTTGAGAAGCATCCCTTAATGATGGCTGTACCCTAGCTCTGGGTGCAAGATCATGCTAGTGGTCTAAGCGATGCCATGAAAATAGTTGGGACCAATTTGCCATGAAAATAGCTGGGACCAATCACATTAACAGCACTACCTTTACATTCCCTCTTTACTTTATGTGAAGACACAAATCAACACACTTATACATAAAATATAAGGATTCTGAGTGCTGCAATTGGCATGACCCATAATCAGACTTTCTTCCACACAAAATCAGCCTACAGTAGGATTTAGGATGAAGTACGCTCTTTAGATAGTTAGTGCATGGCAGCGGTGCTATTATGGCTAATATCCAGTCACTTCCTAACAGCTGCTCTGTTTTCTTTTCCTCTCCTCTCTACTGCCTCCCTCTGTCTCCCCATGGGGCTGCACTCCTAGTGCGGGATGATTTCTTTGGTAAGGCCGAGGCCTGCGTTTGTCATTTGTATTCCAGGCTTTCTTCTCATTTGCTGCAAATCCTGCTTTTTATACTATTTGTGGAATCTAGATTTTTTTTTTTTGTTTTTATTTTTTAGGCAGTGTATCACTGATATTTTATGAATGCATTAATTATGCTAACTTAACCGCTAAGTAAAAAAATATATTTTATAATGTATTATTATTATTATTTTAATTTTCCTCCTTTTATATTCTGCCACAGCGGCTGCTGCATGTTTCATTTGGAATGTCTGCTGGCCTAAAGGGGAAATATACCTACTCATACATCATAATTTAAAGTGCTCTTCTGCTGTTTACATGAATTTGTTTTTTGTTTCCATGAAGTCAGATGTATGGTCATTGTGAAGACAAAAAGTCTGCAGCTTGAAGGAGCAGAATTATAGAACATAAAAGCAGGAACATTATATTACAAATAATATAGGCAACAGGAAATGTTCGCAGGTTTACATCGGCAAAGCTGCAGTGGAATCCCAGTGATACTTCCGCTGCAAATAGTCACGTGTACAAAGTGTAAATGTGTTTGTCTTCTGCGCTTTTAATTTATTTTAATGCTTTTATTCGAGTATTGACTTAAAAAAAGGTTGAAAATCAGAGAAGGATAATGTCGGAGTCATGCAATGTTAAAAGGGTGGTTCACCTTTAAGTTACCTTTTAGTATGTTATAGAATGGTTAATTCTAAGCAACTTTTCAATTAGTCTTCATTATTTATTTGTTATAGTTTTTTAATTATTTGCCATCTTCTAACTCTTTTTAGTTTTCAAGTGGGGGGTCAGTGACCCCACCTTAAAAACAAATACTCTGTATGGCTACAAATTTATTGTAATTGCTAGTTGTTATTACTTGTCTTTCTATTCAGGCCTCTCCTATCCATATCCCGGTCTCTTATTTAAATCAGTGCATGGTTGCCAAGTTAATTTGGGCCCTAGCAACCAGACTGCTGGAAATGCAAACTGGAGAGCTGCTGATTAAAATGCTAAATAACTCAAAAACCATAAATAATAAAAAGTGAAAACCAATTGCAAATTGTCTCAGAATATCACTCTCTACATCATACTAAACGTTAACCGAAAGGTGAACAACACCTTTAAAGTGAACCTTAAAACACACGTGCAAGAGAATAGTGGGTATGTGTATTAACCCTGTCTGTATCCAGATTTACACCACGTCACATGGTGTAAATTACTGTATATACTGTAGACATGGTTGTTTAATCTCATACTCCGCTCTAGAAAAAAATCACACATTTCTGCACTTACACTGTAAGGGATGCAGGGATGACCTGAAAATAGGCAATCTAATTAAAATACAATCTGATCCATATTATCAGTAAGACAGATATCAGGGGTGTACTGGTCGGTTTTTCTGGCTGTTGAAATAAGTCATGTTTCAAAGAGAAATATCCTGTGTAAGACTGTAAAGAGAAGGCAATGGCACAATAAGGGGCATATTTATCAAGGTTTGAATTCCGAGTTCAACCAATCCAATTTTTTTTTTAAAAAATCGAATGTCAAGTGAATAGGATAGACCGGCAAACTCAAATCGAATTCAAACTCGATTAGAATGTCAGGAAGGCTGCAAACAACTCCATAATTGATCCCAGGATGTCTTCCATGGGCTAAAACAGCAATTCGGCAGGTTTTAGGCGGAGAAAAGTCGAATTTGAGTTCTTAGGGCCAGTGTATGATAAATCTCAAATTTAAAAATAAACAAACAAATTTTAATAATTCCCTAGTCAAATTTGACAGTTTTGGCCATAAAAAAAACCTAAAAAATTTGAATTTTCACTTCGACCCTTGCTAAATCTGCCAATAAATGTCCTATTTGCACCTAGGTGTTTGTTTTTCAGTGAATGTGATCCTTTACAAATGGCAATAATATACTGTTGTTTCAGGAATGGGAAAAGAAGTGGGCAATCTCCTTCTGGAAAACTCACAGCTTTTAGAGACAAAGTAAGTTGTCATGTAATCATTTTGGGATTCACCTGTGATTCTTAAGTTTTCCATTTTCTGCTTTCTGTACAGTCTCGTTTTGTGTTGTGTCTCTTTCTGTTGTGTGCAAGTGTGTAATACTGTCATACTTCTTTTTTTTTATTTTTTTTTTTTTACTAAAGACACTTATCCCTTTCTTGAAACTGCCTAAAAGATTTGCTGAAGTGCCCACCACTGGGAAAGGGTTCCACTGTCCATCACTTTCATTGTAAATAACCTGTTGGACATAGGCAGTCATGGATCAGGAAAGGAGACAAAGACACAACAGCCAGCGGCCCAGGGCAGGCAGCAAGAAATACTGTCTAGCAATAAACAGAGACATTTCAGAGGGCATATGAAACTTCCAGCTGGCCAGCGAAGCCTGTAAAGGCACCAAAAGGACTGACTTCAAGGGGGTTATTTACTAAAATCACAATTTATCTCATATTTTATTAGACCTAACTCCCATGCACGATTTTAGCTTATTAATAAAAAAACTTGATTTAATCGGATCACAGAAAAACTCGAGAAAATTTCCCGAACACCTGAATCGCTCCAATTTTTCGGGATTTTTCCAGAATTGCTCAAAAAAGTCGGATTTTTGGCCTAAATCCAGCGCAGACCATGAAAACATCAAATTAAGATAAGTGCCTCTCCCATTGACTTATACAGGACCTTGACAGGTCTGAGATGGCGGATTTTTGGATTCAGGTCTTTTTCATCATCGGGGTATAATAAATCTTGAAAAATACAGGTTTTTTTCCCTCTAAAAATTTGAACCTCACAATATGGAGTGACTTCAAAAATTAACATATGGGATCATTAACTTTAATGATCCCACACGTGGAGATTCGGGGAGATTTAGCCTCTTCTTTGGGCAACTAGTCTCCCCGAACTGCCTTCCCGCCGGCTAGAATCGAAATCGCTGGTGGGATGGCACTTGGAGTGCTTAGTTTTCTGGTCAACCAAAGTTTCCTCATGAGGCAACTTCAGGCGACTTCGGAAAAACGAAGCGCTCCTAGTGCTATCCCGCCCGCGATTTAGATTCTAGCCGGCGGGAAGGCAGTTCGGAGAGATTAGTCACTCGAAGAAGAGGCGATTTGTCGTTGGGCGACTAATCTCCCTGTGTGTCTCTGCCCTTACTCATTCATATAATTATCAAAGCCTCCATACCTTTTGATCTAGGAAACCTATTGCCGATCAACTGTGACCAATCCCCTGTAACCCAAAACACAACCAGCAGTTTACAGAGAAGGAAACATAGGAAAGTCTGATGCATTGTCTTAGGGGCTCACGTTTAGATGGAGTTGTTATTGCTATGCTTTTCACTTTTGTCAGGAATGCCTTGAATGTTGTAAAGAATGACTTGATTGCAAAAGTGGACCAACTTGCTGGGGAGCAAGAAGTACTGAAGGGAGAACTGGAAGCCACCAAACAAGCCAAGGTCAAAATGGAAACACGAGTGAAAGAGCTAGAAGAGGAGCTTAAGAGGTACAGAGCTTGCAACATCTGACAGATACTTGATGTAGGTGCATGTTATGTTATGTAACAATTATCCTATTTTTCTTCTTTTGCAGGGTGAAATCAGAAGCTATTGTGGCCTTGCAAGAACCCAAAGAGGAAGTGGAAGTGGAAGAGGTTGGCATCTCCCCAAAATACTTCATCTCAATATAGTATAGATCAAGGGTCTAGTATACATGGTGTACAGAATTATTTTTAGCCTGGAGTCATTCTTACCAATAGCACTGTTCTGCTTTTATGACCCGCAACAAGCAATGAAAATCTATTCCTATACAGTTGTGGGACCTGTTATCCAGAATGCTCGTGACATGGCGTTTTCTGGATTTCCCTTAATTTGGATCTTCATACCTTAAATCTACTAGAAAATCTTTAAACATTAAATAAACCCAATAGGCCGTGTTTGCTTCCAATAAGGATTATTTATTGCTTCCAATAAGGATTAATTATATCTTAGTTTGGATCAAATACAAGCTACTGTTTTAGCAGCTTCCTTATATACCTAAATAACAATGCCCTCTAGTGGTTATAACATAGTTAAACATATTATATTAAAAATACATACATAAGGTTTCCACAAATGTTTTTAATACATATCATTACATATACCATAATAAATTTTTTTATTAAAAATGGAGCAAACGTAGCTTTACTGCTCCACATGTGCTTGCAGATTATTTGATGACCACTGGGGAATAGAAACGAACACAGCCATATCAATGGATTTAATTCATATTCCTTATTTAAAGGAGAAGGAAAGTTACCGAAGCAGTTTATTGCCGATAGATTAGCCACAATAGTGCAAGCTATAAGACTATATTTATTCTGCAGAATGTTTTACCATACCTGAGTAAACAGCTCTAGAAGCTCTCTCTGTTTGTTTAGGATAGCAACTGCCATATTAGCTTGATGTGACATCACTTCCTGCCTGAGTCACTCCCAGCTCACTCATAGCTCTGGGCTCAGATTACAGCAGGGAGGGGAGGAGGGAAAAGGGAGAGGGAGAATGAAGGAAACTGAGCATGCTCAAGCCTTAGCCCTGGAGATTTAAGCTGAAAACAGGAAGTCTGATACAGAAGCCCATGTGTACACAATAGAAGGAAAGAAATGCTTTTTCTTTTGACAGAGGACTCAGATCAGTGTTACTTTGAGGGTTTACTGGTGTATTTATATAGACCTTTCTGATAAAGCTTACTTAATTATAGCCTTTCCTTCTCCTTTAAACTCCCAGGCATTAGGGTTCCCAACCTTCTAATCCATCTTGCTTCCCATTTTAACAACTGTTTAACCCTATCCCCACCTCTTCTTGGTCTGGGGATCTGCTGTAATACTTGAAATCTCAATTGTACTATTTTATGGTACTTTGTTCCACATTTATTTGACATTTTCAGATCATAAAAACACATCTTCATTTTAAAAAAAATATTCATAGTCATAGCGAGGTGGTTTCTTTTGATTTGAGTTTTGATCGGGTTATCGTAACCAAGGCTTGATTTAAGATAAATAGATAGATATAAGAGATATAATCATCTTCTGGATAACAAGATTGTTTGCCAGTACAAATCATGCTGTTTTATATTTGTATTTCTTTTTGTCTTTCTCTGTCTCGCACATAAGAACTCCTCCCCGCTGCAGGATAACATTCCCATCGCTCAGCGCAGAAGATTTACGCGTGTTGAGATGGCGCGGGTTCTAATGGAAAGGAACCAATACAAAGAAAGACTGATGGAGTTGCAAGAAGCTGTGCGGTGGACAGAGATGATCAGGTGAGGGATTTTTCTCAGCCTTTCGCCTTTTAAAACTACTTTACTACAGGCTAGATCGGTATTCATTATTGAGAGATATAGGGCTAATTTACTCTAATAGGTGCTAAATTGCACCACTAGAATTGCCTCGAGCATCCAATCACTAATTAGTTTTAATCTGTCCACTTCCTGTTTGGAAATGAAAGTAAATGCTAGATTCTGTTCACCCAAGGATTTATTTATAAGGGCAGAGACACACGCAAAGATTCAGGGTGATTTAGTCACCCCCGGCGATAAATCGCCTCTTTTTCGGGGCGACTAATCTGCCCTAACTGCCTCCCGCCGGCTAGAATGTAAATCGCTGGCGGGATGGCAACCGGTGCCCTTTTTTTTCCGAAGTCGTCTGAAGTTGCCTCACAAGGAAACTTCGAACAACTGCCGAAACTGAAACGTTCCGAGTGCCATCCCGCCAGAGATTTAGATTCTAGCCAGCGGGAGGCAATTCAAGGAGATTATTTCCCCCGAAAAAGAGGCTGGGCGACTAAATCACCCGAATCTTCGAGTGTGCCCTTACCCTAAGAGTGTTTAGAGAAAGTAGCTGTAACATTTGTAGAATGATTAGTAACTTTTAAGAGCAACAGCAAACACTTTAGCCTTTTGTCTGTTTCACACGATCAGAAAAATCAAAGTTAAGGGTCATTTTCTTGCTCAAAGCCACAAGCTACAAAGATGTTTTCTGTCTGTTTGAATAGAATAAAGTCCCTCAGCACTGGCAGCTAGTGCTGACAGAGGCACCAGTGAAATCCTCTTCCATGATTCAAAGTCTTCACTAATAACCAATCGATGCATCATGATTAGATCTTTACTAACACAAAGACATCCATCTTCTTTTTTTTGCAGAGCCTCCAGGGAGCACCCTTCAGTCCAGGAGAAGAAGAAGTCAACCATCTGGCAGTTGTAAGTTGACAGATAAATCAGGCAATGTTTGTCCGTGTGCCATTTATTTTTTTCGATAATGGTTTTGAGAACTGGGGATTGTTAAGGATTAAACATGAAAACAAACTAATAATTTTGAAATCAAAGCTATTTTTTATATAAATGTATATATGGTATTACAATGTGTGTAACGTAATATCAAGTTAAAGGGGTTGTACACCTTTGAGTTGCCTTTTAGTATGATGTACAGAGTGATATTCTGAGACAATTTGCAATTGGTTTTCATTTTTTATTATTTGTGGTTTTTGAGTTATTTAATGTTTTATTCAACAGCTCTCCAGTTTGGTATTTCAGCAATCTGGTTTCTAGGGTCTGAGTTACCCTAGCAACCATGCATTGATTTGAATAAGAGACTGGAATATGAATAGGAGAGACATGGATTGAAAGATGAGTAATATCTTAGATGGGGTCAGTTATCCTCATTTGAAAGCTGGAAAGAGTCAGAAGACAAAGGCAAATAAATAAAAAAACTATAAAAAAATAAACAATGAAGACCAATTAAAAAGTTGCTTAGAATTGGCCATTCTATAACATACTGAAAGTTAGCGTAACAGTGACCTTGAGGGTTGAGTGCACCGATTAACCCTCAGTAGTTTCCTTTGAAATTCAATTTTGGCAATAAGGGTCAGGGCACACGCTCAGATTTAGGGAGATTAGTTGCCTGGCAACAAATCTCCTCTTCTTCGGGGCGACTAATCTCACCGAACTGCCTCCCGCTGGTTAGAATGTAAATCGCCGGTGGGATGACACTCGGGGTGCTATGTTTTCCAAGTTTCTCATGAGGCAACTTCAGAAAATGAAGCCCTCTGAGTGTCATCCCGCCGGTGATTCACATTCCAGCCGGCGGGGGGCAGTTCGGGGAAATTAGTCGCCAAAAAGAAGAGGAGATTTGACGACGGGCAACTGATCTCCCCGAATCTGAGCTTGTGTCTCTGTCCTAAAGAGCAAGGATGCAGTAAGTAAGGATATTAGGTTTCTATGAAATCAGTCACATTGGTGACTGAGTGAAATAAATTGAACCACAAATTATAGAATTTACAGTGGCTTGTACTAGCCGTGTGATTTTGCCTACTTTCTTTCAGCTTCAGCAGGCTTTTCAGTTCTTCATCCAGCCCACCACCTCCCAAAAGGAGTTACCCCTCTGTCAATATCCACTACAAGTCCCCCACTCCTGCCGGATTCAGCCAGCGCCGCAGCCACACTATGTGCCAGATCTCCTCTGGGGGACGCACCATCGAGTTCTTCCCAGATGAGTACGTTGACTTGTTCTCCTCATCTAATTTAAATCTTTAATATCCAGTGGAAAGTAAAACTATTGTGTTTGGAAGAATGAAAAAAAAGACACACAATAAAACTAAGAGTAAATTCAAGTAATTCGATTTTACTCCCATAAACAAATATTGTTTTAGTTGTGTAGCAAAAACATGTTCTTGGTTGTGCACAACAAGCCAAAAATGACACACACACACACACATATATGCATAACAATGTCATTCCATTGTCTTTATGTTCCAAACTGTTGGTAGAGGTAGCAGTCTTACGCACTACAGGTATGGGACCTCTTATCCAGAATGCTTGGGAAATGGGGTTTTCTGAATAACAGATCTTTCCGTAATTATTAATAAATTATTTAAACATTGACTAAATCCAATATATTGCTTTGCCTTCAATAAGGATTAATTATATCTTAGTTGGGATCAAGAACAAGGACATATTTTATTATTGCATTGACAAACATAATTATTTAAAAAATTTTAAAATAAAAGGGAATCTGTAGGAGACAGCCTTCCTATCATTCAGAGCTTTCTGGATAACGGGTTTCAGGATAACCCATTGACTATAATCGTTAGCAGCAGAGATTCTAAAACATATCGAGGTGCTGTAAACACATTCACTTGCCAAATTGAATCATATCCAGTTGTAGTTTTGGCCACATCAGAGACAAATAGAATCTTAAATTAGTTGACACTTCCTTGGACAAAATTAAATATACCCCTGATTATAATGTAAGGGCAATACAACACCCGACTTTTTGCTATTTTGCATTTGCCCTTCCCAAGCTTGCCTCTTGCTCACTGGTTGCCTTTAACCCTTGCTGCTTTGCTTTCTGCTCTTTTCCCTGACGCTCTGCCGCATCTTTTTCTCTTCCCTTAGATTGAGAAGTAACACTGTAGCTTCTCTCCTCAGCGACTGCACATCCACAGCTCGCCGTGAACAGAAGCGCGAGCAGTACCGCCAAGTGCGGGAGCATGTGCGCAATGATGATGGGCGCCTTCAAGCTTGTGGGTGGAGCCTACCCGCTAAATATAAGCAGGTTGGTTGCTGAAGATTCCATAGAATCTGTGATAGATGAACTATATTGCTGACTTCCCTGGTCTATTTTATATACTAAAACTATACTTGATTCTTTTCATGATAATGTGTATTGCATGTACATAATGTGCGCAAGTATATCACTAAGGGGCAGATTCATCAAGGGTCGAAATTAACCTTTAAAAAAAAAAAAAAAAAAAACATCGAATTTGAAATGCAAATTTTCAAGTTTTTTAATGGTCAAAATGGCAAATTCGTCTAGGGAATTATCCAAATTCGTTTCAAGTTTTTCAAAAAATTAGATTTTCAAGATTTGATACTCTGGCCCTCGAATTCAACTATTTGCCACTTAAAACCTGCCAAATTGCTGATAGGAGACGCCCAGGGATCAATTGAGTTGTTTGCAGCCTTTCTGACATTCAAGTTTTTTTTCCTAGAATCGATTTTTAAAAACTCGAATCAAATTTGATTCCAATTCGATTCGAGTTTTCAGGTCGATCCTATTCACCCGAGTTTAAAAAATTCGATTTTAATGATAAATTTAGATTGGTTGAATTTCGAGTTCATGGGCGTTTATGGGAGTTTAAAAAAATAACTCACATGAATTCTAAATTCGACCTTTGATAAATGTGCCTCTAATTGTTTCTTTTGTGGAGATTTATTGAAAGATACATTCCTAAAAAAGGGTGCAATAACAAACCAGCTGGAATGGTCTCAATCTCGAATACTATTACTTAGGGGCACATTTACTTAGCTCGAGTGAATGAATAGAAGAAAAAATACTTAGAATTGTGAAATTTTTTTTTTGGCTACTTCGACCATCGAATTGGCTACTTCGACCTTCGCCTATGACTTCGACTTTGAATCGAGCGATTCAAACTAAAAATCGTTCGACTATTGGATAGTCGAAGTACTGTCTCTTTAAAAAAACTTCGACCAACTACTTTGCCACCTAAAACCTACTGAACATCAATGTTAGCCTATGGGGAAGGTCCACATAGGCTTTCTAACAAATTTCTGATCGAAGGAAAATCGTTTTATGGATGGATTAAAATCCTTCGAATCGTTTGATTGAATGATTTTTCCTTCGATCGTTCGATCACAGGAAATGCGGTAAATCCTTTGACTTCAATATTCGAAGTCGAAGGATTTTACTTCGATGGTCGAATATCGAGGGTTAATTAACCATTAACCATTAGTAAATGTGCCCCTTACACTCAAGGCTGTATTTACATCTCCTAGGGCCACTGACGTTTTTTGGCTCCGTCCCCTCCCTTTTATTCGGGCACATTTTATATCGTCTGGACTAGACCAATGGAGATCGGTGCACGGGAAATTTAAAAAACGATTTTATCTCCTGCACATCCACAGTGTTTCTGAACTAATGTGAGTGTGATTGGGCAACATGCCGTCCCCAAAAATCTTGCCACCCTAGGCTGGGCCTTGGTGGCCTTTCCAGGCCTGCTTATACTTATTATCCACAAAAAACCACGCAAAAAACAAACAAAAAAACAATTGCGAATTGTCTCATTATCACTGTCTACATGATACTGAAAATCAATGAACTACCCCTTTAATGTATATTGGTATGCTGCTAAAAAGCTAAAGGTTTT
Source organism: Xenopus laevis (assembly GCF_017654675.1). Taxonomy (NCBI): domain Eukaryota; kingdom Metazoa; phylum Chordata; class Amphibia; order Anura; family Pipidae; genus Xenopus; species Xenopus laevis. The sequence goes on along the minus strand of NC_054387.1, from coordinate 114,423,994 downwards.
TTTCTTCATGCAAAATGTTATACTTGGGTTTAGAACCCCGTTAGCTAATAGTACAGATTTTATTGAAACTCATTTATTAACTTTGACAGCTTAGTCCAAATGGAGGACAGGAGGATAATCGTATGAAGAATGTGCCAGTGCCAGTGTACTGCAGGCCTCTGGTAGAGAAAGATCCCACCATGAAGGTAAGAATCTGCCAGCCCCGGGGATCTGTTCATATAAAGTTGAACAAACAAGATGCATGAAGTTTCATAACCTTTGTATGTGTCTCTGTTTACATTGCGAAAAGCAAGAATTCTACGTCATGTTCCATGGCACGGGTTTAGGTGCATTCGATGTGCCCTCCACAGCCCATTGATCTCCAGGAGTGGGTACACTAACTGGTTACAGATTTAATAAAGGAAGTTCTATATGCACTGCGGATTATTTTTGTTTTTCATTTTATGCCATTTGGTCACGGGCATTTGGGTGTTTCTTTCCCTGCTTCAGTTCCAGTGTATCTTGACACCTATAGAGAGCACAGCAAATTTAGGTGTTATTCCTTTCATTATACCCAAAGGATGGATCTCAGATAAATGTCGTACAGGTGTGGGATTCATTATCCTGAAACCCTTTGTCCAAAAAGCTCAGAATTATGGAAAGGCCATTGCCCATAGACGCCATTTTATCCAAATAATCCAAATTTTAAAAAAGTATTTCCTTTTTCTTTGTAATAATAAAACAGTAGCTTGTACTTGATCCCAGCTATGATATAATTAATCTTTATTGGAGGCAAAACCAGCCTATTGTGTTTGTTTAATGTTTACATGATTTTCTAGTAGATTTAAGGGATGGAGAGCCAAATTATGGAAATATAACAGGTCCCATACCTGTACAATAATAGTATTTGCATCCAACAAAACATAGAGCATTTAGCTTTCACTTCCAAATCACATGGGCCATTTGCAGTGTCATTGTCCTGTGATATCCTCTTTGCTTTGGCAGCTGGATATTTCATTCATATCCTTCCAATGTGGGGATAATGTAAATGTAAAGGAATTTTCACTATGTCACTGGTATTTTATTTTGCAGCTGTGGTGTGCGTCTGGAGTGGATCTGACGGGATGGAAACCATTTGAAGATGATTCTGGGAATGGAGTCAAGCAGGTGACTGGGCGAGATCCTTTAACCTGTGAACGTGAAGTGGAAGGAGAGAGCAAAAGCACCCACACCTCCCCTGAGAAGAAAAAGGTGAGATCAGTTTTGGAAGAAAGGTAGAAAGAGAGGCCTGAGTGCCTGTAAAGACCAACAAGAGCACATAGCTGAAGAATAAAGGGAACTAGAGAGGTACATTTCCTGAAGAAAATGTGAGTGGTGCTTGCCGTGGCAAAACTCAGGCCCAAATCTGATTGGCTGTTGTTGCCCCGCCCCTTTTTTTCCTAATTGTGAACCACAGTCACTCAGTGACTAACATACCAAAGTTTGGGAATGCTGTCATTTAATGTGTAAAAATGGCAGCATTTCTATTTTTTTCTATTGAAAATCAATGAATGAAATTTGATTGGTTGTTGGTGGCTCCGCCCACTTTTTCTAAACTTGAAGTGGAAACCCCCAGCGACCACATTTGTGATATTCAAGGTCCCTGACATCAATACTGAGAGAATGGCAGCCTTCTTAATTTTTCCCATTAAAACCAATCAAAGAAATCTGATTGGTTGGTTTTGGCTCCACCCACTTTTCTTAATTTTAATCCCAGTCCCCCAGTGACCAACTGTGCCAACTTTGAGGAGGCTGCCATTAACCGTCTAAGAGCGGCAGCAGTTTAAAATTTTCCTATTTAATTGAATGGCTGAAATTTGATTGGCTGTTGTAGACTCCGCCCACTTTTTGTAAATTTTGGCTGCAGTCACCCAGTGACCCACGGTGCCAAGTTTGGGAGCTCTGGCTTTATTACTGTGAGAATTACAGCTGTTTACATTTTCTCATTGAAGTCAATAGGGAAAATCTGATTGGTTGTTTGCGGCTCCGCTCACTTTTTTGGGTCCCCAAAATAGGACAGAAAAGTCACAACACCCCATTCCCGAATAAGCTGAACGGTTTGACACCTCATTCATGGGTCTGCGACAAACTAATTATTCGATAAATTCCCCATTATAAGTCAATGGGGCAAATTTGGGGACCTCTCCTGCCCCGGGGGTAAAACTTATACCCTCGTGTGGGGTATCATCTGACACAGGTTGCAAACCTCTTCAAATGTGGTAAATTTAACGTTTCTACAAGATTCCCTCTCTGCGCTAGAATCCTTCAAAAGTTGGCCTCAATGTTAATCTATGGGACTTTTCGGGGTGGTTAATTTCCCCCGCAAGGGGCAATTAACCACCCACCCCTTAGAAAAGTCATACCACCCCATTCCCGATTAAGCCGCACGATTTGACACCTCATTCAGGGGTCTAGGACAAACGGTGCGGGACTAGTTACGCGCCAAACTTTCATACGGAAGAAGAATAAAAATAAGTTTGCAAGATAACAGTAGTGATGCTTTGCTTCGCAAGCACCACTAATAATAAAGGTTTTATAAAGTTATAGATATACATATTGGACACAAACTCTGTCTGAACACATTGTTGATCCTTCAGTATAATTCAACATCTGTGCAGGTGCATACAATTATACGATACAAAACAATTATATACAATTATATCACACATTTGCAATCCTCTTACAGTGGGCACAAACCTTCAATGTCAATTTTTCCTTAAAGGAAAACTATACCCCCAAAATGAATACTTAAGCAACAGATAGTTTATATCAAATTGAATGACATATTAAAGAATCTTACCAAACTGGAATATATATTTACATAAATATTGCCCTTTTACATCTCTTGCCTTGAGCCACCATTTCGTGACTCTATCTGTGCTGTCTCAGAGATCACCTGACCAGAAATACTACAACACTAACTGTAACAGGAAGAAGTGAGGAAGCAAAAGGCAGAACTCTGTCTGTTGATTGGCTCATGTGACCTTACATGTGGTTTGTATGTGTGCACAGTGAATCTTACGATCTCAGGGGGTGGCCCTTATTTTTTAAAATGGAAATTTTCTATTTATGATTACCCAATGGCACATACTACTAAAAAAGTATATTATTATGATAATGGTTCATTTACATGAAGCAGGGTTTTACACATGAGCTGTTTTACTCAGTATCTTTTAATAGAGACCTACATTGTTTGGGGGGTATAGTTTTCCTTTAATGCAAATGTTGCTCGACTACAACTTCCATTACACTCCATTATGGGGTTACGTAATATAAGACATTATGTTTGCCCAGGAGCAGTAACAGATAGAAACCATTCAGAAGGTAGAATTTACTGGTCACCTGTTTAAAAGCAAACATCTTATTGGTTACTATTTTTACTGCTAATGGGCCAACTTAGTACCTTTTATTACATATGGGGGTTTGTATATTATAATATGTTTTACAATGCTGGTTGTAATCTAGCAAAATCTGTGATGGACTCAAAGCAATACGGTACTTCTCAATAAAAATTAAAAGAATTAAATCTTCTTTAAAGAGATATTGACACCAGAAATTAAACCTTTTTTTATATCTCTCATAATATTATCTTCACATGCTATCTATAATTTTGCCATAAAAGTATTAACAGATGCTTTTACATTACCCATCTGATCCCCCATGTTCCTCTGTGAGGAGGCTGCCATATTTGAGCTTCAGTAGTCTGTCAGCATTAGAAACTCTAACTGACATGTTGAGAAGGGACAGTCAAGTTGGCAAAACAGTCAGGTTTAGGAACTTCACCAAACAATTACTTACAAAAGCAGCCCTATGAGTAAACAATGACCAACATGAGCTATAGGTAACTTTTGATGTACATTAATATTTTGAATAATAATTTTTCAGAGCTCTGAAACATGTCCACATATAAAACACCCCTCTCCACTCTGCATTGCTTTTAACATTAGGGAATGGAAAGAAGGGATTGGTTCAGGATTCGGACAGGATTCTGCCTTTTTCAACAGGATTCGGCCGAATACTTGTGCCTGGCCAAACCGAATCCTAATTTGCTTATGTGAATTAGGGGCAGAAAGGGAAATGATGTGACTTTTCATCACAAAACAATGAAGTAAATAAATGTTTTCCCTATTTTTCCTTTCCTGCTCCTAATTTTCATATGCAAATTAGGATTTGGGTTCAGTTCGGTATTCGGTTGAATCTTTTAAAAAGGATTCTGGGATTCGGCTGAATCCAAAATAGTAGATTTGGTTTCATCCATAATGGAAAGAGCACTGGTGACAGGTGAAGTCCCGTGCTAGAATTCCCACTTGATGAGGCACATCCTTAGTTTGTGAAATCCAGACCTTCTGACTCCTTACCTCTTGGTACCCTACCCCTATGTGCATTAAACTTGTCCCATTGTGAATCCTATAATTTGTGGCTACAGACTAAAGAACTCCACGAAGCAGATGCCACATCCAGTCGAGTATGGATCCTTACCAGCACCCTGTCCACCAGCAAGGTGGTGATCATTGATGCCAACCAACCGGGCACCCTGGTTGACCAGTTCACTGTATGCAATGCTCACATCTTATGCATCTCCAGTATACCAGGTACGGGCAATAAATAGCTTAAATGATATTATTTAACTGTACATAGTTCCATTTCACTGGTGTTCTGTATAAATAACAGCAGGTCAGTTCATCTTTTTCAGAAATGCACTCCCCATTTAGCTGTGGGAATCTACTGAAGTTCTGTTCTGTTCCAAAAATAATGTTCTGTGCACTTTTTAGACATTTTAAAGCAAAGATCACCTACTGTAGGATTTTGTTGATCTCATCATGTTCTACACGTACAGCTGCCAGTGACAGTGACTATCCTCCTGGAGAAATTTTCCTGGAGGGGGACATAAACCCAGAGGACTCGGGAGACACTGATGGAGTTCTGGCTGGGATCACACTAGTAGGATGTGCCACAAGATGTAACGTGCCACGGAGCAACTGCTCCTCTCGAGGGGACACTCCTGTATTGGACAAGGGGCAGGGTGAGTGACAGCTGATTGGCCTGTTTAGAGCTCAGGATAAATTGTGTTGCTAGTAAGGCAAGATCTATCAAATATTATTTCTTAGGATATGCCAATTAATTTAATTTTCTAGGGGTTAAACTGGTTAATATAGCTACAGATCATGCAAATTCTTCTAGGATCCATGGTGAAAGAGTTAGATGTATTACAAGGCAATAAAAATTAAACCCTAGGTATCTAGAAAATGTATTAGTGATATCTTGAGAAAACATTCGGTATGGATAAAAACCCATCTGTATATTTAATCAAAATAATGGAAATGCACTCAGCTGTGGAACATTTTCCTGAACTTGAAAGGATTACTTTGGGCTCTGCCCAACCGGAACAATTTTATTTAGGTATTTAAGTGAAAAAGTAGCACAGGGATACATCGAAGTGGCTGTCGCTAGCAAAAATTCGCCAGAAATCTCATGCTCAGGGACATCCCCAATTTACTAACAGGCGTAGACAATTCGCTAGAGAAAGAGACCATCGTTAGTGCAGTTTCGCACCCTATCGCCAGACGAATTTTCGCTCAGGCGAACAATCATTACTCTGCAAATTCACTGAAGTGCGATTCTTACAGAACGTTACCTCTTTCGCCACAGTTTTCTTCACCACCTTAGATCTGGCGAACTAATAAGATGATCATCCTCCTCAATCCTATGTCAGTGACATCATATCCTGTATGCCGGAAAGTCATAAAAGTTGTAAAAAACGATGCTCTTTTTTTAATTTTTCAAAGCAGAATTGCCTTCAGAAGTCCTAACTCTAAAAAATGTTTGTGTTAACAATTTTTTTTAACCAATTTGAGGGGCATGCCACTTTTGTTTAGGGTGGGCTTGTGTCTAGGGCATCAGATGATCTCTTTAGTCTTTATTTTGCTTCCTTGGACATTTGTAATAGTAAGTGGCCACTTCAAGCATTTGCACCAGAATCTCTAATAAAGACGTCCATACGAGCTATATGTACCCGCCCTATTCAAATTGACCTAAGCGTAAGAGTACTAACGAAGTTTCGCTAGGCAGAATTGAACGCTAAGAAATACTCGCGCTGACGAATTAACGCTAGCGAAACTTCACCAGCATTTGGCTGCTAAGCTACAACTTCACAAAAGCAAAGTGCCGCGAAGTGTGGCAGAGCATTCAGTGGCAAAAATTCAATGAATTTGCCCCATAGAGCATTTTCTCACTAGACCATATTGCCATAATTCACTTCACCCTGTCACAGGAGAAGTTTCCACCGTCAGCAATGGGAAACTCAACCAGCACCAGTCGGCTGAGGAAGCCACCGAAGCCCTGGAGGTACCAGAAACTTCTGCCACCGAAGCAGACCCTGCTCAGGTACGACCTGGGGCATTGACAGAACACGTTTTTACTGACCCAGCTCCTGTGGCAAATGGCCGACTGTGCAGGTATCTTTTTCTTTTTATCTTTATTCCACACATTAAACTGCCTTTCCATTTGGATACAAAGAGCGCACAATTTACTTTCTAATTATGACAGTTAACTGCATGTATCCAGAGCATATTGATGAGACCAGCACACAACATATTGTAGTGCACTTTGGGACAACGTATGTGGAAAAACAGAACAAAAGTTTTGCACATGTTGCCACAGGAAACATTTCTAACACTACAGCTAGCACATCCAGTTCTGTGGCATCCATTCTAGCTCAGGAACTGTAACTTTAAGGGGTTATTTACTAAAATCCAAATGTATCTAAAAATTTTTTATTAAACAAAGCTCGACCCAACTCCCATCCACGATTTTACTTTATTTATCAATAAAATAACTTGAAAAAGTTGGGTCGGGAAAAAACGTCATAAAATTGAGTGAAAACGTTTTCATTTTTTTGACTTTACTCCCGAATCGCTCGATTTCTTCAGAAGAAAACCCCGAATTTTTTGGATTGTTGGGCTAAACCCAGAGCAGACCACAATATCTTCAAATTGGGATAGGGACGTCTGTCATTGACTTATACATGACCTCAACAGGTTTGAGATGCTGGATTTTCGGATTCAGGCTTTTTGCAGCATCGAGATATAATAAATCTTGAAAAATGTGAGCTTTTGCCCCAGAAAGCATGACCAGAAAAAAAATCGAGGTTTAGTAAATAAATGTATACAATATGCCAATAATCATAGTTACTCATGGGCCACATCAAGGAGTGGCTAAGAATTGTACTTAACTATTACATACTTGTATTTTTGTTAACATCTCTCCTACATATTGCATGGAGGGCATATTATTGTGCAGTTATCCAGATGTATGAGGTATATTTATTTATCTGCCTTTGTTTTCCATTACTAGTGAAAATGGACATCTCAAGCCAGAAGTGAACACAGCACCTCAAGAGACTGAACCAAACCAAGAGGCCTCCACAGGCACCAGCGCAGCCCCCACCATGTGGTTAGGAACACAAAGTGGCTGGTAAGGACTCCAGGATACCATGTTTTGGGGAATTCCTGGGGAAGGTAGAGTGCTTCTAGAGCAGTGATCCCCAACCAGTGGCTCGTGAGCAACATGTTGCTCTCCGACCCCTTGGATGTTCCTTCCAGTGGCCTCAAAGCAGGTGCTTATTTTTGAATTCCAGGCTTGGAGGTAAGTTTTGGTTGCATAAAAACCACATATACTCCCAAACAGACCCTCCTGTTGGCTTTAAGTCCACATAGGAGCTACCAATTCCCAAGCACAACCCTTATTTGGAAGCCCCAGAAACTTTTTTTGCATGCTGATGTCGCTCTCCAACATTATTTTACACTTGAATGTGGCTTACAAGTAAAAAAGGTTGGGGACCCCTGTTCTAGAGTGTTAACTGAGGCAAGGCACAATTTGCCCAGAAACATAATCTGTGCCCTAAAAAAACAATAATAAACATTTGAATATAACTTTGCAATACCTGAACCCAATCATTTTCAGTGCACTGTATATGGGGATTCTGTCTGTTGTGCTTATTTAAATATTAAAGAATAATTATTAATGCAGCAGCCGTTAATGTAGATGATCTTTCTCTATACCAGGCTCTACGTTCACTCTGCCGTTTCTAACTGGAAAAAGTGCCTGCATTCCATCAAACTGAAGGATTCCGTGTTGAGCCTTGTGTAAGTGCAAACATGCCAGCTTCTATCTGGGGATAATATAACCACAGTTAGGGCTGTTAGAAGTTGCCAAGCAGTTGAGTATCCATTATATAGTATATAGTCAATTCCAAAAATGTTTAATTTTTCATCAGTGTTCAGTCTGTATAGTCTTGTAGTTGTACAGGTATGGGATCTGTTATCCATGACACCCGTTATCCAGAAAGCTCCGAATTATAGAAAGACCATCTCCCATAGACTCCATTTTATCCAAATAAGGCAAACTTGTAAAAAATGTAGTCGCCTGGCGACTAATCACCTCTTCTTTGCGGCTACTAATCTCCCCGAACGCCTTCCCTCTCTCTTGTGCCAGCTATAATGAAAAGTCGCCTGTGGCATGGCACGTGTGGCGCTTCATATTCCGAAGTCGCCCAAAGTTGCCTTGGTTGGATTGAATTTCAAGCCTAAAGATGTTAATCATTGTAAATGTTATTTGGGTATAGTATTATAAGTAAAGCTCTGCCTGCCAGAGGATGCTGGGAGTGTAGATAGGGAACAGTCTGAGAGTGGCAGGTTGAACACTATGGGGATTCATTTATTAAAGGAGATGCAGAGTGCTGAACCATAGGGCAGCTGCATCATTTGCCATGTATATACACAATGGCACCTACCTTGTGCAACAAAGCAATAAAGAGAAAGTTGTGAAGGGGTTACATCAGTGATCCCCAACCAGTGGCTCATGTTACTCACCAACCCCTTGCATGTTGCTCCCAGTGGCCCCAAAGCAGGTGCTTATTTTTGCATTCCTGGCTTGGAGGCAAGTTATAGTTGCATAAAACCAAGTGTATGGTCAAATAAAGTCTCCTGTAGGCCAGACCACATAGGGACTAACAACTAGCCACTTACAGCCCTTTCTTTTGAACCCCCTTAAACTTTTTTGATGCTTGTGTTGCCCCCCAACTCGTTTTATATTTGAATGTGGCTCACGCATAAGAAAGGTTGGGGAACACTGGGTTACATAGAAGGGGTACGTGCCCCTTTGCTTCCTAGACATGTGCCTCTTCTGCCTACCCATAGTTCTGGCCCCGACATTGTGCAACAACCTGCCCCAGCATGTTATTATTACCTATAAACATTTATAGTTCATCAAGCAGTTCACAAATGTCCTGCAGGCTTAAAACAGTCGTTGAAAGTAGATTCTGCACTCTATTATTGGGTCTCTATTGATCTATTGGGAGCAGTATCATATAAGGACACTGTTATGGGCTTAAATTGTTAACTTTATTTATCCACAGACATGTAAAAGGCAGAGTTCTTGTTGCACTTGCTGATGGAACACTGGCCATTTTCCATCGGGGAGAAGGTAGGGTTCCATTTTGTCTGTTTATGTTAAACAAGTGTATTAAGAGTATATAGCGTGTTGCCTCTTGATACTGACTTCTTGGAACACAGACCAAGGATGATTATAAATTCAAGAGACTTTACCTGGCATATACCAATTGTGACAGAAAAAAAGACTGAAGACTCAGTGTATTAATTGTACTGATCTGATCCAAAGCAGGACGTGACATTGCTCACATCATAAAATGACTCCCTTTTTCAGACAAGCAGTGGGATCTCAGCAATTACCATTTGATGGACCTTGGGCACACACACCACTCCATTCGCTGCATGGCGGTAGTATATGATCGGGTCTGGTGTGGGTATAAGAACAAAATACATGTAATCCAGCCCAAAACCATGCAGATAGAGGTAAGTAAGAAAAACAACTGACAAAAGCAACTGACATATCTGCATGTGACCAAGTACTGGATTTGTTAAACTCATCAAATGCAGAATGATGGTTTTCTATAGGCAGTGGGAGAAATGCCAGTTTGGTTCCAATCACCTCCCCAAACACAAAATTTTAATGTTAATCTTACACTGTTTAAAGGAGATATACTATGTGAAAAACAAGTGTAAGCCAGTGCATTATACCCTTTTAAATATAAAAGACATTTACTTTAAAGCGGACCTGTCACCAAGACATAAAAAACTGTATAATAAAAGTTCTTTTCAAATTAAACATGAAAACTATTCTTTTTTTTTTTATTAAAGCATTCATAGCTGTTGTAAACTCGTTTTAAAATCTTGGCTGTCAATCAAATATTGTCTGCCCCTCCTCTATGCCTTAGGCATAGAGGCGGGGCAGGCAGTTACTTTCACTTTCCATTCAGCACTTACTAGATGTCATTGTACTCCCCACATTCCCCCAGTTATCTTTACCATTTCATTGTGTAGCCAGGGCATGTGGATGGACATTGGGTCCCCCATTCTGGTGCACAAACAAGATTCTGAGATGATACAAGGCTTGCCTTAATAACGGTGTCCACAAAATGGCTGCTGCCTGCTTGTTATAATTATGAATTCCCAGACTGAAGGAAGCAAGATTCAAATAATTTATATAGTGTCATTAAAGTTTATTTTGCTTAACTAACTTGATAAAGTAGGATTTAGATTATTTTTTTCGGTTGACAGGTCCCCTTTAAAAAGTAGTATTTCGGGTTGATTTATTGAAAATTTCGGTAAAAACCCTTAGTAGTCCCAATGTATTTGTTCCTTTTTCTGCTGGCAGCACTCAGCACACTGCACTGTAGGATAGGAACCAATCGGCAGCTAGGCTGACCTGATAGGGAACTGAAGCCTGTCCTTGCTTGTGTGATTGCAGGGCTGTGATTGGCTATCCCCTTCCTACTGCGCTTCTGGCACAGTTAGGACACTCCCACCCCTCAATAGAAACAAGGACGGGGCCATAGCAGATCTATGGGGAGCTCCAATAAAGGGGCCATTTTTAAAGATGACTGTTAGGGCAGCTTTCTTATGATCTGTTTGTGTGTCCAAGGGGCCTAATATAACTTGCTGGCACTATATACATAAACAATAATGATTCTTCCCTGGCTTAACGTTGGTCAGAATGACACTTTTTTTTTTCTTTTTCCAAACTTTTTTTTATTGTATTTTCAAAAGGTAAACAACATAATTTAAAATTGAGAAACTGTACATTGTACTGTATGCCTGTTATGACATAATGAGTATACAAATATCATTGTTCCATGAGTTTGTTGATCAACATCAGTCGCTTTTAACACGGTTTCTTCATGTCAGTGTAACACAGTAAAATGTGAAAATAGACAAGATAGAAGTAAGAAACAGAATAGAAAGAGAGAGGAAGGGGGGAGAGTAAGAAACCAGAATGACACTTCTAAGATCATTTCGTTCTCACATTACTGAACGACATACTACATAATCAATATAATATTTTGTAGAACCATACAGGGAAACCTCAATTAAGCAAGTTTTCCCTCATTTACACTGTTTTTTTGTGGTCCCACCAATATATAATGCATAATGAATGTCCCTGAGTTTACATTTTGCTGGGTTCTACTATATGGTGTTTTCTGGATTACTGTATGTAGCAGTCGCAGCTTCTTCAGGCCACAGACCTGATTACATCGATAATGAAACATCAGAAAGTAAAATAATTTCTTGCAGTGACAGTTTAGCTTCAGTGCAGTTAGCCCATATCCTTGCCTTTTTACAGAAATCATTTGATGCTCACCCGCGAAGGGAGAGCCAGGTACGGCAGCTGGCATGGATTGGAGATGGAGTGTGGGTGTCAATCCGACTGGACTCCACCTTACGGCTGTACCATGCACATACCCATCAGCACCTTCAGGATGTGGATATTGAGCCTTACGTGAGCAAAATGTTAGGTGCGTAAACCCGGGATCCACAGAATAAGATCAAAGAGGCAGTATGTCTGCTTTTTAAACATAGGATCATTGATTTAGGGCTTGTGCTGTACTTACTGTTTTCTTGTTGTTTTGATTAAAGGCACAGTTCGGTGTAAAAATAAAAACTGGGTAAATGGATAGTCTGTGCAAAATAAAAAATGTTAACAAACACAAAGTGGAATTTAAAATGAATATCCTTTAATTGATACACACATATAACTAATCAGTGACTGGCCAGTCTACTAATACATAAAAACAATTGAAAAATCAATACATAATTGAATAAATAGATTAGGAGACCCTTAAAATTCAAGTACACTTTTGACCATAATTAGCTCACAATTCATATCATTCAAAATAAGAACAAAAAATTAATTTGAGTTAAAAAAAAAATCCAAAATATCAAAACAAATTCTTTTCCCCTTTCGGTTATCAGTTCCAAAAACATTGGGTGGAAACACCACGTCTATAGCCTTGAAATCTTAAAAAGGAGCGGACTAAAAATATGCTTCCAGAGTTTTTCTAGTTGGCCCACTAGAGTTCAACAACTTTACCGCAATTCGTTTATTTGTGGCATATTAGGCATCCAAATATAGTGTTGTATTAGGCTAAGAAATATCCTTATACTCTTATACTGAAATCTCAAAAAAGATTGCGTGTTAAATAAGAGGTTTTTTTTTCTATTTATGTGATTGGTGCGTCTCCTGGTCTCCCAATTCCTCAAGCCCACCACTGATCTCACCACTTGTTTTCCACGCTCACACTCTTATCACTCCCTCTGTTTGTTCTGTCTGGCAATATATTCTACTATTGGAATTATTTTGTTGGTTTGAGCCACCAACATGTGGAATTGAAATTTTTAGATGTAATACTGAAAGGGGGTATAATTATTAATTTCAAAATAAAAAATGTTTCTAATATAGTTAGTTAGTCAAAATTGTAGTTGATAAAGGCTGGAGTGACTGGTTGTCTAATAGAACAGATCAGAACACTACTTCCTGCTTTTCAGCTCTCTAACTCTGAGTTAGTCAGTGACTTTAAAGGAGAACCAAACACTTTATAGTAAAATTCCCTACCCTAGACCCCCCTCCCTGCTCCCCCCAGCCTAAGTGTTACCCTCGGTAAATGCCCCTAACTTTATACTTATCCCTCGTTGCAGATTCAGCAATCGGAGTTCACGGGCGCCATCTTTTCTTCAGTAATCTTCGAGTCTTCTTCCAGCTCTTTAACAATTTCTGTGACTTTCGGCACATGCGCAATTGTTAAAAAGCCGGCAGACTGCTCCAGCTGCGCATGCGCCAATACGGCACTTACTTCAAGATGATTACCGAAGAGAAGAAGATGGCGCAGTGAACTCCGATGGGCTAAATTGAGGCGTAAGTAAAGAGTAAGCGGCATTTACCAAGGGTAACACGTTGGCTGGGGGGGAGCAGGGAGGGGGGTCTATGTACGTTAGGGGGTAGGGGATTTTAATATAAAGGGTTTGGTTCTCCTTTAAGGGGGGTCACATGGGACATAACTGTTCAGTGAGTTTGCTATTGATCCTCAGCATTCAGCTCTGATTCAGAAGCAACAGTTATGATCCATGTGCCCCCCCCCCTCAAGTCACTGATTGGTTACTGCCTGATAACCAATCAGTGGAAACCAAGAGCAGGAAGTAGTGTTCTGGCTATTATGTTAGACATCCAGTCACTCCAGCCTTTATACATTACATTTTTGTATTTGTATATTGAAAATATTTTTTTGTTTTGCCCTATCTATTTACCTGGCCTCTGGCTGGTTAAAATGTTTGTGTTTTTCCGTGTAATTGACAGGGACGGGCAAATTAGGCTTCTCGTTCGTTCGGATCACAGCACTGCTAATCGCCGGCAATCGGCTCTGGGTAGGCACAGGCAATGGAGTGGTCATCTCTATCCCGCTGACAGAAAGTAAGTCATACAATTCAAGTGCTGAGATTATTGGAGACCAGGTAACATGTGCTTTCTCCATATTTACACTTGATTCTGTATTCACACTGCTCTATTGTTGGTTAAAAAGTGAAAACCGCAGAGAACCAGATTGATTGGCAGCCTTTTTAATGCGTAATGTTTTGGATGTTATTCAGGGCTGTCCAACCCCAAGCTTTGCTGGCAGGCTTGGGTATAAACAAACCCCTGCTTTATTCATTTATGTTTGCATGTAGGCTATCAGGATTCCTTTATGTGATAGAAATAACCTTATTACAACACACACTTATGGGCATTTAATTACCACGGAGCAGGAAGAATGGATTTCACATGTAGTCACAGTTACATTGCTAAAATGATACTGACATGGGAACTAGACGTGAATCAGGTAAATTACTGGCATAGGATACTTAAAGGGATCGTTCACCTTCGAGTTAACTTTTAGTATGATGTAGAGAGTTATATTCTGAGACAATTTGCAATTGGTTTTCATTTTGTATTATTTGGGATTTTTGAGTGATTGAGCTTTTTATTCAGCAGCTCCCCAGTTTGAAGTTTCAGCAATCTTGTTGCTAGGGTCCGAATTACCTTTGTAACCGTGCAGTTGAGTAATAAAAAGTAGCAATAACAATACATGTGTAGCATTTGTTTTTTATGTGGGGTCAGCGAACCCCATTTGATAGCTGAAAAGATTCAGAGGGCAAATGATTAAAAAAAATTATAAAAAAAGAAAAGAAATAATGACGACAAATTGAAATGTTAATTAGAATTAGCCATTCTATAACATTCTATAACATACCCCTTTAAGGGGGTGGTTCACCTTCAAGGTAACTTTTAGTATGTTATACAATGTTTTATTCTTTGCCATTAATTTTCATTATTTATTCTGTATAGTCTTTACTTTATTAGCCTTCCTCTTCTACCTCTTTCCAGCTTTCAGATGGGGGACCACTGACCCTAGCAGCCAGGGTCGGACTGGGGGCCCCCCTACAGTGGCAGCATGCGCAAACTGCGACGCTTGGTGCGCATGCGCAGACGGTTGCGCTGTTTTTTTGTACAATCCCGAATATCGGGAGATGGGGTCTGGCCCGGCGCCCATGAGGGTCAGAGTCAGTCCGACTCTGCCAGCAGCCAAAAAACAAGTGCTCTGTTAGGCTTCAATTTTCTTTCTATTCAGTCTTCCTCCTATAATTATTCCAGTCCCTCACTCAAACCACTGCCTGGTTGCTAGGGAAGATACGACTCTAGCAACCAGACAGCTGCTGCAATACCAAACTGGAGAGCTGCTGATCAAAATGCTAAATAAATGAAAAACACTAAAAAAAATTAAGACCAATTGCTAAGTGTCTTAGAATATCACTGTCTACATGATTCTACCAGTTAATCTAAATGACCCTTTTAACATTTTCGATAATTTGCCTGACTCACAGCCTCTAATTTTTCCAATTCATCTTCTTAAGCAGGAATATGTCTCCAGTATGTACTTCTATTCACTGGGACATACAGTATTATGTGCAGTGTGAAAGGGCAGTTACAATTCATCAGGTCTCTTTTTACTTGTATAGTGTATTCAGAGTTGTTTCCTTTCACCCTTTCATTACTATGCATATATTACTATGGGGCATATATTACATATGGGGCAAATTAGAATTTTTAAATTTGAATTTCGAGTTTATTTCAGTGTAATTTTACTAGGGAAATTCGAAATTTTGAACTTTATCATGTACTGCCGCTTTAAGAATTTGAATTGGACTACTTGCCATCTAAAACCTGCTATTTGGAGTCTATTGGGGGACTTTTGAAAAAAAATAATTTTTTAATAAATCATTTTTTAAAAACAAAACAGGTTTTTAGTTAATTTTGATTGGTCATTTTTCTGAATCACTCCCTTATTTTAAAAAACTCCCATAAACTCAAAATTAGATCCTCAATAAATCTACCCCTAGTGCTCTTCTACATACCTCTAAAAAGCCAGCTAGAAGGTCAGATAGTACCTGTGTGAGATTTGGAAGGCAGTGGTCCCCAACCAGTGGCTTGAAAGCAGGATGTTGCTCACCAACACTTTGCCTCAAAGCAGGTGCTTATTTTTCAATTCTAGGCCCATAAGCAAGTTTTGGTTGCATGAAAACACAGATGTACTGTCAAACAGAACCTCTTGTCAGCAGCCAGTCCACATAGGGACCTTCAAATAGCCAATCACAGCCCTTATTTGTCATCCTTGGGCACTTTTTTCATGCTCGTGTTGCTCCCCAACTCTTTTTACATTTAAATGTGGCTCACAGGTAAAAAAGGTTGGGGAGTGCGGAGCTAAGTGGAGACCTTGTACAAAGCTGGTTCTTCCAAGGAGCCAAAAAGTCCGGACAATCAATGTGGTTTGGTGTAAAAAGTGCTATTTTATCTGAAATTCGTCAATGAATATGTATAATTAATTGGCAAATAAAGCCCCAACTGTAGGCTTGGTTTATTATTTTATGGCATGGAGCTGCAGTATTGCTTCCTGTGGCCAGTGGCTTATATTTATCAGTTTATAGCTTGAACCCTGCCCTTTATATTTTGTTGCTGTCCCTCTCTAAATCTGGGGCATATAGACTAATAAACCAAGTCTATTTTTAAGTGAGGATTTACTCGCCCTTTAATAGGATACCTACACCTTTCCCATGTCATTCCCACACTGCAAATTCCTGAGAGTTGCTTTTGTTTTGTTTAAAGCAAAGGATTTAGTATTTACTTTGGGAAGATCCTGCCAATAATTTCTTTTCTTTTTGTGTTCTCCATGCTTACCCTTCCTTCCCTGGCTTCTCCTTCTCTTCCTCATTTCCCTATTTCTGTCCCCAACCCTTCCACCTCTCCTGACCTCCGCTAGCGGTAGTCCTACATCGGGGGCAGCTGCTGGGGCTGAGGGGTAAGTCGAGGACTTGACAAGTTCCACAAATCTCACCTCATCCCATCCTTCCACATGACCTTCTCTCTCTCCATCTGAATCTTTTCATCATCCTTCAGAATTCATGAGATCACAGAGACTCCTTAAAGTCTCTGACTGTTTGGTGATGGGCTCTATGTTGTTTGGTGTCTGTATGAAATAGGGATGCGCCTAATCCACTTTTTAAAAATTTGAATACCAAATTCTCTACCAAAGATTTGCCCAAAAACCATCATCAATCTAAATCTTAATCTGTAATTTGAAATTTAAGCAAAGTCACCCCACACACACACAAAAAATCCATAGGTAGAAAAAGAAAACATTGGACACCAAATAAAATCATGGATTCGGTGCAACCCTGAACTGAAATGCCACTTGATATGAACTGATACAAAATGTCTCATTTCTTGTGTGTGATTTCCAATGGCAGTAAACAAGGAGTTGTCTATGAAATGAGAGCAGTGGGGTACAAGGGCTGCTCTGGTTTTCACTGCTTTGCACTGAGACCATCCAGTGTTGACCATTTGTATCAATTGTTATGTTTTACACAACTACTACTTCACTTGGGTTAAGTGGTGGCCCCAAGAGAAGTAAAGGTGGGATTCACAAGCTGTAGAGTGGGCAGGATTTGGGTGGATCACAGGCGGGGTTTGGGCAAAATAGGGAGTGGCCATGACAGGTCAGGGGTGTAACCATGCATGCACAGTGCATTCGTTATTATATTTATATTATATTATTATATTTATTATTATCAGTATTATTTATTATATTTGTTGTCAGGGCTCACTTCCCAGGCATTAAGGTCACCCCCTTGTGATAGCTTAGTATTATGGGGCCCCATGATCACTGATGACAGCTCTGCCTACAGTATGAAATATGAAAGAAATATACATGTCGGAGGAGGCAATTTGAGTTCATGGCATCAATGAGTAATCCTGTATCTATAGCATGTAGGAAGCTTCAGTAGATGAGGTGTCACACAGGCAAGAGCAATGCAGATGGTAGTCCAGGGCCTATGATTCAAAGGGCCTTGACAAAAAAAGGTGTGTGAAGCTTAGACGGAGCTGGGTCAGATCAGGGGAAGCAGCAAGACACCACCCAGGGCTAGAATGGAACCAGTGATCCCCAACCAGTAGCTCGTGAGCAACATGTTGCTCACCAACCCCTTGGATGTTGGTCTCAGTGGCCTCAAAGCAGAAGCTTATTTTTAAATTCCGGGCATGGAAGACAGTTTTAATTGCATAAAAACTAAGTATACTGCCAAGTAGAGTCTCCTGTAGGTTGCCAGTCCACATAGGGGCTACCAAATGGCCAATCACAGCCCGCAAGGGGCTTTTTCATGTTTGTGTTGCTCCCCTAACTCTTTTTACATTTGAATGTGGCTCACGAGTAAAAAAAGTTGGGGACCCCTGCAGGTTAATCATGAAGGAAACATGCTATGTGAGCTGTTAGGCATTATCACTTATTCTAGAGTGTGTCCAACAGATCTTGAACTAGACTCAAGATTGTGTAGTTCATGTGTCTTGGAGGAAAGGACACCAGTCATACAGAGACTGTCATTGATAACACTTTACATAAACTAAAAGCTTCACACACTCTCGCCTGCGAAGTTCAGTGCCATCCTCGGGTTTATTTTTCTTATCAAAGACTTTCTATGTCTACAGCCAACAAGACCTCACCCACCTCTGGAGAGGGAACGCGGCCTGGGGGAGTCATCCACGTGTACAGCGATGAGAACAGCGACAAGACGGCAGGCAGTTTTATCCCATACTGCTCCATGGCACAGGCCCAACTGTGTTTCCATGGACACAGGGATGCCGTTAAGTTTTTTGTATCTGTACCAGGTGAGAGCAATTCAAATAAGAGAAGATATTTATTCACTCCTATTTTTCTATGAAAACAACATGGACATGATTTTTTTGAAAAGTGAAAATATCTGTTTAATATTGTCTTAATCCTGGAATGTGTGTCCACGTGTCTTTATAGGGTTTGTGTAGATATTTCTTTATAACAAGCCTTGTTTTGTCCCAGGGAACGTGCTGGCTACCTTGAATGGCAGTGTGCTGGACAGCCCTTCAGAGAACACTGGGACCCCTTCAGCTGAGACAGAAGAGCAAAAGCTTAAGAATGTCTTGGTGCTAAGCGGAGGAGAAGGATACATTGATTTCCGAATTGGTGAGTGGCCATTTCTAAAGCTCACTGCAGCCAACCTGCTATTGTTGAACTTCACAACCGCACAATCATGCAACCAGCTGGAAGGGGATGATGAAGAAAGTTGAGATTTAGTATCAGATACAAGGCTGCTTTTTGTGACATCTCCACTATTTGTCTAGAAATGGCTGACTATTGGTTCTCAGTCTAGAAATGTTTATTATCTAGAAATATTCAGTCTAGAAATGGCTGACTATTGGTTCTCAGTCTAGAAATGTTTATTATCTAGAAATATTCAGTCTAGAAATGGTTCTATTGGTTCTCGTCTGTTACCTGCAGGGATAATGTATTTAGACATCAACCACTGAACCAGAGGAATGATGTCCCTGATTAAAGGAGATATATAGGATAAATGAAACCCCCCCCCATAATCTAGTAGGCAATACTAGATTACATGGTGCTGGTTTTAGTTTTGGCTGTATATTAAAAGAGAAGGAAAGTCCATTTGCACTTGGGGGTGCTAAATGTTAGGCACCCCCAAGTGATTGTATTGACTTACCTGAAACCCCGGGCAGGTGCTCCTATCAGCAGAAAACTGCACCGGCCCGGGGTTTCAGGTACGGTAAGTCAATACAATCACTTGGGGTGCCTAACATGTGGCACCCCAAGTGCAAACAGACTTCTCCTATAATATTGTCTTCAAAATGAGCCCCTTCATTTGTGCGCCCCATAGATGTTCTCTGGTCCCTGTCCCTGTTTCAAATGAGCTGTGGGCATATCCTAACGGTCCCTGCCAGAAGCACAGTAAGAGAGGGATAACCAATAACAGCCCCACAGTCACACAAGCACAGACAGGCTTCAGTTCCCTATCAGGCTTTGCCTAGCTGCTGATTGGTTCCTGTCCTACAGTGCAGTGAGCTGATTGCCTCCGGCTCCCCTGCACAGCCTGGGAAAGGAGGCAGCAGGAAGTGGAACAGATGGGCGGGACTAGTAGGGTTTTGCTGAAATTTTCAATAAAGTAACCAGAAACACAACTTTTTAAAACACATTACTTCTATATCTAAAAGAGTAAAATGCACTGGCACATTCTTATTTTTTACATAATATGTCTCCTTTAATGGAAGAGGAATCCAGGATGATCTTTTTGAGACACATCGCACAGATAGATGGGTCAAATCTTTTCTCATATGCTCAATGGAGAGCTGTGATTGAAATTGCACTTCCGTTCTTTAACTGTCCAATCACCCTTCTGTATTCCTTTCTCATCTTCGATAAGGATTAATATAGCACTGCATTGTAAACAATTAAAACCCCTAGACCAGTGGTTCCCAAAATGGGGGTCAGCCTGATGTCCAGTTGGGTAAGAATGCTTTTTTGTCCAATTAAAGGCACAGACTGAAGCTCAATTGGGGTAGGGTTTTGGGTAAACACCTATTTGCTGTCATAGATCATGGCAATATTTCTTATACCTATAACCTTGTGGTAAAGGAGGGCCACGGCCAATTGTTGTACCTCAAATGGGGGCGTGAGTCACAAACAACATCAGAAATCCGCTGCCCTAGACTATTATTTCTAAAGTTTTAAATCCATTTGGAATGTGGTTTATATTGAATTGTTTGTATTTATACAGCACCACTGATCTATGCTGTGGTTAACAAGGCACAAACGGATACAGTTAGTGTAAATTCAGCTAATAAGGATAATTAAATACATTTGGTATGAGAGCTTACAATCTATGTGAAAAAAAGATTGCTCATAAAGGTGCCTTCACTGTTTCTCAGTAAGCACTCATTCAAGGTTCATTTTCTTTCTGCAGGCGATGGGGAAGACGATGAGACTGAAGAACATTCTGCCGATGGAAACGAAACAAAACCAGTACTTTCTAAGGCTGAACGAAGCCACATTATTGTTTGGCAGGTCTCCTATCTGCCAGAATAAGAGCAGCCAATGTTTAATCAAACCCCCAGAATGCCAAGACAACCCCTGCATCCCTCCTGCTGGAAAAACAAAACTGGA
The DNA here is from genome assembly GCF_017654675.1 of Xenopus laevis. Lineage (NCBI taxonomy): Eukaryota > Metazoa > Chordata > Amphibia > Anura > Pipidae > Xenopus > Xenopus laevis. Next base: position 114,403,050 of record NC_054387.1, on the reverse strand, counting down.
ACTTTTATCCTGCATCGGCGAATCTCCTTGCCCCGTGCGGGCTCCTTACATCCAACCCCGGCTTCCACTTTCCATAAACTATTCCTTTCTTCAGCTTCATTCTTGGTGGAACTATAAAGACACCCAAGCATTCTCTATACTCTAGCTGCTCTTTTTCTGCTGCGTTAAGAACCACTTTTTTTCCTTTTACAAAATATATCCCATGCCAGAGATCAATACAATTATGTTTGCCAAAGAGAGTTTCCACCAGTCCTTCTGGCACAGAGATTTATTGATGGGGTGTATTGGCCTAGGACAGAAAGCCAGAAGCCTATCTCATATATTATGGCAAATAGATACAATTTGATAGCTGGAGCCAAACCTAAAAGCCACCTTCTGAGCAGGCAGGGATTTATAGAGCAGTTTCTAGTGGTATAAACATGACACTTGGATGAAATCAGGGAATCGTTACTTGCCTTGTACACTTGCTAGAAACATTTCTCCTGCAATAATCTGTTTATGTGGATAGTTCTATTGAAAAGCTAAAGGCTGCGAGAGACGTAAGGCCAACGGCACTCTCCTATTAATATACAGAGTTCTCTCCCAGCTGACCAATAAAAAACAGCCTCCAGCCTCGAATGAATTCCTTAGACTTAGACTGGGCTGTACATTATAAACTCTCATTTGCATCAGGCAAGATAATAAAAAGGCAACCTCACGACGACAGTATTGCAGATTTATTTTTCTCGAATGGCTTTTTCTGTGAGCCCTATCCAAAAAAAAAAGCACTGCAACTACTTAAACTGTTCAACCCCTTGGTTGGCAGCGGGACCAGCAATTGTACTAGGAGTAGAAGGTTTCCCTACTGGCAGTTGCCAGATATAATAGGTTCAGCACTAAATGCGATATATATATTTACTAATGCATGAGCACTCGACCTGCAGGTGCCTAATAAGTACAAAACCTCTGAAGTGGGGCACCCTATGCATTAATATCAAGCTCCTGTTACAAAAAAAGAAGCACCTACGCTTAGGAATAATCTGCACTTGTAAGCTCGTTAATGCATATTATGCTATAATAAAGCTACACCCCTTTGTAATTTGGGGGCTGAAACATTCTAATTTAAACGGCTCTTCTCCCTAGATCATGCATGTAATCCTTTAACTCCTGGGCAAATAAAGGGGCATTAATGTGACCTCTGGGGGTGCGGGGGATTACAAGAAAAGCACATTCTTGCCAGATAAAAAAGGATTAATTGGCTCTAACATAGGGGCGTGAAACCTGCACAGCTTCGAGCGGTTGTTGGACTACAGCTCCAGGGAAATGTTGGGAGGTGTAGTTTGACAGCATCAGGTTGCACATGCTTGATCTAACAGTTCTACCTATGGCAATGACTTATGTAAAGATTCCCTGTATGTGTCACAAGGGGACTGTCCAATGTGTCTCTTTCCAGGCTTGTAAACTCCGCTGTGTGTTGTCTGTCCTTCTGGTCATAAGGTTGGCATTATGTAAAGACAGCTGTACCAATAATTCCCTCTGCTTTCTCTCTCTCTCACTGTCCCCCCCTTGTGACATCAATACTCTGTAATTGGTATGTATGTATTAAATGTATTACAAATGGAGATTGCTGGCACTTTGTATTTATTTTCAAGTGTTTCTATAGGATAAGATTGGAAAATTGGCTCGTTGCGGAATCGGTTTGTTAGACCTGGGAACTCACATGGGCATCTTCAACCTACCAACCTGCAAACCACTCCATCATGCTGTGAGTCCCAGACAGAGAGCAGGAGCTGTTTGGTTGTAGCAGGTGCAAATTGTTTGGCTGAGAATGCAAAGAAATCATTAAATGGCCCTTATTTAAAAAAAAACAGAGAAATATGAGTTTGTGCAATCAATGTATTAAGTAATCAGGATGTTTGAGGTTTAATACAATGGTCATTCTTCTTTAAGGGTCAGGGCACACAGGCAGATTCGTGGTGAGTAGTCGGCCAGTGACAAATCTCCTCTCCTTCCTCGTCCGGCGACTTTGGAAAAGGAATCGTTCTGAGCACCATCCCGCCGGCGATTTACATTTTAGCCGGCGCGAAGGCAGTTTGCGGAGATTAGTCGCCCTGAAGAAGAGGAGATTTGTCCTCGGGCGACTAATCTTCCCGAATCTGCCTGTGTGCGGTGCCTGGTGCCTCTCGGCTACACTTCATTTGATGCCTTTCTGCATGTGTTAAAGGGGCAGTAACATGAAAAAAAAAGCTGATTTAAAAAAGGAAGGCGTGTTTTGCAGAACATCTCCATGAAAGGAACAGTAAATAGTGTCTTTTATTTGCAACTTTGTCAAACTTTCTGTAGCTAATTGTTTATGTGTTATGTGTGCTTTCCTAAGAGCTTCCTACTAATTGGAACTGGTGCTAGAGGTATATTGGGTTTATACTAAAACAAAATGCAGACCCCTTATTAGCACTGGAAACCATGTTGTGACCCTTCGGATTGGTGGATTGTGTTTCTTTCAGAACGGCGGTGGGGCGGCTTAAAGTGCAAATAGGTAAAGGGTTCAGTTTGGTGAATTTCAGACTTGGGATGTTGCTAGTGACTTGTAAAAACAGTGAATTATTATAGGCATAGTTACATACAAAACTGGATATCAGGTAGAGAACCCCATAGAACTATTCTAAAGGCCCCCATACACGGGACGATAAAAGCTGCCGACAGATCTCGATCAGGCAGGTTATAAAATCCCGTCGGATCGTGGCTGCATCTGTGCGTCTAAGCGGTCCCGTGGCGACCACCCGTATCAGATCCATCCCTAGGGCCCACGATCGGATCAGCCCGATATTGCCCACTTCAATGTGGTCATATAGGAGAGAGATCCAATTGTTTAGAGGTTTTCGGATTTTTTAGTGCATTGTTCATTTTTCCCCCCCTCGTACTTCTATATTCAAATCTTTTCATAAATGACATAGCATTCTTGGTTTCTAAAACCTCTAAAATGAGAATGTTGATAAATGGAGTTTTGAGTGACTGATTCCCTGAGAGTAGCCACTAGAGGGAGTTCAAACACCAGGAGCTGTAGCCAAACCAATCTCCTATTAATTGTACAAAAAGAGAGTCCACTGTGCCATAAAGCTAGGGCCACAAGGGCCAAAAACGGAAAAAGCTGAAATCTCCTGGCCTATTTGAGCCCTACCACAGGCAGTAGTCTCCTCTCTTTTCCACATTGAATTGGATCGGCTTGAACAGACTTGGCAGGTTTTGGCAAAGAACCAAAGTCTGCATTTTGAGCCGAAATCCACCAAAATTTGTTTGTGCTGAGCTGATTCAATGCAGGAAAGAGAGGAGGCTCCCGCCCACAGTAGGGCTCAAATTAGGCAGCGGATTCCAGCTATTACTCTATGCAAACTCAAGGTTTGCTCAAGAAAATTTAGAGAGAAATACTAGGGAACATGGCAAAATATAAAACACCAACTAATGAAAAGGTCCCTTATAAAAACATTGGCAGTCTCCTAATTTGTAAAAGAATCAAGGATTAGAGGAGAAATCACTGAAAACTCATCATGGATCTTGTATCATTATTTTTTTTTTGTGGTATTCTTATCCTATGGGTCTATCTAGATCCTAAAAAGGGCCGCCAGGAATGATGGAACATTCCAATTCCAAACACTGTTGGTTTCCAATTTCAGAATTCACGGAGGCTTCTTTATCAAAAGTTTAATTATAGGGAGAATTATGGTGATTTTGTTTAAAGTTTAGTAAAAAAAATATAAAACAGTGGAAAAAAAATGGAATGCAGCGAGTTCACATTTTAATTATTTTCATTGGGTCTACAAACTGAAAATAATCATGGAAGGAATTTGTATATTGAGCTCCTGATTGAAGAGGTCTTATCTATGTCTATCTATCTATCATCTGTCTATCATCTACTGTATCTATCTATCTCTCTATCTATATATCTATCTCTCTATCATCTGTCTATCTATCATCTACTGTATCTATCTCTCAATCATCTATCATCTACTGTATCTCTATCTATCTCTCTCTCTCTCATATATCTATCTATTAATCTATCTCTGTCTATGTGTGTCTGTCTAACTAACATCCATCTATGGAAAAAAATGGAATGCAGCGAGTTCACATTTTACTTATTTTCATTGGGTCTACAAACTGAAAAAATCATGGAAGGAAATTGAATATTGAGCTCCTGGTTCGAGAGGTCTTATCTATGTCTATCTATCGATATCGGTCTATCATCCACCTATAGATATCATACCTGCTATAAGCTGGAATCAGTGAGCTGACAGACTACAGCTGGAAGCTAATCGGCTGCTTGTGGCTGTCCAATGCCTTCTATCAACCCTGCCTTGGGTCCTGCAGAAGTGTTGCAGTAGTGTTACACAGATCAGCCTAAATTCTGTGCGTCAGGCCAGCAAAACACCTTTTATCAGACGCAAATAGGACTATCCACCCCAAGTGATATCAGCGGGCCCCAAAAACTTCAGTATTTATTCTCTAACCACCTACCCTAGAGTTCTACAAGGGTCTCATCATGCAGACCATTGCCTGTTCCCATATCCACCACCTAATATGTTACCAAGTCCCACTAACCAGACCACAAAGCGACCCATGAAACCAAAAGTGGCATTATCATCATCATCATGGACCAGAGAACATGGGGAGCATGACAATCATATATCCATGAACACGGGGTGCATCAATTATCCGATAACTGACTGTGTATTTAGTCTACTACAGGCAATAATAAGTTGGACAGCTGACAGCAAACTAAAGACTCCCCTTGTTTTCATGGGTGCAAAGAAAATCACAGAAATATTAAAAGACCAAACATTTTAATTTATTTAGAAAAAACAAAACAGAAGACTGACAAACAAACAAAGAAAAAAGCATCCGGATTTCACAGTTGGTAAAACCAGCCCGCTGCCACCTAGAGGCCAGGACAGGAACGCTTAACAGATCAGAGCAGCATTATACATTTGTATCAAAACTTTACAAAGGGGGGTTAAACGTCCCTGCTCCCCTTCTGTCCTCTAGGGGGGGGCACAGTAATGGTTGGTCACGAGTCCCTTCCGCAAACAGTTGCCTTGTATCCTCTGCCAGTCAATGTGCAGCAGAAGAGGCTGAACTTAGCAGAGAGAGGGATACCATTGGGCACATTATATGGAAACCTTTATAAATGTATGACGCCACTGGATCTCACGTGGCTTAAAAGGGTTGGGGTGGTGTTGGTTGTATGTATCACGATGCTCAGATGTGAGAAAGTTATTAGTGTTTAAAACCAGGAGAAAGCTGTTGGAATAAAACTAGTAGTATACGGAGACAGTATACGGAGAGCAGCAATCCCTCTGCATAATTCAACTAGAATCACAGTTATACAGCCACAGGCCGGACCACTCTAGATCTTAAGCACCTCCCTTAATACCACCTGCAACCTTCCAGCTCATGAGAACAACTCCCAGCATCCTTTAAGCCTATGAATGGTCACAGCTCTGGGAACGGGCTTAGGGGTTCAGCGTGGGTTTGATCTAAGGCTGTATGTTGTCAGCGCCATAAATACATCATAACGGCATATCCAAATATCTAGGGTATGTATAGGAAGATTATACCATTAGGGTAGACATGGGGTGTGTGTTACATTTGTTCTGCAATATTTGTTGTACAGCTGTGCATAAAATAGGAGCTACTATACTGCTTGCGTTCACTGGGGTTCATTTCCATAGACAAATAGCAAGCAGTTTGGCAGGTCCCTGTTTTCATGCAGGGAATGCGCTATACACACAGAATATTAACTACATCTCATTATTATGGGAATGCAATTCTAGACGCTAGGAGGGTTCTGGAGAACTGAATGCAGCCCTCGATGCACAACATCATCATTAGTGAAAACGCGTATCATTTGCTGCTGTGTCCACTTCATTGGACAGTTGGTTCGGCTAACCGTTTAATCATAAGGCTTCCCTGCTTAACTCATCTTTGTGTAGCCAACACCCCAAAGAGCCATACCTAATATACGTGGGATATTGTATAGGGTAGATAAATGCAGGACTAAGGCTCAGCTCCGTGGCAGCTGTATGAGCAGAAGGTGCAGGGTTGGGATACCTGTATATTAATATGACACCCAACAGAATCAGCCATTGGGCTGCTAGGACTCAGTCTAACCTTGAGAGATTGGACATTCTCCATGTAACATATATATAAGGGGTTTGGAGGAAATGAAGGGATCTTCATTGGAGAGAGTGTAAGAATAGTAAATAGAATGTGAAGCTTTGGGTTTCATTCTCCCCCCGCCAGGAAAGCAGGAATTAGTCACTCGTGAATAATAGGAAAATGGACCGGGAAGGAATAGAGAACGCCGCCCGATTTCTCTGCAGTTGCCATGACGTAGTGATGGTCCCCACGGGGAGATATTTGTCAGCAACCAGCGTCACAGACAGGCAAGTTGTTCTCGTTCCCTCACAGCCCCTCTTAATTCAGTCAATGCAACCGGGAGGCAGCGGAACCTCGTTTTAGCCGTACGCATGGAATTTATAGGTCATAAAAAAAAAAAAAAAAGCTAATCTGCCAGTTTTGCAGTGAGGTAGCAAATAAAATGTATAGGTGCTAAAGGCTCTGCAACTTTAACAAACCTGCACAAGCACCCCCATAATGGAGGTTTATAGGAATGGAAAGCAACGTTGGGCTGCATTCAACAGCTTTAAATGGGGCCCAGTTAATAATGATCTAACTGCAGCTGCCCTGGTATGTGATGATTGGATTGGTCTCCTATAAAGCAAAACAGATGCCATCTTGCCCCGCTACACACATTCCCACTACTGCAGCCCCTTATCAGAAAGAAAATGATTTCCAACTGGATGAAAGTCCTGGGCACTCCACTGAAGCGGCACCAGCTTGCACCCCTAAAGATGGCGACACCTGAATCATATCATTACAGCTGCACCTACAGAATGTATAAGAGTAAGTAACAACCTTTGGCACGGCCTATAGTGCAGACTCCCAGAGAAGCTGGTGGGAGTTATAGTTCTGCAACAGCTGCTATAGCCAAAGGTTTCGGAAGAAAGCAGATTCCCCTCCTTGATTGCACTTACAGTGATGGCACACCGCCTTTTCTTGCCCTGCCCTTAAGAACGGGTGCACATGAGATAGGTACAGCATGATACATAAGTATATTGCCAGGCATTAAATATATAAAAAGTGAGGCGTTGGTTATTATATACCAATTTATAAATTAAAAAAAAAAAAAAAGGGAATAAAAGTGAGAAGTTACTGAAGCACGTGCCTCTGTGCAGCATTGGTCAGTTCCTGGGTAAGAAGGTCCATCATGCAAGTGGAGGTGCTTGGAAGCCAATCAGTGAGAAGGAGTGGTGGTGATCCTTAGCTCTTACTCTTGGACTCCTACTCAACAGAGTAAGGATCTACATCCATGCAAGGCTCCATCACTTGGTGGCCACTAAACGGTTGCAGCAGTGGGGTGATCACTAGCAGGAGCCCCACTATCCCAGACTCCCATGCTAAGATATTTTGCAGTTGCTTCTTGTGCAGTTCTGAGGGGGGCTCTGAGGCGGCCGGATGGATTTTGAACGTTTAAGGCTATTGCCCTTGCTTCCTCCTCCGCTTCCCGTGGCTCCTCCGCTGCTGCCAGCCACAGAATAGGACCGTCCGTGCATCATCACGGCATTCATTCCATTGGCCATGGAAAAGGACTTGAGGTGACTCTTGATGGCCACGGGCAAGGGGAGCTTGTCAATGAGGTGCACTGGGGTGCAGGAGACAATGGCACGGCAACACAGGTCCTGCAGGCTGAACACTAATTGAAAAGGGAGAGAGAGAGGCCATCAGAAAATTTTACTTATATTACACCAAGTCATGTGACTTCTTCAGCCCTACTGACGGCCATTAGACCTAGTGCCTAAGGTCATTAACCCAAACAACTAGTTAGCAATATAAAGTCCAGGTTGGATGCCATAGGTCAATTAGTAATGATTCATGACTTTAATGTGGCCCAGTGCAGCTCCCCATATTGGATCTTTGTTTCCTTCTTCTGTCGGGTGTCAGTGACACTGCACATGCTCAGTACATTCTAGAATGCTATGGAAAAGCTTATGATATATATTATGAGTGGGTAAGCCCAGAGCATGTGCTGGGAATCAGCATAAAATGGTGCCTTTGGGATGATACAGAAGCGCTAAGGTGTTGCATTTATAGCCTAATTCTTTGCCGAGGCTTAATTCTCCTTTAGCCAGCAGCCCTCATAGGGGAATATATCAATATGAAAAGATTAGGGAATTATGCTGCCAGGAAAAACGAACAGAAGAAAATTAGTTAGAAATGAATTTCCCGATCATCCCTGGCAGCCGTGGAAACTGCCCGTGTCAGACCTATAAGTAATGGGGTAGAGGCGCAGTAAGTGCTGGAAACATCACATCATTTATTATGTTGGACTATTGCCTGGAATTCTTTCCAACCAAAAGGATACGGAGACCTTGGGGCTGAGAGATAAGAGAATAGGGAACAGTTATTCTTTACTTATCATTTGTGTGAAAGTCCAGACTTGTGTGAGCAAGACATGGAAGAGCCCCTCAAACTGGGAGGCTATTCTGCTTAAAGCGGGGGTTCACCTTCAGGTTAATGGAGAATTTTAGGCAACTTTTCAATTGCTCTGTGGTTCACCTTTAAAGGAGAATTTAACCCTTTAAGAAATAAACCCGTACCTCTCACCCCACTCCCTCCACCACCCAACCCCCCCCCCCCCCGGGGAAATGCCCCATACTTTATACTTACCCCTCGGCACAGTTTCTGGCATCCGAGTTCCACGAAGCCAAATTGCGTCTTTTTCGGCGCTTCAGCAATTTTCCTGAGTTTTGACGCATTCACAGTTGTCGCAAACCAGCAAATTGCTCCAACTGCACATGCACAGACATGCAGATCTCCCACTCAGCTTGCCGAACACCCGGAAGATGGCTGCGTGGAACTCCGATGCCAGAATCTGCGATGAGGGGTAAATACAAAGTATGGGGCATTTCCCCGGGGGGCAGTTAGCCTGGGGGAGGGGGGTCTATGTGGGCTGGGGGGTACGGGTTTATTTCTTTAAGGGTTGAATTCTCCTTTAAGTTAACTTTTAGTATGTTACAGAAAGGCTAATTCTAACCAACTTTTCATTTGGTCTTCATTATTTCTTTTGTATCGTTTTTGAATTGTCTTCTTCTTCTGACTCTTTCCAGGTTTTAAATGGGGATCACTTGACCCCATCTAAACAACAAATGCTCTGTAAGGCTGCAAATGTATTGTTATTGCTACTTTTTATTACTCATCTTTCTATTCAAGCCTCTCCTATTCATATTCCAGTCTTTTATTCAAATCAATGCATGGTTGCTAGGGTAATTCGGACCCCAACAACCAGATGGCTGAAACCGAAAACTGGAGAGCTGCTGAATAAAAAGCTAAATAACTCAAAAATTAGGGATGCACCGAATCCAGGATTTGATTCAGTATTCTGGCGAATCCTTGTGCCTGGCTGAACCGAATCCTTAAAATCGTGACTTTTCGTCACAAAACAAGGAGGTAAAACATTTTTAGCCGAGGCTCTCGTTATCCCTCCCCCTCGCTGATTTGCATATGAAAATTAGGGTTCGGATTCAGTTCAGCCGAATCTTTCACAAAGGATTAGGGGATTTGGCTGAATCAAAAATAGTGGATTCAGTGCATCCCCATCAAAAGTAATAAAAAATGAAAAGCAATTGCAAGAATATCACTTCCTACATTATACTAAAAGGTAATTTAAATATGAACAACCCCTTTAATAGTTGGAAGTATTTGCCTTCTTCTTCTGAATCTTTCCGGCTTTCAATCTAAAAAAACAAATGCTCTGTAAAGCTACACAATTATTTTTATTGCTTCTTTGTATTACTCATCTTTCTATTCAAGCCTCTCCTGTTCATATTCCAGTCTCTTATGCAAATCAGGTTGCTAGGGTAATCTGTACCCTAGCAACCAGGTTGCTAAAGCTGAAAACTGGAGAGCTGCTGAATAAAAAGCTAAATAACTCAAAAACCACAATTAATAAAAAAGGAAAACCAATTGCAATTTGTCTCAGTATAACACTGTCACTCTCTACATCATACTAAAAGTGAACTGAAAAATGAACGAAACCCTTTGAGGCCACGTTGATTAAATTAGAGGCGTTGTATTTTATATGTAAGAAAAAGATTGGCCAAGAAGCAGCCAAATAAAGAAGTAAGATTCCACCAATCCCCAGAGACAGTTTTAAAAGGAAAAAGGAGGTGTGACCTTTATTTATCGAAGGAGAAATCAGGCCAGTTTGTAAGCATAGGGCCCCTGCCCAACATTAGCAGTCAGACTCCCGAGACTGGCCCTGCTCCCACATATATTAATTCCCAATATAGTCTCAAAATTAATGTAAATGAAAAGTGTTCACGAACTGGCTGCAACTTCAAATGAGAAGCCAATGGCTGAGCCCAAGCATAAGTTCTGGACACCCACCTTTGTTTGGTCTCCAGATCTTCTCCATGCCATGCCTCATCAGCACAATGCGGGACAGCTCCGTGAAGGACTCCGTTACGTTAAAGTTGCAGAGGGGACTGACTTCAAAGAAAGTCATGCCGTTCTTCTCGGCGTAGCTACGCGCTTGCTCGGTGGGCACCTGCCTCTTGAACGCCAAGTGGAGTCTGTTTCCGACGAGTATCCGAGGGACCCCCGGTGCGTGCTTGTATCGGAGAAGGAGACGCGGAAGAGAACAGTTAGTCTGACAATAACTAGAGATAAGTAGTTGGGAATTTATGGTTTAAATTAGGGATGCACCGAATTCAGGATTCGGCCTTTTTCAACAGGATTCGGCCAAATCCTTGTGCCTGGCCAAACCGAATTTTAATTTGCATATGTAAATTGGGGTGGGTATACAAACAATGCGACTTTTCATCACAAAAGAATTTTTTCCACTTTTTCCCCCCTTTCCTGACCCTAATTTACATATGCAAATTAGGATTCGGTTCGGTATTCTGCCGAATCTTTCACCAAGGATTCAGGGATTCGGCCGAATCCCAAATAGTGGATTCGGTGCATCACTAGTTTAAATGGATTCTGTATCATAGCCTGCTGAGATATTAGCCACATTAAAGGGATACGGTCATTGGAAAAAAAAAAAATTCAGTTAATAGTGCTGCTCCAGCAGAATTCTGTACTGAAATCCGTTTCTCAAAAGAACAAACAGATTTTTTTTCTATTTAATTTTGAAATCTGACATGGGGCTAGAAATATTGTCAGTTTCACAGCTGTACCAGTCATGTGATTTTTGCTCTGATAAACTTCAATCACTCTTTACTGCAAGCTGGAGTGATATCACCCCCCCCCCAGTAGCCCAACAACAGAACAATGGGAAGGTAACCAGTTAAAGGACCAGTAGCATCAATATTTTTTTAAAATTCGTTTTTTTTAAAAAAAAAACACAAAGACAAATTCAATTTTAAATTGCTAAGTCTTTATTAAGAAATAACTTACCAAAACTCTGCTTGCGCTCCTTTTCAGAAAAGGCGACGATCCATCATGCACCGCTCAATTTCTCCTCCCTGGCTCTACTCCTATAGAGGCAGGGAGGAGAAATCGAGTGCCGCACGATGGATCGCCTTTTCTGAAGAGGAGCGCAAGCGGAGTTTAGGTAAGTTATTTCTTAATAAAAACTTAGCGATTAAAAATTTAATTTGTCTTTGCGTTTTTTTTTCCAATCTACACTAACGAATTTAAAAAAAAAAAAAAAAAAATGATGTTACTAGTCCTTTAACAGCTCCCTGACACAAGATAACAGCTGCCTGGCAGATCTAAGAACAACACTCAATAGTAAAATCCAGGTCCGACTGCGACACATTCAGTTACATTGAGTATTAGAAACAGCCTGCCAGAAAGCCGTTCCATCCTAAAGTGCTGGCTCTTTCTGAAAGCACATGACCAGGCAAAAATGACCAGAAATGGCGACTTCGCACCAATATTACAACTAAAAAAAAAAAAAAATACACTTGCTGGTTCAGAAATGACGTTTTATATTGTAGAGTGAATTATTTGCAGTGTAATTTAGAAATAAAAACGACATGATAACAGAATCCCTTTAAGTGAATTTAGGTGTGACTCTACAGCCAGCCGCTTGCCTTGTGTGCTGACAATCCACGTATTTCATTATACCATTCTGTGCAATGTAGACCATATGCAGTCTCGTAGAATAATCAGATCTAGGTCAGGCTAATCATATAGAACAGCCGCAAGCTGGGGCTCAGGCTTTGAACCCATCTTCTTAGGATTCTTACCTCGTCTATCTCTTTGATCCAGCGATCGATCCCATCGAAGGACCACCGGTTAGTGATGTCATACACCAGGAGAATTCCCTAGAAGACAAGAGAGCAGCTGTACTGGAGTGTGAAGCTGTAATTACTGAGCACACATTACCCCCCTATTGCGCCCCGGGCTCAGGTGCACACAAAAAAAGGAGGCAGAGGAATCGATTGAGACAACATTGTCTTACTTTGTAGCCAGGGCCACTGGGGAATAAGTCGCAGTTATGCACGGATGTCTGGCACGATGCACAGCATTTGATTTTGGTTGGGACACTTGCTACACAGCATACAGACTATTGTCCCATGCCTTTGCTCGGCCATCTGCACTCTCTTAAATGAATGCACCCAGTTTAGACCCAATGAATAATTCATGGCTGGGAGGAGGGGGCAGTAAAATGGTAGAAGCTCAATAACTGCACAATGACAGATTTGCCTGGCTGCACGTATGCTGCAACCCAATAATGTGTTTAGTCTGGGACAATGAGAAAAGTAACATTTATTTAATATACACTATTACAAAACGGCACTAGAGTGTGTAATATAGGCAGTTACACTTGCATGGGGCGTATATACTCCAGTCCAGGCTATTCCTGTCGGGGGGAAAAACTAAACAAAAAACCAAAAGTCCTGCTTTGCTTTTAGGCAGGGAGTCTACACAGTGCCCAACTGTCCCACAAGCTATGAGCAATTAAACTTTAGAATTTTACTTAGGGATGCACCGAATCCAGGATTCAGCCTTTTTCAGCAGGATTTGGATTCGGCCGAACCAAATCCGAATTTGCATATGCAAATTAGGGGCAGGGAGGGAAATTGCGTGACTTTTTGTTACAAAACAAGGAAGTAAAAAATGTTTCCCCTTCCTACCCCTAATTTGCATATGCAAATTAGGGGTCGGATTCGGTTCGGTATTCAGCCAAATCTTTCACAATGGATTCGGGAGTTCGGACGAATCCAAAATAGTGGATTCGGTGCATCCCTAATTTTACTACACTACTGCCTGGAGAGGCTTGTGGCTCATTAGTGATGACGGGGAGAGATAAAATTAGGGATCCACTATTTTGGAACCCACGAATCCTTTGTGAAAAAAATTGGCCGAATACCGAACAGAAACTTAATTTGCATAAGCAAATTAGCAATGGGGAGGGTAAAACATTTTTTACTTCCTTGTTTTGTGATAAAAAGTCACAGGATTTCCCTCCGCTCCGCTAATTTGCATATGCAAATTAGGATTGTGATTCAGTTCTGCCGAATCCTGCTGAAAAAAGCGAATCCTGGATTTGGTGCATCCCTAGATAAAATACATGGAATGTATACACTGACTATTCAATAACAGTAAATAATATATTACTTGTTTAAGGAATTGCTGTTTCTGGTGCCAAAGAAGCAGAGTCATTAATGGGCTCCTCTGATTGTTAGCTCTGCTCCATTCACTCTGCACCCCAGAACTGAGGGTAGGCATCTGGCCCATGCGCTGGCTGAATGAGCACAGTACTCGCTGGTGGTGGGGTGCGCACCTTTAAATTTAACTTTAAGTATGTTATAGAATCTAAGCAACTTTTTAATTGGCCTTTTTTTTTATTAACATTTTTTAAATTATTTGCATTCTTCAGACTCTTTCCACTGACCCCCATCTCAAATGTTCTGTAAGGCTACAAGTTTAGTGCTACTTTTTAGCCTCTGCTATTCATATCCCATTCTCTTATTCAAATCAGTGTATGGTTGCTAGGGTAATTTGGATTCTAGCAACCAGAGAGCTGACATTGCAAACGGGAGAGCTGCTGAATAAAAAGCTAAATAACTCAAAAACCACAAATAATAAAAAATGGAAACCAATTGGAAATGGTCACAGAATATCACGCTCTACATCATAGAAACATTTACTTTAAAGGGGAACAATTGGCAACCTTATTCGCAGAAAGACAAACAACACACAGCCTGGAAAGAGACACGTTGGAGAATCCCCTTGTGACACATACAGGGAATCTTTATATACAGGTATGGGATCCGTTATCCAGAAAGATTCGAATTACGGAAAAGCCGTCTTATATAGACTATTTTATCCAAATTTTAAAAAATGATTTCCTTTTCTTCTGTAATAATAAAACAGTAACTTATACTTGTTCCAAACTAAGATATAATAAATCCTTATTGGTGGCAAAACCAGCCTATTGGGTTTAGTTAATGTTTACATTATTTTCTAGTAGACTTAAGGTAAAAAGATCCAAATTATGGAAAGATGCTTTATCCATTCTGGATAACAGGTCCCATACCTGTATCTTTGGGCTTTATGCACTTTTCTTTCAGTAACAGTTTTCCCATCAGATCTAAGGGGGCATTTGTATTGAACGATAAAAAATCACCCTTTAAAGGAAAACTATATCCCCAAAATGAATACTTAAGCAACGTATAGTTTATATCATATTAAGTGGCATATTTAAAAATCTTACCAAACTGGTATATTTAAGTAACTATTGCCCTTTTACATCTCTTGCCTTGAACCACCATTTTGTGATGGTCTATGTGCTGCCTCAAAGATCACCTGACCAGAGATACTGCAGCTCTAACTGTAACAGGAAGAAGTGTGGAAGCAAAAGACACAACTCTGTCTGTAAATTGGCTCATGTCACCTAACATGTTTGGTTTGTTTGTGTGCACCGTGAATCCTACGATCCCAGGGGGCGGCCCTTATTTTTAAAAATGGCAATTTTCTATTTATGATTATCCAATGGCACATACTACTAGAAATGTGTATTATTATGAAAACGTAGAATTTTATTTACACAAAGCAGGGTTTTACATATGAGCTGTTTTATGCAATATCTTTCTATAGAGCCCTGCATTGTTTGGGGTGTATAGTTTTCCTTTAAATAAATACATGGCCCTTATGTTTTTCTCTTTCCCAAGCATTCAGTGCCTACCCCACAGCAATCACACTGTTGTCCAACAAGCAGAACATGCCTTCAATAACACTACAGAGTCAGTAATGAGAACAAGCCTTCCAGCCTCACCTGGGCCCCTCTGGAATAGGATCGGAAGATGGTGCAAAATCGACCTTGACCCGAGGTGTCCCTGTAGGAGAGAGAAGTGATCAGGTGACCAATGTTACATGGAGCTGGGATGGCTGCATTGCACAGATAAATCCTCATTTGATACATGGCTCATAAGGTTCGCATTGCAAGGGTCAAACCATGCCAAGCAGGAACACCATATAGTGACAGCCCCAAAAAGACGAGTTAAAAAATAATAATAATAATAATTCAGCCTATTCTCTTAAGAAACTGAAAAATAAAATTTCCCATTTTATAGCTATTACTGTATAAACAGTAATGAAAAAATTCAGTTTTTTTTTTTAAATAAACCCACTCCCGCCAATGCCAATTCGTTCAATATGCTCTGTATAAACAAACCCCTCCCTTCCCTAATCTGCAGCCTTTGTATTAAGGAGCAGCTTTTTATACAGAGGGCCTACCTGCAGACCGGTTATTTTATCAGATGCTTTTCGGAAAACTAGGGATGCCCCGAATCCAGGAT
This sequence comes from Xenopus laevis, assembly GCF_017654675.1. Lineage (NCBI taxonomy): Eukaryota > Metazoa > Chordata > Amphibia > Anura > Pipidae > Xenopus > Xenopus laevis. The sequence continues at coordinate 114,387,202 of NC_054387.1, read as the reverse complement.
TCAGTTTGGGATTCTGCCTTTTTCAGCAGGATTTGGCCGAATCCTTCTGTTCAGATGAACCGAATGCATATGCAAATTAGGGACAGGGAGGGAAATAGTGTGACTTTTTGTGACAAAACAAGTTAGTAAAAAATGTTTCCCCCTTCCAACCCCTAATATGCATATGCAATTTATGATTTGGTTCGGTATTCGGCCGAATATTTAGTGAAGGATTCGGCCGAATTCAAAATAGTGGATTCAGTGCATCCCTACTGAAAACAGTGACTTAGCAGAACCAGGAAGCTGGAAAGTGAAACTAGTTTCATTTTCTTGTTTAGTGCAAGAAGCAGCCATAGAAAGGCACAGGGGACATTCATTTGCTCAGATTTTCATAATCAGAATAAAGTTGGAATTCAGGCAAATCTGCTGTGGATTATTTACAATTCAGCTGCACCCAAAAATGGTGGAGTTTTGGGAGTTGCTAGTATTTTATAGCACAGTGGATAGAATATAGGACAGATGATTTATATATGTATAAAAGGGGTATTTCCCAGCTCAGTCATGGGCATGTAGAATACAAAGGGGCAGCAAGCCTTACCATAGCTCCAGTTTGACCCGCCGGCCATCTAGCAGAATGGTAGTCGTTTTGTAGTCAATACCTGGAATGAAAAGGACACACATCCATAAATGAACATGTTAAGAGCAGTAAGCAGAATGGGAGGGGGTTATGATTACGAGAGATTTTTATCAAACATCAAAATTAGCCGGCACTCGCGTTACAATAAAATGGGTGCAGTCATGAAATATAGAATAACAATGTCCGCACTCTCAGGCCTTAAAAAGTGAATAGGTTATTTCTTGAAAAGAACCGACGTTTCGGCTAGCTAGAGTGCTAGCCGTGTTCATACCACCAGTATTGTAGTGCATTGTGGATGTTCTTCAACTGCTGCAAAAGGCACTAGCAATAAGTGGGTCAATATTTTTCATCCTTCAATAACAGACGAATACCCACTGTTTCCAACCTACACCCAACACAACATGAAGTCCTCTTCCGCACAAAGCTCAACTCCCCACTGCTGATGTCGGACATCAATGGACAGAACCAGATACCAGTGGGGGTTGGAGTAAATAGATCGCCAAAGGGAAGAACACCGCTTGAAAAGTGACCCGCAACCAGACTGAACCAATGCTTGGGGCCACCTTCTGCTCTGTCACAATACTGCACAACCACTGATCAGTGACTAGTTGCCATTGCGAGTTCCACTCAGTTCTTTCCTGGTTTCATTTCTGGCATGTTCAATGAAGGGAAAGAGCACACATTGAGAGGTGACAAAAGAAGAAAAAACCCTTGGTATGGGGGCAAAAGACCCCTGATAATTGGCACAAGGACAGATAGGAGAGAGAGGAAGAGGAGCCCATACTTTCAGCTGCTTCACAGTTCCTCTCTATTTGTGTTTGCTGGTGTTCTCCCCACCGGCACGGATCTGTGCTCTGTTTGGCCTTGGGCTTCATGTCATGGGAAATGTGAGCTGGAGAGCCTGGCCTGACTCATGTCCCATGTGGGACTCCATGTGATGGAACAGGGCAGGGCAGGAGCTCCAGTTCTCACGGAAGTATGTGCATTTAGCGCACACAGAATAGAGCCGCTCACTCCACTCGCTGCCCTAAATCATAACGTCCGGCTGCCTCCATAGCAGCGGGACAGAACGGCAATAACTCTTCAGCTGAACCATTCAATTATTCAATGGGCACACGCAGAACATGCATAGAGCAGCATGATAATATATTATTTAGCCTCATTCCATTCCTAAGTCATCTTGACATTTTCACATCACATGCATGCACATATTAAGCAAGCCAGACACTGGTTCATTAGCATGCCCCAACATGGGCACTTGTCCTGATGTAGCGCCTGATGGGCATATTCTACTGAAAAGTCCCCATCTGGAGAACAGGCTCTGTTAGCCCACACCTCTGACAGGGAAAACATTATTTTGGGGACAGATAGCCACAGATGTGCTAAATAGCTCCCCAAGAGGAGGCTTCAGAAGCAATGTGGATACTGAAACAGCAGAAAAACATCCCATACCCAGGGTCGGACTGGGCTGGCAGGACACCGGGAAAAAACCTGATGGGCCCCAGCTCTTGTAGGCCCTGCCGGCCCAGACCCACTCCCTGCAGAAACAATGTTCTGGTCTCCACAAAAACAAGTATGTGCTTGCCCGCATGTGCAATCCCAGCGCTGAGCACTGCAACGCAGGGGGGCGGAGCAATGGGCCGGGAGGGGGGCCCTGAGACAGCAGCCCCAGTGGGCCTCGGGTCCCCCAGTCCGACCCTGCCCATACCTCTATTAACATGAATGCCGTGCCAGACCTTTTCCAGAAGTACTAACTATAGGGCTAGGAGCACATCTTAAAACAACGGCCAATAAACAATATAATGGGGCTCATTTATAAACAATGGGCAAATTTGCACCTGGGCAGTTACCCGTAGCACCCAATCAAAGGTTTGCTTTCATTGCTCAACCTGCAGATGGCTGAAGAAAGCCAGTTACTGATTGGTTGCTATGGGTAACTGCCCATGTGCATATGTGCCCATTGTTTATAAATGAGCCCCAGAGTTTCAAGGGCAAAGTAACCCATACAATGAGAGTTTACCATATAAAAGGCATGGCACCTTACTCCTTTCATTAGATCTGATACAGTTGCTATGTAACATTTTTTCCTGCATTTTAGGGGATTACACTGGAGGCAATTTAATGGCATTTCCTTTTAACTGCTGGAGCAAAACCCTGCCCTAGAATTCTTACCCCTACTAGTTCTTCAAGGTCAGAAAAGAGTAATGGGAGCCAAGAAGAGGCAAGATAGTCAGTCTACTACCCACCACAAGGCAACAGTGTTTGTTTCTAGTTTAGGGCAGAGACACATGGGCAGATTCGGGGAGATTAGTCGCCCCCGGGGACAAATCTCCTCTTCTTCTGGGGGGACTAATCTCCCCTTCCTGCTGACTAGAATGAAAATCGCCGGCGGGATGGCGCTCAGAGTGCTTTGTTTTCCAAAGTCATCCAAGTTTCCCCATATTGCATATATAAAGATGCAAAGATAAACTGTTTAACCAACATGGACTCCAGCACAGCAATTACAAATGCTCATTCAGTGCTTGATGTATAAAGCCACATGGATAACACTACTGAATATCTATACTACTGATCCCCAACCAGTGGCTCAGGAACAACATGTTACTCACTGACCCCTTGGATGTTGCTATTAGTGGACTCAAAGCAGATTCATATTTTTGAATTCCTGACATGGAGGCAAGTTTTAGTTGCATAAAAAAAGGTGTACTGCCAAACATGGTCTCCTCTAGGCTGCCAGTCCACTAAATGCCATGAAACGGCCAATCACAGCCCTTATTTGGCACCCGCTGGAACTATTTTCATGTTCGCGTTGTTCCCCTACTCTTTTTACAAAAAAAAGTTGAGTACCCATGGCCTACACCTTGGAAAAGGCTATTCATACAGGATTACAATTACATTTATAGTAAGGACAGCTCTCTATGACGCCCAAACCAAGAAACACAAATACTTTGTATCTCTTGGAATAGATGTATATGCAATTGCTGCTTAGTGGCTCCATAAGTAGTGAGGTTTTATCTCAGCCAAAATGGCTGCCACCCTCTGGCCCTTCCCTTATGGAGTGCCTTACCCTGGGAACCAAAGTCTTACTTGCAATCAGATACCCCCCCAGGGACAAGCACCAAGTACACTTTCAATAAAGGGCTGCAAGATAGGATGGTGGTCATATGCTCATTGACTATCCTTGTACTTAAGTGATGGCCAAAAATAGTCTCTGTGGGCCTCTGCACATCAGTCCCAGGAGCCCTGTGGCTCAGACCAAAGCAAATTAGCCCCCAAACCTCAAGTTGTTCTCATGACTCCCACCACCCTTTTTAGCACACTCAGATATCCCACACAATGAATTAGATGAAGCACTAATACACTTATGGGAGCCAATGATATAAATTCAAGGTGGGCTGTGCAGTGCCCCCATTACAACCAGATGTGTTACAGCAAATCCTAGGGGCTAGAAGATTATTATTAATAAAACAGATTTATAAAGCACCAGCATATATATACAATAAATGGATGAGTACTTTGAACTCACAGAGCTTGCAATCTATTCAATGCTAAGCAGCAATAACACCTGGTAATACACTAGTGGGCTGGACGACCATACCTCAAGGTCTATCCCAAAAATGCTAAGCACTTCTGCACACACAGCTCTGTACCACAACTCACACTGGTACTCACAAGAATTATATAATGGCACCACAAGACTCCAGGGCATCTCACCATACTGAAGCCGAGGACAATGCTCTCTTACTGATTATTTTCCCTTCAGTTTCACTTGGTACAAAGCAGTTTTATGAGAAATGCTGAAATGAGCACACGCATCTGCCCCCAAATCTGAATATTTTATTTGCATCTACTCTGCAGCTAAAAGCAATTGAGGATCTGTGCGTTTGTGGTTACACTTCAGAAAAGGTTTTGAAGGCCTGAAACATGTCATGTTTGGCAGTCTGCAATAAATGAAAATCACAGCAGTTAATCTGCAGTAGAGTGTTCTCCTATTCTCATCTCAATTCTGCAGCTAAAAGCAATTGGTTCATCCTGCCGATTATTGCGACTTCCTTCCTCTCTCAGTTACTGCTAAACCCTAAGGCATTCAAACCTTTCCCTCCTCTGTGACCTAATGCAACTATTCTAAATGGGAAATCCTGCTTCTAATCTCCCCCAAATAGAAGCTAAAGCCAGCCTCTGCCTTCCTATTAACCAACAGATCCTTCTGTAATTCCAATTTTATGTAGCCATCACAAAACAACTTCTCATAGTCATCCTCCCTGTCCCCATACAACTGCCTACTTTCAGCCCTAAGCCCCCCCATCAACCTCACAGCCAGCCCTAAGGGCACTATCCACTGTGTATCTTTATTACATATATAATACAAATACCCAGTGGTACAAATGACACATTAAGGGCAGGACTTCACGGGCGTTTTCGCAGCGATCCGACGCGCTGCGCACAATTGCAGGCATCACGTCGGATGCGACAGAAACAAGGTAAATAATGGCAGTGTCGGATCGTTTTGCATTGTTGATGCGACGCGACTGTCGGATGCAGACGCAGCGTCTGCATCAGACAGTCGTGTCGCATCAACAATGCAACACAATGCGACAATTGAATTACTTACCTTGTTTCCGTCGCATCCGACGTGACGCCTGCAATTTTGCGCAGCTAGTCAATGACTCCCTTACAAAGCAGAAACTAACTTACATAGCCAAAGGATGTCTCAAGAAGTTTGACACTGTATGGGGCACCTGGGTGACGACCCAGAAAGAGTGGAGTCTATAGATCTGTATGTAATAATGTTCAACCTCTTTGATACTATCCCATCTGGCCCTTCAGACCCTTCCCCTCCTTTCCTACTGCTATGTTTACTATTAAACAAACCTTAAAAATAAAAGCTTTTAAAAAAAAAAAAAAAAAAAAACCAGGACTGAATCCAGGATTCTGCGTCTCCCTAGTTACCTACCCCAAAACTATACACTTGCTTATATAACCAGCTATGGAACACGAGCATCTCCTTCCAAGTATAATGGCTGGTGGCTATTAATTAACCCCTCCCTGGCCAAATGTTATATTTATAGATTTCCAGTTTAATGAGATCACTGAAAGCTGAAATTCAACAAGTTTGTGACCTTAAATACCTGAAACAACTGAGCATGACTGGGTGTTATTATGGTATTATTAAGGATGGCCAGGTTGCCAAATCAGTTCTAGTGCCATTAAGCGTGATCAATTTAATGAAGCCAAAAGCCCTGCCCTGGTTACTTTAATGCACAAGCAGTTGAGGAATATAAGATAGTCCATCACATGTTCATACATGCGCCAACACGGTTATAAGGACTGGGTGTAATGCAATACAACTACGTGCAGAAAAATAATTGTTAAAGCACAGATATCATACAGCACAGATATCATACAGCACAGATATCATACAGCACAGATATCATACAGCACAGAAATCATACAGCACAGAAATCATACAGCACAGAAATCATACAGCACAGAAATCCAGTCTTGAAAAACAAGGTAAATTAAAACAAACGTGAGCCCTTTTTTCTATGAGGAACTGCGTGTAGTTGTAGATTACTTTACTTGATCTTAAAAAAAAATCAATAACCACAACAATAAGAAGTCCTCAGAGCATCAGATGGGGTCCTGGCACAGTCACTGTACTTTGCAGTACAATATATTATATATTTGGCTGCCATACAGTTTTTAACAAGGGTTCATTGCATAATACAGTTGATGAATATTTAACTAATAATAAAAATTTTACACATTTTATAAATATAAAAACAGATAATAGACTACACCATACAGGTAAAGTGAACCTATATAGTTCATTTTGGTGGACAGGTGTGGGAAGTAGAACAAGGCTTTATGTCATGGGTTTTTGGAGCAACAGATAAACGGCTGTCAGGGTGACCATACAGTTTTTACAATGGGTTTATTGGATGTAGGTTTGTCCTTCCGTAATTTAATTATACCATGAGATTGGAACAGAATGCTGTATAAGTGGGTGTAGCGCTTTAATAGGAAGACAGAGTGCCCCTGACTGGTGCCTTTAGCATGGTACAACTCGGGGCAAGCAGTCAGGCACCACTGTGAAGTACAGCACCTCAAGCGGTTAGCAGACAGATTACTGCTCCCCCTGTTTATGTTCAAACCAGGCACCCAGTGGAATGGTCTTTATAAAAGTGCAGAAGTTCCAGCTCTTACCGTTACTATAGGAATAGGGCGACTCAGATGCTCCGTCCTGCAGACTCTCCAAGATTTCTCCCTTGCCTACATCGCTATCTCCCACCAGCAGGAATTTCAGCAGATAGTCGTAGCTCTTCACCGGGCTGCCCTGGGTGCCCATCCTCCCTTCTCAGGAGCCCCAACAGACAACCCACATGTCAAGCTCTCAAAGGCAAACGCAGTGGCGAGCGAGCTTCTGGCGCAGGGAAGTGCCCTGTATCCGTCGGCGGAGAGCGTCCTGAGAGGAGAGATACTGCAGAGTGCTTGCGCTGGGCTCTCAACCTTCTTTCTCTCACCAACTCATCAGCATTTCCCAGTGGGACTGGGTGGGGAGGGAATCCTGTAAGATAAACACATACAAAAAGAATGGAATATTAACATACACTACGGTAATCTATAAAGATAAAATAAACCTGCTATGAAAATCATTGCTGGGTATATCTATATACACAATATATATAGATATATAGATATATAGATATATAGATATATAGATATATAGATATATAGATATATAGATATATAGATATATAGATATATATATAAAAAATTAACCTCTAGCCACCACAATACTAGTTGTAATCAACCTTTTCCCTCCAGCTTTGTTCCTGTATTCTCTCCCTGGCTATAGGGAAGAGCACATAAAAGGCTAATTCTCCCTCCTCCCTTTAGCATAATGTAGGGAGAGAGAAAGCAAGCTTCCTTGGCTCGGCCAATAATGGGCAAAATCGGGGGCAGCCGCCCCATCCAGACACTCCCTTATACAAGAGGGGGTTACAAAACAATTTGCATAATGAGCAAAACACAGGCAGATGGTGGAGGTCGGAAACACACCGCTGGGTCTCCTCGATGGTGGGATTGCGCTGCAATATCCCACAGGATTATGTGGCACGGAAGAGGTTAATCTTTTAATAGTCAGTGGATGGAAGGAGAAAGCTTTATCCATTTCTCTGCATTTTAACCTACTCAATATTTATTCCTCACTGGGGGGGGGGGAGACAAAGACGATCAATGGCAGCTCATTGTGATTCGAGGGTCCCATCCATGCTATGTATGTTTTATAAGTAAGGGAGGGGGGATTCCTTCCAGCTGTGAGGTCTATTCATCTTCCTCAATGCGCTATTGGGGGTCATGGCTAGAAATGCACAAGGAATATGAAAACAATATGATATTTTGCAATATTTACGCCACAGAGGAGCAGTGGGCCAACCCTACGTGACAAGGAAATGATGTGTTAATGTCAGGAATAACCAAAGATGGATTCCTGTTCACAAAGGACAAACAAGGTTTCTTGTTGGCTGAACACAAATATAATTGGTTGATGTTTTACAGTTATATGCCCTTGCATAAATTAGCTGGCCACATGCACAAAGTTATCACACATTTTGGTAAATTTGCCAACATGTGATCAGTACCAAACAATTTACATACAAGGAGGGAGTCTGTATGCCAGTCAGTATCGGACAATGGAGTGCCCCAGTTCCCAAATCCACCCCACGCGTCTCGCACCCGTCGGTACTCACTTATGTGTGTATAACTTTGATATGTTTGTTGAATACATTTGAATTTTGTGGACTTCAAGTTACAGGATATAATTAGCACCAAACAACCAGGATTCTACTTAGCACCCGAATCTGGGCCCCCATCCTCACCAGGATCCCTATAATACAGTGAAACGTAACGACAACTATTTCTAAATCAATTCTGAAGTCCAAAACAGATGCTCAGTATTAATCAGGATACTCTAGGAAACTGAGCACCTACAAAGATCAACCCTGCCAATCAGTTTACAGACAAAATTTACTGCCAACCTTTAACAGAAAGTGGCTTGGACTTTTTTTTTTTTTTTTGAGTTATTTAGCTTTTTATTCGGCAGCTCTGCCGTTTGCAATTTCAGCTATCCGGTTGCTTAGGTCCAAATTGCCCTAGTTACCATGCAGTGGTTTGAATATACTGGAATATGAATAGGAGAGGCCTGAATCGAAAGATGGGTAATAAAAAGTAGCAATAACAAAAAATGTGTAGCCTTACAGAGCATTTGTTTTTTAGATGGGGTCAGTGACCCCCATTTGAAAGCTGGAAAGAGTCAGAAGAAGGCAAATAATTCAAAAAAAGAAGGCCAATTGAAAATCTGCTTAGAACCGGCCATTCTAGGATACACAAAGTTAACTTGAAGGTGAACCACCCCTTGAAATGCACCCTAGTTCAAGTGGCAGGGAACCCAATATAACTTTATTTCATTTGGCACAGCACACAACTAAACTGGTATGAAGGTGGCCCATGGCCGGGTTTAGTGGGCCTTAGAAAGCCCAGTCTGACACTGCCTGTATCAGATACAATAAGTACATGGGTCTATTTTGATTGTAATTACACATCAGTGCAACTGTTTATATGCTCAACAAAAACATTTTCCACAAACACATCCTTACACACCCACATTCTACACACATCACACACAACCAGTCCTACCAGCACCAAGAGAGACAAGTACCTTGTGATCAGCTCAAAGCCTTAGGCCAAGGGCACGCTTGTCATTTTAGGATAGAGACATACTCAGATTCGGGGGGAGATTAGTCGCCTGGTGACAAATAATCTCTTCTTCGGGGCGACCAACCACCCTGAACTGTATCCTGTCTGGCTAGAATGTAAATCGCCGGTGGGATGGTAATTGGGGCACTTTGTTTTCCAAAGTTGCCTCATGAGGAATGAGTGCCATCGGCGATTTCGATTTTAGCCGACGGGAGGCAGTTCGGGGAGGTTAGTCCACCCTGAAGCTGTTGCAGACGGGAGACACGTAGCTGTGATTATCTGCAGGGACTGTAAAGGTGGCCATACACGGGTGTCGGGGCTCCTCAACAGTCGTCCTGATCGGTATCAGGCCAAAAAAAAATTTGGGCAGATATCGATCGGTCAAGTTAAATTTTTTCCTCGAACAAGGACAGCATCGACTAGTTGATGCGGCCCTGCGACCCATCGGCGTTGATTAACAGCATTTTAATCCGAACCCCAGGGCTGAACGACGGGATTCGCCCGATATCATCCAGCCGTTAGTGGGCGTATATAGGGTTAAGATCTGTTCATTTGTCAAGCTCGCCAAACGAACAAATCTAATAGTGTATAGCCTTTAAACTGTCCATACACGGGCTGATAAAAGCTGTTGACAGTTTATTGGCCCAAGTGTGGGGCCCTCCGACTGGCTTCCACGATCGATATCTGGCTGAACGTCAGGCAGCTGTCGATCGGGGAGGGTTAAAAAATGCTGTCGGATCGCAGCCGCATATTAGTTGATGATCCGACCACCAGTATTGGCTGCATTATGATCCAATCATTGGTCCCTAGGGCCCACAATCTGATCAGCCCGATATCGCCCACCTTAATGTGGGCATATCGGGGAAAGATCCGCTCATTTGGCAAAAACGAACCGGCCAAACAAGCCAATCTCTACGTGTATGGGAATGTATAGGCAGCATTTGCCAGTTGTTTGGATGTGCCAGGGTCGGATACAAGCGGCTGTGAGTCAGGGAGTGTGACCTTTGGGATACAAACAGAGCACATACATCGAACTGACAGTTGCGTAGGTCTATTCACATCCTCCAGCTGAAAGTGCTGCACAGTCTGCCACTGTCCCCAGACAAAACTGCCATCTATCCTGCTGGCCTCTCTTATTCTATAGCAATGTCCACTAGTTAATAAAGAAAAAGACAGACATACATTGCTGTGGCTCATTGTCACCTGGAAAGCAAATCCATGCCTTTGGATAATTAACTCAGCAGCTCCACGTGAGGCTGAAATACAATTCCCAGCATCCCCTGCTGAGAAACATCCCTAGTGCCAAAGCCTTGCGCAGTAGGACACAACCCACTCACATGCCACAATCCAACTGAACCGGCAGTGAGACAAAGGCTGGTTCCGGGAAGTGACTGGCTGAGGATGCTGGGAGTTATTGGAATACACAATCCATAGACAGAAGGCCTGCGGTTGTTTCTAAAGTATAACTCGCAGCATTCTGCTGTTTCCCCGGACGCTGGGAGTTGTTCAATGGCTTCTGTGATCAGTGGAACTTACCGCGAAGGCGTCTCGATCATGCAGGCCTTGAATACCGGAAAAAGACCAGGCAAGGCTTCCGTAGCATGCACACACACGTAATATCCTTATCCAGATATGAACGACACACTCTCTACCCACCGCGCCACCAGCTTCTAAAGCCACTATCGCCTCCGCTGCCTCGTCCCAAATCCAAGGCTCTGCACCGGTGCGCATGCTCAGAACAGCAAGGCTGGGTCGCTTTCATGATAACCACGCCCAGTTTCCCACTCACTATCCTATCATGTTCGCCACTACGTATTGCCACGCCCACCTCAGCGACTCAAGTAACCGAGTTCCTTATTCGCGGAGGAGTTGAATAGCACAGCTCCACCCCCTGCCCTTACCAATTTGTTTAAACGAGATGCCACGCCCCCCGACAAGCCCTATAGGGAAGTAGTGTAGCGCCCTGGGAGGAAGTTAAAGGAAGTGGTTCACTTTTAGAGTGTTATATAATGGCCAATTCTAAACAACTTTTCAATTGGTCTTCATTATTTATTTAATAGTTTTTTTTTTATTTCTTTGCCTTTTTCTGTTGACGCTTTCTAGTCTTGAAATGGGGGTCACTGACCCCATCTAAAAAACAAATGCTCTTTAAAAGGGTTGGTTCACCTTTGAGATAACTTTTAGTATGATGTAGAGAGAGATATTCTGAGACAACTGGCAATTGTTTTTCATTTTTTATTATTTGTGTTTTTTCATTTATTTAGCTTTTTACAGCAGCTCTCCAGTTTGCATTTTCAGCAGTCTGGTTGCTAGGGTTACCCTAGCAACCATGCTTAGATTTCAAGAAGAGACTGGAATATGAATAGGAGGGGACCTTCCTAGAAAGATGATAAATAGATATTAGCAATAACAATACATTTGTAGCCTTACAGAGCATTTGTTTCTTAGATGGGGTCAGCGACGACCATTTGAAAGCTGGAAAGAGACAGATGAAAAAAAGACAAATAATAAGAAAACTATAAAAAATAAATAATGAAAACCAATTGAAAAGTTGCTTAGAATTGGCCATTCTATAACATACTAAAAGTTAACTTAAAGGAGAATTCAACCCTAACATAAAAAAAACCCTACACCCCCATATACCCCCCTCCAGCCTAGCTGCTACCCTGGGCAAATGCTCCTAACTCTTTACTTACCCCTCCGTGCAGATTCTGCCCAGCAGCCATCTTCTGGCTCTTCCATAATCTTCGGAATGAGAGCGGTGCTTCAGCAATTTGCGTGACTTTTGGCGCATGCGCAGTTGTCGCAAACAGAAAATTGCTTCAACTCAACATAAATCAATACGGCACTTATTTCCCAAAGAGCCAGAAGATGGCACCCGTGAACTCTGCTGGATAGAACCTGTACAGAGGGATAAGTAAAGAGTTAGGGGCATTCGCCCGGGAACTGAACAGCCACAACAGAAGCTAATATACATTTGTTTCAATTCAAATGTATCTAGATAAGCAAATAGGTAACTGTAACAATATAAGATAACAGGTCCCTTGGGAAAAGTTGGACTCACAGCTTAAAGGGCAATTCACCTTCATTATCAAAACTGTAATAGCTGAGGGGAAAAAAAACACAGAAATATGTTCAAACTTTTATAACCTGCCAAATTTTGTAAAATGAACATGGTAAGTATGGGGTGTGGCCACAAAAATGGGCGTGGTGAAAACATTCTCACCACGCTACGTGCGACAACTATTTTGTCCCTCTTTTTCTTTCCAAAATGTTGGGAGGTGTGTAAATACCGGCCCCGGTAGGTGTTTTATCGGCCCGGTGTCAACCCTAACGACTGGCAGGTATTTTACAGGGCCTGGCAGGTAAAAATGATGGTTGATCCCAATGTTATTAATAGGGAAAAAAAAAAAATATATAGGAAGGCCGGTATTTTTTTTTCCAGAAAAGGGGGCAACCCTAGCTGTGCTCTGGGTCTTTTGAAAAACTACAAATTGTCTGAGACTGAACCTCCTAGGTCCTACCACTATAGAGACTAACATTAAGGGCCCACACAGCCCAATCAGATGGAGAGAGGAGACAGCCCCAAATGTAATAGGTGTCAAAGAGACCTCTAGGAAATAAGGAAGAGATGATGGGAATTGAAATTCTCTGCTAGTAGACCAGTGTGATCCCCAGAAGGCCTAATCTACCATCTCTATACATGTTCTCTAAAACCTGTGCAAAGCCAAAGAAATACACAGTGTACAGCTTCTTGTGATGTCACAGCGTCATATACATTACAGTGAATTCACAGACTGCATAAAATACAGATGTTATCGTAATAGGCATAGAAGCCTGCTGTGATAACGACTGGCACTTCCGGCTGCATTTGACCGCTCCATCCGGACCCCGTCTCTATCGTATTCAGTCCTCCAGCTCTTCCCCCTGCACTCGGCTTTGAACTACGGCTGCCAGCTGGGTCCAAAACGACTTGCTGCGAGATTCCCGGCATCCCCAGCGCTGGAGACTTGTACACAATCATCATGGCGTCCCAGGACGGTGGGTACCGGGTCCCCCCCCCCTTCCCGACCCTCTCTGAGAGTGTGACGGTCAGTCATTCTACTCGTGACCGGGATACAGCTCCACATACACCTTCCACTGCCTTTCATTCCACTCTGCTCACTTCTGTATTGTGCCTCTGTACTGCTCCCGTTAGCTGCCAACTTACAGCTGTGCCCGTGCCCCCCACAGTACATGCCAACATGGCCTCTTATTTATTAGCCGTGTACTGTCCATCCCTGTATCTATCCCACACTCCTCTCTCTGTGCCATGTGTCCCACTCATCAGCCACCATTACCATGTGCCAGGCTACACTTGTAGAACTAACACTCTCACCCCTTTCACCCTCTCTCTATCTCTATCTATACACCACTGTTTACTTTCCCTAACTCTACTGCCTTGTCTGTGTATGTGGCAAATGCATGTTAATCGTAATACCAGTGACGGGCTCTCCCTGTGAAGTTTTATTAGCGTTTATTAAAACCGACCAACCGCACAGAAGCATTTCTATGATACTTAGATCTGAGATCACCCCTGGGCCATTGTTTGCTCTAGATATTGGGAAAGGGGATCTTAAGACAGAGTCTCATTGGGCAGACTCAAAGCCTCAGGTTGGCAAAGTGCAATTTTGAGAGTAAGTTGCCATGTTTTTATACCTACACTGCAGTGTGTCCCCGCACCTTTGGGGGGTGTCAGTAAATTCAGGGTTCCCCTGTGTCTGTAGACCTACAATTCACAAGAGGAGGTGGGATGGAAGTAGCAGTGCCCAAGCACAACTAATGCAGAAGTGGCTTTAGTCCGTCTATTGGCATGCAATAGCCCAATTTATTTTGGTCAATGCAACTGTGGTCTGAGGTTATTAACAAGCCCTTTGGTGTCATTAGAAGAAGCTAGAAGGGAGGTAGAGAAGTTAATTTGAGACAAGAAGAGCAAAATGCCTTACCAAACTCAGTCCTACTAGCACCCACGTTTATCAGCAGTGCCTACAGTATTCTGTGGGTCCCCAACCCATTACAGGACATTATTCTGTGGGTCCCCAACCCATTACAGGACATTATTCTGTGGGTCCCCAACCCATTACAGGACATTATTCCGTGGGTCCCCAACCCATTACAGGACATTATTCCGTGGGTCCCCAACCCATTACAGGACATTATTCCGTGGGTCCCCAACCCATTACAGGACATTATTCCGTGGGTCCCCAACCCATTACAGGACATTATTCCGTGGGTCCCCAACCCATTACAGGACATTATTCCGTGGGTCCCCAACCCATTACAGGACATTATTCCGTGGGTCCCCAACCCATTACAGGACATTATTCCGTGGGTCCCCAACCCATTACAGGACATTATTCCGTGGGTCCCCAACCCATTACAGGACATTATTCCGTGGGTCCCCAACCCATTACAGGACATTATTCCGTGGGTCCCCAACCCATTACAGGACATAATTCCGTGGGTATCCAACCCATAACAGAACTCTGTCTTTTGACTAATGCATTATTTAAGCTATGACAGTTATACGATTATGAACACTTTTTTTCTCCCTTCTATACTAAAATTTTGACATTATAGCCACAAAAACTTTCACAACTGACTAGCCTGACACAATAACCAGAGGATGCTTTGTATTGTTGGGATCTATTATCCAGAATGCTCTGGACCTGGGGTTTCTGTATAAAGTATCTTTCCTTAATTTGGATCTCCATACCTTAGGCTTTTACTAAAAAATAATTTAAAAATTCATTAAACCCAATAGGGTTGTTTTGCTTTCAATAAGGATTAATTATATCTTAGTTTGGATCAATTAGAAGCCACTGTTTTATTACTAGAAGGAAATCATTTTTGGAAATTCGAATTATTTGATTGTAATGGAGTCTATGGGAGACTGCCCTTCCATAACTCGGCACTTTCTGGATAATGGGTTTCCGGATAACGGATCTTATACCTGTATTGATTATTGTTTGTGGCATAGTCGCCTTGACTTCCTGAATTGGTTCACTTTGAAGCCTTTGGATGTCTGGTTCCCATGCGCTTGTTTAGGGGAATTCCAACAGCAGCAACTAGTGACTGTATCAGCAAAAATTTTATAGGGATGACCAGATGTGCCAGAAATAGTAGTAATGCTATGTACTGCACTTCTCATGTAGCACAGCAAGCCATGGACATGTAAATTACTTCAAATAGAATCCAACAATCACAAAAAGTTTTTTTTAATACTAATCCTACATGAGCTGCACAAGTATTTTCTGGTAATATTTGTTCTTAGTTGAGACAAACAAGGGCGAGATGTCAGTCATGACTCCTTGAACTTTTTAAGGGTTCACCTTTAAACACTTTTTTTCAGTTCAGTTGGTTTCAGATAGTTCCCCCTGGAAATAAAGACTTTTTCCAATTATTTGTGACCATTTTTCTATTATTGAAGTGTAAAGTTTCATCTTTCACCTTCTAAAGCAGCTCTGGGAGGGGGGGTCGCCGACTCCTTAACTCAGGGGTGTCCAAAAGGTAGATCGGGATCTACCAGTAGACATTTAGTTCGTGATCAGTAGATCTCAAGACACTTTCAACAAACAGCTTGTCTAAATGACCCTTCTGTTTTATTCGTTTCATTCGATATTTTTTCTGTTAAGGTTACATAAGAAATAGTTGTAAATATAGTAATATAATTTCTCTTATAAATCAATTTAATATTTAAGTAAGAATTTAAGTTTAATTAATATGATATTATGGATTTAGATCATAATAGGAGACCATCACTAAAAGTAGACCCGGCATTAGTATGGGCACTCCTGCTTTAAAGGGGAACTCCAACTTCCAAACCAAAATTTGATAAAGAGGCCCACATAACACAGAATCCCCTAATATACCCATCACAATTACCTGTATGAATAAATGCCATTTTCTATACTGCAATCTAGCTGTTAAACATCTCTTTCTGCATCATTTGAAACTTCTCCACAGCTTACAGACAGCATGCAACTACATAACCCACAATGCATTGCACTATGATGTTCCGTTCTTTATTGAAATCACGTGTGCAGGGAATTGTGGGGTTTGGAGGATGCAGGCAGAGGACAGATGGCAGTTGATACAAAGTAACAGTAGTCAGCCAGCTTAGCAAAGTAGTCAGACAGATCAGCAGGAAAGCAGGGGGCTAGGCTTAGGGAACTGTCAGAATCCATTAAAAATCATGAAAAATTTGCATATTTTTTAATTGATGTATATTTCAAAGTTGCTTGAAATTATGTTTACTTTTCAAAAAGCTTGTTATGTTTTTGTGGAGTTCCCTTTTAACGGTTTAAATTGATCAATTTAGTTGATGCATTTGTTTGTTTTTTTGGCCCAAACTACCTTAGCAACCATGCATTGATTTGAATAAGAGACTGGAATATAAAAAGGAGAGGCCTGAATAGAAAGATGAGTAATATAAAGTAGCAATAACAATACTTTTGTAGCCTTACAGAGCATTTGTTTTTAGATGGGGTCAGTGACCCCCATTTGAAAGCTGAAAAGAGAGGAAGGAGGGTAACAATTAAAAAAACTATAGAAAATAAATAATGTTTATTGTTCATTTTATATCATATTAAAAGTTAACTTAAAGGTGAACTACCTCTTTGGTTGTATTTAGAAAGTTTCTTATTTCAGTATGCTGAAGCTGATATTACATTTTCATTTTCTCGATAGTTCCCCTGTCACACAGTGGGGGGGTCAGGGTTAAACTGTTTAAGGGCTTGCTCGGTGTGAGCCTTATGAGATATTATTTTCAATGTAAGCTAACGTTGGCAGTTCCCCAGTAAGATCATCTCATCTGGCAACGGATATATTACAGCACCTGCCAATTGTACATAAATCACGGAGGGCTTTTCTCTTCTATTCTGTTCACTTATCTCAAAGCCTAATACTATATGCATATAATGAGTGAGAGAATAGTCTGACCAAATTAAGGCAGTGTGGTTTTCAAAATATCTGGTTTAGGGTCCCCCGTTCATAGATTGAGCATGTATTTTATACAATTTACTGCTTGAACCCCTGCTGGGAGATGGAATGACTTACCTAAGGTTACAAATAGTTGATATGGGAAATGAGCCAGGCTTCTCAGGCCAACTTAATCCCTCCCTTAAGAGCATCATGCGATATTTACTGGTGCCTCGCCAAGCCATGACTTTCATTTTTTCCTAATCAGTAAGGTAATTTGCTTTTCTGCCCCAGCTATGGACAGAAACGGCTGATTAAATGTGTATTGTTTGGTCTGTTACAAGTCTACTTCCCCTGCTTATCAGCTCTTAGAGGCACATTTATCAAAGGTCGAATTTCGAATTCATGTGAGTTTTAAAAACTCCCCTAAACTCCCATAAATTCAAAATTCAACCAATTAAAAATTATTTATAAAATGGATTAACTGGAATCGAATTCGATACGATTTTGTTTCTCCAAAATAAAAACCTTGAATGTCAGGAAGGCTGCAAATAGCTCCAAATTGATCCTTGGACCTCTCCCACTGACTTAAAGGAGAATTCAACCTGTAATAAAACAACCCCCTACCCTGGGAAGACCCCCCTCCCCCCCCATGGCAAATGCCCCTAATTTTTTATTCACCCCTCCGTGCAGATTCTGGCCTCGGCGTTCACGGCAGCCATCTTCCTCTGCGGTAATCTTCGTGTCTTGACGACATTTTCAGCACGTGTAGTTGGAGTAAATTTCCGTTCCCGAACAAATGCGCATGCGTCGAAAGTCACAGAAATTTTCGGGACTTTTGGCACATGGGCAGTGGCTCAGAATTGGAACTGTGCATGCACCCTAAACGTCCGGGAAAAAAAAGAAGATGGCTGCCGTGAACTCCAAGCCCAGAATCTGTACGGAGGGGTGAGTAAAAAATTAGGGGCATTTGCACGGGGAGGGGGGGGGGAAGAGGTAGGCTGGGGGGAGGGGGGGGTCTACCCAGGGTAGGGGGAAGGTTTTTTTTTTAACTTTTTTATTACAGGTTGAATTCACCTTTACGTTAACTAGGTTATAGGATGGCCTATTCTAAGTAACTTTTAAATTGGTTTCAATTATTTATTTTTTATCTTTTTTATTTATTTTCCTTTTTCTTCTGACTCTTTCCAGCTTTCAAATGGGGGTCACTGACCCCTTCTGAAAGCAAATGCTCTGTAACACTAAAGTATTTTTTATTGTTATTGCTACTTTTTATTCCACATTTTTCTATTCAGGTCCTCTCCTATTCATATTCCAGTCTTTTGTTCAAATCAGTGCATGGTTGCTAGGGTAACTTGGACCCTAGCAACCAGTTTGCTGAAACTGCAAAAATGGAAAGCTGCTGAATAGGCTTGGGCGAATTTGACCCGTTTCGTTTTGCGAAAAAATTCAAATAAATCAAAATTCGAAAAAACGTGAGGTGTATGCAACAAACAAATTGCACACTACTGATCTATAAAGGAGTTAAAGAGAACCCTGCTCACAAGAGCTTGCAATCTAATTACATTAGCCATCATACAATGTAGAAAAAAAATAAACCATCAACTGGAGGAAAATAAAGACTACTCTATCAGAATTGTAAACTGATTAATCTCTGTGGCCAGATAAGGGCCCTGGTGTATTGTTTCTGCTGATATGTTTTTTCAGTCTTTGTTCAATGATTTGCTTTATGCCTAGCTCACCTAATCTGTCCCTGTGGTTTTTACCCCCAGAAGTGGAAGAGCTGGGCATGGAGGCAGATGGACAGAAATCAGAGCAGAGCAGCGCAGACGGTGGAGAGGGCAGTTGCTCTCAGACAACAGACAGCAGTTTAGTGTCACAGGAGGAAGATGGCTCTGTGAGCAACGGAGGGGACTCTGAGACACCCAAAGAACATGTAGAATTTAAGGTTATATGGAACAAGAATAAATATGATGTTAAGCTCCCACTGGATACCACAGGAGCAAGCCTTAAACAGAAAATTCACACTCTTACAGGTAACTTTTTTTTCTATTTTTTGTTAAATGGATACTGTCATGGAAAAAAAAAAGTTTTTTCAGTTAATAGTGCTGCTCCCGCAGAATTCTGTACTGAAATCCGATTCTCAAAAGAGCAAACAGATTATTTTATATTTAATTTTGAAATTTGACAAGGGGCTAGACATATTGTCAGCTTCCCAGCTGCCCCCAGTCTTGTCACTTGTGCTCTGATAAACTTCAGTCACGCTTTACTGCTGTACAGCAAATTGGAGTGATGTCACCCCCTCCCTTTTTCCTCCAGCAGCCTAACAACAGAACAATGGGAAGGTAACCGGATAGCAGCTCCCTAAAGGTGGCCATAGACGTGCAGAATACGAACGGACGTCCCCATCTCCCGATCTGCACTAACCTTCAGTTTAAATAAAGTAGTAAAAGAACAGATCAGACGATGTTCTGTCCTGACAGCAATCATATTAAAGTTTATGTCCGACAAAAGCTGGTGATCAGCAATACATATTATTTGCAGCCGACAGAAATTTTCTAACCTGTCTGATCTACTAAAAGACCGATCGCCATCTGTACGTCTATGGCCAACTTAACACAAGATAACATCTGCCTTGTAGATCTAAGAACAGCACTCAATAGTAAAATCCAGGTCCCACTGCAACACGTTCAGTTACATCAAGTAGAAGAAACAACAGCCAGCCAGAAAGCCGTTCCATCCTAAAGTGCTGGCTCTTTCTGAAAGCACATGACCAGGCAAAATTACCTAAGATGGTGCCTACACGCTAATATTACAACTAAAAAAAAAATACTTGCTGGTTCAGGAATGAAATTTTATATTGTAGAGTGAATTATTTGCAGTGTAAACAGAGTAATTTAGAAATAAATGACACCATAAAAATCATTACAGAATCCCTTTAATGTAAATAAGAGCGGTTAGAATCTTAATGTATAAAATATCTTCTACTCTCATGGTGAGTTAGGAGACACATGGATGGTACCCCTGCTGGGACAGTAAAAAGAAGTTAGAAACATCTAAATGGAAGGACCTAATATCTGCGAAGACCCCCTTTCTACCCCTTAGTGTCTTACCAGGGCATAGAATGGGCTTTTTCCTTCTTTTCACATTGCTGTACACATGATTATGGAAGCTGCTGTGAAAAGCAAACCCCCTCTAGTTGTTACAAATGCCTGTGACCTAAATGAGAGAGCCACTGCAGACCACCTGAATATCTAGTGCCACCTTTTTCACAATTCCCAATATACAAAATGGGAGGCAGGAGGGGAAATTGAGATTTGTTCCATGTGTTATCCGCTTTTGAAATTCAAAATCGGTAATGTTTTCCTTCGAATCACTTTTTCTTGCTGCACTTGCCCTTGAATACATATACAGGTGGTCATTTTTTTATATAAATATATATCCTATATTTAGAATTGAGTAATAAATTAATTGTTATACTGTTCCTCTAGGTCTTCCACCAGCTATGCAGAAAGTAATGTTTAAGGGGCTTCTTCCTGAGGATAAAACACTACGGGAAATTAAAGTCACAAATGGGGCGAAGGTCATGGTTGTAGGTTCTACGATCAATGACGTGCTGACTGTAACCACCCCAAAAGAGACAATCCAGCAAGAAGTAAAAGAGGAGGAAAACAAGAAAGAGCCACTGTGCAGACAGAAGGTAATTGCCCAGTTCATCTGAAGGGTTTTCAATAGCGTTATAATCCACACTATATATAGTGAATAAAGTACCCCCTATTGTAAACTATAAGGATATAAGTTACTGAGGAGTTCCATGACCATATAAAAGGCCGAGTGATTTTATACAGTTCATGGAACTCCGAAGTGACTTCTAATATCCTCATATTTTGCAGGAGGTACTTTATTTATTATAATACACAAGTTTCAGTGACAGAAATGACTTCATTAAGCTCCGATTATAACTGATGACATCACTAAGCACCGTTTATAAGGATATAATTTTCAGGACATTCATGGGTCTTGTGTATTATAATGATATAGGCAATGTATGTGTATCATATAATTATAAATCCATTATTCACTTTGTATGTGCATTAGATTGTAAACTCTTGCAATCCTGCCTTTAATTACTGGTATGTGTGGTGTATTCCTCCATTTCTGTAGATCCATATGGAATATTCTTTGAATTTTATATATAAAACAATAATAGCCTTAGCAGTGTCTGTTGCACAGAATGTCACATTTTTAAATGTAACATAATAAAGTCTGATCTGCAGTTCCTGTTCCAATTCAATTGTGCATTGCAGTCCGCTAACTGAAACCATGACTAATTGATTGTTGTTCTCTCAATTGTTTCAGCAACACAGAAAAGTACTAGACAAAGGCAAACCAGATGATGTGATGCCGTCGCTGAAAGGAGTGAAGGTATGAGCCAGGGAATTCTTAATAAAGGAAAAGTAAAACCTGTTCCCCTTAAAGTAGAACTAAAGCCTAAATAAAGAAGTAGCTAGAAATGTTGTACATGATGTTTTGTGCTTCTGTACCAGCCCAAGGCAACCACAGTCCTTTAGCAGTAAAGATCTGTGTCTCCAAAGATGCCCCAGTAGCTCCCCATCTTCTTTTCTGCTGATTCACTGCACATGCTCTGTGCTGCTGTCACTTACTGAGCTTAGGGACCCACTCACAATATACAGTACACATAGAATAGAAATGTCACAATATAAGGCTGATTAGTAATTAATACAGATAATTACTACATGGCAGCACAGAAACCAGTGCAATTAGCATCAGAATTTAATAATCAGCCCTGTAGCATCATCTTATATTACAGACCAATCTCAATTTCTGCTGGATAATTAGTGACAACCCCTACACTTAGCTTCTCAACAGCTGCTCAGAGCCCACTGAGCATGTGAGTGTCACCACTTTCCAAGATGGTGACCCCCTGTGACAAGTTTGAAGCCCTGGCTGGTGGAAAAAGTTCAGTATATAAAGCATATCCTTTTTAGCCTCATTCTTTTTTAGGGTTTAGTTCTCCTTTAATCTGTAATCCTCAGCAATGGGACTTTGCCAATCAACATATTATTTATGTATGCACTACTTCCTGTTTGTAATGATTTAATTCCCATTAAAGTGCATGCTGAGATTTCACTTGGTCAAAAGGCAAGGGGGGGTCATTTATCAACACTGGGCAAATTTGCCCATGGGCAGTAACCCATGGTTACCAATCAAATTGCTGCATTCATTGTTCTATTTGGAGCTGGCTTTAAAAAGCTAATCACTGATTGGTTGCTATAGGTAACTGCCCAAGGGCAAATTTGCCCAGTGTTGATAAATGAGCCCCAAGGTGTCCAAATATGCTTAGATTTGATTGCACAAACTGCCCGATTTTCAGCATTTCTACCAGACCAGCTGTGCATGTATGGGCACACTAAAATGTTTTGACTGACCTTCCTGTCTGTCTATCAGGATTAAAGATTATGTTTGCAAGAGTCTTTTCTTGGTATACCAATGGGGCACCAGCTATCCTCTGTCGTCCAGTTCTCATACTTTTAAATCCTTTGGTTTGGTAGGAGACAAACTACAGTTTACATGTGGCCATACAAGGTTAGATTCCAAACCGGACCTTAGGACCAATGACCAGATCATTCATTGGGACCTACGGAGACCCATTGGACAAGGACTGCATCTGTGTGTTGTTGCACTCCTTGTCCGATGGGTTTTTCAAACCTGCCCAATTTGAGACCCAATATGATTAAGGCAGGCACGGTGATGGGCTCCATTGGGGCAGATAAGATAGTAACTTGGTCTGAAGGTGCCACATTGGCATCCCTTAAGTTCTTGCGGAGGGATTTTTCCTGCACTTTCCACCCATTTGCTATAGTTATAGACTGTGGTCTATATCTGAGACATGATGTATTTGGTCTTTTAGTTCTTTTTATTATTTGTGATTTTTTTTTAAATTATTTAGCTTTTTGTTTAGTAGCTCCCCAGTTTGGAATTTCATCAGCTATCTGGTTGCCAGGCAGTGGTTTGAATGAGAGACTGGATGTTGAATAGCTCTCCTATTCAACGTCCAGTCTCAAACCACTGCCTGGGCCTGTATATAAAAATAATTAATAGATTGTAATAATTGCAATAAAATGGTAGCCTTGCAGACCAAGAGCTTTTTGACTGCCTGGGCCAGTGTACTTCCATTTGAAAGTTGGAAAGAGGCAGAAGGGAAAGGCAAATAATTCACAAACTAAAAAAAAAAAAAAAAAACCAAACAAATGAAAAGTTGCTTAGAATGGGTAATTCTATAACATTCTAAAAGTGAATGAACCCTTTATGCATGAAAAAGGTGTCCCCATATCTGTGTCTGCATGACAAAATAATAATAAAAACCCCACATAGTTAATATGGTTGCTGGGGCCATTGATTCTTAATATCGAAAGAGCATTTTATCTTTGTTTGGAAATAGACATGCTAAAAAGGAAATTAAAGGGGTTCACCTTCCAAACATTTTTATGTTCAATTTTGTCCAGATTGTTCCCCAGAATTAAATACTTTTTTTTCAATTGCTTTAAATTTTTAATTTTTTTACTGTTTTTCCAAAATCTAAGTTGAAATTTAAATGCCTCAGGTGTTTGAGTCTGGCAGCTCAGTAATTCAGGTGCAGATTCTAAACTGTTACAATTTTGCAACATTTAGTTGATACATTTCTCAGCAGCATCTCTATAATATTGGCAACTATTGTATCAATTCTAACAACTGCCTTTAGTGCAGAAAAACGCTCGGATTCGGGATTTTGGGGCGACTAATCTCCCAGAACTGCCTCCCAGCAGCTAGAATCTAAATCGCTGCTGGGATGGCAATCTGAGCCAAAGTTGCCCGAAGTTTCCCTGTGAGGCAATTTCGGGGGACTTCGGAAAATGAAGTGCACCGATTGCCATCCCGCCCGCAATTTACATTCTAGCTGGCGGGAGGCAGTTCAGGGAGATTAGTCGCCCCAAAGAAGAGGAGATTTGTCGCTGGTTGATTTATCTCCCCGAATCTGAGCGTATGTCTCTGCCCTTAATGAAACCCAGGGATTCTGCTCAGCGGGGACAAAGATAAGCGATATATCAACTAAATGTATACATTTAGAATAGTTTACAGAGTCGGAGACCCACCCTCCCAGAGCAGCTTTAGAACGGTAAAAAATTAAACTTTACACTTCAATATCACAGAAACAGTCACACATAAAGATAGAAAATACAGTGGTGTGAAAAACTATTTGCCCCCTTCCTGATTTCTTATTCTTTTGCATGTTTGTCACACTTAAATGTTTATGCTCATCAAAAACCGTTAACTATTAGTCAAAGATAACATAATTGAACACAAAATGCAGTTTTTAAATGAAGGTTTACGTTATTAAGGGAGAAAAAAAACTCCAAATCTACATGGGCCTGTGTGAAAAAGTGATTGCCCCCCTTGTTAAAAAATAACTTAACTGTGGTTTATCACACCTGAGTTCAATTTCAAAGGTTATAAAACCATTTCTAAAGCTTTGGGACTCCAGCGAACCACAGTGAGAGCCATTATCCACAAATGGCAAAAACATGGAAAAGTGGTGAACCTTCCCAGGAGTGGCCGGCCGACCAAAATTACCCCAAGAGCGCAGAGAAAACTCATCCGAGAGGCCACAAAAGACCCCGGGACAACATCTAAAGAACTGCAGGCCTCACTTGCCTCAATTAAGGTCAGTGTTCACGACTCCACCATAAGAAAGAGACTGGGCAAAAACGGCCTGCATGGCAGATTTCCAAGGCGCAAACCACTTTTAAGCAAAAAGAACATTAAGGCTCGTCTCAATTTTGCTAAAAAACATCTCAATGATTGCCAAGACTTTTGGGAAAATACCTTGGACCGACGAGACAAAAGTTGAACTTTTTGGAAGGTGCGCGTCCCGTTACATCTGGCGTAAAAGTAACACAGCATTTCAGAAAAAGAACATCATACCAACAGTAAAATATGGTGGTGGTAGTGTGATGGTCTGGGGTTGTTTTGCTGCTTCAGGACCTGGAAGACTTGCTGTGATAGATGGAACCATGAATTCTACTGTCTACCAAAAAATCCTGAAGGAGAATGTCCGGCCATCTGTTCGTCAACTCAAGCTGAAGCGATCTTGGGTGCTGCAGCAGGACAATGACCCAAAACACACCAGCAAATCCACCTCTGAATGGCTGAAGAAAAACAAAATGAAGACTTTGGAGTGGCCTAGTCAAAGTCCTGATCTGAATCCTATTGAGATGTTGTGGCATGACCTTAAAAAGGCGGTTCATGCTAGAAAACCCTCAAATAAAGCTGAATTACAACAATTCTGCAAAGATGAGTGGGCCAAAATTCAGTTATTGCTGCTAAGGGTGGCCCAACCAGTTATTAGGTTCAGGGGGCAATTACTTTTTCACACAGGTTTGGATTTCTTTTCTCCCTAAATAATAAAAACCCTCATTTAAAAACTGCATTTTGTGTTTACTTGTGTTATCTTTGACTAATAGTTAAATGTGTTTGATGATCAGAAACATTTTGTGTGACAAACATGCAAAAGAATAAGAAATCAGGAAGGGGGCAAATAGTTTTTCACACCACTGTAATTGGAAAAGGTCTTTATTTCTGAAAAAAAGTTATGGAAGGTGAACAACTCCTTTTAGTCCAAAATCACTAAAAATAAATCAAGACACGTACAAAGTGACTTTGATTTATTCGATAGACAACATAATAGAAGCTAATTTATATGTACAATTCCAGTTTAATGAAACCAGGGCACTATCCTTGCTGAGATGTGATGACAAGCAAACGTTTTATAATACTGCATGCACATAATGGATCTTTACCTGAAGGACCAATATACAGTATATTTATTTAGATATGTATATACCTGCTACACCTCTACCCTGTTATTAGACATCTCTGCCTTATGGTTACGAATATACTGTATAGTAACAAAGGAATAACTTATTTATTGCAGGAGAGGCTCCCAACAACACCTATATCTGGTATGTACAACAAGTCGGGAGGGAAGGTTAGACTGACATTCAAACTGGAGCAGGATCAGCTGTGGATTGGTACAAAGGGTAAGTGTTTTATGTAGTTATGTACCGGATGCCTGTACATCAGAAGGTTTCTATTGCAGATGGATGGTACTGTAGCATGTTGCTAGGAAGCTTAGCCATTATTGTGGTGGTCACTGAACTACTTAAGTCTGAATGTTTTTGTTTTTCTTTCACATCAGAGAGGACAGAGAAAATACCCATGGCTTCCATTAAAAACGTGGTCTCAGAAACAATTGATGAACAGGAAGACTATCATATGATGGTAAGAGGGCTAACATTTCTTTGTGCAGCGCAGGCCAGTCTTGTAGGTGGAGAGTTAAAATAAATATAAGATATACCTAAGCTGGCCATATACCATAAGAGACAACTATATGGTTACGTGGCGAGGCCACAGATTGGATAACTTGACGGGGTGGCATGCATTCCTGGTAGGAGGACAGGATGGGATTTTCCAGCCCTGCTAGATGATATATGGAAGAGCAGCAATCAGGTATCATCTTGAAGGCTGTCATTTTAGCCTCATGCCAGCAAGGTCAGGAGTGACCAGTTTTCAAGGCTCCCTCCAAGGCAGAGTCCCTGCCCAATAAATTTTAAAATCAAAGTAGTGCCTAGGGAAGATTACATTGTATGACTAATGCTCAAGGAATGGAGACTGTCAGGCTTTACTAAATGGTAAGTTGCACCAGTTCATGAACTCATAGCAACCAATCACACAATCGCTTCATAATCTTAAGGTGGCCATAGACTCAAAGATCCGCTCGTTTGGCGACATCGTCAAACGAGTGGATCTTTCCCCGATATGCCACTAACGGCATGGCTATATCGGGGGTAATTCGAACTACGATGCGCCAAGGGGCTCCGACGGGTCGGTCGGTTAAAAATCAAACCTTCCCGATCTATATCGTGGCCAGTTATCGATCGGGAAGACCTGTCGAAAGCCTCCATACACAGGCAGATAAGCTGTCAAATCGGTCCAAACGACCAATATCGGCAGCTTTATCTGCCCGTGTATGGCCACCTTTATGTGGTAGACAGGTTAAAAAGCAATCTGCTGACTGATTGTTTGGGTCACAGCCCTGGCACAATTTGGGGTTAATTTATGAATCCTTCATCAGGCAAACAGGCATTTTGGAAGCATTGTGTTCCTCATATGACCTATTATATGCAAATGCCTTCTGGGATGTAGAGGATTGGAAAATAAGTTATATTTTGTTATGCTTCTTCATTCAGATTTACTGTATTTTAAAGGATTGAATTCTGTCAAATATTCTGTTAACAAGCCAATAAGTTTCCCATGAGATAGGGTATGAGTAGTAAAATGGCTTTTCACAGAAAGACAAGTAAGGACTGAAACTGGAGGTGAAGAGAGACAAACGCAACAGTGTCCCTTAGGAAGTGTAGATCATCTTCTGTTGCCTTGCATTCCGGCTGAGGGGAGAACACTGGTTTCCCAGTGTTACTAACAAGTTCAAAAAGAATATAACCGCTCAGACTCACCGCGATTCTGTAATCTAAAGCCGGCAGCAATCCGCATGTGTTTGGGTGCTGGAAATTCTCAGCGTGCCGTACAGATTAGTAAAGGAGAAGGAAGGATGAAACTCCGCACACCGGATAGTAGGGTAAAAGCCAACAATCTTTATTAATCCATTTTAAAAGAACGCTGCATGGTAGCTTGACGCGTTTCGGGCACAGCTGCCCTTAATCATAAGCACATAGGTAGCAGTAAAAAAAACAATTTAAATAGTCTAAGCCCACAGTGACCTCCAATGGCAGGTTTTGGTATTAAATAACTACAAAGGTGTTCCATATTAAATGTACCAATCATCTGCTAGGAGGAAATACAATTATATTCATTTACACATAAATGGATACAGTATCGGTATTA
Organism: Xenopus laevis; assembly: GCF_017654675.1. Classification (NCBI taxonomy): domain Eukaryota; kingdom Metazoa; phylum Chordata; class Amphibia; order Anura; family Pipidae; genus Xenopus; species Xenopus laevis. The sequence continues at coordinate 114,358,908 of NC_054387.1, read as the reverse complement.
ACTCATACTGACAATAAAAACGTGGGACATATAAATGACAGATCATTAAAATTTCTCAAAATTGAGATAGAAAAAAAATAATTCATATGAAATGTGAAATATCAAACCTGGTGTTTAAACCATGCAGATTGCGTGTATGCAAGGTCAAAATCCAGAATGCCTCACGGATATTCAGAAGGCGTAGTGGGTCCCCTCCCCTTAAAGGAATATGTACTTGTTCAATTATTTTAACCCCTAAATCTAGGGGGCCTCGATTACCACAGGTGAAGTGTTTACCAATCCGAGATTTTTCATCACTTTTGTCAATGGCATTTATATGCTCCCGTATCCTATCTTTTAAAGGAAGGGTTGTACGCCCAACATATTGTTTTCACCAAAATCTGCATTCAAGTAAGTATATAACCCGATTGGTGCAACAGTTATCATACATACGGTTCTTAAACACTTTGCCAGTAACATTGGACTTAAATTCGGAACTTATAGAAATAACCTTGCATGTTTTGCAAGGGTGTTTACCACATTTGTAAGTGCCCTTCGTAGATAACCAGACAGCAGGGGATGGAATGTGACTGGAGACCATACTAGGTGATAATTTATTACCCAGCGTTGGAGACTTTCTAGAGACCAATTTTAGTTGGCTCTAAGTCAGTATATCCTTTAAAATAGGTGCATTGTATAGTACAGGAAGGTGTTTATGAATAATTTTACAAATTTCATTAAATTCTAAACTATATGCTGTACTGAAATAGATTGGAGTTTTAGTAATATTCTCAGTATTCCGTATTCATTATTTCTGTTCTTAGTATTATTCTTAGATTTAGTTCCTGAAAGTAAACTATTTCTGTCACATATACGTGCTTTTAGGTATGCAGATTCCACAATATCTACAGAGTATCCTCTGTTTATCAGCTTCTGCTTAAGAATAATCGATTGCTCATCGAAAGATTCCAATGGAGAGCAATTGCGTCTATACCGTAGAAACTGACCAAAAGGGATACTGGTCTTTTGTGTGACGGGGATGACCGCTATCTGCCCTCAAGATAATATTGCCAGCTGAGGATTTAGAGTAAATATTAGTCTCTATTTTGCCCATATGTGGAATGCCTATGAGCATGGCATCCAAAAATTCAATACAGTCAAAATTATAGTTAACGGTAAAGGTTAAATTGAAGGAATTGGCATTGATGTTTTGCAAAAACATATCTAAACTGGCTAGTGACCCACGTCAAATAAAGATTAGATCATCAATGTAGCGACTGTACCAAACGATACAGTCGCTACAGCGGTTACTATCTCCAAAAACGTGAATCCGTTCTCACCAACCCATATAGAGGTTGGCGTAGGAAGGTGAAAAGGCAGCACCCATTGCTGCTCCACTTCTCTGGAGATGAAAATAATTGTGGATCAAAAGAAATTCCAAGGCCAACATCATAAAAAGTATACAGTCCTGAGAATAAATGACCGAGCCCATTAACATATGTTCTATTGCCTCCAAACCCTTGGTATGAGGAATACAAAGATTGTACATCCATCGTTACCCATATAAAGTCACTGGACCATGGAATATCCCTTAGGGTTGATAACAAGTGGCCCATGTTTTTTTTATAAGATTTTACATTTTTCACTATTGGTTGAAAACACTGGTCCATCCAGACCGAGAGTCCCTCATTGATAGAACCAATGCTGGACACAATTGCTCTGCCCTGAGGATGTGTGGAGGATTTATAAATTTTTGGCAAATAATGAAATTTTTTTGGCAAATAATGAAAAATGGGGATAATTGGGTATTCTCGAATTAAAAAGGCTTCATCCTTAACTGCAATAACCCCTAGAGATATGCCAAATTTAATCAGACCTGCAAGTTCAGATTGAAAACCTTCAGTTGGATTTTTAACCAATTTAGAATGTGTTATCGTCCGACAATTGGCGAATAGCCTCTGAAATATAGTCGGATGTATTAAGAACTACCACCAATCCACCTTTATCGGCGTGAAGTATAGTAATGTTAGGATTTTCATGAAGTTGTGTGCCAACTTGTCAGATTGACAAAAATTGGAAGACAGAGAAATATTCGTAGTTTTATGTTTTGATAAATTCCATAAATCAATTTCAATTAGGGCTTGGAAAATGTCCATGGATGGACTGCGGGAATTAATGGGATAAAAGTTACTTTTTTATTTTTAACCCCAAAAAAACTTGTGTTGTATTGATCGTATTTTGGGTATTGCCTTCCAAAAATAGGTCTTCCAAATTTTGTAAACCCTCCAAATCAGAAAAGTCAAATGCATTGTTACTACACTGATCAAAAACCGTATCTCCAGTTTCCCTCCCCATATGGTCAAGGCCTAAATCATCAAAAACTTCGACATCCGTTTCCAAAATTCACTTTAAAAAATGCCTGCGTAATGTTAGTTTTCTTACCAGTCTATTCACATCCAAGAGAGTGTGAAATACATTGAAATGGCAGTCTGAATCAAAGGACAAGCCCTTGCTGAGAACCCTCTGTTGAAGTGCTGAAAGAGGATAAGTTTATTACATTCAATATCTCCTCCTCCCTGGGCGTGCATACTATAGTTGGTATCTCGTTTCTACAGTGTTTCTTGCCCCCTCTTCTTGTCTTTCTGGGTCGTAGTCCCCCCTCTTCCATTTGGGTGTTTTCTTTCCTTGTTTCCCAGTGTTACTGCTGAAAAAATAGATCTCAAGCACACTGGTGATTTAGTTATGATTTCCACTGGCCAATCCCATGTGAGTTGGAAGCAGCTGCTACACGGATCTCCTTCAAGATGGTTTAGGTCCAATTTTACACTGCTCATCCTTTCCCCAAGTCATGAATGAATTGTGGGAAATTCATACAAAGCCTGTGATGTGGATTGACAGCGGCAGGTCCTGTTTTGAACCCCAGTTCAGGCCTGATCCTAAAACAGAACTATGTAAACATGTCAGGAGAAGAGGGCATTAGTGAGCCAATGCATTCCTTGCCAAATGGGATAACTAACATGGCCTATAGATATTATTTGGGCAGACTGTCATGACGCCCCCCTTCACAGGCCAATCAGAAGGGCTTCTTTTAAAGAGAAAGGAAAGCCTTAATAGCGTAAGGGTCTATATGATAAGATTCTTCAGAACCTTGGCAGTTCCATAGTTCGTACCGTGCTATTCAGTCCCGACATTCTCAAACCATTTTTTTCTAGCTCATGGATGACGCCAGTTTCCTATCACACATACAAAGTAGAAGAATACACGTAACAATGAATACATTAGCAGTAATGTTGGGGTACTATTAACTTTTTACACACCATGAGCTTTATAGTTTGATGGATTGGCTTTATTTTTCTTTTTGTGCTGCTGCTGTTTGTTGATAGAAATATGCAACATAACACTGACCCTTTTTTTTTTTTCCCCTCAATTTTTGACAGGCTTTCCAGTTGGGTCCTACTGAAGCATCTTACTATTGGGTTTACTGGGTCCCTGCGCAATATGTGGATGCCATCAAGGACACGGTGCTGGGGAAATGGCAGTATTTTTGAAGTTACGTTCACCTCTGGCCCAGGACACGAAATGCTGGGAGTAACCACACACACAGTCACCAACTCTCCCCATCCCACACCCGGACACCCTTTCCCACCCGCCATGATAACCCACTGTCCCTTGATCCACAGAAACTCCCAAACCTGGAACTTAACCCATTCAAAGTACCCTGTGGGTCAGGAAAGGCCATCTTGTTGAAGCCAGAGGTGAACACTCACTGCTAGTTTACATTTTTAACTCTTACAAGTTGCAGGCACACCGCTGCAGCTGATTCAGCCATATATCCGAGTGAAGAAAGCAAAAATCCTCTTTTTATTACCCTTTAGCTGCCAGAGACACCAACATAACTCACGCCCTCTCTATCCATCCCTCACGGTGGCAGCAGAAGGTTTTACTCTTCCTGACGCTTCCAGACGGAATCACAGGATTAATTCAATAAATGCTCTAAGCAAACAGGCCACATTTCCAGCTCCTGCTGATAAAGCCCCTCTTCTTGCCACTTACTTATTATTAGTTGTTTGTTTTTTGTTTTAATTATTTTAACTTAAACAAAGCAAGTTCTTTATTGATTTATCTTGATACCAATGATGTCCAATCCCTGGAGGGAAGATAACCCCTGCATTTTTTTCAGTTGATAGTAGGATTTTTTTTTTCAGTTGAATATTAAACTGGTGCAAAGAGTGCCACAACATATATATGCATGTTATTCCTCGCTAGGGTGTGATGGTTTGGATGTGAAAATATTGTAAGTATATGGACACCCCATTCTAATTGTTACGATTTCGGCAGCTGAGCAATGACCTACTTTATATGTATACCCTCAGTTTTAAAAAGAGATGTTGGACAGGTAGACGTCCATATAATCTTGGCCATGAAGTGTATCTGAAGGTTGGACACCCATTGCTAGGATGTTCCCTGTTAATAAGTAGGACTGTTGCCTATTTAATAAGAGGGTATGGCTGACTAACAAGCCAAGCTGTTTCTTCATGTGACTTGCCTGATTGAAAAGGTCTCTTTATATAATAACAGAACAGCACGGCTCATGATCAGAATTAGAGAATGTACTGGTTTTTTAAGAAACAATATTGTCTTGTTAAACGGGTGGTTCGCCTTTCTATTAATGTTTTAGTATGTTATAGAATTGCCTATTCTGAGCAACTTTTCAATTTGTCTTATTTATTCTAGTTTTTGAACTCTTCTTCTGACTCTTTCCAGCTTTCAAACGGGGGTAATCAGTACCCTAGCAACCAGATTGCTGAAACTGTAAACTGGAGAGCTAAAAAAGAAAAACGAAATTACTCCAAAAACCAATGAAAACCAATTGCAAATTGTCTCAGAATATCACTCTCTACATCTTACTAAGAGTTAATGTAAAGGTGAGCAATGAATTATGACAGTATGCTTGGGTTTGTGTGAAGACTAAAACTGCCATAACACAGGAATGCCAAAGCTGTTCCTGTTATTTGGCCAATCGTAGGGCAACTGTCAAGCAGTAGTTTGTTTTCATTGCTTTACCTGGCACTATACCTAGAGATTATTCGTCTACAGGGGAAAACCTATGTCATCTTAGATTCATGGTATCTCTCTGAATAGCCCCTGATATGGCGAGCACCATTTATGTGTCTAGCCACATTCATAGAGGTAACAAAAAATGAAGGCACAGTGGCCCCTAACTTAAATTGAATAAGAGCATCACAATCAGACCAGACCAGCTTTTTCTCAACCATGTGAATGAGGTCATTATTTATTAACGAACATAGGAGTAAAATGGATATAGTCACGATATAGCTTTAATCGATTGAGTTCAAGAGTGAAATTAATTGTTAGGGGTGAACTGCCCGAGGTAAGTTTATTATATGTATCTACAGGTATGGGATCCGTTATCTGGTAAGCCATTATCCAGAAAATCTTCATAGTCCTATTATCCAGAAAGCTCCGAATTACAGAAAGGCCGTCTCCTGTAGACTCCATTAAATTTAAATAATCCACATTTTTTAAACTATTTCCTTTTGCTCTGTAATAATAAAACAGTAGCTTGTACTTAAAGGAAAACTATACCCCCAAAATGAATACTTAAGCAACAGAAAGTTTGTATCAAATTGAATGACATATTAAAGAATCTTACCAAACTGGAATATATATTTACATAAATATTGCCCTTTTACATCTCTTGCCTTGAACCACCATTTCGTGACTCTATCTGTGCTGCCTCAGAGATCACCTGACCAGAAATACTACAACACTAACTGTAACAGGAAGAAGTGAGGAAGCAAAAGGCTGAACTCTGTCTGTTAATTGGCTCATGTGACCTTACATGTGGTTTGTATGTGTACACAGTAACATAGTAACATAGTAACATAGTAACATAGTAAGTAAGGTTGAAAAAAGACACATGTCCATCGAGTTCAACCTTTTTTTTTTTTTTTTTTGTTTATTAACTACCTATCTGCCAGTTGATCCAGAGGAAGGCAAAAAACCCATCTGAAGCCTCTCCAATTTGCCTTAGAGGGGGAAAAATTCCTTCCTGACTCCAAAATGGCAATCGGATTAGTCCCTGGATCAACTTGGACTATGTGCTATTTCCCATAACCCTGTATTCCCTTACTTGCTAAAAAGCCATCCAGCCCCTTCTTAAAGCTATCTAATGTATCAGCCTGTACAACTGATTCAGGGAGAGAATTCCACATCTTCACAGCTCTCACTGTAAAAAACCCCTTCCGAATATTTAGGCGGAACCTCTTTTCTTCTAATCGGAATGGGTGACCTCGTGTCAGCTGGAAAGACCTACTGGTAAATAAAGCATTAGAGAGATTGTTATATGATCCCTTTATATATTTATACATAGTCATCATATCACCCCTTAAGCGCCTCTTCTCCAGCGTGAACATCCCCAATTTGGCCAGTCTTTCCTCATAGCTAAGATTTTCAATACCTTTTACCAGCTTAGTTGCTCTTCTCTGTACCCTCTCTAATACAATAATGTCCTGTTTGAGTGATGGAGACCAAAACTGTACAGCATATTCTAGATGGGGCCTTACAAGCGCTCTATACAGTGGAAGAATGACCCCCTCCTCCCGTGACTCTATGCCCCTTTTAATACAGCTCAAGACCTTATTTGCCCTTGATGCTGCTGACTGGCATTGCTTGCTACAGCCAAGTTTATCATCTACAAGGACTCCAAGGTCCTTTTCCATAATGGATTTGCCTAGTGCAGTCCCATTTAGGGTATAAGTGGCTTGGATATTCTTACATCCCAGGTGCATGACTTTACATTTATCAACATTGAATCTCATTTGCCACTTAGCTGCCCAGATTGCCAGTTTGTCAAGATCCTGTTGCAAGGATGCCACATCCTGGATGGAATTAATTGGGCTGGATAATTTTGTGTCATCTGCAAACACTGATACATTACTTACAACACCCTCCCCTAAGTCATTAATGAACAAGTTAAATAAAAGTGGACCCAATACTGAGCCCTGGGGGACCCCACTAAGAACCTTACTCCAAGTAGAGAATGTCCCATTAACAACCACCCTCTGTACCCGATCCTGTAGCCAGTTTCCTATCCATGTGCAAACGACTTCATTAAGCCCAACAGACCTTAGTTTAGAAAGCAGTCGTTTGTGGGGCACAGTATCAAACGCTTTGGCAAAATCCAAATAGATCACATCTACTGCCCCCCCACTATCCAGAATCTTACTTACCACATCATAAAATGCAATCAAATTCGTCTGACATGACCTATCCTTCATAAAGCCATGCTGATTGTTGCTCATAATGCCATTCATTAGGACAAAATTTTGTATGTGATCCCTTAACAAGCCTTCAAATAATTTGCCCACCACAGATGTCAAGCTTACTGGCCTATAATTGCCAGGCTGAGATCGTAATCCCTTTTTAAATATTGGTATAACATCAGCTTTTCTCCAATCCATAGGCACCATACCAGATGACAGTGAATCTGAGAAAATCAGAAATAAGGGCTGGTCTAAAACTGAACTAAGCTCTCTTAGAACCCGGGGGTGTATGCCATCAGGCCCTGGAGCCTTGTTTACATTAATTTGTATTAAAGCTTTTTGAATCATATCCTGAGTCAGCCACTGACTAGATTGAGCTGAACCATTCGTGCAGTTATTAAGTGAGCCTGTGAACCCAGACTCCTCTATTGTATACACTGAAGAAAAGAACTGATTTAACACATTTGCCTTATCTGTATCTGTTACAACCATACTGATACCATTATTTAATGGAGCAACACTCTCAACCTGCATCTTTTTACTATTAATATATTTAAAAAACTTTTTAGGGTTAGTTTTCACCTCCACCGCAATTAACTCTTCATTTCTTTTCTTAGCCTTCCGGATTGCTGATTTACAACATTTATTACAGTGTTTATATTCATTAAATGCAGCTTCTGTCCCTACAGATTTGTAGTTTTTAAATGCCTTTCTCTTCTTTCCCATTAACATCTTTACCTCTGTATTAAGCCACACAGGATGATTCTTAGAGCTTCTACGTTTAGTCCTTAAGGGAATAAATTGAGAACAGTAATGATTTAATATCATTTTAAAGGACAACCATTTCTGTTCTGTGTTTTTAGCTGAAAACCTAATGCCCCAATCAATGCTCTGTAGGGCAGCCCTCAAGGCACTAAAATTAGCTTTGGCAAAATTCATGGTTTTTGTTGCCCCAGTATATTTTTGTTTTTTGCACCAGACATTAAAAGATATAACATTATGGTCACTATTACCCAGGGGTTCAATGACTTGCACATTTGCTATAAGTTCTGGGTCATTTGAGATCACTAAATCAAGAATAGCATTTTTTCTGGTAGGCTCCTCAACAACCTGTGCTAAAAAATTGTCGTGCAATAAGTTTATAAACTTGCTCCCATTAACTGATCTAGCAGTACCGTTGCTCCAGTCAATATCTGGGTAATTAAAATCCCCCATTATCATTACTTTACCTAAACTAGCAGCCTTTTCTATTTGCATTAGGAGCTTTGTCTCTTCCTCCTCACTTACATTAGGGGTCTATAGCATACTCCTACAATTAATTTGCTGGATTCTTTACAATTGGTGAAGAACTCCACCCATACGACTTCTGGCCCCTCATTTTCTAACATAACCTCCTCCTTTATATGAGCTTTTAAATCCTGCCTAACATACAGACATACCCCTCCTCCTTTTCTATTGCCTCTGTCCCTCCGAAACAAAGTATAGCCACTGATATTTACTGCCCAGTCATGCGACTCATTCAGCCATGTTTCGGCCACACCAATCACATCATATTTTCCTTCCATCACCAGCAGCTCCAGCTCTCCCATTTTACCAGTCAGACTTCTTGCATTTGTAAACATACATTTAATACTCGCACCATATTGAACATATGACATGTGGTCCTCCCTATCCTTAACAGTATCCCTAGCCAAATCTCCTCCCCCATTTTCCCTTTCTTTGCCCACTATCTCATCTAACCTGTCTACCACTGAATCTTTTACTGAACCCTCCCCCCCCACACCTAGTTTAAAATCTCCTCCAACCCTCTAGCCATCTTCTCTCCCAAAACAGCTGCCCCATCATCATTGAGGTGCAGCCCATCCCTAGCAAAGAGCCTGTAGCCGACTGAAAAATCAGCCCAGTTCTCCAAAAACCCAAAACCCTCCTCCCTACACCAATCTTTTAGCCACGCATTAATCTCCCTACGCTCCCGCTGTCTCCTTAGCGTTGCTCGTGGCTCAGGTAATATCTCTGAGAAAATTACCTTGGAAGTCCTCGCCCTCAGCTTTGAACCTAGTTTTTTAAAATCATTTTTGAGGACTTCACCACCTCCTCTAACTTTGTCATTGGTACCTATGTGTACCAAGACCGCTTGGTGAATCTTACGATCTCAGGGGGCGGCCCTTATTTTTTAAAATGGCAATTTTCTATTTATGATTACCCAATGGCACATACTACTAAAAAAGTATATTATTATGATAATGGTTCATTTACATGAAGCAGGGTTTTACACATGAGCTGTTTTACTCAGTATCTTTTAATAGAGACCTACATTGTTTGGGGGGTATAGTTTTCCTTTAATCCAAACTAAGATATAATTAATCCTTATTGGAGTGATTTTATAGTAGACTTGAGGTAGGAAAATCCAAATTACAGAAAGATCTGTTATCTTGGAAAACCCCAGGTCCCAATCTTTCTGGATAACAGGTCCCATACCTGTAGTAGTAAATGAGCCCTGACAGTAGGTAACTGCGCTACATCACTCCCACTGGTGGACCAAAGCTGGAATGTGTGGTTTTGAGGCATGTGAAGCTGGTGAAAGGATTCTGGGAGATGTAGTTGGCACTGAAGATTGTTTTTTTTTTTAGATAAAAACCCTCTTGGCGGCACCCTGCCTGTTAGCACTGAATTGTATTTGTACCATTTTATCTGACAAGATAAGGGAAATGCAATAAGCATGTAACATTCACCAGTGCATAGTATATTAAGGTTATTCATAACTGTGGAAAAAATACCATTGAAATGTGTTTCTTAAAGGAGAACTAAAACCTAAAATTTAATATGGCTAAAAATGCCATATTTTATATTGTGAACTTATTGCACCAGCCTAAAGTTTCATCTTGTCAATAGCAGCAATGATCCAGGACTTCAGACTTGTCACAGGGGGTCAACATCTTGGAAAGTGTCTGTGACACTCACATGCTCAGTGGGCTCTGAGCAGCTGTTGAGAAGCTAAGCTTAGGGGTCGTCACTAATTATCCAGCAGAAAATGAGGTTGGTCTGTAATATAAGCTGATGCTACAGGGCTGATTATTAAATTCTAATGCTAATTGCACTGGTTTCTGTGCTGCCAAGTAGGTAATTATCTTTATTAATTACTAATCAGCCTTATATTGTGACATTTCTATTCTATGTGTACTGTATATTGTGAGTGGGTCCCTAAGCTCAGTAAGTGACAGCAGCACAGAGCATGTGCAGTGAATCAGCAGAAAAGAAGATGGGGAGCTACTGGAGCATCTTTGGAGACACAGATCTTTACTGCTAAAGGGCTGTGGTTGCCTTGGGCTGGTACAGAAGCACAAAACATAATGGACAGCATTTTAGCCTACTTTTTTTTAATTAGGCTCTAGTTCTCCTTTAAACAGCTCAGGGAAAGCAGGATCCCCTGCACTTAATATTTTCCATTGAAAAACACCCTCCCTGCACAGGATATTGTGTGAGCCGGGTAATATCCTTTTCCCCATTAAAGGGGTGGTTCACCTTTAAGTATGTTACAGAATGGTTAATTCTGAGCAGATTTTCAATTGGCCTTCATTTTTTTTTTTACAATAGTTTTAGAATTATTTACCTTCTTCTTCTGACTCATTCCAGCTTTCAAATGGGGGTCATTGACCCCCATCCAAAAAACAAATACTCTGTATGGCAACAAATTTATTTTTATTGCTATTTTTTTTTAACACTCATCTTTGTATTCAGGCCTCTCCTATTCATATTCCAGTCTCTTATTCAAAGGAGTGCATGGTTGGTAGGATACTTTGGGCCCTAGCAACCAGGTGAAATTGCAAACTGGAGAGCAGGTGCATAAAAAGCTAAATAACTCAAAAACCACAAATACAAAAAATCTAAACCAATTGCAAACTGTCTCAGAATTTCACTCTCTATATCATACTAAAAGTTAATTTAAAGATGCTCTGTATAGCACAGTCACAAAGCAAGGGGGATTCAGCCACACACACACACAGGGCCATAGACAACCTCATAAACTGCATAGAGACCTGGACTTTACCTTGGTTAAGAGTCGACAATACCAAGTTAGGCTTCTTGTTAAACATGGACTTACCAAGTCATGGCTAAAAGTAGTAGTGGTAGAGGCACTTACCGGTATTGGGATCCATTATCCAGAAACCTGTTATCCTGAAAGCTCCAAATTGCAGAAAGACGGTCTCCCATGAACTCCATTTTTATCCAAATAATCCAAATATTAATAAATGTTTTTTTCTCTGTAATAATAAAACAGTACCTTGTACTTGATCCAAACTAAGATATACTTAATCCTTATCGGTGGCAAACCAGACTATTGGTTTTTTGTAATGGTTAGATTATCTAGTAGACTTAAAGTATGAAGATGCAATATATGGAAAGACACCTTATCCGGAAAACCCCAGGTTCTGGATAACAGGTCCCATACTTGTATATGTAATAAAAGCTGAGGAACGTAACACCTTGGGTGCTCAACAGGAAACATAAAGCTGGGGCACCCTCATCTGCTATTGAGCTATAAAGAGTTGGTGTTTCTCTAGTGGATTGAATAAATGGATTCCAGGAGTATAGTCTAAAGTAGTGGTTGCATAAAAAACAGGTGCACTAGCGAAATAAGCCTCCTGTAGGCTGCCAGTCCATATAAGGGCTACCAAATGTCCAATCACAGCCCTTATTCAGCACTCCCAGGAACATTTTTCATGCTTGTGTTGTTCCTCAATTCCTTTTACATCTGAATGTTGCTCACAGGTAAAAAAAAAGGTTGGGGGGACCCCTCATCTAAAGGATTGTCATTGTCCGTGTTCTCATACATTTGTAACCAGTTTCCAGATCATTTCATTTTAAAATATAAATGATAAAAACTGTCCTTTGCTGAAGCTGCATCCTTCTTCCATGTCACAATAGTATTAAAGGGATGTTTTTTCTTTAAGTTAACTTTTAGTATGTTATAGAATGGCTAATCCTTAACAACTTTTCAATTGGCCTTCGTTTTTTCTTTTTTATAGATTTTGAATTATTTGCCTTCTTCTGACCCTTTTCAACTTTCAAAAGAGGGTCACTGACCCCATCTAAAAAACAAGTGCTCCGTAAAGCTACACATTTATTGTTATTGCTTTTATTACTCATCTTTCTATCTAGGCCTCTCCTCTCTCATATTCAATTCTCTTATTCAAATCAATACATGGTTGCTAGGGGAATTTGGACTGGAGAGCGGCTGAATAAAATGCTAAATAACTGAAAAACCACTAATAACGAAACATGAAAACTAATTGCAAATTGTCTCACTGTCTACATCAGTGATCCCCAACCAGTAGCTCATGAGTAACATGTTTCTCCCCAACCCCTTGGATGTTGCTCTCAGTGGCCTCAAAGCAGGTGCTTATTTTTGAATTCCAGGCTTGAAGGCAAGTTTTAATTGTATAAAACCATATGTACTGCCAAACAGAGCCTCATGTAGGCTGCCAGTCCACATAGGGGTTACCAATAGCCAATCACATCCCTTATTTGGCATTGCAAGGAACATTTTTCATGCTTGTGTTGCTCTCCAACTCTTTTTACATCTGAATGTTGCTCGCAGGTGAAAAAGGTTGGGGACCCATGGTCTACATCATACTTAGCATAAAAAAACATAAAACAAATAGAAAAGTTCACTTAAAGGTGAACAACCCCTTTAATGATGTTGATGATGAATTATGATACCATTCTTTTATTAAGGTGGGTACAAAATTGAGAGGCAAATTTTATAGGTTTCAAACTGGGGCATCCCCAATTGATATTGACCCCTTTTAACAAATTTGTTATTTGTATATTCTGTATATTCCAAAGCAGCACCGATCTAATCAGTAAGTCCCCAAAAGCAGAACAAGCATAGAATTCATTTTATTCGAATACAGGAAACATAGCAAATAAATATTTTTTACATCAGAATCTATTCTTTCCTTTTTTTATCAGCTCTAGCTTTCATTTGCACTCTAAATAATAAATCTGCCCAGTCTAATATAGAATTAAAGGGCATGTAAAGTCTAAAATAGAATAAGGCTAGAAATGCTGTATTTTGTATACTAAATATAAACATGAACTTACTGCATCACAAACCTAATCAAACAAATAATTTATGCTTTCAAAGTTGGCCACAGGGGGTCACCATCTTGTAACTTTGTTAAACATCTTTGCAAGACTAAGACTGTGCACATGCTCAGTGTGGTCTGGGCTGCTTAGGGATCATCATAAACAAAGCTGCTTGAGTTCTGCATGGCTGGGAAGTAGGGCGGGGGCTCCCCCTGCTGTTCATAAGTATGATTGTTTCCCTGCTCAGCAGTTAGGGACCGTCTGACAATTCCTATCCACAGCAGTAAATGAAGGGAGAATTTCACTGCATACAGTCAGGTTTCTTATAGAATCGGTACACATTTTTTAATTAAAGTATATTGGAGATAATATTCATAATATTATTATTACTACCATGAATTTATTTAGTTCTGACCCATTTGCACAGCATTAACAGAGATTGCCCATGATGCACATTAGCACCTTCCCAAGTGGAACTTGTAGTCTAAAATCCCTATCCCTATCCATACACACTAGGGCCGTTTTCATGATGAGCCAATGGAATTGCCTGTGTATTTGTTTCCACACTCTGTTTTCATTGCCTGTTTACTCCACCATAAAACCCTCCCTTGCCCCTGCACTTTATGTAGAGTGTGAGCTGTAATACTGAGTCTCTTCTCTTCATATCAGTGTAAATGTATTGGCATCTCCGTGTGTCTCCCCTGCACTGTAGGTTGGCACCTTCTGATGCCACCTGAGATTCCACTAACCACAAAGATCTTAGTCTTCACAAATATCTTTTTTATGTTCACATATTTACATCATCCTTATTTCATCATACAGTATATAAAGTTAGGTTTAATAAATAGGCAAAAGAGGTATTTGTCCAGATAGTGGGGCACCAAGAAACATTTTATCAGGTGGCACAGCTCTTCAGCACATCCTTTCAGCAGCCGCTCCATCTTACACCTGAGGAAATCAACTGCAGGAATTACATGTAAATGTTCACTAAGAGGAACTGTTGTATAAATGAAAATATACCAGCTTCAGCTCTTTCAGATGAGAAACGTTCTTAGTATATTCAATTAAAAATTCGTTTCTGACAAATTATTCTTCTCCACCCCCCTCTCTGTAATCTGTCTCTCTCCATGCAGGAGTCAGAGTCAGATTTTGATGGACATTTAGCTCTATTACATCATCATGTTATGCATTCCCTTTGCCTGGACAAGGTTTTAGAGATGTCTATCAAAATAACTGAATGTTACAAAGTCTATCTGTAGAGAGACAGATTGCAGAGAGAGGGCGAGTGAAGAGTAACTTGGTAATTTCAGAAAAAGGATTTTTAACTTAAAAAAAACATTATCTAGAAAGCTCCAAATTACGGAAAGGCCGTCTCCCATAGACTCCATTATAATCAATAATCCAATGTTTTAAAAACTATTTCTTTTTTTTCTCTAATAATAATAAAACAGTAGCTTGTACTTGATCCAAACTAAGATATAATGAATACTTATTGGAAGCAAACCCAGCCTATTGGGTTTATTTCATGTTTACATGATTTTTTAGTAGACTTAAGGTATGAAGATCCAAATTATCGGTTATCCGGAAAGTCCCAGGTCCCGAGCATTCTGGGTAACAGGTCCCATACCTGTATATACATAATTACATGTTCTCAATGCTGTGTGTACAGGTGTCTCAGGGCTATCAAGTAAAGGTTCCAAGGGAACTTGGATACATATGATATGGGCTTGCCCCAAACTAGTGACCTACTGGACACAATTAACCGCCTTTATATCTAAAATAATGGTCCTCGAGTTACCTCTGGACCCAGCACTGGCGCTCTTGGGTTTGACTAGGGGATTTGTTGACAAGGGTTCCGACGGAACATTGCTTCAATTGTTAATGTACTATGCACGTAAACAGATAATTTTGAAATGGAACAGGCCCGATCCTCCAACACTTGCAACCTGGAAAGAATTAGTTAATAAGGCACTGCCATGCTACAAAGCTGCCTATTTTGCTAGAGGCTGTATGGACAAGTTCATAGACATTTGGATGATCTGGGTGCTCAACCCTGCAACTAACAGCCCACATGTTTTTTGAGGTCTAGAATGTTGGCATTGTGTTATAGTGTATGATTACTCTGTACGTTCGACCCCCCCCCTCCGCTCTCCTCTACTTTATTTCCTTTTCTTCTACCTTTCCTTTCCCTTTTTCTTTTTCTTTTTTCTTGTGATTTGTATCTCTTCGTGTGGATACATTGTTGTTAAAATCAATAAAAAGAAGTTTAAAAAAAAAAAAAAGGTTCCAAGGGAACATACACTTAATATAATTAAATGTAAGGTTGATGTATGATACAAGCCCTGAGCCTGACATAGGGAGCTTGCTGTGGGGTGCAGTAGCACTTTGATGGGTAGAGTAATAATGATGTACATCAGAGATGTCAGCTAAGCTGAATTTATTTGCATCATTTTATTAGCTAATTGGTTATATGGATAGAATGCAGAACCAGCTTTTAACAGATGATGAGGCAACCACACCATACTAGGGGTGCCATTCACCCACTAAAATACCAGCCAGTACCAGCTAAGCCAATATGACCTGGCCAGCCCAGTTACACACATATTCTGCCCAACTACGCCCCCAAGTCCCCACACTCATAACAAATTGCTTCCCCTAGATCTGCCAGATCTCCACCCCAGATAAACCCAATCCTGCCCTCGGCCGAATCCCTAAATCCTTAGTGAAAGATTTGGCCGAATACCGAACCGAATCCTAATTTGCATATGCAAATGTAAAATTGTCCCTACTACCCCTAATTTACATATGCAAAGTAGGATTCGGTTCGGCCAGGCACAAGGATTCGGCCCAAATCCTGAACCGAATCCTGGATTCGGCACATCCCTAGTTAGAGTGCAAATCACCGCTTACTTCTATCTTCTTCGCTAGCAAAGTGACGTCTGTGCCCTTTAGCAAATTTGCCCCTAAAGGTTTTAAAAGAGCACCTACTAGCTAAACATAAAGTAAAAGCACTCCCCAGAGGTGGTGATGGGCCAAGTGACTTCTGGAGAGAGAACAGCATATGTGTCGAATACAGATTTTATAGATGATTTTTCCACACCAACCAGCTGCCAGCAGTTACATATACAGGAACAGTACACAGTCTTAAAATAAAAATAAATTTATTAAATGTCAGTGTATTGTGGGGCTCTGTCACACTGTTGTAGGAAGAGTGTCAGGTCTTCAGTCAGTGAGAGCATTCTGTAGCCGAACAATAGATTCCTCGTGCCCCAGGGACAGCAGCATCTCAGCTACACTTGGTCCGTGCTGGGGAAACACAGGTGAACAGAAGTATTACTGGGATGGAAAATTAAATATAACAGTAAGTATGTATATATATATATATTTTAGTAATATAGGGGTAGAGTCATGATCTGTTGGGTATCATTAATGCCTACACGTAGGATTAAGTACCAGAGGGTATGAAACGCATAAGGCGGAATACCATGTGGTCTGTATGCCTATTTTTTTTAAATTATTTTTGGAATAGATATATTTTAAACTTAATGAAGATTTACAGGATAATTATTTGATTTTGGATCTCTCTCTCAATGTGTCTCACGCTCTCTCTTCTCTGAACAATACGGATAGGTATTGAAATTGTTACTATTAAGGATAGGTGATGTAGGTAGACAGATACACAAGAATTCTAAATTGAAACCAATGCATTTAAAATATACTTTAAATCTATATCACAAATTAAAGGGGTTTATTAATTTTTTTGTCTTTTTCCCTCCGCCCCCCATATTTATGTTAGTTCAACACTGATTAAAATATTTCACGATGATACACAACTTCTCTCTATCTATATAGAACTTTGGGATCATCTTCCACCAAAACATCACTTAAATGTGTTTTCCAGAAAAACCTGGCAGAATTCCATTATTGCCTATGGGGGTGGGGAGCCGCACCTCCTGTCCACTCAGAGCCATGCGGAGCAGTTTCATAGCACTGCTGTACTTTACGTCTTTCAGATGTTTCAGCTGCCTCCTCAGTTCCCCATTTAATGTGTCCAGAGTTAAGTTACTGTCGCTCTCTTGTAGGAGTCTGAAGGATAAGAAAAGAGAAAATAGTTATGATATTCTTTACCGAGATAAATATAACTATATCCCTTGAAATCAATGACTTTAGAATGATTTGTAGAAATGCTGTTACTTGTATTTATTTACAGGTTTTAAAGGGGAAATAAAGTCTAAAATAGAATAAGGCTAGAAATGCTGTATTTTGTATACTAAATATAAACATGAACTTACTGCACCACAAACCTAATCAAACAAATGATTTATGTTTTCAAAGTTGGCTACAGGGTGTCACCATCTTGTAACTTTGTTATACATCTTTGCAAGACTAAGACTGTGCACATGCTCAGTGTGGTCTGGGCTGCTTAGGGATTGTCATAAATTATCAAAACAGCACAAGTCAAATAATATCTGCTAGAAGCTGATACAGCAAGACTGATTAATAATCAGAATATACAGACTGCACTGGGTCCTGTGTTGTCATGTAATCTAATGTGGATTTTATAGTTTTTGTATTGTTTAATACAAACTTTCTCCAACTCTGCAGAACCAGTGGCTGCAGCAAAATAATCCTCCAAATAGAATCCCAGTTTATCTGTTTAAATCTGGCTCCATGATCTTTGTCTCTGCACCTGGAGTTGGGAACAGTAAAGGGGATGTAAAAGCAAAAATAAAATCCAATACAAATCTCTACACAGTCGCCAACTGCTCTACAAGAAAACAAACAAAGCTGCTTGAGTTCTGCATGGCTGGGAAGTAAGGCCGGGGCCCCCCCTGCTGTCCATAAGTATGATTGTTTCCCTGCTCAGCAGTTAGGGACCGTCTGACAATTCCTATTCACAGCAGTAAATGAAGGGAGAATTTCACTGCTTACAGCAGGTTTCTTATAAAAACGGTACACATTTCTAATTAAAGTATATTGGAGCTAGGTTTCTTTTTTCATTGAAGAAAGAAAAAATGTGATTTTATTTTTTTGCCTTTCATTTTTTTGCCTTTACATGCCCTTTAACCAAAAACAATTAACAATTCTGAATTGGGTCACTATGTGGAGCCTGCAGTGCAATAAAAGCAAATAAAACTCCAGTAAAAGCCTTAAAAAACAACATTGCTGCACAGGCTCCAAACATTAAGCAAAACCAACCCTCTCAACATTATCAGAACTATGTTTTTGATAAACGACAACACCTTGGAGAAGATTGCTTCCATGTGACAGCATAATACATGAAAAAGAGACCTAGCTTTTATATTTCACACAGTTGGGCAACTGCAGGGTCAAGTCCAACATGTATCAAGCAAGGGATAAAACTGCTAATTTGAGGGTTTTGTATGTTTTTAAGGTTAAAAGGCTTACAGCTCTTAAACAAAAGTGTAAATATATCCATTTTTTAACGTTAAAGGAGTTCTCAAAGAATATAAACGTTTCACTGCTTTATTGAAATCTACCCAAAACTTTAATAACATAACCCAGCGACTAAACTTCCATTGCCCCCTTTTTCAGGCTGTCATATATGTACTATATAACTAGGTCATATTTATCAGAAGTCAATGAACCTGCCTATATGGGAGGAAACCTGAGTATCCATATTTAAATTAGGTGTTATATATATGATTTGTCATTGGATAAATACTGGTCCCTTTAAAAGGGGTTGTTCATCTTTGAGTTAAGTTCTAGTATGATGTAAAGAGTGATATTCTGAGACAATTTGCAATTGGTTTTCATTTTTTATTATGTGTGGTTTTTGAGTTATTTAGCTTTTTATTCAGCAGTTCTCCAGTTTATAATTTCAGCAATCTGGTTGCTAGGGTCCAAATTACCTAACTAACCATGCATTGATTTGAGTAAGAGACTGGTCTATGAATAGGAGAGGGTCTGGATAGAAAGATGAGTAATAAAAAGAAACAATAACAATAAATTTGTAGCCTTATAGGGCATTGTTTTTTTTGATGGGGTCAGTGACCCCCACTTGAAAGCTGAAAAGAGTCAGGAGAAGAGGACAAATAACTGAAAAACTATAAAAAATGAAGGTCAACTGAAAAGTTACTTAGAATTAGCCATTCTATAACATACTGAAAATTAACTTAAAGGTGAACCTTTAAGAGAGTTGTTGTTAAACTATTTCAGCTCAAGCTTAAAGGGGTTGTTCATGTTTAAATTAACTTTTAGTCTGGCGTAGAGAGTGATAGTCTGAGACAATTTGCAAATGGTTTTAATTTTTTATTATTTGTGGCTTTTGAGTTGAGTTATTTGGCTTTTTATTCCGCAGCTTTCCAGTTTGCAATTTCAGCAGTCTGGTTGCTCGGATCCAAATAATCCTAGCAACCATGCACTGATTTAAATGAGAGACTGGAATATGAATAGGAGAGGGCCAGAATAAAAAAAAAGGAGTAATACAAAGTAGCAGTAACAATAAATGTGTAGCCTTTCAGTGTATTTGTTGTTTAAATGAGGTCAGTGACCCCCATTTCAAAGCTGGAGTGAGTCAGAAGGAAAAGGCAATTAATTCAGAAGTATAAACAATACAACACCAATTGAAAAGTTGCTTATAATTGGCCATTTTAGAACATGCTAAAAGTTAACTTGTAGGTGAACCACCCCTTTAAAGGTCCATCCTTTGGCCAAGGCCTCCCCATGCTTATGAAATAATTACAAGCTGGGCTTTTAATGCATCTAGGAAAGCAAATGGCCATTCTCCCCAATTCTCCCCCTAACTGTCCTTCAGGCTGAGCCTCTCTGCCACCAACCAATGACTTGGGACAGCTATAGTGCAGGTAGTTGTACATGAACTGCCCCATACAAGCAGCATGCATATAATCATTGTAATATCTAGTTTCTGTAATATAAGGCTTATACTGTCTTCTGCCATGGTATAACTTTGATATACAACAAATGAGGTCTCAATGTACTGACTCATCAAGTGAAGGACCTTCAGCTAAGGGAGCAGATCAAAACCGTATAGTAGTAGAGCAGGCACTCAAAGAGCTCCCAGACAGACGTGTAGAAGAATTATAATTTATTTGGTACACATGGAAGTTGCCTTATGCGTTTGTAGCTCTCTGTATAGGCTATGATTAAGTGTCTATGAGATACAAAGCATATAAGGCTTCTACACATTTATCTGGAAGATTGCGCTTAGAGTGCCTGCTCTACTGCCATAATGTTGATATACTACCACACTCTTTTCCCCTGTTATACAGCTCTCAAAGGCTGGATTTCAGTAAGGGTCATCTTGGGTCCACATTCATACCTCACCACAATGTTCTTGATCTTACTGCCTTCACTTGTGAGGCTCTGAAGTTGTTCCCTTGTCACTGAAGGCCTGATCCATAGGTAGGAATATTCAGGGGACATCAAATCCGTCAGCCGACACAAGTGGCCCTTAGAGGGAAGCACAGAGTAAAGCTTATAAGCACCACACATGCAAAGAGTGTTCTTCTCAGCTCAATGCTACCCACCTTCCTAAGCAATAATATCCGCTCAATGTGCTTTTTATCCAACGCTAGATCTTTATAGGTGTCTTTCAAAAGGGCTTGGAGCTGTCCAACCAGTTGAACTCGGGTTTCAGTGCCATCAATCCACCTAGTGAGGTGAATTCTAGGAAAGAGATGAATACATGAGCTTAGCCCACGGCCAAGTAATTAAAGGGTCACTATTGTACCACATGTACCTGTTAAACTCTGGGAGCTTGTCCAAATCCAACAGAGCTGAGTGGGTGCTGGTTTTGACTAGTTCATATTGCTGGATAAGTGTTTCAAGAGTGCGACCCATTTGGGTTTCTGATTGGAAGAAAAGAAATGAGAAGTGACCCACTGAACAGTCCGTTCTATTAAGTACATGGTATAATAACCCTTAGAATGCCTATAAATGTATGTAGCTTTATTTAGGCCCACTCAATGCCCTATTATTATTATTATTTAACATGTATTTATAGAGCCCTATTACTGAATAGGAGGACAAGAATAAAATATAAATTGAATATTGTTTTGGTTCTCATAATTAAGGACATTAATCGGTTGTAATACACAAAAGCCATGAATATCCTGTAAATAATATCCTTATCAGTGGCTCTTAGTGATGTCATCAGTTAAAAGCAGAGCTTAGTGATGTAAAACTTGTGTATTATAATAAATAAAGTACCCCTTGCTGGAAAATATGATGATATTAGAAGTTACCTCAAAGTTCCATGACCTGTATAAAAGCACTAAGCCTTCGGTCATATGCTTTTATATTGTCATGGAACACATCTGTGACTTATAATATCTTTATAACACACAAAAGCCATGAATATCTTTGTATTTTGTCAATTGTATCCTTATAAACGGTGAGTTCTGATGTCATTTCTGTCACATGACTCACTGAAACTTGTGTATTATAATAAATAAAGTACCCCAAGTTGCAAAATATGAGGACATTAGAAGTTACCTCGGAGTTCCATGACCTGTATAAAAACTCCTCGGTAACTTATAATATCCTCATATTTTACAAGAGGGGGAACTTTATTCACTATATATTTTACAATAGGGGGTACTTTATCCACTATATAATAAATAAAGTACCCCTTGTTGTAAATAAGTTCCATGACCTGTATAAAAGCACTCGGCCTCGACCCCTAGCGAGTGCATGGCCCTACACCTCTCAACTAATACTGTTCTATACATTTCTCTTTTTCTTGCCAACGCTTCTCTCTTTCTGGCCACTGTTACCAGTAAATCCTGAACCGCAGTTGGTGATGAGGTCTAGAAGGGCATCAGACAGGTAACCAGTGCGTACATAATGCTGGATAAAGATATCCCCTTGCCGTTTAGATAGTTTGGTGCCATCCTTGTTAAGCAATAAAGGCAGATGAGCAAACTGTGGCGGCCGCCAGTCCAGGGCTTTATACAATAGTAGGTGTTTGGCTGTGGAAATGAGCCACTCCGCTCCCCTGAGCACATGACTGATGCCCATATGGTGATCGTCCACTACGTTGGCTAAATGATAGGTGGGGAAACCATCTCCTTTTAGAATCACTGGGTCGCCCTCCACACTGGCCACATCATGCTGAGTCCAGCCGTACACGAGATCCTGAAAAGGCTGGGGACCTTCTTGCAGATGAAATCGGATAACATACGGGGAGCTTCGGGACAGCTTCTCCTCCACTTGTTTTGGAGTCAAATGCCGGCAGCGGTTGTCATATCTTCAGAAAAGGAAATGTTTTTAATGTAAAAGAACATAAATGGCCAACACTGCAAGTAGATACAGCATTATTTAGGGAAAGCCTGACATTGTATGCACCCAAGGGCGCTTTCAACTACCACGGGTACAGACCCACAGTGACAGAGCACCAACATCACAGAAATCATTTTTGGAATCCAAGCAAATCGTTTGGAACATATAGATTTTAAGCATGCATCTGTCAATGTTGCAATAACCCCCATGCTGAGTGTCAGCACAAACAGTAAGCTCCTACCGTGGTGTCTGTCTGTTTCGCACGGCTTCTCTTTTCAGCAGCTCTAGTCTTTGTGGGGTGCAAAAGCAACGATACGCAGCTCCAGTGTCCAGCAGTGTGTGGGCTGCTGCATGATAGAAGTCAAGGCGCTTCGACTGCTCATATGGAGCACATGGCCCGCCATGCCTCGGACCCTCATCTGGTGGGATACCTGCAAAATAGATAAATTCCAGAGATTGAAATACTGAGGGGTAATGCTGGGAGTTGTATTTTAACAACCCATGAATCATGAAGTGAAGAGCCCAGATTATCTCAGTAATGCTACTATTATAAAAACAGGTTTATTCATGTTACTTTAACCAAAATGCAGCTGCGTCCCATCCCATTGTCCCTTCAAGTCGCTGACTAACTCAAGAGTTAGAGAGCTGAAAAGCAGGAAGTAGTGTTCTGGCTATTATGTTAGACATCCAGCCTTTATATATTACATTTTTGGCTAAATATATTAGAAACATTTTTTTATTTTTCACAGCCTATTTATCCAATTTTTATTTTTCCACTGAATTGCTCCTTTAATAAAATTAACATACAAGTCTAGTCTCAGTGTCAGCCCCACTGAGGGCAAATCCTATTCACCTGCCCATTCCAACATGTCCTCAATACTCTCAGCTGCTCCAGGCACCAGCCGGCTCCTGTCTGTGTCTTCAAGGCGCAGGATAAAAGCCCCTCCATGTTTCTTGGCAAACAAGTAGTTATAGAGTGCAGTGCGCAAGCCTCCTAGGTGCAGAAACCCTGGAGAGAACAAAGCCACTAATCACAATGCAGCCTCATTACAGATGGACTATACCAGGGGTGCCCAAAAGGTAGATGGGGATCTACCAGTAGACCTTTAGCTGGTGATCAGTAGACCTCAAGAAACTGTCAACAAACAGCTTATCTAAATCACCCTCATATTTCATGGTTTTCATTCAGATATTTATTATTACAAAGGTTACATAAGAAATAGTTGTTTGTTAAATATAGCAATATATATTTTCTAATAAATCAATATTTAAGTAATATTTTTCATGGAACAGAATGCTAAAAATACTTTTATGGATGTAGATCATAATGGGACAACATCACTGAAAGTAGACCTCACATGGGTAAAGTATGGGCACTCCTGGACTATACCATTATGTCACAAATCCTATAGTTTACATGTCTCTGTTGCTACATAACCTCCTCTATTGTTCCCTGATATAAACCTATTGTCATTATGGGATATTCATCTTTATATTACCTTTTTAGTATGATGACGAGAGTGATATTCTGAGACAATTTGCAATTGGTTTTCATTTTTTATTGTTTGTGATTTTTGAATTATTTAGCAGTTCTCCAGTTTGCAATTTCAGCAATCTGGTTGCTAGGGTCCAAATCACCCTAGCAACCTTGCACTTATATAAATAGGAGACTGGAATATGAATAGGAGGCCCGAATAGAAAGATGAGTAATAAAAAGTAGCAATAACAATAAATGTGTAGCCTTACAGAGCATTTGTTTTTTGGATGGGGTCAGTGACCCCCATTTAAAAGCTGGAAAGAGAAGAAGGAAAAGGGGAACAGATGCCCCAAACTGTATAAATAAATAAATGCATTTAAGCACAGTTTGCTTGGTAGTTGTATGGGAGGGTGCTTTCTATCTGTCAAGAGATTACAATGAATAGGGGAGCAGAAAAGAAACGTACCAGTGGGACTGGGTGCAAATCTGACACGCACCTCGCTCCCTGACTCCCTAGAACTGCACCTCCTCCGCCCCAGACCGGTGACAAGTTCCAGCGATCGGAACAACCATTTCCCAGGAACAAGGGCGGGACGCATATCCCTGCTCTACAGCGCCCGTCCTTCTCAAGGGAACCGGGTTACTACACACCTACATGTGGTTTCAGATACGACTTCCGGGTTTGTTGCACGTGACTTTGTCTTCTCCAGTAGGAGTTCGGCTTCCTGCTGCCTGGCAACGTTGGAAAATCAAAGCAGCCTTCCCATTGGTGCAGGAGAAGGAAGTTTGGGAAGTCCGTCTTCTGCCAGTCTGGAACTTGCCAGTTGCTGCGTGCGCATGTGCAGGTGACGTGTAAGACGCTACGGTGGCTCTCTGGCAAAGTAAGTGACACACTTCATTTCCTGGTATAAATGGGGTATTTCTGTGTGAAAGCAGACAGTGTCAGTGGGTTTATTGGCGTAACTAGGGAGTGTAGCTAAGGTAGGGCAGACAAAGCTTTTGCCCTGGGCCCCCCAGTGCCTTTAGGGGCCCCATAGGGGAAACATGTTTCCTTGTGTAACAATCATACACATCAGGAATGAGGGAAGAGTTGAGAGTTGCAGTTCAATAATAGATGGAAGGTGGAAGGTTGGTTTTTTTTATGTTTCTCCCTTAGGTTGGGACCCCAGTCTTGGTGCGGAGTCCATGACCCATTGATACATAACGCAGACCCCAGTAAACAGGTCACTTACCACTATGGTTATCGTGTTGCCATGGGACTCTTTTCCATTATCACTTGCTAAAGGGCCTGTTCACCTTCCAAACACTCTTTTCAATTCAGTTGTTTTTAGATTGTTCCCCAGAAATAAAGACTTTTTTTCAATTACTTTCCGTTAATTATATTTTGCTGTTTTTCCAAAAATCTAAGTTTAAAGTTGAATGTTGGTGTCTCAGTCTGGTGTTTCAGTCTGGCAGCTCAGTAATTCAGACTCTTAACCTGTTACAATTTTGCAACATTTACATTTCTCAGCAGCATCTCTGGAGTATTAGCAACTATTGTATCAATTCTGCTGCCTGTAATAAAACCCAGAGATTCTGCTCAGCAGGGACAAAGATAAGAAATTTATCAACTAAATGTATTCATTTAGAATAGTTTACTGGGTCGCCGACCCCCCTCCCAGAGCTGCTTTAGATGGTGAAAAAAAGACACTTTACACTTCAATGTTACAAAAACGGTGACAAATAGAAATATAAAGTAATTGGTAAAGGTCATTATTTATGGCGATCTATTGGAAAATAACTAGTTGAAGGTGAACCACCCCTTTCAAGGTACAGAAACACCAAAAAAATGAACGTGCTTTAAAGGAATGGCAATAGAGTCTACTGTTGCCCTGCACTGGTAAAACTGGTGTGTTTGATTCAGAAACATTACATTATTGTTTATGTAAAAAAGCTGCTGTGTAGCCATGGGGCAGCCATTCAGGCAAAGGATATACAATAGATAACAGTTAAGTGCAGAAGAATCCCATTGTATACTGCAGAGCTTATCTGTTATCTGCTGTGTATCCTGTGCCTTTTCTCCTTTTTCAACTTTAAATGGCTGCCCCATGGCTACACAGTAGCTTGTTTATATAAATGTATGTAGCGAACACACCAGTTTTACCAGTGCAGAGCAAAACTACATTATATTTTTATTATTTTGAAACACTTTCATTATTTAGTTACATAGTTACATAGTTAAATTGGGTTGAAAAAAGACAAAGCCCATCAAGTTCAACCCCTCCAAATGAAAACCCAGCATCCATAAACACACCCCTCCCTACTTTTAATTAAAATTCTATATACCCATACCTATACTAACTATAGAGTTTAGTATCACAATAGCCTTTGATATTATGTCTGTCCAAAAAATCATCCAAGTCATTCTTATAGTCATAAACTGAATCAGCATCACAACATCACCCGGCAGTGCATTCCACAACCTCACTGTCCTGACTGTGAAGAACCCCCTACATTGCTTCAAATGAAAGTTCTTTTCTTCTAGTCTAAAGGGGTGGCCTCTGGTACGGTGATCCTCTTTATAGTGTTACTGTTCCTTTAATATTGAGTTTCCCCCATCCCTTAGCCCACTGGTTGGGTCTTCTGCCCACAAATACAGTAGGCTCTGTATAAACAGTGAGTCCATACACACCCAGACGTTTGGACTCTATAGCTGCATCTGTAAGGACATTTTCTATGATTCTAGAAAATCGGATTGAAATCATAAAATGTCATCTGAAAAAAATGTGGTTTCCTTTTTCTCCCAGCACATCGCACAATGAAATGTTAGGCTTGCCAGCAGGAATATTGGTATTTCTACAACAACCAGCATCAGAATTATAATGCCAGGTGGGCCTCAGCAACTCATCCACAACAGAACCATGTTACCTTCATTGTGAAGTTCCACCACATCCAGGAAAGTATCTAGTAAAGTGTCACTGACTGTCGCTTTGCATTGAAGCCAGCTAAGGGACTCTACATGGTGAAGTGGAGCCGGTGACAGAGACCTGCAGTAAAACTGCAAACTTTCTCCTGGTAAGTGGGAGGGGCTGGCGTTGGTAAAGTATATTGTTTGTTCGTTATATGAACTTGAAATGCACAAATAGTCATACAGCTACCCCCTTTTGTTGGCTTTGTATAGTTTGGGAGGAGTTACCAAGTAATTTGTAGGCACCCCAGAGGAATACAGAAATATATATGTATCAGTCGCATTCACAAGTCCTTCCTTTGCTATTTACATTCCTGTTGTATTTTGGTTTATCCAGAATAGGCCTACCAATGTCTACATAGTGTGTGTAAGCTGGACATACACGTTGGCAAGGTCATCAAAAAGTGGACATCTGCATGATTTGTCCACCCACACGCTGTGCCAAATCAGCCTGATTGTGAGGCATAAGGCAGGAACCCCATCACCTACAGATGCATCCTTCCGTGATGGTATTTTCAAACCTACCCAAAAGATATCTGGCCAATTTTTGACTATACATTTGTTGTGTAGACCCTCCCAAGGGTTCAGATGTTTCATACAGGATTTTGACTTGGTCTGGAAGGAAGGGCCCAGTTGGCAGCTTATTATATAGCCTGTGTATGACCACCTGACATAATAAGGAATCTGTGGTTTCTCTCTTTTCCCAGTAAGCCCTTTCCACAGTTATTTTATTTAGCTAAAGCTTTGAGATCCACTTGTTTGGTGAGGTCACGAAACAATCATATCTCTGCCCAATTTGTCCTCACACATACACTGTGGGACAATTATGTACAATAATGGGAGCCTATAGAGCACTGATGTAGTCTTTCCATTTTCAGACTTGCCATATAGAAAGGCAGATTTTCAACCAGATATTGGTTGGGCAGACCATCCTGAGGGCCTGATACACAAGCCAATAAGCTGTTGAAGTTGTCCACATATGGTCACCTTCAATGAATTTAGGGGCAGATTTATCAAGGGTTGCATTGAAAATTGGAATTTTTTAGTTTTTTTAATAGATTCAATTCAAGTTTTTAAAATTTTCTTAATTTGATATTCAAGATTTATCATACTCTGGCCCTTTAAGAAATCAAATTTCGACTATTCGCCCCCTGAAACCTGCCAAATGAATGTTTAAGAAGTAATTCTGTGTCAGCACACAACTCCTCCACTTATTTCAGGTGCACGTTCAGAGGTGGCCACCACACACCATAGATACTTCAATATAGAACACGAACAGCACCTTCTTGATATAATAAAAGGCCTTTATTCAAACATGGCACAGACCAATCGTAGCAACGTTTCGAGCCGTCTCCGGCTCTTTATCAAGCTAACACACCTGGTCACAAAGACTTCCTTTTAAACAAGTAAAAACAGCGCCATCTACAGACAAAATAGCAACAAAGTGACAGCAATTTGTGTACAATATAAAGCATACTTGTATCCATTTCTAAATGTAGCCACTTGGCAAGGAGCTATTCTGCTTTTCTTCAAAAGTATGTGCTGGAGTCAATTACCTGTAAAAACACAACAATAAAAAAGACTATAAAAACAACTGGATATCATATTTATAAAATAGTATGTAACTCATACTCTCTATTAAGGCCATTAGGTGCGAGGGTTTCCAGGCGACGAATCCAAAAGGCCTCCTTCTTGAGTAGCCTTTTCGCTCTGTCACCCCCACGACGTAAAGGGGGGACATGGTCCACCACTTGGAATCTAAGCTGGTGTATCCCATGTCCCATCTCTACGAAATGGCCCGCAACAGCTTGATCAACTTTTTTTGTTTTTATAGCAGATTTGTGCTCTCTAATTCTATCTTTGACCTGGCGAGTGGTCTGTCCTACATATAATAAACCGCATGGGCATTTTATTACATATACAGCAAACACAGTGAGGCAGGTATAATATCCATTGATAATAATAGGTGTACCTTTACGAGGGTGATATACATGTGGGCCTTTCAGGCAATTTGTGCAACAGTTGCAACCCAAACAAGGAAAAGTTCCATGTCTTTTAGACTGTAGTAGCAACTGGGTGTCTTTTTTACCACCAATATCAGATTGCACCAAGGATGACCCAATAGTACGACCCTTTTTATATGACATCATCGGGGGAGAATGGAAGCTCGGGATATTTGGAAACCCGTCTCTTAATACCCGCCAGTGTTTACGTAGAATGTTAGTTATCTGTGGGCTAATACTGTTATATGTAGTGACAAACGGTATGCGATCCATTGATTTACGTGGGCGTCCCTGTAACAGATTCTCTCGGCTAGAGAGTTCAACTTCAGAGCGCTGTTGGACCAATAAAGGGGCAGGATAACCTCTATCAAAAAATTTAGATTGCATCTCATCCAATCTGCGTTGGCAAACCCCTTGATCACTTACAATTCGTTTCACACGTGAAAATTGTGCTTTTGGAAGTGATTTTTTTACTTGAATAGGGTGAAACGAATTGAAATGGAGTAAGGTATTTTTGTCCGTGGGCTTTGTATATAAATCTGTCAGTAAACAGCCAGACGTCATATACACCCTAGTGTCCAAATAGGGTATATCACTCTCACTGACATGTATAGTAAATTTAATGAAAGGTGAACATGAATTAATGGACTCAAAAAAATTGTCCAAGGATGACCGAGGACCTGCCCATACCATGAACACGTCATCGATGTACCGGAGCCATCGAAGACAGTGTTCACGGTACTGGGTATTAGTGTAAATATAGTTCTCTTCAAATTGGTTCATGTATATATTGGCGTACGAGGGGGCCACATTTGACCCCATCGCTGTCCCTCTGATTTGGATATAGAATTGGTCCCGAAATAGAAAATAGTTATTGTAAAGGATAAGCTGAATGAATGAATGTTTAAGTCAATGGGAGAGGTCAGGGATCAGTTTTGAGTTGTTTGCAGCCTTCCTGACATTCGAGTTCTTTTGGGAGAAAAAAAAAATTTATTGAATTTTTAAAATTCGATTTGAAATTCGATTCCAGTTTTTGAGTCGATTACATTCATCCGAGTTGAAAATTTTCAATTTTTAAAATAAATTTTGATTGGTCGAATTTATGGGAGTTTAGGGGAGTTTTTAAAGACTCACCTGAATTTGAAACTCGACCTTTGATAAAGGTGTTCTATGTCATATGTACTGCTTGCTTAATATACTACAAATCAAAAAATTAAAGTTCCAAACCCAATGTATTCTCCAGTTCAGTAACAGATAGGCTCTCTCCAACCTCTGATAAATGCAAGTGTTCCAAGAAAATTTGCTACTGATCGTACCTCAGAAAAAGGAAACGGAGAAAAAAAACAAGAAAAATATAGTGCAGCTTTTTTAATAAAATTACACCTGAAAGGGGCCCAAAGCTTAAAACCTTGGAGACCAAGATAGATAAAGCTATCCCTTACTATAAACTAACATATATGAGCAGGGGCTGTCCTCAGAAATTTGACAAAATATGGGCAATATGGACGGAACCCGAAATCTTAATGCACTGTGGGATAATTACGGCTGTAATATTGAAATTACACACTGGAAATGTTGTATTAAATGAATGCATATAGACTATGGAAATGATGAAGCTGCAAAGTTGTTATTTGTTTAATGTTTATTTGATAATATCCCATATTATTCAATGTACAATGCGTAACATGAAACTTGTTAATGATACAATGCAAATGTGTACATTTGAAATTTAAAAAAAATTCATTCTTAAAAAAAACAAAAAAAAAAAACACCTCAAGGTGATTCCATTCACACAATTATCAGTGTAATGTTCCCCACCTTACATTGATAAAGTTTTTAGCTTTCAAAAGACTTTGGATGTTTGAAAGCTTAAGAGTAGAGATAAGGAGCAACCATCATCGCTCAAGGAAGAAGCCTATTTGGCGAAACGCGTCAGCGTTGACGTAAGCGGAAGCAATTACAGACATGCGCAGCGAGGTCTGAGGAATGCCGTGGACGTCTCAACACACACTGCGGGAGAACCGCTCCTAAAAAAGAAATGCCGCAGACATCCCAGCACACAGTGGCTTTTGATTTTAAAGTGATTTTAAAGTGGGAAATTTGTGCAATATTTAATTATTAAAGTACTGTAAAGCGCTTTCCGCACATGCCCCTCTTTGTTGTCCAAAGGAAGGATTTGGGAAACAACTGCATCCTTGATATGTGATATAAATTTCTGGCTGGCTGTGAGTATAATCAACTACCATAAACTGGGCTAATCTGTGTCGGTATTCAACTATCCTAAAAAACTTTTTTATTCATGAACACAGCGCACAATGCTGATGGTGATTAAAGGGATACTGTCATGGGGAAAAAAAAAATGTTTTCAAAATGAATCAGTTAATAGTGCTGCTCCAGCAGAATTCTGCACTGAAATCCATTTCTCAAAAGAGCAAACAGATTTTTTTTATATTCAATTTTGAAATCTGACATGGGGCTAGACATATTGTCAATTTCCCAGCTGCCCCAAGTCATGTGACTTGTGCTCTGATAAACTTCAATCACTCTTTACTGCTGTACTGCAAGTTGGAGTGATATCACCCCTCCCTTTTCCCCCCAGCAGCCAAACAAAAGAACAATGGGAAGGTAACCAGATAACAGCTCCCTAACACAAGATAACAGCTGCCTGGTAGATCTAAGAACAACACTCAATAGTAAAAACCCATGTCTCACTGAGACACATTCAGTTACACTGAGAAGGAAAAATAGAAGCCTGCCAGAAAGCATTTCTCTCCTAACGTGCAGGCACAAGTCACATGACTGGGGGCAGCTGGGAAATTGACGAAATGTCTAGCCCCATGTCAGATTTCAAAATTGAATATAAAAAAAATCTGTTTGCTCTTTTGAGAAATGGATTTCAGTGCAGAATTCTGCTGGAGTAGAACTATTAACTGATGTGTTTTGAAAAAAAACATGTTTTCCCATGACAGGATCCCTTTAAGTATACATGAAACTATTTTCACCTGCACTAAAGGTTTAAGGTGGGGAACATTACACTGATAACTGTGTGAATGGAATCACCTTAAGGAGTAATTTTATTAAAAAGGCTGCACTATATATTTTTTCGATCAGTAGCAAATTTACTTGGAACACTTGCTTATTATACTACTCGGTTCATTGTTGATATATATTCCTCTTTTATAACTGTATATAACCAATCTCTGTCTCAGATCCGACTTCTTATGTATCTTTTTTTCAGACCCTGCCATCATGGATTTCTCACGTTTTTTAGCTGATGACTTTGAGGTAAAGGAATGGGTTAATGCAGCTTTTAAGTCCGTTCAAAAAGATGCACCAGCCAAGGCAGATGCGCACGCCTCTACTCTGGTAATGAAACTGCAACTCTTCATCCAGGAGGTGAACAACTCTGTGGAAGGTATTGCAGTTTGTTGATCATAGCAATTTATTCCTCTTATGTTTTTGTAAAGGGAAGCTGTCATTAAAATAACAAGAAAAATATGTGCATGAAAAAAGTGTGTTTACTGCTGAAAATAATAATAATAAAAATTAAAATTTTGTTACTTATGACATGGGATCCAGCTCTCTGTACAGCAGAGCATGAGTCTGCCGTTACACAAGATAACTGATCCTTCATCTGGCAAAGTCTAAATGTCAGTGGCTATTTTCATTATTTTTAACCAAAGTTGGTCCTTGTAGACCCCAAAATGAGCCTATTATGTGTTTAAAATCAGTTGTGGGTCAGAAATACTGGTAAATAGATGCATAATCTGTTCAGGGCACTGGGCATCAGAACCCTTTGATAAGGGGTGTGTGATGTGTCGCTGTAATGTCATTTTTTTTAAATAAACATATTTACATAAATCCTGGATCTTTACAATTATATATAGATATGTTGGGAATTAAAACTCCCTCTAGTGGGTGCTAGGTATAAGCAAAAAACTGTTGCATATTTGATTGATAATTACATAGGTCCAGTGTCTACTGTGATTGGCTAATTAGTCACCGATCCAGTCTTTCATTCAAATGCTGAAATACTAGAGTGGAGACCTTCATTGCGTTTGCATAATGAAAGAAAATATCATTCTAAGCAAATTTTCAATATATATATTAAATTACCTTTAAGGTAACTTTTATTATTTTTTACAATGACCAATTCTAAGCAACTTTTCAACTGGTTTTCATTATTTTTTTTTTTTATAGTTTTGTAGTTATTTGTCTTTTTCTTCTGACTTGCTGCTTTCAAATGGGTTTCACTGTCCCCTTCAAAAAAAACAAATACTCTGTAAGGCTACAATGGATTGTTATTGCTACTTTTTATTACTGATCCTTCTATTCAGACTCTCTCCTATTCATATTCCAGTCTCAAATCAGTGCATGGTTGCTAGGGTAATTTGGGCACTAATTACCAGATTGCTTAAAATGCATATTGAAGAGCTGCTGAATAAAAAGCTAAATAACTCAAAAACCTTCAATAATAAAAAATATAAACAAATGGCAATTTATCTCAGAATATCACTCTCTACATCATACTAAAAGTTATCTCAAAGCTGAACAACCCCTTTAATTTAAAAACCTAAATTAATTTAAAACTGCGGTAATGTAAAGACGTAGGATACCATCAGACAATTGTACCCTGAACTTGCATGACTCATTTATCATCATCAACATCATTTTTTCATATTAGCACCAGCAGTTTACAAGTGTGATTTAAATACTCTCCTTTACTAAGTACATTGTTTTCAGGAACACTTTAAATCACAACTGATTAAAGAGATTTACTGATGTTTCTCACAGAGATCAGTCACCAGGCTCTGCAGAATATGCCCCGAGTGCTACGTGATGTGGAAGCAGTAAGGCAAGAGGCATCGTTCCTAAAAGAGCAAATGATCCTTGTGAAAGAAGACATCAAGAAATTTGAGCAAGACACGGCTCAGTCCATGCATGTGAGGCACAGTCAGGCAGTGAACAGCAGACTCTGGAAGGAAGGGTTATTCTCCCATTATAACATGTCATTGCCTCTTTCAGGTTCTGGTGGAGATGGATAAAGTAAAGTCTCGTATGCAGCTGGCTGCTGAGTCTCTGCAGGAAGCAGATAAATGGAGCACACTGAGCGCAGACATAGAGGAAACCTTAAAAACCCAGGTGTGTGTGTGTTTTTACTTAAATGTGCCACATTAAATACTTTAAATGGGTAATTTTTTTCAAGCATTCAAATAAGGGTCACTGACCCTGGTTGCCAACACACTTTTTCTTTGTGCGGCTACAATTTTATATACTTTTTCTGGATTCTCTTTCTGTTCCGGCCCTCTCCTATTCATCTTTCAAAAAGCACTGGTTGGTTGCTAGGGTAAATTGGACTCTAGCAACCAGGTGGCTGCTGAAATTTCATACTGGAGAGCTGCTGAAAAAAAAAATTTACCATTAACATTTACCCCTTTAAGTTTACACTTTATTTTTCTACCTCCTGCCCATTTCCCTGTCCATCGATGTGGATACATGATGTTTGTTTTCCCGTAGCTGCTAGTGCCGCTCCAGAGAATGTAGATACAGTCAATACATCGTACTGATTTATTTTGTTACAGAATGTGACAGCAAACCGTATCATGCAGTAAAGCCTTGCCCAAATGTGATTAAATGCACAGTGACCCTACAATTACTGACTTTAAAGGGGTTGTAAACCCTGCTACACCACACTGCTCAACCAAATGTTACTCAGTTGTTGCTGGACTACAAATCCCAGAAGAATGTAACATAATAAAGGTTGAAGCATGCTGGGAGCTGTAGTCCAGCAACAGCAGGGTCATATTCTTAAAGTAGTATTGCAGAATCACATTAAGATTTGGACTAATCTTTCACAAAGGATTTGGGATTTGACCGAATCCCAAAAAAGTGAATTCTGTGCATTCCTACATATTTCTAAAAGTAAAAGGAGCGATATCTAATAATAATAGATTTCTACAGGGCAACATAGATTATACTGAGTTGGTAACAGTACCGAGACATTGGGCAGTGGATATACCATAACTGGACATGTAAGGGCTCATAAAAGCATATACACAACTCTGACACATACTACCATCCAGTACAGGAAAATCTTTCAAAATGTATTTCGTAGACCTTCTGTTAACTTCTGAAATTTATTTAAACATGCAAAGACATCAGATGATCACTGCCCAAAAGCTAATATGATGCATTGTCTATGTTGGGGAGCAACACAAATATGAAAAGTTTCTGGGGGTGCCAAATAAGGGCTGTGATCAGGGCCGCTTCTATCATGAGGTAAGGTGAGACCCTTAGAAAGGCACTTGGTCAATGATGCAAAAAGCCGCCTCTTGTAACTTTAAGAGCCGAACTTCCGGGTTTTAACCTGGAAATTCGGCTCCGCTAGTGCAGAGAGTGCCATTGCGCTTGATGCATTAGCAATACTACCCCCTTAGACCCGCTCCGACGCTAATTTTTAAGCGCAGAGAGAGGAGGGGGGTGGCAACCGGGTGCTGCCTCAGGCTGCCGCAGCCCCAGAATTGGCGCTGGCTGTGATTGGCTATTTGGTGGACTGGCAGCCTACAGGAGGCTCTGTTTGGCAGTACACTTGGTTTTTATACAACCAAAACTTACCTCCAAGTCAGGAATTCAAAAATAAGCACTTGCTTTGAGGCCACTGAGAGCAACATCCAAGGGGTTGGTGAGCAACATGTTGCTCATGAGCCACTGGTTGAAGATCACTGGTCTATGGAGTTGCCCAATTATTAGAAAGGCCCTTGGTCAATGATGTCATTTTATCAATTTTGGGCATTACCCCTAATTATGCGCGCTAAAATGAAAAAAAAAAACCTTCCACGTTAAAATCCCATACAGATATGGGATCCGTTATCTGGAAACCCTTTTTCTAAAAAAGCTCCAAATTACTCGACGTCCGTCTGACATAGACTCCATTTTAAATAAATAATTCAAATTTTCCAAAATAATTTTCACTGTAACAATAAAACAGTAGCTTGTACTTGATGCCACCTAAGATATAATTAATCCTTATTGGAGGCAAAACAATTGGGTTCATTTACCGTTTAAATTATTTTTTTCAGTTGACTTAACGTATGTTGTTCCAAATTGTTCCTAAGCATTCTGGATAATGGGTCTCAAACCTGTACTATAGAACTGTGTCTGCTTCTATCATATCATAATACTGCAATTACAAACCTTGTACAAACAATGCTGAAATGATTTAAAAATAAATAAGTTAAATACATTTTACCTGTGCAATTTTCAAACAGTGTGTGGCAGCTCCAAAAAAAGTTTTTTGAATATATATATATATATATATAATATTGTGAACCTGCACCCAGGCAGTTGTTTTTCTCTACAAGAGTGCTCCAGTTTTGGTGAATATATATATTAACCAAAAAAATGAACCTGTGAATAAAAGCACATTTATTTCACTATAAAGAACGAGTGCGGGTCCATTTACTGGATTGTAAAATGAAACTTTGACCAACGCACCACCATCAACAGAATTGAATCGGGGAGGAGTGCGTTCACTGTACTGACATAATATATATATATATATATATATATATATATATATTCACCAAAACTGGAGCACTCTTGTAGAGAAAAAACAACTGCCTGGGTGCAGGTTCACAATATTATGTAAACCGAACTGTACAAGAACCACACTCACAGGACCTGTTAAAGTGCAAAAAAATTATTTTTTATTTCGACGTTTCGGCTCCTATACTTTCACCTGAGGAAGGCTCCAGTATAGCAGCCGAAACGTTGAAATAAAAAATATTTTTTTTGCACTTTAACAAGTCCTGTGAGTGCAGTTCTTGTACAGTTCGGTTTATATATATATATATATATATATATATATATATATATATATACATACACGCACAGTTTTGTGCGATATATGATGCAGGGAGTCACAGAGCTCCTGCCACACTTTTACACGCAATAGCGGGATGCAACATGCTGGGAGTTCCTCAATATGCTCCATTTATATTTCTTGATAAAATACAAAGAAGGGATATTCAGTGCACTTAGCCTTGATCACTTACTTGTCTGGTGGAAAATAAACAGATGATAAACCCTAGAAGAGTGGAAGCAGAACTTATTATATACAGTATTCTGGTTTTAGGAGGGTGCATTAATTTTTTTATATAAATTTGTCTGCTGGGTCCTGTCTAGTGACAGACAAGTATCATTTGAAAAAAATGTGCACTATATGAGTAATAAGTATGTCTGCTCTCCCCAGAACATCAGTGTGATCTCTGAGAAGCTGACCAGCATGCAAGTGAGCCTCACGATGTTAGTAGACACCCCGGACTATTCTGAGAAATGTGTTTATTTGGAGGCTCTTAAGAACCGCCTGGAAGCAATGTGCAGCCCACAGATTGTAGCCGCTTTCAACAGTCGGTCAGTGGGTGAGTAACACAGTTCCTGCTGTAGGAAAACCCATCCAAAACAGCTTGGATACAATACAATTGCATGTGGGAATTCAAGTGGAGATGTAGTTTTACATTTCAACAGAAGGTGGCAGTGATGTACTTCGCAAAAGTGGCATTTTCACTTTTACATGAAAGCAGGAGAGCTAGATGTTACTGTATGAAACAGTGTTTCGTTTTTTCCCCCATTAAACTTTTAAAAGCAGTTTTATTGTGCATTCACAAACTACAGTTTTATACAAGTGAAGTCTCTAAAAACATTGTTTCAAAGGCAGGTTTACTCATAAATGGACTCACATACAGATATAAATACACGATACCTGAGGTATTTACTCATATATTTTTTGAGCATATTTCCTTAAAGGAGAAGGAAAGGCATCTACACTTGGGGGTGCCAAATTTTAGGCACCCCCAAGTGATTGTATTGACTTACCTGAAACCCCGGGCAGGTGCTCCTATCAGCAGAAAACTGCACCGGCCCGAGGTTATACCAGTGAGCACCACGGAGTGATCCTCTTCCAGCTTCTTCTTTCTTCAAATTTTTATGGGGCAGGCGCATGCGCAGTTGAACGAAATAGTCGACTTTAAAGTTAAAGTTCGGCTTTTTACTCTACTGCGCATGTGCAGCCGCGCAAAGAAAGCGGAAGATGGAAGAGGATTGAACCGTGGTGCTCACTGGTATAACCCCGGGCCGGTGCAATTTTCTGCTGATAGGAGCACTGGCCCAGGGTTTCAGGTAAGTCAATACAATCACTTGGGGGTGCCTAACATTTAGCACCCCCAAGTGTATGATGCCTTTCCTTCTCCTTTAAAGAAAAAAAAAAAAAAAAAATATATATATATATATATATATATATATATATATATATATATATATATATATATATATATATATATATATATATATATATAAACCCACTATTGGTGCACACATGACCCAAAGGCCAACCGCCTGGGTGCAGGTCAAACGAACATGTAACCAATACAAAAAAGCCGCACTCCTAGGTCTTTGTCAAATACAAAAATATCCAAGTGTTTATTTATTCAACGTTTCGGCAACAATTCGCGTGCCTTCTTCAGGAAAGTGAACCACATATCACAGTGCTCGTGCTTTTAAATGTGCTCAATGGCGCCAAAAAACCCTTGGGTGACGTCATCATTGTGTGTCAAACCTGTCAAAAATGCCATACATCGTATCTACATATTGAAAATAGGGCTACAAAGTTGCAATCTAGTGTTAATAGATAGTATTGTGACTATCCCATTAGTCACAATGTTTACAAGAAAGTGACAGAGAAAATGTGTGCCCCATGTTACCATCACGAGTGATAGTGTCAGTGCTCTGGTGCAGTTAAAAGCAAACATAACATACAGCCATCCGGACTCGTTATAACATAAGCTTGAAATGAATATAGGATGTTGTACTTGCCCCAGTAGGATCTAGGAAACAGGACACGAACTCCCTTGTTGCCCTTTGCTGCCGCTGTGCGCACCAGACACCGGCTGCCCGTAGTTCTCCTTCCTACCGAATCCCCATCCAACGACTCATCTCGACGTGCTGCTCCCCTGCTCGTGTGCGTGCTAAGCTCCGCCCCATCACCATGGGAACTGGACGCTCAACATTTAGGTGCGGTACCATAGGAGATTGTGTCGGGGCTTCAGGCGCATCAAGGGTAACCGGCATGTCTTACTTACGTTACTGTAGGAGGGACATCCAGGCGCACCAAGTACTCCTCAGTGTCCCATTGATCAACATCACCTTACCTGGCCTCACGTAGACGGGTCTTGCCTCCCGTAATGCCGTGTGCCAGGTGGTATGCTGATCATTTCTACAGATCAACAGACCGTGCTCAATTAGTCCCCTTTCCCCTTGTACCTGTCACCATCGCTCCACGTTACTGCAGTCGCACGGAGGTTCATGTTGTTCGAATCTACATATCACCAGGAAACTTAGACAGCCCCGGTGTGCACAGTGTGGCCTGGGCTATTTTCCTTCTGTCCTCTCCTAGACCCTATCTGGGGTTCCGAATCCACATCAGTCCAAGAATCATCTCTTAATAAAAGGATGACATGGATAATGTTTCGTTTAGTCCTTTGGGAGCTAAAGTATCCAACTTAAAAATCCATTGTGTCTCCCTTTGTATCAACATCAGTCCCCTATTACCTCCCCTGCGTGGAACAGGCACATGGTCGATGATCATGTGCCGAAACTGTGGTAACGAGTGTTTTAATTTGAGCCAGTGTCGTGCTACTGGTTGGTCAGCTTTGCCAGATGTAAGGGCCATGCGTATAGCGCTTCTGTGATTGTTCATTCTCTCCCTGTACGACGTTCCAGCTTTGCCCACGTAGTACAGTCCACATGGGCACCAGGCCATGTAGACCACATGATCCGAGGTACAGGTCACCCTGTGTCTAATGTCAAATTTCACTCCAGTTCTGGGGACTACCTGGCTGGACAGACCCCTTAAGAAAGGGTGCTATAAATGCGCGGGTTGTCTGACCTGTAGTGGGATGTTGCAGGGAGCCCAATTCTCACATCCCAGAACTGGAGTGAAATTTGACATTAGACACAGGGTGACCTGTACCTCGGATCATGTGGTCTACATGGCCTGGTGCCCATGTGGACTGTACTACGTGGGCAAAGCTGGAACGTCGTACAGGGAGAGAATGAACAATCACAGAAGCGCTATACGCATGGCCCTTACATCTGGCAAAGCTGACCAACCAGTAGCACGACACTGGCTCAAATTAAAACTAATTGAGCACGGTCTGTTGATCTGTAGAAATGATCAGCATACCACCTGGCACACGGCATTACGGGAGGCAAGACCCGTCTACGTGAGGCCAGGTAAGGTGATGTTGATCAATGGGACACTGAGGAGTACTTGGTGCGCCTGGATGTCCCTCCTACAGTAACGTAAGTAAGACATGCCGGTTACCCTTGATGCGCCTGAAGCCCCGACACAATCTC
The DNA here is from genome assembly GCF_017654675.1 of Xenopus laevis. Taxonomy (NCBI): domain Eukaryota; kingdom Metazoa; phylum Chordata; class Amphibia; order Anura; family Pipidae; genus Xenopus; species Xenopus laevis. The sequence goes on along the minus strand of NC_054387.1, from coordinate 114,318,450 downwards.
CTATGGTACCGCACCTAAATGTTGAGCGTCCAGTTCCCATGGTGATGGGGCGGAGCTTAGCACGCACACGAGCAGGGGAGCAGCACGTCGAGATGAGTCGTTGGATGGGGATTCGGTAGGAAGGAGAACTACGGGCAGCCGGTGTCTGGTGCGCACAGCGGCAGCAAAGGGCAACAAGGGAGTTCGTGTCCTGTTTCCTAGATCCTACTGGGGCAAGTACAACATCCTATATTCATTTCAAGCTTATGTTATAACGAGTCCGGATGGCTGTATGTTATGTTTGCTTTTAACTGCACCAGAGCACTGACACTATCACTCGTGATGGTAACATGGGGCACACATTTTCTCTGTCACTTTCTTGTAAACATTGTGACTAATGGGATAGTCACAATACTATCTATTAACACTAGATTGCAACTTTGTAGCCCTATTTTCAATATGTAGATACGATGTATGGCATTTTTGACAGGTTTGACACACAATGATGACGTCACCCAAGGGTTTTTTGGCGCCATTGAGCACATTTAAAAGCACGAGCACTGTGATATGTGGTTCACTTTCCTGAAGACGGCACGCGAATTGTTGCCGAAACGTTGAATAAATAAACACTTGGATATTTTTGTATTTGACAAAGACCTAGGAGTGCGGCTTTTTTGTATTGGTTATATATATATATATATATATATATATATATATATATATCCTAGTTTGCTGTGTGCAGCCCTCTCTCCCTCCTCTGTGGGCCCCAATCAGGCCCCGGACTTTTTACACTGTTCTGTTTTCAGTATTTTCAAAGATTTTTGTTTTCTGGGCAATGAAGTAATACATTTTGCCTTTATTAAAGCTTAAAAATAATGATAGCAGCCTATATACATGTATGTAGTCCCTTGTTCAATAGCTGTGGCCCCTTCTCCATCCTAAAAGGAGTGGTTCACCTGTAAATTAACTTTTAGTATGTTATAGAATGGGTAAGAAACTTTTCAATTGCCATATATCTTTTTTGTTTTTTTTTTATAGCTTTTTAATTATTTGTCTTCTGGCTCTTTTCAGCTTTCAAATGGTGTCACTGACCCCATCTAAAAAAACAAATGCTCTGTAAGGCTACACATAAATCGTTATTGCTACTTTTCAGTACTCATCTTTCGATTCAAACCTTCTCCTATTCATATTCCAGTCTCTTATTACAATCAGTGCATGGTTGCTAGGGCAATTTGGACCCTAGAACCAGACTTCTGAAATGGTAAACCGGAGAGCTGCTGAATAAAAAGCTAAATAACTTTCTAAAAATGTTTAAAAAATGTAATCTACTACTACTACTACTACTACTAATAATCACCCTCGATCACCCTCCCATGCTTAACTTTTGCTCTCCTACAGGGGTGAGAAGAAGCTGGTCCATAGTGCAGAGAGAGCCTAGTCATATATATATATATATACTAGTGGTAATAAGAACATTGCTCATTACAGCAAGCCATTTAACCCGACACCCAGAGAGGAAATCATAAGCATAAAGTACCAGAAAGTGTCCCAAAGTGCTGCCTGATAGTTTTCATTCTGTTCTTGGCATAAGGGCATATTCTTAGCCTAAATATGTGCCCTGTATTGCTGTCAATTGCCAATGTTTTGCCACAACCTGACAGTTCCTTATAGGTTGAAGCAAAGACTGTATTAAATGAGTGCTTCACCTTTAAGTTAACTTTTAGTATGTTATAGAATGGCCAATTCTAAGCTACTTCTCATTTGTTTTTTTATTCATTATTTTTTATAGTTTTAAAATGATTTGCCTTCTTCTTCTGACTCTTTCCAGCTTTCAAATGAGGGGTCACTGACTCCATCTAAAAAACAAATTCTCTGTAAGGCTACAAATGTATTGTTATTGCTACGTTCTATTTCTTTTCTTTCCAGTCAGGCCTCTCCTTTTCATATTCCAGTCTCTTATTTAAATCAATGCATGGTTGCTGAGGTAATTTGGACCCTAGCCAACAGATTACAAAAATGGCAAACTGGAGAGCCGCTGAATAAAAAGCTAAATAACTCAAAAACCACAAATAATAGAAAATGTAAACCAATTGCAAATTGTCATGAAGTATCACTCACTACATCATACTAAAAGTTAACTCAAAGGTGAACAACCCCTTTAAGAATAGATCTGTTTATTTTCAGTCTGGCTGAAGATCTTTGTTTTTATGGTACATCTTGGTTTTTCATACTTCGCTGTCGGCCTGATGTAGGTATGGCGGGACTGAATGGATATCCTACAGGTTGTTGGAGGAAATCCCTATTTATATTTTATCGCATCTCAAATACACAGTTCAGTTGCCGTTTATCACGATGATTAGACTAATGTTTGTCTAATTCCTCTTTCTCTCTTCCTTTTTACAGATCAGGCCAGGATGTTTGTAAAGGTCTTCAGCGAGATCGACAGGATGCCACAGTTACTTGCTTATTACTACAAGTGCCACAAGGTAGAGATCTTGGGTCAGAAGCCATACCTATCCCCCTATTCCATTAACTATATCTGTAGATAGTCCTGTAATATATGCTGTTTGTCTGCAGCTTTCCTTACCCAACACATTCCTGACTGCCAGTGGGGGCCTGAGTGGGCAGGTCCATTTAGTGGCTCCATGCAAAAAAGCATGGGGCACCATCATTACTAATGGCAGCCCAGATGACTGGCACAGCTGAGTGACACTTACAAATAATGGCAAGCATTGTGCTTTTACTTTGCCTTTGGATGGGGCTCGATGTCCAGGCAGCGGGCAGTGCCCTCAAATTGCAAGTTCATACCATGGCCATAATTTACTTGTCAGTAAACAGGAGGGTTAAAAGGCGCACTCCCAACTGAATAAATGTGAGGTGCAATCCCAAAAGAGTCACCAAAGCATATTGCACGTTCAAAAAAATTACTCAAAAGAAGAATTCACTCCGTTTTAGTCCATCAATAAGTTACAAACTCAATACACTGGCCCTATGCGTTCCAGCCATTTAAGGGGAAAAACATAAAAAATATAGTAAAGAAAAAAGGCACCAGCCTTTAAAACGGACTGAATTCTTCTTTCGAGTCTGCAATCACAACACAAACCAACGTTTCGGGGAGGTGTGTTACCCAATCCCTTCCTCAGTGGTTGGGATTGGGTAACACACCTCCCCGATATGTTGATATTTGGTGTGAATTGGTGTCAAACTTTGATCTTATGAAATAAATGCTCACTTTTTTGGCAAGTGGATGAAAGCTTTTTGTATTCGCTCATTGGAAACTGGAAGGAAGGTACCAGTCTTATCCACTTGCCCTCCACCGTTTGTTTAACGTATATCCAATGATTTAGTTGTCCTCTAGCAGGGCTGGATCTTCTATACCATAATAGAGAACTGTATTTTCCATTGATTTACGATACAGCACAGTATTGGCTCTTTGCCCATTTTTCGGCAATAACACCAAGCATCACTTTTCTGGAAATCCTTATATTATATAATATTCCAAATTCCACACATCTGGATCATTCCTTATTCCTCGTGTGGTAAGATATGACTTTGTCAGCCAGAGATAAAAGCAGCTCTGCATTCCAGGAGCCAGTAGAATATACTGTGGGAAACCCTTTGATTGCCGCTGTGGAATGCGGCAGGCACCAATCTTTTCTCTTGGTCATGAGTTTTATGTTTGGCAGCTGTCCAGCTGTTGGGGTAGGTACACACGAGTGCTGACAAGTGCTTTTACCTTTCATTCAAGGTGTGCGTGATCTGTTCTTTATATGGCTACAGAAGTGTGCTCTTGGTTAATGTAGTAAAATGCTATAGTTGGACCAGTGAATGTGGACATTTGCAAGTGCACTGGAAGCAAGGACAGTATTTGACTACATTTACTGTGCACATAAGCCCATGCAAAGGATGCGTAGCACCAGGCACACACCCATGTTTTTGGGGTCGGCTTACAGATCTCCTGTTAATCAACACAGCCTTTGCCCTGGATATGCCTGCACCCTGCCATCCTATGTTTCACAATGTTTGCCAAGCAAGGACATTTAATAAATATTTGACATTTGTAGGTATGCCACCAAAACGATAGCACCCTTAATGACTCACCAGTGTTCTTTTCATGTGTACAAGGACTGAGCACTTGTTGTTTTCAGTAAATCACGCTGCCCAGAATCCTTAAGAACATAGTGAAAGAAAAAATATTGAATTTAATATTTGCATATCTGCACTCCTTGCACATTTAATCCAGTTTATATACATCATGTATTGGGTCATGATGAGCAAATACACACCACCGAAGCAGTGGCCCTCCGAGCAGATGGGTCACCACAAGGAAACAGAAATTTGATTGTAGGCAGGCTCCAATCTGGAACATTTTATCCAACAAAACACGGAGCAAAATAGTAGTTAAAATGTCACCTTTAATAATCCATCTTTAAAAAAAATCCATCCTTATATGAATCCAAAATATCCCAACATAGTGGATCATACGCTCGACGTGTTTCATGGCTTCTCGCTCAGAAGCGATCACATGATCCAACTATAACCAAAAGAGTTAAATACCTTGTAGTCCCACACCTAAAACATTAACCCTTTGATAAATCACAATAAAATAGATAAAGCCAAGAAATAGCGAAAATATCATTATTTCATAAGTACAAAAATGAAAATAATAGTAAAAAAATTGCAGATTCATGTATTTAATATGCATTTAATATTTGCATTCCTGCGCTCCTTGTATATTTCATCCAGTTTACAGTATATACATCATGTCATGGGTCATGATGAGCAAATACACAGCACCGAAGCAGTGGCCCTCCGAGTAGTTGGGTCACCACAAGGAAACAGAAATTTGTAGGCAGGCTCCAACCCGGAACACCATAAAGTAGAATCCAGGAGCCCAAAGTTGAAATACTACAAAAAGTTTTTATTTTACATTATGTATAAAAAAAAATGAGCCTATGATTAAGTGTCCTTTGGTTGACATGAAACGCGTAAGGCTTTTTCATTTTTTTAATATATAATTTGATATAAAAACTTTTTGTACTATTTAAACTTTGGGCTCCTGGATTGTACTTTATGGTGTTCCGGATTGGTGCCTGCCTACAAACAAATGTCTGTGACTTTCCACCCCTCCCCTTGCTGAAGGTCTGGGGGAAGAGCACCTTGGACCACCATGGAAGCTTATCCTATAATCCAAAGATTCAAGCTTCTTGTGGTTTGGAAATATATGCAGCGCAAGGAAAGTAAAATTCTCATATACTCTATGGGAATAGGGTTGCCACCTTTTTACAAAATTTTCACCCGCCATTGGTGGGGGGTGAGAACAAAAGGAGCGGGCCATGATGTCAAAGCGGGTGGAGCCATGGCACGCAATGGGCAGAAGGCAGCGAAAAAGGTATGTTTTGATCGAATTAGTGGCGGGCCAAGGGCCTTTTTTAGGGGTATTACAAATTTACAGACAGCTACATTGCCGGTAAATTTGTAATACTGGCCCCGGCCTTGGCAGGTGTTTTACCGGCTATGCAGTTAAAATACTGCCCGGGTGGCAACCCTATATGGGAACCATGGGGCTTATGGCACATGAGCAAATACTTTATAAAATGTGGATATTAATATATATATATATATATATATATATATATATATATATATATATATATATATATATATATATATATTATTATTAACATGTATTTATATAGCGCCAACATATTGCGTAGCACTGATATATATATATATATATATATATACTTTATTCTTTATTCTAGGTACAGTTAGTGACTGCATGGCAGGAGCTCTGTCAGAGTGACATGCCCCTAGACCGGCAGCTGACTGAATTCTACGACACGCTGCTCAGTGCCTGGCACACTCAGCTGCAGTGGGTATCCCAGGTAGGTAATGGCACTAGGCTTCTAGTAGTGAATACTGGAATTGCATATTAATAAGAAAAAGATTATTGAGTTCATTCTTATGTTACATAGGCAAGGTTTTTACCTGCACTACTAGCACACATTTTATTCCTTATTCAATTTGTCATTAAAGGGGGTGGAGTCAGTGCTGATTTGGCTAGTTGATAAGGGCATGAAGCTTTACTCATGGGTCAGACCTTCAATTCACTGTTAACCATTATCTAATGTTAAAGCACCTTTAGTCAGGTTCAATTTTGCATCCCATTACCTTGCAGGTACTTTTTTTTTTTTTTTTAAATGGAAACTTTCCTTATTTTTTCTTTATTCTCTTCCTTTAATTTTGCTCTAAGGCCTTGTTTATATGCACATTATATAAATCCTCTACACTCACCCATTATAAATATATTAAGGACATTAAAGGGGGTTGTTCACCTTTAAATTAACTTTTAGTATGATGCAGAGAATGACATTCTGATTCTGGGATTTGCTCGAACACAGAACAGAAGGGTTCAGAGCATCCCTAACTAAAAGTTAACTTTAAAGGAGTGGTTCACCTTTAAGGTAACTTTTATTATGTTATATAATGACCAATTCTAAGCAACTTTTCAATTGGTTTTCATTGTTTATTTTTTTATAGTTTTATAGTTATTTGCCTTTTTCTTCTGACTTTGCAGCTTTCAGATGGGTGCTGCTGACTCCCTTCTAAAAAACAAATGCTCTGTAAGGCTACAAATTTATTGTTATTGTTACTTTTTTTACTGATCCTTCTAGTCAGGCCTCTACTATTCATATTCAAGTCTCTTATTCAAATCGATGAATGGTTGCTAGGGTAATTTGGACCCTAGTTACCAGATTGCTTAAGATGCAAATTGAAGAGCTGCTGAATAAAAAGCTAAATAACTCAAAAACCACAAATAATAAAAAATAAAAACCAAATGCAAATGGTCTTAGAATATCACTCTCTACATCATAATAAACGTTATCTCAAAGGTGAACAACCCCTTTAAGGCGAGCCACCCCTTTAAGACATTTTGGGCACAACTGCTTCCCTTTTGCTTTTTTGTTAGCAGGAGTCCATTATGCAGGGAGATTATCTTTGCCCATGCCTATGATTAAGGACCTAGGACCCCGAAATTTGTCAGGTTTTGATCCTCTTGCCTGTTTTTAAAGTGAAACCAATAATGACTAATGTTTTAATTTACTGTATTTATGGTAAGTGCTGCTGTCCTAGTTTTGTGGATTATCTGTGCACTGGGAATCTTATCATCTACCTGACAAGGACCGAACATGGAGCAGCTGCAGTTTCCCTGTTTAGCTCAAGAAATAACAAAAAACTGTTTTTTTTCTCTCTCTCTTCACTTATTGTAGTTCAAGCAGCAATTTTCCCAGCCACACGATTAAAGGAGACAAACATAGGCTCATATGCTTCTGTTTCAAGGGACATAAATGGCAAATATTAGTTAGGCTTCTGTTTCCAATGACTTTGTTATTGGTGCCGCTGCGTAAAAGTCCGCTTTTTAGAAGTTCAAAGCCCCTTTTGTAGCCCCGATTAGCATTTATGTTCGGCTGTAAACCGGTATAATCGCCATTTATGAACGAACTCAGGACAGTAAAATCTCAGCCCCCCTTCCTCGGATCACACAATAGAGTGTGTGTGGAAAGTACAGAATTGCTTAAGGTTTTTTTTTTTTGCTTTTAAACGTGGATAGAGCTAAGTGATCGCTATCTTGGCTAAAGGAATGCAAGTCTGATAGGCATCTCTACTGCCCTTCAAATAACAATTTCTGGAACTTGTTTGTACCACTTTATAATAATCCGTTTTGCCTCTGGCTGCCTGGGAGGCAAGGTCAATATTTCATCTGTGGTTTGAACGTTCCAAGAACATGGATTCCTCCTCTGGATTGTGAGATGTCGCCTTGCTTGGTCTTTTTCTCTCTCGTGCTCTTGGCTGTACATGAACCTGCCAGGCGCATTGCATAATAGAATGAGAACTGATTAACCCACTGTGTCTACCTTTTCCTTTTTCTTTCTTGACATTATTTAAAAATGTCAGATCCTATTTGATACTTGACATTCTTTTATAGTCAGCATAGATCTCATGAATGTCCCCCAAACATTGTTAGAATTCTTTGGCTGAAGGTATCTAAATCTGTCCCCCCCGGGAAATGAATCTACCTCTTGGGAAATCTTTTTATCTAGTTTATACAGGTGCCATGGCTCACTGTATATAGTGGTAGTGATTTGGAATGGATGGAATTAAGAAACTATCCATTGGTCACATAGGTATTTTGAGGTAGGAAAGGGCAAATTTATATTTATAAACCATGGGATCAGTGACCCTGATTTGAAAAAAGATTTTGAAAGCTGGAAAGAGGCAGAAGATAAAGTCAAATATCTTAAAAACTATAAAAAAAGAAGGCCAATTGAAAAGTTGCTTAGAATTAGCCATTCTATACTCAAGGAAAACCACACCTTTAAATACTTAAAACAACCGGCAACGCCTCCAGCATTGGAGGCTTTTGGGCTTCTGCGCAAAGCACTGGGAATGTCAGGGGGAAAATGGGGATGTCAGAAGGAACCATTTCTTTAAGAATTAAACTTGCAGCCATAGACTTTCTGGCAGTGTAATAACCTAATAATGTGGCTCCCGTAGAGTCTCAGCATCTCTTTTAAATCTACCCCCCAGGTGGACTTGGCCTCAGCAATATACTGAGATAACATCAGAGTTCAATAATAACCACTATATTAAAAGCTCTCGCACAGCAGAAAACAATATGCTCATATAAAGTAACACAGCCGCCCGGCTCATTGTTGTAGACACAAAGGACTATTGTAAATACCAATTACAGGTGTTTTTTTTTTTTTTTAACCAAAGGCAGGTTTTAGGCTAGATTAGAAGTGGTGGTTCTCAGGGTACCCAGTATCAAGGGCAGCCCATGTGGATACAAATAACTCAGTATCTAAATATATTCAGGAAGTCCTCGATTTACATACACCTGGCTTACATACAACTCATACTTACATACGGGGGCTATTACAGTAACATACTATGGTTTGCTTGACCTTTATTAGCATTTAGCTTTAATAAACCATCCCCTCTGGTGTGTGTTGTCTACTGCAGAGCACAGAAAGGTAAAAATAAATTCTATTTTAAGACAGACATCTGTCTAAGTTGCATTTAATAAGTAAATATATGTTTCAACTTGCATACAAATTAGGCCAAGTTTGTTAACATGAAACGCATAATGGCTGTGGACAAAATTAACTCCTTTTACTTTCAACTGACTGCCTGGTGGAAGTTTGCCTTCATTGAGTGCCTGCTCTAAAGAAATTCTCAGAGATACAAGAGTAACCAATTGCTATGGGCGATCAGCGAACATATAAAGTTCATCCTGGGAACTCCTCTGCTTGCACACTCCAAGCTTGCCATGGTGGAAATATGAACTGCAGGCGGATCATTGCTTCTCATTATAGATGGCGTCATAACGAATGCTGAACCCAAAAGACAGCCTCTACAACTAGTCCCTCTACCAGATCAATGTCATCCAAATCGAAAACCATGAATGGGGAGGAGGTTTAATCAAATAGGCTTGGGTGCTACAATGTCCAGCAGCTTGAGGACATAGGGTCTCTGCATGAGTCTCATTAACAAGACATTCTTCCTTCTGTAGATGTTGTTCTGCAAGATAATTCAAGTCATAATATAATCCTGTATTTCTAATTTTGCTGCAGGTGTTTAAAAAGCCCCAGGAAGTGGTGAGTGTGCTTATGATCCAGACCCTGGCTGCCATGGTCCCATCTATCCCTGTGTGTCTCAGCACTGCCATGGAACGTGCCTCTGAGGAGGACAAGCTTAGTACCCTTCTGGAGCTCTACAACTCCACCAACCACTTTGCCAAGGCGATGGAGACTGCTATCCTGCCCAGCATAGGTAAGGTGGGAGAAAAGATGTCAGACTTACAGTTCTGTAGTTCACTGGGAATGCTGGGAAGTGCAGTTTGCAGTAACTAAAGGAATGTGGTGTCAAAATAAAGTCAAGTTTGTTGAAGGTCGGTGCTGTCCTACCTTCCTACCTTTCACGTTCTGCTTATATATTTGTTGTGTACTTGTATCACTTGGCAGATGCCGCTTGATCATACACATTTAATGGACAGTCTGTGGCATCTGACCTGCCCATGTTTATGTACGGATCCGCTGACAGATAGATTGTCACTGAGATATCTTCAGAAGGGGTATGGCTACCATCTTTGGATACACCAGCCAAATATATGCAGCCACGGCAAAATAAAAGCTGAGCAGAAGAATGGGGAGGCACATTTATCAAAGGTCGAATTTCGAATTCATGTGAGTTTTTTTTTAAAACTCCCATAAATTCAAAATTTGACCAGTCTAAATTTATTATTAAAATCAAATCAGAAACGACCTGAAAATTCTAATCGAATTCCATCAAACTCAAACTTCTCCGAAAAAAACTTGAAAGTCAGGAAGGCTGCAAACATCTCCAAATTAATCCTTGGACCTCTCCTATTGACTAAAACAGCAATTCGCCAGGTTTTAGGTGGCGAATAGTTGAATTCTTAAAGGAGAAACAAACCCTTTACCAAAAAATACCACTAAATGTAGCATCGGCTCTACTCAAATTTGCCCTCGATATGTGTTAGTGATTGGATTAGTGCAGTTTAGCCATCCATGTGACACACGCTTAATCATCTGACCAGTCCTAGGGACAATAGGGCAGTGTCGGACTGGCCCACCGGGATACCAGGAAAACTCCCGGTGGGCCCAGGTGTCAGTGGGCCCTCATGCTGCTAAACATTTGGCCTATTTCATGGGCATTCCCTATTTCTATGAGAAAAGAGGCTAAATAGATGGAATAATAGATTATAGTATGTAAAGAAAAGAGACTCGGAGAATAGAGGTTGAGTGAGGAGAAGAAGAATAATAGTACTGAGAGTGGACCCCTGGTCTAAGGTTTTTTGGTGGGCCCCTGGTCTAAGGTTTTTTGGTGGGCCCCTGGTGTCCCAGTCCGACACTGCAATAGGGAATAGATAGCATTCTACTCCACTTACCAGGGCCTTGTAAGGGCATTATATACTGCTATAGAACATCTATATGAGCTGATAAGGAAGGTTTTGACCAACCAGATGGCACTGACCTACAGGTGCACCTGTGACTTGGCCAGATCTTTGTAATAATAACCTGCTACTGTGTGTGTGTGTGCTTGAAGTTCCATATACTCCCTATTTTATGGCTGTTCTTTCAGCAGCTTTATTGTTCTTTTTTCCTTTAGGCAGCCATTAGTTTGCAGTTACTTTTCATTTCTTGCTTGTAAGGCATTTTCTCACATCGCCTCAGTACGCCGAGACTCACTTGTACAGAAACATGGCCATGCCCTCTTTTACACTCAGGCAAAGGTCACTTTTGTCTTCCTCAGTCTATTGTCTATGTCTGGGGCAGGAGTTTTACAGCAGGGTTTAACGCAGGTATTTATAAAGGGCTATATATGAGATTAAAATATTTTTTTAGGAAGCCTTCGGGAGCCCTGGGCTCCTGCTTGCCTGCAAGAGTCTACAAGGCTTAGTGCTTGTGCTTACAGCTGCAGGGTTCAAGTTCGGTACAGTCCCCGGTGAATTACTGTGTCTATTTCTTATCAAGCTGTTGGATAATGAGAGCACCTGAAAATTCACTCCCTCAGCTGGAGGTGTCACAGCCTCTGCTCTAATGAGGTACCTGCAATAAAACTGCCAGCTTTACTGTCATTTGGCATCATCAATCTGATGTAAGTATTGGCTTATTTGATAGCCTGCAGCGAACATGCCGTAGGCCAGATGTTGCAGGACGGCAGCACCCCCAGTCTCTGAGCCAATTCCTGCCTCTCCTTTTAACATTGTCCTTACATCTGCACAATTCCCATTGTATATTGACAAGCTGAAACTTTAGGCTGGTGCAATAAGTTCAGTATATAAAACATGGCATTCTTAGTCCTATTCATTTTTAGGGTTTAGTTCTCCTTTGAAGCCCTAAAGTCACGCTTTATGCTGATTTTGTTCAGACAATTCATTGTGTAGGGAGGAATAACCAGCAGTGGGATGTTTAGAGGTGCAATGGGACTTCTCACACCACAGTTCCAGTTTGCTCTGTTTAGTTTAAAAGGCCCTTGATCAAACATGAATATAAAAGCCTGTTTGATGATATATAATATCCACAATGAAAAGTACCACTCTCTCTCTCTCTGTGTGCAGAACATTGTTACCTTCCCCTTGTACTGTGTATATCAACTCTTGCTAGGAACAATGGAAACTGTAGAAAAAACTGAATAATCTAAAGCTGGACTGCAAAAGAACACATTGGAAATAGTGACATTTGAACCCAATGTCACATTTTGAAAATTAACTTCATTATACTGATTTGTTTTAAAATGAGTCGTGTGTTTAGGAGCCCGATACCTTGATACAGTTTGCTCTATATGTTGCCATTACAAAATTCCTTATGAGTATGTGCGGATGAGTTCCATCTGAATTTGATGGTGAGGATTTTTACTTTACCTTTGGATCTCCTATGGCCAGTCCAATGTCAGCTCTTTAGACGAGTTCATTGATACACGGATGAGCACCTGATTCTTTTATACCATTTACGTTGCTCAGGAATATAGGGGCTCACTTGCTGTTGCACTTGGTTTTTTGTATCCGCAAACATGAAGACTATTGTTTCTCTGCAGGCGAGTACAATCTGGTCAAGTTGATTGAACTGGTGGACGCTGTATTTGGACCATACAAACCTTTTCAGTTACAGTATGGAGACCTCGAGGAATCCCACCTCTTGATACAGATTAGCGCTATACCTTTGGTAAGTGCCTCTCAGTATAATCCATTTTTGCCCCTTTTTTTAATAACCAGAACTCAGACCTCCTTCTCACTGCTTTCCTGCTTTTCTGTTTACCTTTCAGGAACACGGGGAAGTTCTAGACTGTGTCCAGGAGCTTTCCTATTCTGTCTCCCGACTCTTTAGCCTGGCATCAGGGGCAGTGGACAGATGCATCAAGTTCACTGACGGACTGGGGTTGTGCGGCCTGCTGCAGGCTCTTCAGTCTCTTTTTAAAAAGTGAGTCGGCTTCCAGATGGGCACAGAAATTCTCTACCGTGGTTTGGTTTCCCCCCGCCTATTCCTTTAATAACACTGAGTCTTATCATCGCTTGGGTCTCCATTGATCAGATTTCTCGAAGGTTTATAGTATAAGATATTACTGACCTTTACCAAGATTAGTTTGGCAATGGTGATACCCTAATGCTTATTACTGTTATACCCAATATAACCTGGAACACTAAGCCTGCTGCCAGTCTGCCTGCTCTGTAGAAAAAACACAATTGGCATGTATACATTTTGGGCAAACACTTCAGCTATTATTGATTTCAGAGATATTTCTTTCTTTGTGGATATCATTAGTGTTTTCTGGCTTGCTTTGCTTCTCAAACAAAGGCAGAGCCCGGCTTTGCTTGTTTACATCTCACTGCCTGGAAATACTGGACGGCTCTATACCACCCAGCACACAGATGTATTCAGCAACAGATCCGCACCGGTGCTTTTCATTTGCTTTGCTTTCTTTGTTAGGTATGTTTCAGACTTTACACTCACACTTCAGTCAATACGGAAGAAGTGCAAGTTGGACAGCATCCCCTCCGATTCCTTATTCCTGGAAGACTGGTCGGCCTTCCAGAACTCAGTCAGGTAAACATCGATAAAGAGTTACCAGCTCAGTACCCGATGTTCTTGTCGTGCAAATGACAAATTTGTGTTTCACAATGGCAAAGTGCAGCAAACAAAAAAAATTGTGTACTCCATGGGGGCCTGCAGCCCTTTGTCTGTGCTGAAACCTCCCATCTCAGATGAGATGTCAACATTTGTGAGCAGATGATTAGTTTACATTTCAATTAACCTTTAGTTTGTTGTATTCTAAGACAGCTTGTGGTTAGTGCATGTTTCTATATTTTTGTGGCTGCTGGCATTTAAAGGGATACTGTTATGGGAAAACATGTTTTTTTTCATAATGCATCAGTTAATAGTGCTGCTCCAGCAGAATTCTGCACTGAAATCCGTTTCTCAAAAGACCAAACAGAATAATTAATATTTAATTTTGAAATCTGACATGGGGCTAGACATATTGTCAGTTTCCCAACTACCCCCAGTCATGTGACTTGTGCTCTGATAAACTTCTGTCACTCTTTACTGCTGTACTGCAAGTTGGAGTGATATCGCCCCCCCCCCTTTCCCCCACAGCAGCCTAACAACAGAACAATGGGAAGGTAACCAGATAACAGCTCCCTAACACAAGATAACAGCTCCCTGGTAGATCTGAGAACAACACTCAATAGTAAAATCCAGGTCCCAGTGCGACACATTCAGTTACTTTGAGCAGGAAAGCAGTTCCATCCTAAAGTGCTGGCTCTTTTTGAAACTGACCTGAGATGGCTGCCTACACACCAATATTACAGCTAAAAAATACACTTGCTGGTTCAGAAATGTAATTTTATATTGTAGAGTGAATTATTTGCATTGTGAACAGTGTAATTTAGAAATAATTTAGAAATAAAAACTACACCATAAAAATCATGACAGAATCCCTTTATTTACCCTAGCATCCTGGCATCCGTTGATCTTCTAACATCCAGAAGTTAGAATATCAACAGGTGAGGACCAGAAAAGAAAACCACCGCAATTGAACCCTTGTAGTCAGACTGTGTTGATGGTGGCTGGGGTTAGCGACCCTGGGCAGTTCTGTTATGAAGAGGGTGATTCTACCTCAAGCCACCCAGACATTGTCCATAAAGGGTCTCCACCCAGAACAAGAATGAGACTTGAGAGAGAAGCAACAGAGAGGCCAACAATGACTAATGTTGGAATAAATGCAGGTGGGACCATGAGGGAGCTTTTTGGAGGTTTGTCTCCATGCCCACGCAGCTGTTTTGAAGCACTTAGATGCAAAGGTTTCTTGTGATGAGTTTATGCTGCAAACAAAATCAATGTTGCTTGTAACTACAGTGAGCGATTGACCTGAGCACTCTACATGCTACAGATATCATGGAGTTTTATGGGCACATATATATATATGAAGGAGATATTGGGCACTAGATTATTTTATTGATATTGATTTTGCCAGTGACTGCCGAATATATATGTGTATGCTTTATGGCTGCCAACTCAGTTCCCTCGTGTGTGTGCAGGATCTACATTTGGAGTTATCCCTACTTCCTACTACTCATTCTCACCACTTGCTCTTCTTTATTGCATTGTAGGATTATCGGCACCTGCGGGGAGTTGTTACGTCAGTGTGGAGACTTCGAGCAACAGCTGGCAAGCCGGTAAGCCAGGCCCTTAGTAAATGGCACATCATTGTTTGTGGTTCCAAACCCCCTTCAACATCAATTAGTGGTTCCCACCCTTGTGTTCCTTTTCTGAGCTACTTTTACACTCTTTTTCCAGGTTTCTGTCTATAGCAGGGAAGCACCTGTCGGATTCCTACAGCCCACGCAGCCTAACGGGCATCCAGGAGACTGGCACTTCTGACCGTAAAAACGTGCGGAATCCTTGGCATGACTACAACTATCTGCAGAAAGGAGACCCAGCACAGTACGCTAACTTGATGGAGACCCTGTACTTGCTAAAGGTAACACCATTGTAGCCTTCATATCACATTCATAGCAACCTATCAAAATATTTGGAGGGATTTACTCCCTATAAATCTCAGCAATGACTTTCTCCCATTGGGCTCCTGTAACAGCTGCTATCAGTCTGGCCCAAAGCCCGCAGTTCAACTACTTGCCAGGCCCCTCCATCCACCATTTGAGGACCAGAAAATGAAACCACCGCAAGTGAGCCCTCACAGTCAATCTGTGCTTATGGTGGCTGGTTATTCAATCACCGCATGTGTGAGTTGTATCACTTACAGCTACTGGATAGAGTTACTGTTTACTATTTGTCTACCATGGAGTTCCATTTTAATAGTGATGGATCTTTTGTTCCCTAGCGATTGTCTATGTCAGCTATTTCCTCAACGATTTAGTACCCACACTTCGGGCTTTTGTACAGCTGTCTTTTGCAGCATTAACAGATTTGAGTTTTTTGGGGTAAGTGTGTACCAGCTTTAGAAGGAGTTTTGGCCAATTTCTTTTCTCCATATTGTTCAGGTTAGTTTTCATTTTGCACATGGCCTTGCTTTACAGCTCATTGTTAGAATAGAGTTCAAGGAGCTGCCCATGATTTTGGAAGTGGGCACATGGTAAGTAGCATGTGGGTGTCCCCTGGAATGCTTCCTAGCTTGCAGATCATTCAGGTGAGAAGACTAGGAAACACCAGGGACAACAAGTGGTTCTTTGAAATTTGATGTGCGTGGGTATTATCTGGCTGATCTCAACAGCCTGGAGCAAATATGGCTGGACGCAGGGGCCGAATCACTATAAAACTCTGTGCAAATACTCCAAAAGATTTAAGTCTATTATTGCTGTAAAAGGTGGCTCCTAATGATTGAAACCCATGAAGTCTGGCATCACCTGGGCAGAGACACGATCAGATTCGGGGAGATTAGTCGCCCGTCGACAAATCTCCTCTTCTTCGGGGCGACTAATCTCCCTGAACTGCCCTCCCCTGCTTCCCGCCGGGTAGAATGTAAATCTCCGGCGGGATGGCAACTGGGAGCGATTCGTTTTCCGAAGTCGCCTCACAAGGAAATTTCGGGAAACTTTGGAAAACGGAGCACAAAATCTACATCTACAAAATATGAAGTAACCCACAAGAATACTCTGTATACATTAGATCACTGGTTCCATTTACTTTGAGCTGCCCCAGTCCAAACCAGTAGCTGTGAAAGCCTATTAGGTGAAATTGGAGGGGAATGATGATTTGCTCTTTAGATATTTCTTTTAAGTGAATTAAAGGTGAATATTTCTGCTAAAAGCCTGTACCATTTCCTTCCAGGAGAAGGGGGCCGTCAGCACCAGCCTTCTTGCTGCTTCTCGCTCAGCTTTCACACGACAGAACCAGGTGGCACATCAGCTGGCATTTGATTCAGTCTTTCTGCACATCAAGCAGCAGCTTCTGCTAGTTCCCAAGATGGAGGTAATGTCCTCGAAGTGTATGATGTATAGATGTATATATCGCTGGAATCATGGTTATCTCATGTAATCTATTAGTAACCCTAACCGCTGCTTGTATTTATATGGGGTCTATTGGCTTTACAAGCCTCACCTCTTTAATCATGTCTTTTTCCTGCTCAGAGCTGGGGCTATGAAGGCTCGGGAGAAACACTGACTGAAGACCTTCCTACGTTCAGCCTCACTCCTCTTGAATATATTAGCAATGTAAGTACCCAGCTGAACCAAAGGAAATACCATTTAGTCAGTACATGTCCCTCACCTTCTTCACTATCTTTGTTTAGATCGGACAATACCTCATGTCCCTTCCTCTGCATTTGGAGCCTTTTGTCACCCCTGAAGATTCTACCTTGGAACTCGCATTGCATGCTGGGAAACTGCCATTCCCTCCCGAGCAAGGTACGTAGGCACATTTCCTTTAGAATCAAGCAAGGTAGCCGGTTTATCTGTAGAAATAAGTCAAATCAACTGAACTGTAGACATTTCACCAGTCATCCAACTGGCTTTCTCAATTATCTGGTGCCTGGTGAAACGTCTTCAAGGAAAAAAACACAGCAAGTTCAGTTGATTTGACTTATTTCTACAGATATACCATGACCTAGATGAATGAGAATCTTCACAAACATGTAGCAGGTTTAATTAGTAACTCCCAATACACCGGCAGCCATCGATAGTGAATAAACAGTCGCGTTTCACTCTTAAATATTCATATAGTTGAAGATATTACCAAATAACTATTGCGTAAAGGGCCAACATACCTTTATTCGACTCTTTCGTATCGATATAGCCTCTGTCAGTAAGAAAGATCGGCATTTCACAGTTAATTTATTAACTGGTTTGGCACAAAGGATTTGTACACAAGAAAAGAAGAACAGCATGATTCAGGTCTCAGTGTGAAGGTTGCTTATCATTTTGGCACTGATTGTATGTTCCAGGAGAGGAAACGCCAGAGTTAGATAACATGGCCGATTACTGGCTGGGCTCTCTCGCACGCGCCACAATGCAGACGTACTGTGATGTCATCCTGCAGATCTCTGTGCTCACGCCTCACACCACCAAGCAGCTGGCGACAGATATAGGTAAGGCTTTGATTGCACTTGCCATTGAGTGGAGATGCTGTTGACCTACTCTTAAAGGAGAAGGAAAGCTACCAAAGCAGTTTATTGCCAATAGATTAGCCACAATAGTGCAAGCTATTACACTATATTTATTCTGCAGAATGCTTTACCACACCTGAGTAAACTGCTCTAGAAGCTCTCTCTGTTTTTAAAGGATAGCAGCATCCATATTAGCTTGGTGTGACATCACTTCCTGCCTGAGCAAACTGAGCACGCTCAAGCCCTAGCCCTGGAGGTTTAAGATGAAAACAGGAAGTCTGATTTTGCTATTTTAGTCAATGGAAGATGTCCTGGGATTAATCTGGAGTTGTTTGCAGCCTTCCTGACATTCGAGGTTTTTTTTAACTTTTTTTTTACATCTTTTTTAAAACTCGAAACGAATTCGATTAGAGTTTTCGGGTCGATTCTATTCACCCGAGTTTGGAAAATTAGATTTTTATGAGAGTTTTAAAAAACATGAACTCGAAATTTGACCATTGATGCGGCCAAACGCAGGTTGGGACACAGTATTTTTCCTGCATTCGGCACTTGTGCAGCCACATTTAAAATAATTCAGCGTGTCTACTCCTGTGCTCCCCTGCAGCTGAATGCATGAAACCGGAATGCAGGGGAGCGCAGCTTCAAACGACCACGAGTAAGGGCCCTAAAGTAAGGGTCTGTCCTTCTGTCTGAGCTCCACCGGAAAAGAAGGTGCTCCTGTTACACATTTATGATGTGAGCAGTAAACCACTTCTCATATCATGACATCAAATACTTCTGTAATTTGGAGAAGCGCTCAGTAGAGCAATTTTGGGGTATTGTCTCTTTGCTGGGCAGGCCACCAGCTTCTTTATAACTTCCCATAGGCCTCTTTTAATTTCTAATCCCATCGCAAGACACCAGAAGGGGAATTGGTTTAGAAGATCAGGGTGTAATAAATCGGTGCCTGGACCCACAGCCCTGTGCATATTCTAATGGTATTGTCATATATTTCCAGACTATCTGATAAACGTGATGGATGCGCTGGGTTTGCAGCCTACTCGGACTGTGCAGCACATTGTCACGCTTCTCAAGGCCAAACCTGACGAATACAGACAGCTTGCTAAGAGCTTGCCCCGGAAACTCTCCTCTTCTATTGCAGCCATGAGAAACCTTGAGTACTAAACACGCTCGAGTAACAACAACAACAACAGGGGCTGAGCACCCGATACTGCCCAGCTGATACCTTTACTAATCTGACCCATACCCAAATACTGTAAATGTTGTTTATTGCCGAATCTATAAAAACAATTTCCTACAATATGTCACCGCTTGGGTTTTATTACTCACATTGAAAGCTTCCTCTTGAGTGTTTGCTTTTAACCTTGGGTTTCAGAAACGATGCAGGTTTTTTTTTATTGATTGTATTTACAAAGTTTCTTAATTCAGTTTCAGTTTATATTAAATTTACATTTTTTCGCAATATTTCCCCTTTAATAAGCTTCTAGAGAGCATCCCAGGGGGCAAATTCACTAACCGGCGAAGTGGCTAACGCTAGCGAAACTCTCCAGCGTTACGCCATTTTGCCACTTCGCCACTTCGCCAATTTACTAAAAGTGTCCCTGGCGAAAATTCGCTAGCGAAGTAGATAGACTAGCGCAACTTTGCAGCCTAATGCCAGGCGAAGTTGCACTCTGGCGAAGGGGCGAAACTACGCTAATTTACTAAGTTTTTTTTTTTTTCTGAACGTTACCTCTTTCGCCAGAGTTTACTTGGCCAGGTCAGACCAGGCGAAGTGCAATAGATTAAATAAGAGTTGGTAAAAAAAAAAGTTAAACATTTTTCTAAGTCCCAAAAAACACTGGCGTTTTTTACTTTTTATAGGGTGATAGGCTGAAAAAGATCGGAATTTTTTTTTAGGGTACCCTCCTGTAGGGCATTAGAACACCTCTATATAATTTTATTCAGTTTCCCTGGGCTTATGTAGTGTTATTTATTTGCTGCAGCATACACGTCCATTCAAACTTCTATTTCGCGCTGTATGCAAATTTCCGATCACTAGCGTAACTTCGAAACCGCTGATCATAACATCGCTAGCGCAACTTTGCAAACGATCGGTAACTTGTGCGCAACTTCGGATCTTCGTGAATTTGCGCAGCCCTGGCGAATCTACGCCTGGCGAAGTCAACGTCGGCGGCAACTTCGAAGGTAAGTAAATTTGCCCCTAGGTATCTTAGGAACAGTTAATCCTCTTCACCTGCATGTATAATTGAGTGCTGGCTCCTGGTATATTACTAACAATGTCATATTTGGATTTAAACCTCATGCTAATGTCCTTTCTAAGCAACTGCCCTTGAGCCTGATTTTCTCTGGTTGGTTTGAGTCACTTTGCTTTATATCTGACAGACAAGCGAAAGTCTTTAAAGCATATAAAACACACTCGAGCCCATATACTGTATTGTGATATCGTTTTTATGTGGGTAGAAATGAATGCACGGCAGTCGTGATAGAGGTAAGCATTCTCTGTAAAGTAAAGGGGGTTTGTGCTGATTCCTGGCGCTGTGCAATAAATCTGTGCAGATATACGACTAGCAAGGTAAAGTACTCATTCTCTTTATGTTCACTGTACTGTATACCTGACTTCTCTGATGCACCTTCTGATCAGCTCAGATTCAAAAGCAACACTTATGACCCATGTGGCCCCCCCTCAAGTCATTGATTGGTTACTACCTGTTAACCAATCAGTGGAAACCAAGACAGCTGCAAAGCAGGAAGTAGTGTTCTGGCTATTATGTTACACATCCAGTCACTCCAGCCTTTATACATTACATTTTTGGCTAACTAACTATATTAGAAACATTTTTTATTTTGCACAGCCTATCTATTTACCCAGTTTTTATTTTACACTGAACAATTTAAGCAAAATTTGAATTTTGGGGTTACCTCCCCTTTAAAAAAAATACAAATGTAGAATTTCAGAGCTTGGGAATAAAAATAGCATAAAGCGTCAGTGTAGGATTCGGTAGAAAGAGGGAAATTTCAGAGGGTCTGAAGGGGTTGTCAAGGCAATTATCCATCTACCCAGGGGGATTTATTCTACTGAAGTGCATAATAAACTTGGCGCACTCCTATTATTAGGGATGCGGTTTGGGATTCGGCCAGGATTCGACCTTTTTCAGCAGGATTCGGCAGAATCCTTCTGCCCGGCCGAACCAAATCCGAATCCTAATTTGCATATGCAAATTAGTGGCCTGGAGGGAAATCGCGTGACATTGTCAGAAAACAAGGAAGTAAAAAATGTTTTCCCCTTCCCACCCCTAATTTGCATATGCAAATTAGGGTTTGGATTCGGTTCGGTATTCGGCTGAATCTTTCGCAAAGGATTCGGGCTTCTGCCGAATCAAAAATAATGGATTTGGTGCATCCCTACCTATTATATAGACATTGTTCCCTAATCTGACCCGGTATGGCCATTAGGGGAGGCATTTTTCAAGACTTTCTTCATACCTGTCATAACCAAGAAACAGATTGGGGAAGCCCAATAAACTGGCGACTCAACATTTTTAAATAATATGCGACTGATGTCCCAGAGCTGCTGCGGTTTTGGAGAAGGTGGAGCTATGGTCAATGTTTGTGCTCATAGCACAGAGCCCCTCTATCTTTATATGATGTTTTGGTCAGCCATTACTAGTATTAGTAGAGAATTGGGTTTGTTAAAGTAGAAGAAAGCTACAGAAGCAGTTTATTGCCAATAGATTAGCCACAATAGTGCAAGCTATAAGACTATATTTATTCTGCAGAATGCTTTACCAGACCTGAGTAAACAACTCTAGAAGCTCTCTGTTTGTTTAGGATAGCAGCTGCCATATTTGCTTGGTGTGACATCACTTCCTGCCTGAGTCTCTCCCTGCTCACTCATAGCTCTGGGCTCAGATTACTGCAGTGAGGGGAGGAGGGCGGGAGAGAGGAGCAAACTGAGCATGCTCAAGCCCTAGCCCTGGAGGTTTAAGCTGAAAGAAGGAAGTGTAATACACAAGTCCATGTGTACACAATAGATGGAAAGAAATGTGGATTTTGACAGAGGACTCAGAGCAGCATTACTTTGAGGGTTTACTGGTGTATTTATATAGACCTTTCTGATAAAGCTTACTTAGCTTTAACCTTCTCCTTTAACATAAAGCTCTTTCCCCATAATATAGCGTTTCATTGTAACATACGGAAATGCAAATCTAATGGTCACAATGTCATTTATTAGGCTGTAGCCGCTTGTAGTGTCGTTTAATTCTCTTCATCACTGGAAACAGGTTCGGCAGTATTCACTCGCAGGGAATCGTAATTTGGAGGAGGAGTTCCAGGTATGTCCACGGGCACATGATCTCCGTCGTCATGCTGGAAGCCTGGGTTGGTGTGAGCCTCCACCAGCTCAGATACAGTAGGTGGTGGATCTGAGTACTGAGGCCGTTTCCTTCTTTGCCTGCGGTTCCTGCTCCAGGCGAGAAACTTGAGGATGGTGATCCACACGCAGTCTATGATAATCTCGCCAAACTCAATGATACACAGGACAGAGCCGCCCATCCAGAAACCAAACTGACCGCCCAAGTTGGACAGGAGCCAGACCACCTGTAATGAGTACAGTGTTAGAGGCTGGAAGTCTTGCAATTTGTGGTCATGTTGAATTGATTCAGCCAGCCAGGGGCGTAACTACAGAGGAAGCAGACCCTGCGGCTGAAGGGGGGCCCAAGAGGCAAAGGGGGCCCCATAAGGCTCTAATTAATTAGGAATTTTAATATATATTGTTAATACAGGGCAACCACTGGATATTTTGGGAGCCCTAAAATTATTTTGCTGTGGGGCCCAGTAACATCTAGTTACGCCACTGCAGCCAGCAGTCTTTATACCCAATATGACCCCCCCCCCCCCCCGGGTACTCACGTTGGTCGCTTCAGATTCTGAAATGCTCCGGTAGTTAAACTCTTGAAAGTAAATGTTTAGCCGGACAATGCCATTCCTGCAGCACAAGAGTAGGAGATCTCTATTAAAGGAGAAAGAAAACTACGGAGGCAGTTTAGCTGAAAATAGTGCAAGCTAGAATGCTATATTTATTCTGTAGAATGGATTAAAAAGCTCTAGAAGCTCTCTGTTTGTTTAGGATAGCAGCTGCCATATTAGCTTGGTGTTACATCACTTCCTGCCTGAGTCTCTCCCTGCTCACTTATAGCTCTGGGCTCAGATTACAGCAGAGAAGGGGGGGGGGAAGAGGAGCAAACTGGGCATGCTCAAGCCCGGGGGGAGGAAGTTTAAGCTGAAAACAGGAAGTCTGATACAGAAGCCCATGTGTACAAAATAGAAGGAAAGAAATGCTGTGTTTCTACCTGTTTACAGTGATGTTGTGGCTGGAATCTTTCTCATAGGAAAGGACATGAAAAATCCAGTCCTAAATAAACAAGAAAACAAACATGTTATTAATAAAACCAATGGGCAAGTAAAGTTACAGTGCGACGTATAGCTGCATAGATTGTTTTCACACTGCGCCTTAGAAATCTGCTTATTTTGGCTTTTGTGCCCATATACTCACCTCTGCCCCAGCTGACGGCCAGTCTGCCATTGAGATCACCATCTTGTAGTGTGTGTCACTGGGAGAGACAAGAAAACAGCTTTATATTTATACAAGAGCTAAAGCCTAAGCTCTTCTGCAGGTTCACTGGTAAATAAACCCAATCTGGAAACTCATTATACAGAAAGCTCCGAATGACGCAAAGCCCGCAAAGACTCCATTTTAAAAATAATTGTACTTGATCCCAACTAAGATATAATTAATCCTTATTGGAAGCAAAATCAGCCTATTGGGTTTATTTGATGTTTACATGTTTTTCTAGTAGACTTAAGGTATGAAGATCCAAATTATGGAAAGATCCGTTGTCTGTAAAACCTCAGGTCCCGAGCATTCTGGATTACTGGTCCGATACCTGTAATAGATTCCCAGTACATGACTATATAAATCAACGCTCCTCATTGGTTACATCAGTAATGATCACACGATCAGATTCTTCAGCTCTGCTCTAAAGTAGGGATGCACCGAATCCACTATTTTGGATTCAGCCGAACCCCCGAATCCTTCGCGAAAGATTCGGGCAAATACCGAACAGAATCCGAATCCTAATTTGCATATGCAAATTAGGGGTGGGAAGGGGAAAACATTTTTTTATTTCCTTGTTTTCTGACAAACAGATTTCCCTCCCTGCCCCTAATTTGAATATGCAAATTCGGTTCGGCCTGGCAGAAGGATTCGGCCGAATCCGAATACTGCTAAAAAATGCAGAATCCTGGCCAAATCCTGAACCGAATCCTGGAATCGGTGTATCCTTATTCTAAAGCCCAATGGATCAGCATCAGCTGAATTTAAATAAGGTTTTGGTTTCTGCCCAACATGGAATAAATGGCTGGAATAAAATGTTGGAAACATGACTTACTTGCACGGCTGCTGGCACAGGCTGATACAGTTTTCCCTGATGGCAACCGAGTCTCGCAGACTATAATAACAGGGAACTGGGGGGAAATAAAGCAGAACGTATAAACATTACCAGGAATTCTGTTTCTCAACTCTTTTTATGGAGCGACTCTTTGATCTTGCCAGGCTGCTTGCTGCGGGTAAATACGATCAAAGAGAAACCCCATTAATGTAGAATGGACTTGATTAACCCCTAAAGACCAGGGAGAAAGAAATTAGGGATGCACCGAATCCAGGATTCGGTTTGGGATTTGGCCAGGATTCTGCCTTTTTCAGCAGGATTCGGATTCGGCCGAATCCTTCTACCAGGCCGAACCGAATCCTAATTTACATATGCAAATTAGGGTTGTGGAGGGAAATCGCGTGACTTTTTGTCACAAAACAAGGAAGTAAAAAATGTTTTCCCTTCCCACTCCTAATTTGCATATGCAAATTAGGATTCAGTTCGGTATTCTGCCGAATCTTCCGTGAAGGATTCGGGGGTTCGGCCGAATCCAAAATCGTGGATTCGGTGCATCCCTAAAAGAAATGAAGAGGAGGAGAAAGTCAAAAAGGCAAATGCGGAGAATGGAGGAGAAAGGGAATGAGGAAGAAAAGGTAATGGAGGATACAGCAAAGTGGACAGAAGGGGAAGCAGAGTGAAGAAATTGGTGTCAGGAGCAGGAGAGCTCTGTTTAAGGGCCAACTGCACTAGTGGTTCTGACTTCTGAAACAGAAGGCTTCTGATTAACAGACCCGGCACAGAACTGATTCCTGCTACAATGCTTCCAAAGTCAGAACCAGAATACAGGCAAGTTATAAAATAACTAACTTCGTTATCTGTAAACAGGGAGGCAGTGATCCAGCACAGGTATTACATGTGATTAAGATGGGATCATCTATCTATCTATCTATCTATCTATCTATCTATCTATCTATCTATCTATCTATCTATCTATCTATCTATCTATCTATCTATCTATCTATCTATCTATCTATCTATCTACTGTATCTATCTGTCTGTCTGTCTGTCTGTCTGTCTGTCTGTCTGTCTGTCTATTCAATCTCTATCTCTCTCTATCATCTCTCTCCCTCTATCATCATTTATATATCTACCATCTGTCAATCTATCTATCTATGGTATGGGACCTGTTATGCAGATTTTTAGGATAAGGAGTCTTTCCATAATTTGGATCTCCATACCTTACCTCTACTACTTAAACATTAAGGGGGTTATTTATTCGGGTTAAAAAACAAACACATTTTTCAAGATTTATTATACCCCAAAGCTGGAAATAGCTTGAATACACCAGCTAAAACCTTCATGATGTCCGAGTTTTTTCGGTGGGTTTCGCTCAAAAACTTGATCCATTCAAGCTTTTTATCGTCAAAAACTCAATCAATTTGAATATTCAAGTTTTTCAAATTGTGAGTTTGATCAAGGTATAAAAAAACTCCACAAACCTCTAAAAATTGACCTTTGATAAATAACCCTCCTAATAAACCCAATAGGCTGGTTTTGCCTCTAATAAGGATTAATTATTTCTTAGTTGGGATCAAGTACAAACTACTGTTTTATTATTTGAGAGTAAAAGGAAATATTTTTAAAAATTTTGGCTAAAATGGAGTCTATGAGAGACGACCTTTCCTTTATTCAAAGCTTTCTATATAACGGGTCCCATACAATATCTTTAATATCGGGGTTGCCTAAGCTGTCGCTTACCAGCTTCAGTTCAATGAAGTTGTAGTTCAGTTACAGTTCTTTGGACCATGTATTAAAATTCCCTGCTTTGCAATGTATGTTCTATATTTGTATAGTTGTATATGTGACAAACAAGGGAAGCTCAGTGTGACCTACCCCAGTCGGGATGCTTCATGTTAGTGCAGTATTCTGATCCATTTGGTAGGGGATACTGGTAGTGAGCACACTTGCACGTTTTCACCATCTCCAATTGGTAGCAGGAACGCAGACAGGACTGACAATGAGACGGGACATTTGTTATTACCCATGAGAATATAAACAACGGATCCTAGAGGGGCACCAATACCGAGGCTGTATTATTGTCCCACTTCAGAGTTAACTCCACCAATCCATGTCTCTTATTTACCTGCTTTACAGACAGGCATAGTAACCAAGTCTAGAACTATTGACTGACAGCTGCCTTTTTCTCCTGACTCTTTTAAATGGGGGTCACTGACCCCATCTAAAAACAAATGCTCTGTAAGGCTACAAATGTATTGTTATTGATACCTTTTATTACTCACCTTTTTATTCAGGCCTCTCCTATTCATATTCCAGTCTCTTATTTAAATCAATGCAGGGTTGCTAGGGTAAATTGGACACTAGCAACCAGCTGTCTAAAATTGCAAACTGGAGTACAGCTGAATAAAAAGCTAAATAACTCAAAAAACATAAATAATAAAAAAGCAATTCATGATACACCAATGTGAATTCTACTGACTTAAAACCTAATTTGAGGAGAGTAGACTGACGAATTATAGCCAAGTTAAGTCTCGGGTAAGCCTGAAATTGGCATTTCTTAGGAACCACTCTAAATAGAACAACCAAAAAAATGCTACCTTTCTAAAGAATTCTGTTTGGCTGTAGAAACTGTCCTGAAATCAGAGTACATTCTATTGGTAAACAATACCCTGTGGTTTATAACAAGAAATGCATTCTCTGTGCTCCCTGTCATTAATGAACAAAGGCAGCTATAACCAGAACTTCAGTGGAATAGTTCTTAGTTATGGCCCAGAGTTGAACCTCAATCCCTCGGCTTCCACAACATATTAGGAGGTGCCCGCAGATGACTTTGGAGGGGGGGGGGAGATAGATCCCTGGGCTGGTGTCATGGTGAAACTCTGCATTTGCAGGAAGGGAAAGTGTGGAATGCAAGTTTAGCAGACCAAGATGGCCACAGCAGGAGCAGTAGAAAAATTGCATTAATGCAAGAATGGCGGAGAATGATGGTCACAGCAGGGCAAAAAAGTGACTTTGCCTAAACTTTACCTAGTGGGCCTGTCCAGGCTCTAAGTGTCATCCACCTCCTCCAACGGAGGGGATCCAAAGAGACCAAGCACTAGTGATGTGTGGGTCAGGGAAAAACTCAACCCACATCCGACCCTAACCTGCAATTTCTTAACCTGCACTCAACCCACAAAATGCTTCCATTGTAGGACCCGCACCCAACCCTAACCTGCAAAATGTTGATAATTGATAAAGGATCCTTGGGGTCCGAAACATGTTGTGATGCAATAAAGAATGTTTTGCGGCAGAGACTGCGTTTGATGTGCTCCATCCATACCCTTGTTTATTGAATTAACCTGCAAAATGTTGCCATTGTAGGACCCACACACAACCGATAGCCCTGCGTCTTCTGACTCTGTACGCTATTTCTATGCATGCATCTTATTCGGGGAATATACAGGAGCAGAGGAGGAATGTACTTCCCCAGTCTGACCCACACCCAACCGTAACCTGCAATGGTTGGCCAAATTTCAACCCAAACCCACCCAAACAATTACTGCGGGTTTCTGGTCAGTCTGCACTACTGAGCATGTCTTCCCCTTTTAAACACTAGGACACCTACTGGCCAGTTACTGAACTGCAAGGAGAATACTTAAAGGGGAACTATTGCGAAAATGAAAATTTAATTTAACGCTTCAGCATACTGAAATAAGAAACTTTCTAAATATAATCAATTAAGAATTCTGTACTGTTGCTGAAATAATTAAGTTTATCTTCACTATCCCTCTCTCAGCATCTATTTTTCTTCATTCTGTCTTCATTCAGGAGTTGGGTGTCAGATATTCATTGACAGTTAGATCCAATATATCTTATAGGGGGGGCTCCTTTTGCCTAGAAGATGTATTAGAGCTCACTCTATTAAAATCATCATACATCTTGTCTCTCTACATGCAGGAGTTGTGCAAAAGGCAGTTATTTTGTTAGATTTGGTTTATACTGGAATTAGTTATTTGAGTGAGCTCTAATTTATCTGTTAGGAAAGGAAGCCCCCTATAAGATATATTGGATCTAACAGTCAACGAAGAAAGGGATAGTGAAGATAAACTTGATTATTTCAGAAACGATGCAGAATATTTAATTGATTGTATTTACAAAGTATGCTGAACTTTTTCATTTTCGTGATAGTTCCCCTTTAACCCAGGATAGGAAAACAGCTTTCCCTCTCAACTGTAAATTAGGACCACCCTTAGCTGTTTCAAACTTTAGGGCACTGCCTGCAATAAAGGGGAACAAAAACCTCAGTCTTCTACATAGGCAATTCTTATTTCTTCTGTATTTATTTTAATATCATATTTACAACTGGCTAGGATACTTTGGACCATAAATTCAATGGAAAAAAACACCTATAAATGAGCATTAACAGTTATATTGATGGCATTCTTATGTAAAGACAAAATAGACAGAGACCCTTGCACTGCATTTCCATAAATTAATGTTACTTTCAGAGAGCTGAAAGCAACCAATAAGAGTTTCCATCAAGTGTAGTGTTCCACTGGCCACATCCTCAAAAACTGCGAAATCAGGACAAATCGGTAATAAGAAATACAAAAAAATGTCTATATCAGAAGCAATTCAAGTCAATGAGCATAATTCTACACGGTCAGTGGGTGGGTTGCTGGAGAATTGGGGCACACTTTGAGAATGGTGCATGGCACAAAGTACTTAATCATTGAGGAACTTGTAGCCTTCATGCACTGCTGCTGCTGCTGCTCCTCCTGAACCAGTCACATCTAGATCAGGGATTAAAATAGGTTGGTTGCTGTGTTTGCATTGGGGGTAAGAGGTATTTATTCTTTTTTTTTCTCTTCCCTCTACCAAGGGAAAGGTGTTACAGCTGAAAAAGTAATTCGGTAATTTAAGTTGCTTGTTCTGAATAATACAGAGCCTTTTTGAAGGGATTTATTCTACTTGCCTCCAAATCGTCCCAAATCGTTCCACGTGAGAAGTTATTTTGTTTAACAGACCATTATTTAAAGTAGGGTTCTTTCAATATTGCATGTAGGGGTAGTCTAGGTCCTTCAGCCACCTTTAGTAATTGACCCTGTCGCTAAATCTCTGTTGAGGGTTCAATGGTCCTGACAAGAGCAAAAATAGTCTATTGCTCTTCCTGTAGTAGTAGGATTTGAACTTTTAGTTCAAAAGAAGAAGTTCAGCCCTTAAAGGCATTCAACCCATGGCAGATAGGTAACAAAGATACTTGTCACAGTAGATGTTTCCATACAAGTGTGGCTTCTGAGTTAATGAAGAAATGAAAACCTGAAAGTCCTTAGTGGTTAGAGGAAGAGACTTCACTGAGTCTGAGAAAGGGATAACTGATGGACATATCTAGCTGGAGCTACAGAAACACCATTGAAAGCAGAGGCCCCCAATCTTTTTTACATGTGAGCCACACTTAAATATAAAAAAGTTGGGGTGCAACACAAGAATGAAAAAGTTCCTAGGGGGTGCCCAATTGGTTCTTTGGTAGCTCCTATGTGGTTTGGCAGACTACAGGTGTGTTTGGTCTCACATGGTCTTTTTGTCTCTAAAACTTGCCTCCAAGTCAGAAATTCAAAAAGGAGCACCTGCGTTGAGGCCACTGGGAGCAACATCCAAGGGGTTGATGAGCAACATGTTGGGGATCGCTGATCTAAAAAAAGACTTCATCAACTCATGGCATCTGTAGCCATATAATCCTTGACTGATGCACCTCCACTGACTTGATTTGTGAAGCAATATAGACAAGCAACTCTAAACCACCAGCAACTATCAGTCTAGCCTATACTTTGGCAACATCTTCAAAGACAGTCCTTCAAGAACAGATAGGAATAAATATTATGGAAAGGTTGTGCAGAAACTGCTTCTTATAACTACAAATTCAGCTCCTCCTCCATATAGTGGTGCAAGGACCAAAGACAGTCATCTTTTAAGGAGGAGAAACCTACCCTACACTCAACAAACTAATGGGATGTGAAGGAAGATTAGAGGTTCAAACTCTCATATGTCACAAGGAAAAGTTTGAGGGCACACAGATCTTTGCGCCAAGGGAGACCTTCAGGGATCAAAATACTGTCTCCATGATCATAGGGCATTTTGAGTGATCCTTTAAAAATAATGAAGGCCTTATAATGAGAAGCTGTTTGTGTCTGTTATTGTTAGGTCCACACTTCTCCTCTAATAGATTATTAGCAACCTGCAAAATTGATGCCATAGGTTCATGTTCTGGTGGCTTGATAGTGGCCCTCAATGTTTTATGTTGGTTTGTTGCCTTTATGATGACAATTACATGTATCTCCTCAGTCTGCAACATCTCTTTTGTACATTGTGCCAGTTTATCCGCGGACACAAAAGGTTCTTGAAGTCAGAAAGATAATTGGCTTTTAATTTAAATCAGGAAGTTGTCTGATGGGTGTAATGCCAGAGATTAAATAAGAAATTTGGGCTATGCGCAAGGAAAATACCAAGTAATAAGCAACACAAAAAGACTTTCAGTATTCACCAGATACACCCAAAGATGATCTGGTCCAGCTCTGACCAGTTCTTTATTTTGTTACCGTCAGATCTTCTAGTTGACACCGATGATCCACAAATGCCAAATCTCTTGTGTAATATTGAACAATAACAGATCTAGCTGAATCCTGATTAGATTACACAATGCAATCACTTTACCTTTATGAGAATTCTGCTTCATTGTTCCTTTACCTTCTGTACATTTTGTCTTTCTCTGATTCTAGGTAGTTCCCACGCCTTTGTGACTTATCGTCTTATAGAGGGTCCTCATAAAGTTGCTAGAAACGAGCTCCTGGCATTTTTGGTGCAATCAACAGTTACTCAACGTTCCCATTTCAGAGAAGTTTTTGTAGAGTGGCCATATGATCATTTATTTTTTCTATAGCACCCACACAAGCATGGGGAGAATAGACAAACTCCTTGCAGTGCTTTGGCTGTAACGGAACTAAAGGCCACTCTGTGCATATGGATGTTAGTTCCAGAGGACAGAGAAGGCCACCAAACAAACAAGTGCCTTGTCCTGTATAGGGGATCACCTAGGCTCACAAGTAGCCTGTTGCAAAGACAGTGTGTGTTTTTGAATGCCTAATGAGAAGACCCTTTTCCTGTCCTTTGAGGTGGACTTTTTTTCAATATAATATTTCACTGCCCTTCTTTGCTGCTAAGTTTTTTCCCAGATTTAAAGTTGACTGCTGAAATATTTACTGTTCTTGAAATATTGCCAACAGCCCCAGGGCCTTCACTAGCTACTGATCAGCCTCTTTCCCTCCATTGATTCAGCTCTTCTTCCCAACATAGGAACCAACTTTCTTTGTGGGGTTTTACTGCATGGACTGGAATTCTATCCAACCCCACTACTACTGATACTGAAAAATAGTGATGGGCGAATACATTCGGCAGGCGCGAATTCCTGTGTTTCGCCACCGGCGAATAAATTTGCATAAATAATAATAAACTGCAGCGAAAAAATCCTCTGGTGGCAAAAATTTTTGGATGCGCATTGCAAAAATCACTCGTCAAAACCGCCGAGTGTCAACATTATTCAGACACCCATGGGCTTTAACGGCGGCATCAAAATTGATGCGGGCATCAAGATTTGTGTTTTGCAAATTTTTCAGAGAAGCAAAACAGGACAAATTCGCCCATCACTACTAATAAGAGCAGCTTGCTCCATATCCCATTTTAAATATATCTTCAACTCTTCAGGCATGATAGCCTCCCTCACATTCCCTCCTCGCTCTCTTCTAATGCCTCCCTAAAACCACAAAAAGTGAATCCAGCCCACTGTGGTAGAGGGTTATTGTCATAGTGCTGCTCCAGCAAACTTCTGCTCTGAAATCCTTTTTTCAAAAGAGCAAACAGATTTTTTAATATTTAATTTTAAAATATGACATGGGGCTAGACATATTGTCAGTTTCCCTGGAGCCCCCAGTCATGTAACTTGTGCTCTAAGAAACTTCACTCTTTACTGCTGTACTGCAAGTTGGAGTGTTATCACACCCTCCCTCTCCCCACCCAGGAGCCCATCCGCAGAACAATGGGAAGGTAAACAGATAACAGCTGCCTGGTAGATCTAAGAACAGCACTCAATAGTAAAAATCCAGGTCCCACTGAGACACGTTGAGTTACATTGAGTAGGAGAAACAACAGCCTGCCAGAAAGCAGTTCCATTATGCAGCACTGGCTCTTTCTGAACGCACATGACCAGGCAAAATAACCTGAGATGGCACTTCATACAGATATTATTACTAAACAAAATACACTTGTTGGGTTAGAATTACATTTTACATGGTAGAGTGAATTATCAGAATCCCTTTAAATAATGAGTCCAGAGATTCACTGGAAATGCCAACAATCAGGTAACAATATGAATATTGTCACGCCCCAAGCCTCTATCCTGGTAGAAGATAAGGACCAATACATGTAACATGCTAAAATTACGATTGACTGTCTGTGAATGAAATGCTAATATTCACTCTCAGTGGTACCTGGATGGAGTAGGAGCTGTTGAACTCTGCATACAAGTTCTGCACTGGGATATCCGAGCCGTTAACTGTGCAGGAAGAATATGGGGCCTCCATGTGCTCCAGTTGATCCTGGAAAGGAGAGAGGCAACAGGACATTAGCTATAAAGGGAGAACACAACAGAGAAGAGCTATGGGGTGCAGTAAATCTGTAGCCAGTGGAAAGACTGTATAGTGAGCAGATAAAGAAACTGCTGAGGGGCAGAAGCATTGAGACCTCAGTGGTGTCCTGACTGATGCCCAGTTTCATTATAACTTTGAGAAACATAATATTCCTGTATTTAACTCTAGTTATAGCCCCCCACACCCATGCTTTGGCCATAACAGAGGAACATCAATAGGAGGCCGGGGAGTTGGGGCAACTGGACTCAGGTGTTGCTGTGAGACCCAGGAACTTCTAGTTGTTGCTGTCAGTCTCAATGGATGACAAACAGAACTGTTTCAACAAATAAAAAAACATAAATGACTTAGTTAATAGTAAAGCAAACATGTGTGACCACAACTAACTCTCCATCAGGAGGAAGATAAATCATAACAATTAAAAGGACAAAGATAACATCGGCTTCAAACAACAGATCTTAGTTAAGAGTCATAGCCATAAAAAATGGCTCAGAAAGCTTTTGTGAGTCCGTGGTTTGGATTTACCCGGTTTCAGCCAAACCGTGTGCTGGCGGGTATCCCATCTGATAGCATTGTTATAGACTTACCACGAGGACAGCGATGGAGGTCTCTGTTCCTGGCATGGCATAAATCCCCAGGTCCTTGACAAAGGGAAAACTTCGCTGCTGGTGCAGGATCAGTCTTGCCGCTGCCGTGGTCTGGAGGAACGGCAGATATTCACCCTGCTCAATGTCTAGAACCAACTTTAACCCTGTGAAATAACAAAGGAGGGTATTCAGCTGGTTCTGTTAAAGACAGAATGTTCCATGTATCATATGCAGAATGGTAGCTATTGTAATAAATGCAACCAGTATCACATCAGGCGAATGCCCTAAAGGACCAGTATCAGCAGTTCTCTCCCTATAAGCTTCATAATCAGTTGTGTAACTACAGAGGAAGTAGACCCTGTGGCTGCTTGTCTGTAAGGGGGCCTTAGAGTGACCCGCAATGTTGCAAAACAAAGGGACCAAATGGTGCTCCAGAATGATAAAATAAATAGCTCACCAGGTTGATTGTGTGGTCCAGGTGCACCAGCCCCATACCTCCAGCTTTCGGGAGCAGTAAACCAATATGAAAGAGAAAGGGCTATCCAGCACTCAGAGGAATGCACAGGGCCAAAAGTATAAGTTAAAAAAGTCTTTATTGGTCATAATTAAAAGTATAAATGCATCTCCATAGGCCCTAGGTGTTTCATACCTCCAAGGAACATCATGGGCCACAATGCACACAAAATCACTGATTATCTGCATTTGTTTTCTCATTGTTTTCGCATGATTGGTAACCCACAAAATATTATGGGGGTGGTCCCAAAGTTATACCATTACTACCTGAAAATTGACTTAGGGGGGTCAAAAAGATCATATAAGCCTAATTTGGCCCAGTGTGTGGGCAGCAGCGAACTGGGCCAATGGGACACTGGTGGGTCCCTGCCCTGATGGTTCCTGCAGATCCAGGACCATATACTGAACCAGGACTGGGGTGGGGGAACCATTTGTAGCGGTTGTGGTTGGATAGCAGGTCGCATGGGAGGGACGTATGTTGGGGGTGAGGGTTCTACGACTGGGGTAGGGGGGTCAGGACAAAATACAGGCAAATGATGATGCAAATTGTCTTGGTTATGATGTAAAAGGGTTAGGGTAATGACTGGGTGGGAGAGAGGGAGGGCCAACCCCAGAGCAGGGGTTGGGGACGACGACAAATGTGATTATTATTTTACAGACAAATCCATTGCTGGTAAATTTGTAATACTGGGCATGGCCTTTACTGGTATTTAACTTAAATGCATTGCAGGTAGCAACCCTATTTGTGCATAGGGAGTTTGGGCCTTGAAATGGTGGGCCCAGAACACTCAGTTTGACTATGTTTGTGGGTAGACAGATATTTAGTCCTATGGCTAGTAAGTCCATAACTAGGGGTTGGCAGAAGAGGTACGTGTCCAGGGTGCAATAGTGGGGGGTGGCACTGGCCATGTACTTCACCTGTCTACCCCTAGTTTTTGCCCGGATTCATGTGCGTGAGTCACATACAGAGGGGAGGGAAGGGGGGTTCCACCAGGAGATGAGCGCCAGGGTTGGAGTCTTGCCTTGGGAGCCCTCAGCCTTAGATCCAGCACTGATGGCTAGCTTAATGTCTATAGCTGATGTGATTTTTGACCTCCATGGTGCTCTCAGAAAGAGAGTTCTAGAACTCGCACAATGCATTGCTTCTCAGTGTAACAAACCCACCCAATATCTTTATAGAGACAAAGTGATAAAAGAAGAAAAAGTAGCACTGGCTGTTTTTTATTCTTCATTTCCAATTATTGATCTGCCATAATTTCAGTGTTATAATACCCAATGGAAGAACACTCAAGCACAAGTCAATGGGCATGGAATCTTGTGCACATAATGCCTTAATACAAGTTGGGTTTACGCTTTGCACCCTTGATATTTCTGAATGCCCCCTAAATATTGTGAATGCTAAACAACCTCTTTAAGCGCAAAGAAATGTTTAAAATTGCAAGATGCCAAGATGGCAGAGAATGACTTGCCTTTTTTCATCTGTGCAAAATTTAACAGCAGCTCAGTTGGTAACGATTGAAAGGGAAATACAGATAAGAGTATATAAAAGAAGCTCAAGTTCCCCTTTAATTAAAAATACTGACAGAAGTGGACATTCCTTATAGTATATTGCGATTTAATAGGGAAACCTGGTATATGACTCAGCCACCGGAAACATGTTTTTTTTTAATCTACATGTGGGTGGATCATGCCCAGTTTGGAAGGTGGAGTTCCTGGCGAATGACACCCCAGCATTCATTATCCTGCAATAAAATCTAATTATGATTTTTAAATCCTTAGAATAAATAAAGGAAACCTTAAACGAATGATTTATCCGTCTTGCAGCGTTAGTAATTACAGTCCTGCTGCTCACCGGAAGTTTTCTAGAAATGATGTACAGTATTTCAATCCTATACTGTAAAGGTACAGTGAAGTGTCAGCTGGATGAGTCATTCTGTTATTGTACTTTTATTTATAGCACCAGCATATTTGGCAGAGCTTTACAGACATTATACAGCATTCCCATCAGTCCCTACCCCAGCGAAGCTTGCAATCTACCCAAACTTTTTTTTACCTATGAGCCACATTCAAATGTAAAAAGAGTTGGGGAGCAACACAAGCATGAAAAATGTTCTTGGGGTGCCAAATAAGAGCTGTGATTGGCTATTTGATAGTCCCTATGTGGACTGGCAGCCTACAGGATGGTTTGTCTGTTTTTTTATACAACCAAAACTTGCCTCCAAGCCTGGAATTCAAAAATAAGCACCTGCTTTGAGGCCACGGAGAGCAACATCCAAGGGTAAAGTGAATAACATGTTGCTCAAGAGCCACTGGCTGGGGATCATTGATCTAAGGTGTTACATTCACACATAGTAGGGTCGGTTTTATTAGGACAGTACCTAGACGGAACTTGTGCAGACTCAGGGGAACATACAAACAGTGCTCCATGCATTGATTTGATTTTTAGGCAAACTAGACACAGGGTGCATCTTGGCAAGTTAACCTTCTGCTGGATAAAAGTTCTAGTTCAATTTTAAGTTCTCCATAACCTTTTTCCTTTCTCTGTCTTCCTTAACTCCCTCCCATTATTCTCCTTGATCCCCTTCCCTCTCTCTGTATGGCACTCTCTCCTTAAATTACCAAATTTCCATTCAAATACATTTCCTCCTATCCTTATATACAATTCTATCCTCTTTAAAGCATGTCCATTTCTTTCCCCCTTTCCCTCTCTTTTGTCAAATGATTTCATTTTTCATTTTCTCTATGTGTTGTTCTCCTTCTACTTCACGTGTTATTCTCTACTCTGTCCTCTCTCCCTGTTTGCATTAGCTAAGTCTTCCTCAAAACACCATGTGCCAAAACCCCACATATCAGTCTCTCCTTTTCCTTATCTCTTGAAGTGTCCCTGAGCTATCCCCTCCCTATATGCCAATCTACCTCTGCTCAAGTCTCTCCTCCTAAAAGGCACCTACTGTATCAGTTAAAAACTGATTCCCCCACTGGAGGTGCAGAGTAACAGAGCTCTATTGGACCACACCTCTAGTGGGGAAACAATTTTACTCTTACAGACGCTCTTTAATCTAATTCCTCTATACAAATGATTGCCCTTTTGCTTTCCCCATATAACCCCTACCACCAGTTGTCCACACTGATACAGCCGGCTCACATCCGCTTGTTCAGTTAATTTTACCTTTTAGAATGCCT
Organism: Xenopus laevis; assembly: GCF_017654675.1. Classification (NCBI taxonomy): domain Eukaryota; kingdom Metazoa; phylum Chordata; class Amphibia; order Anura; family Pipidae; genus Xenopus; species Xenopus laevis. Next base: position 114,280,914 of record NC_054387.1, on the reverse strand, counting down.
TGAACAAAGCAGCCACTGGTCTGATCCACATACCCAGTTAGGGTAAGAGCACCCTTGTATACCTCCCAACATTTTGGAAACAGAAAGAGAGCCAAAAAAGATTTTCCGTGCAGAGTGCAGCAATTTTTTTGACCACACCCATTTTTGTGGTCACACCCCTTAATTACCAGGTCCATTTTACTAAATTTGCCAGTTTATGAAAGTTTGAAGACATTCTGTGGTTTTCATGTGTACAGTGCAGAGATCAAAGAGAAAGTCGGGACATTTCAGAACAAATGCGGGACTACAGGTTGAGCTGTCAAAAGCGGGACTGTTGGGAGATATGCCATTGCACTAAATTAGCTTAAATCCACAGTTGGATGTTACTAAGTCCCCAGCAGCCATTTCTATAGTTATCAATGAACAGGGTGCCTGTACAGTGGTCAAAGGCAGAAATGGTAACCAACATATTTACTCATGTTATACTGCTCCTGTATGGCAATCTCATAATTCTCCCAGAGATAACATATACAGTACCTATACATTCCCTTATACCAAGCACAGCTCTACCAGAATTAGACTCTTCCGAACCTGTAATGGGAGTTACCATAACATTATGGCACCACTTGCATTCCTCTGGCTCTTTAGGTTAAGGAAAAGCAAAAACACTTCTGTAGGTTACAATATCCAGTATCTTATTTCATGTTCCATTTCCTTTTATATATATTATATTCCTGTAGCCATAGTTTTTGGCTACAGGGATATGAAACACTGTTTAAACATGCCCAGCATTGACTGATCCCATACAGTGAAGTAAATGGGCGCAGGATACATGATATTCAATTCCCTGCAGAATTAACAGTCAGGACATTGAAATATTCTGGGCACCTACGCCGGGTGCAGAGATAAAGTGATTCTGTTACAGATAGCTTTTTCTGGATTCCCTTCAGTGAGGTTTGAGATATGGAAAAAAAAGCCAAGTTGCCACAAATACTTTGATTTATTAAAAATCTTGACTGGCCTTGAACTTACTAATTACCTTGAACCCATTAAAATGATCATGCAGTGATACAGTGTAAATGAACCCATCAAAGATATATATTTTCATAATATGAAGAGTAACAAAATATATGGTGGCAATATAGTGTCATTTATCAGAGAGTGAAAGAATTCCCCACTGCCTTTATTCCTTACGGTAACCGGTGCCGGACTGGGACACCAGGATGCCAGGAAAACCCCCGGTGGGCCCAGATGACAGTGGGGCCTCCTGTTCACCCAATCATTTGCCAATCATTTTGCTTTGTATGTCTGGGCCAAATGGTTATGTGAAAAGGATGGATGCACTGAATCCAGGATTCGGCCTTTTTCAGCAGGATTCGGATTTGGCCGAATCTCGGGGCAAATTAGGATTCGGTTCGGTATTCGGCCGAATCTTTCACAAAGGATTCGGGGGTTCGGCCGAATACAAAGTAGTGGATTCGGTGCATCCCTAGTGAAAAGGAAGACCCACTGACATCTGGGCCCACTGGGGGTTTTCCTGGCATCCTGGTGGAGAGAAGGCTACATGATAGCAGACAAGAGACGAGACTAGGAGGATAAGGAATCTGATTAAAGGACAAGGAAAGCCTTCCTCTAAATTCTTCAGTATGTTATAGAGCCCATCTTACTGTCCCTAATCGCTAATTTTTTTAAAATAAAAGTTGTTTTCCCCCTGTTTTAACTTCTCAAACGCCCACCTTACCCGGCTTAGTTGCAGACTAGTGGGCACCATATTGACATGCAGGGCAGCTATCAGGGGGGGACAGGGGGGAGAGTTGTAGGGGGCCCGAGGGGTAAGGGGGGCCTGGCCATGCCACACTTACTTGATTATCCGGGCCCCCCATCTTTCTGAGAGCTGCTGACTTTGGGAAGGCATGGACGTTTAAGGGGCCCTGGCCACCAATTTTCTTATATCTGCACGGATGAAAATTGAGGAGGTTCTATGTGCCTGTCACATTAGTTATAATGTTTAATACCCTTTCCTTGACCTTTAAAAAGAAGATAAAATATGCGGAAAGTGGCTTATGGTCTAAGGATTCCTGGTGGACATCCCAGACAGACACTGATGGTGACTCCTGTGCCAGTTGCTTGTGACCTTGTGCAAGTCTCTTCATTTTCCTTTAACTCATGTATCAAATCTGGCCTGTAAAGCTACTGTGGGCAGTTTCGAGCAGCAACTGACAGTTGGTGTCAATCTGCAAATATGCGACAGGAGCTCCAACACACAGGCCAGTTGGAGATCTATGTGTAATAGCGAAGAAGACAGATCTCAGTTGCACAAGGCTTGGCTTTTCCATGAACATTGCTGTACATTGCTGAGTAGTGTTGCTGAACAGCTACAGCTGAAACAATGCTCTATTATTTCCATCCCATGACACACACACAGCCTATTATTATGCTAAATTCATTATGTTTTGGAGGCTTTTCATCATTGTACCTTGTCACGCCCTCCTACTGTAGAGAATTATATGGCTTCATTGTGTGTCACAGAAAATGAAATGGTGCATAGTAAAAATAAGAACAAAAGCTTTAGTCTTTAAAGGGAAATGAGTTTGTTCTTCAGATACGGTCCTGTAGTGAGCGGAATAGAAATCCAATGAACAAGTCAATGCAATACAAAACTGATTTCTAGTATTCTTCAGGGGATGCAAACACTAGGCATAACAACTTACACCTACAAGGTGTTGGAGAAGAATAAGTTGTTGAGGGCTTAAGTTGAAGAAGCAAGTTTGGAGTGAATGGTTGAAGTCTCTGGAAATGTCTAATGGGATGGTGGAAGGGATTCCAGAGGATGGGTGCAGCACATGACAGTTGGAAGTGTGAGTTTGAGGAGGAAACAACTAATAAGGAGAGAAGAACATCATCAAGGTTACACCTAGGGTGCATTTTGTAATTAAAGGAGAAACAAACCCCTTACCAAAAAAAACCCTACCCCACCTCACGTAGACCCCCTCCCCCCAGCCTAGCTGCTACCCCGGGCAAATGCCCCTAACTTCTTACTTACCCCTCGGTGCAGTCACAGCATTGGAGTTCACCGCAGCTATCTTCCGGTTCTTCGTGTCTTCTTCCGGCGCTTCAGCAATTTCCGTCCATTTCGGCGCATGCGCAGTTGTAAAAAAAAGGTAAATTGCTCCAACTGCGCATGCACTGTTTCACCGGTCTCCGTTTCAGATTACCAAAGATGGCTGCGGTGAGCTCCGATGCTGTGACTCTGCACCGAGGGGTAAGAAAAAATTTAGGGGCATTTCCCCGGGAGCCAGCTAGGCTGGGGCGGAGGAGGGGGGTCTATGTGGGGTGGGGTTTTTTTTGGTAAAGGGTTTGTTTCTCCTTTAAAGGGCAACTAAAGTCTAAAATAGAATAATGTTAGAAATGCTGTATTATGTATACTAAATATAAACATGAACTTACAGCACCAGCAGCCTAATAAGACAAATGATTTATGCTTTCAAAGTTGGCGCAGGGGGCTGTCATCTTGTAACTTTGTTTACTGCAATATCAAGACTCGCACATGCTCAGTGTGGTCTGGGCTTCAGTTGGGAGGTTAAGCTTAGGGATCATCATAAATTATCAAAACAGCACAAGTCAAATAATATCTGCCATAGAAGCCAATACAGCAAGACTGATTAATAATCATAATATAGAGACTGCACTGCGTCTCTGGATACAAATCTCTACAGGGAATCCAACAATTCTGCTAGAGTTCTGGGAAGTAAGGTGGGGGGGGGCTCCCCCTGCCATTTGAAAGTATGATCGTTTACCTGCACAGCAGTTGGGGACCATCTGACAATTCCTATCCACAGCAGTAAAAGAAGGGGGAATTGCACTGCATACAGTCAGGTTTATGATAAAAACTGTAGACATCTTTTAATTAAAGTATATTGGAGATAGATTTCTTTTTCATTAAAGAAAGTAAAAATGGGATTTTATATTTTTGCCTTTACATGCCCTTTAAGGTGGTGTGAGATTGCTGAGTGCTTTGTGAGTTCAAAAATTTTAATGTGAATATGGTCCATGACAGGCAGCGGGGCAGGGACTGCCAGGGAGAGGCAATACTTGTAGAATGAGAGGAGAGGTATATGAGTGTGGCAGCAGTGTTCATGATGGATTGGAGGGGGGTCAGTTTAGAAAGGAAGCAAGGAGCCCAAAGATCAATGTGTTGCAATTGTCTCTGGGGGATATGAAGTGTATGACATGTATGAGTGTTTTGGTTATCTCATGTAGGGGAAGGGTACTAAGAATGTTCCTATGATGAGAGCAGCAAGAATTGAGATGGGCAAGTGGACAAGAGTTAAAAATTACACTTAAAGGAGAAGGTAAGGGTTAATCACTGGCCAAAATGTTAGGCACCCTCGAGTGGCTGTAATAGCTTACCTTCACCGGTCTGGGTATTGCTTAGCATGGGTGCACATGTGCAGTAAAGTGAAAAGCTGAACTTTTAGAAAAGAGCTGGCGCTCTACAGCACATGTGCATGTTTGCTTCTGGAGGAAAGAAGGCAGAAGAGGAAGAAGATCGCTGTGGATCAACTTACAGATATGCCCTTGGCTGGTGCAGTTTTCCGGTAACAGGAGCACTGCCCTGGGGTATCAAGTAAGTGAATTCAATCACTGGGATGTACCCAACATCTGGAAACCCCTTCTCCTTTAAGCGCTATACTTGGGAGTCTGGTATTATATGGTAGTTATTAACATTGATAGTTATTCTGGGCAGGAGGACAGATGTAGGTGGTAGACAGATAAGTAGCGTTGTCCATGTTGAGTTTTAGGCAACAAGAGAACAAAGAGATTGCTTAAAGACAGTCTGATACATGAGCTAGAAGGAAGGGCAGCCCTGGAAATATCAGTTTTGAATCTCCATAAAGATGATATTGTAATCCACAGAAGCTGTTTATCTGACCAGTAGTATTGATTGAAAAACAACAGGCATCCATGAACGGAACCTTGAGCTACCACAATTGAGAGTGGAAAGGGTGAGGAGGTGGAGCTACATAACATATTGCCACACTGGTGCCATCATAACAAACTGACCTGTAGCCCATGCTGTTGTGAACTTCCAGATGTACATCATTCCACAGATTGAAAAGAAACCATGATAGTCTTTCTCTGACTTGTAAGAACCATATCACAATCCCTCACCTTAGGCTCACAGAGTCATTCAACCCCATGCTCATACTGTTCCATTGTGAAGTGATACAATTCTGAGACTTGAAGCCCCTCTACAAAATTGATTAAAGCATCACCAAAACTTTGACTAGTGTCCAACTCTAAAAGTCTCTTTCCCAACATGGACATGGCCCACCATGCCTCATTCATTCACTTCCATCCCACCCATCTCTGATGTCACTGAGGGATAAGGCAGGTGCAACTTCATTAGCAGACAGAGTTAGACCCCAGAGCAACACTGGGAGATTTGTCACCAATGGGGAAGGACAAGAGCAGGCTGGGCACCCACCTATTACCTGATGATGAAGTGTTTTACTTATTTAGAAAAGCTACACTAGTAATATCACAGAGTAGAACACAAGAAACAATGCCCACCGATTATATTGATTTATTCTATTACAAAACCTACCAAAATCAGCTCCTGGGTTTGCAGATGACATGGTATTCTCCCCTTCTTGTCCCCAGTTAAAGATGTAACAGTTTCCATAATCAGCATCATAAATATGGGTGAAATTTCTAGAACAAAAAAGCAATACAAGCAATTATATGACAACCATACATAAACCCTGAGACAGGGACTGATGTGGATGATCTGAAATCTCGGGAGAGTACAGTGGAATACGATATGTCAGTGCTACCATGTTCGGATGCATCACTTCCAGTCTCAGGCTTAATGGCGGTTATTGCAGACCAGAAGCATGCAGAACTGGAACTAGGGGTGGGCAGAAGAGGTCAGTGTATTGGGCACAAAGATAATGGGGTGCTGCATACCTCTTGTGCCTGCATGCCTACCACTAGTTTCGGCCCAATTGTAACTCCAGTGGCCAGAATCTCAACCAGGTATCAGCAGCGGAACGTCATTGAGGTAGGAAGGGGGTTGCTGAGCGAGGGGCGTCATGGGGGTGGCCAATTGCCTTGGGTGCCCATAATATTTTAACCTGCATAAGAAGCATGTCCAACATGCATGGTCTTGAAGTGAAGACCTGAAGTGCCATGGCTTAACATCATGGCTTCCAAACCCACTGCACAGTTCTGCATTAAATCAAAAGGTTAGTAGTTGGGGAGCAAGCCATAATGGTAAAAGTCAAAAGCGGGGTTTAGTTACCCTTTAATACTGTTTGAAATTCTTTGGCCTGGTCTCAGGCTATATATAATATAATAAATATTCAATATATAGACTATATTTTCCCTTTATTAATGCTAACTGTATACATCCTCTGCTTTAGTGCCCCACTTCTATACCAACACTCAACATTCTGGTGAACTTTATACTGTGCCCTTCAGAAAACATTCCCAGTAGTTTATAATCAGGAAGTTCACCATTTAAACACCAGCTCCATGTATAGTTTAGTAAACATATTTCAGATGCATATTTCAGGCTTATAAAGGCATGCCTTTTTGAAAAAATAATTGGGTGTAGATGTTCAAAGCCAATGTGGGAATTCTAGCATCACAACACGCTAAAATGAACCTCTGTTAAAAAAAAAAAAAAAAGTCCTAAATGATGAAAGGAGACCTGCTCATGTAAAGGTAATGTGTTCCCTCCCAAGTTTTTATTGGAGCTTGTGACACCTGTAATGAAGGGTGTAGGCTGCCCAACTGATGATAAGGATCTCTTGCAAAGAAAAGTGTGCCTTTATCTCTGCATTTATACTATAGCTAAAGTACATATTGCTCACACGTGAATGAGGATTTTGTAACTTTCATAAATGTTTATCTAGAAATGGGCACAGTGAATATTTTGCATATTAGACATCCATGTGTACTTTTTAAAGGGGACATAAACCTTCCATTACAGTGTTGCTCCACTCTCCAGCATATTGTGCAGGGTTAACCCATAATGGGAGCTGTAGACCAACAACCACACATGATGGAGAATGCAAGAGAATCCATCTATAGCTGGATCCTCGTGTAATTAATGGCATACCAAAATTGCAACGTAATCTCAATATATTGGATAAGGACAAGGTGACTGCACTAGTAGGGATTCTCTCATTGGAGATTCCTCTTGCATCTCTAATTAAGTTTGGAATGCCAATGCTTGAGATAGGGGTGCAAGAGAATACGTTTGAGGACCTGCCTCCTTTAACAGAGTTTGTTTTGTCAAAGGTATTTTGCAAAGGACTGTTGGAAATGTAGGCTGTCTTAGGAGGGACCCACAATTCAGGTCATTGTGCCAAAAGTAAATAAGACAGGACTGCTGTCCAAGCATTCACAAGGCTACGTAAGCTGATCAAAGGAGTAATGCAATTTGGAGGTTAGTGCCAAGGTATAACCCATTAACTCTAAGTACAACTTTCCTGCGACCCACTGACCTTCTCCCTTCCCTCTCAGAGCCCTTTTTTCCCCACATAGATTTACCATCTCACAAGGAATCACTCCCTTCCCTTCCTCCAAGCATTGAAGGGGCAGAATACACCCTTGTCCTACATGAGTTCTATGGACTATGCCTATTGATAAATCTTAACAAAAAATCTGGTTTTCATTATTCCTTGCGCTAAACAGGGCAATCAGGGAGACTGAAGCTACTCCATGTTTGTTCCTTGGGGAGGGGGGCAGATAATCAAATTACTTCTGCATAATAAACTTTTCATGTTGCACCATACCGTAAAGTGGCCCATACATATGGAGATCCAGTTGTTTGGCAAGTTCACCAAACGAGCAGATCTCTGCCCGATACACTAATATAGTCAGCCAAAAATGTAATGTATAAAGGCTGGAGTGACTGGATGTGTAACATAAAAGCCAGAACACTAATTCCTGCTTTGCAGCTCTCTTGCTTTCCACTGATTGGTTACCAGGCAGTAACCAATCAGACACTTGAGGGTGGGCACATGGATCATAACTGTTGCTTTTGAATCTGAGCTGAATGCTGAGGATCAATTACAAACTCACTGAACAGATATGTCCCATGTGGCCTCCCTTATAGTCACTGACTAACTCAGAGTTAGAGAGCTGAAAAGAAGGAATTTGAGTTCTGGCTATTATGTTAGACATTCAGTCACTCCAGCTTTTATACATTAAATTTTTGGCTAATTAACTATATTAGATACATTTTTTATTTTGCACAGCCCATCTATTTACCCTGTTTTTATTTTTATATTGAACTTTTAAGGACTGCATGGAATAGATAGCAGGGACTTCACAAGAGCAATTCCAACCTTATGAGCATGAAATTATTTATCCAGAAGCAATTATACACTATATAACTAGAACCTTGAACCTTGAATATATAGATGAGGGTTACATAATGTTACAGGAGAATTGTTTCACTTCCTATGAGGCTATTCTGCTGAAGAACTCACAAAGAACAAGCAGGACATTAGGTGACAGAATTTTCCAAGCAGCACAAGGCAGTTCTGGCTGATTTATTTTTATAGGTTAGTCTTTCTTCAATAACAATTTTTTTTACAACCTCCCTTCCTATAAATGTATAACTACGCCCAACTGTTTTCTTTAAACGCCAACACATACATACAAGCCTAATCCACCATAAACTTCACTACATAAATCTCTTGATAATTATAGAAACCCATGGAAACAAGTTATTTTAAGCAGTGCCCTTGCAAACAAGAGCAATATGATAAATGTACTGTAAGAAAGGGCAAATTGACAGAATAACTCCCTGGCGACAAATCTCCTCTTCTTCATGTCCAATAATCTCCCCCAACTGCCTTTCCCTGCCTTCCCGCCAGAAGAATGAAAATCACCAGCGGGGTGGCATTCGGAGGGATTTGTTTTCCGAAGTTGCCTCACGAGGAAACTTTGGGCGACTTTGGAAAACGAAGCGCTCTGAGTGCCATCCCGCCGGCAATTTACATTCTAGCTGGAGGGAAGGCAGGGAAAGGCAGTTCGGGGAGATTAGTGGCCATGAAGAAGAGGAGATTTGTTGCAGGGCAACTAATCTCTCCGAATCTGACTGTGTGTCTCTGTCCTAAAAATCATTTAAATAATAAATAAACCCAATAGGATTGTTTTTCCTCCAGTATTGATTTGTTATATCCAGTGTCGGACTGGCCCGGTGGGCCCCTACCCTCATGGGCCCCCGCCGGGCCAGACCCATCTCTCCCGATGTACAAAAATGTTTTTCCCGGCGCCGTTTAGTGCCATTTACGCATGCGCGCCGACGGGGCTCTGTTTGCGCATGCGCAGAGCGCATCATCACAGTAGGGGGTGGAGGGGGGGTCTGGACAGCAGTCCCGGTGGGCCCCGGGGCCCCCAGCCGACCCTGGTTATATTTTAGGATAAAGTACAATATACTGTTTTAATATTATAGAGAACAAAAAGGAAACAGTTTTAAAAAATTTTAATTTTTTGATTACAGTGAAGTCTATAGGAGGTGGCTATCCCGTAATTCAGAGCTTTCTGCATAACATTTTCCAGATTATGGAACCCGTACTTGTACATGGATATCAGTAGGGCAATAGTTACAATTAAAGGGGTTGTTCACCTTTGAGTTAACTTTTAGTATGACGTAGAGAGTGATATTCTGAGACAATTTGTAAATTGGTTTTCATTCATTATTTGTGGTTTTTGAGTTATTTAGCTTTTTATTCAGCAGCTTTCCCATTTGCAATTTCAGCAATCTAAGTGCTAGTGTCCAAAATACCCCAGCAACCATGCATTGATCTAAATAAGGGACAAGATTATGAATAGGAGAGGCCTGAATAGAAAGATGAATAATAAAAAGTAGCCATAACATTCAATTTGTAGTCTTACAGAGCTTTATTTTTTAGATGGGGTCAGTGACTCCCATTTGAAAGCTGGAAAGAGTCAGAAGAATAAAGGCAAATCGTTAAAAAGCTATAAGAAACAATGAAGACCAATCGAAAAGCTGCTTAGAACTGACCATTCTATAGCATACCAAAAGTTTACTTAAAGAGGTAGTTCACCTTTAAGGTAACTTTTATTGTGTTATAGATCTAGCCAATTCTAAGCAACTTTTCAATTGGTTTTCATTATTTTTTTTTATAGTTTTATAGTTATTTGCCTTTTTTCTGACTCCTTGCAGCTTTCAAATGAGCGTCGCTTCTAAAAAAGCAAATGCTCTGTAAGGCTACAAATGTGTAGTTTATGTTACTTTTTATTACTCATCCTTCTATTCAGGCTTCTCCTAATCATATTCCAGTCTCTTATTCAAATCAATGCATGGTTGCTAGGGGAATTTGGACCCTAGTTACCAGATTGGTTAATATGCAAATTGAAGAGCTGCTGAATAAAAAGCTAAATACGTCAAAAACCACAAATAATAAAAAATGAAAACAAATCAGAATATCACTCTCTACATCATACTAAAAGTTATCTCAAAGGTGAACAACCTCTGTAAATGTGAACCACTCTCTTTCATGGCAGATGGGGAGATTAATTTAAAGGAGAAGGAAACCCAGTGGGCGCAAAAACCCTCCCCCCCTCCCCTGTGATGCCCCCCTCCCTCCTCCCCCCTGGCCTACCTGTCCTGCTGGGCAAATGCCCCTTACTTGTTACTTACCCCTCTGCGCAGGTCCAGTCTACGGAGTTCACAGACGCCATCTTCTTCCAAGTGATCTTTTCCTGCTTTGACCGGCGCATGCGCAGTAGGAGCATTTCGCCGGTACGGCTCTACTGCACATGCGCCAAAAGTCATGAAAAACGCCGGTCAAAGCAGGAAGAAGATTGCGTGGAAGAAGATGGCGTCTGTGAACTCCGTAGACTGGACCTGCGCAGAAGGGTAAGTAACAAGTTAGGGGCATTTGCCCAGCGGGACAGGTAGGCCAGGGGGGAGGAGGGAGGGGAAGCAACACAGGCGAGGGGGGGAGGGTTTTTGCGCCCACTGGGTTTCCTTCTCCTTTAAAGATGGCCTGGCAATATGCTCACAACTGTCACCCATTCTATGCCAATCACCTGGAGCCTTGGATGAATTCAGGAATCAGGCAATTGTGTCTCAGCATTTTTAAGTAACAAGCACCCAACCTGCACGTGAAGGCACCTGCCCACTGCTGAGCTTTAGCAATCACCATTGTTTGTCTAAACTATTTTAAAGCTCATTAAAAAAAATAATGTTTTAAAGGTGGCTACTGGTCATTTGTGGTGTGTGTGTGTGAATATTTATTACTCGTTGTGATCACTGATCTCCCTGGCACAGCAGCGGCGCAGATCTTTCCTGTTCTGCTGGAGAGGCTGGATGTCTGGGCTGAGGTCTCTCGCCACTATCATTGTTAGCACAGGGAGGAGCTGTTGTTTCTCTATTTCATTGCAGAAGAGATTGTAAAGCGAGATCAGAGCGAGGTGTAGGGTGTAACACAAATCTGTGGGTCCCCAGAACAAATTGCACAACCCCAGCAACTCACCCGCCAGATACACACCCTGCAATTTTGGTGGCTCATATTACCGTGTTAGATTTATATAAATTAATTCTGTTTTCCCAGACCTGTTCTCACCTACCGCAAAACTAAGGATATTTTTAGGAAATCCTAAGAGGAAGTACATGGACAAATAAACTTTAATGGGTTACACCTTGGCACCGACCTCAAAATTACATTGCCTCTTTGATCATCTTACGCTAGCGAATTGTATGCCTGGCTATTGATCCTGTCTTATTGGCTACTGGCACAATTACCTGAATAGCGGGTTCCTCCCCAGGATAGCTAAGATTTTACATCAGACCTTTACAACGCACTTGGACAGTTTGTAAGGGGTTCACGGGGGTCAGATTTCGGCATTGTTGGGGGCAGGGGGCAGAAAAGTGTGCTGGAGATGGGTCTTTTACCTGATTTTCCAGTGTGCCCCAACTAACCTAGTCCAACTCTGACTTTAGTGTTCAATTCATTACATTCAACAAAGTACAGATGCCTGTTGGACTAATCTAAAAGATCCCGTAGGTCTCAGTGCATGATCCAATGTTTGGCCTTGCATTTGGATGTCCACATTAGGTCTAGATTGGTTCATTTGATGACCTGGACAAGCAAGAGGATCTGGGAATGTATGGCCACTTTCCAGCTGATGGTTGGAATTAATTTTTATGGGACTTCCCATCACCCAAAACAGCAAACATGATTTTGTGTGCAAGTGTACTAGGGGTGCAGGAGATTTGCATAGTAGAGAATGGACTGTTTTATTATAACAGAGTAAAATCTTTTTTAAAAATTTGGATTATTTGGATAAAATGGAGTCTATGGAAGATGGGCTTTTCATTATTCTGAACTTTCTGGACAATGGATAACGGATCCCATACCTGTATAAAAGTACACCCATTATCCAGAAAGCTCCAAATTATGGGAAGGCCGTCTCATTTAGACTTCATTTTAGCCCAATAATACACATTTTTTAAAATGATTACCTTTTTCACTATAATAATAAAACAGTACCTTGTACTTGATCCCAACTAAGATATAATTAATACTTATTGGGAGCAAAACCAGCCTATTGGGTTTATTTAATGTTTATATGGATTTTCTTGTAGACTTAAGGCATGAAGATCCAAATTACCATTATCCAGAAAACCCCAGGCCCCAAGTATTCTGGATAACAGGCCCCATACCTGTATTTAAAAATCACAGCTGACACTCAAATATTGCCTGCCCTGCCTCTATGCCTCATAGAGGCGGGGCAGGCAGTTACTTTCACTTTCCATTCTGCCGTTTCTAGATGTCACTGCTCTCCCTTTCCCCTATGTAGTGTAAGGAAAGATTATTTTGCTTGACTAACCCAATAGAAAAGAATTAAGAATTATTTCTTAGGATGACAGGTACCCTTTTATCGGTCTGAAAATGCAATATTATTTAAAGGGGTTGCAAACCTACAACCACAATCTTGATTAAAGAACATGTCATTCTAAACAAATTGTACTTTCATTAGAAATATTTGATGATTTCACACACTCGAACATGTAATAGCTAATGAGCAATGTTGCTTTTCTTTGCATTGCTGGTGCAGGTAGGGAACCTGTTAGGCAGAATACGTAATTGGGGCCTAAGGGATCTTTCTGTAATATGGATCTTCATACATTAATACATTACATTACATACATTAATTCTACTAGAAAATCATGTAAACATTAAATAAACACAATAGGCTGGCTTTGCTTCCAATAAGGATTAATTATATCTTAGTTGGGATCAAGTACAAGCTACTGTTTTATTATTACAGCAAAAAGGAAATATTAAAAAAAAAAAAGTGAATTATTTGATTAAAATTGAGTCTATGGGATTTGGTATTCCTGTAACTGGTAACTTTCTGGATAATGGGCTTCTGGATAACGGATCCCATAACTGTACTGACTGCCTGTATCATTGAACTGACATAACAGTACTTCATTCCCCACTTTCCTTTGCAAAGTTGTGTGATCCTCCTTCTTCACAGGTCTGTTAATCACAACACTTTCAAGACATTGTGAGAAGTGGAATTACAAAGGATCCTTGTTGCCCTATTTAAATATATGAGTGAACCTCTGAATATCCTGCTTTCTCTCTGCCCTTTTTTGAAAGGTATTAAGGGAATTTGCCAAAACAGCCTCTCCATAAGCCACTCTCACTGTAAAGGACTCTTTAGGTCACCAAAGGTGAAGATGCTTTTCCTCTAATCTCAAGAGGTGACCTCTTGTTCCTTGTACATTCCTGTGAGGGAAATGATCTCCTGAGAGTTCTTTGTATTGACCCATTTTCTGCTCAGCTCACAAACATCTCTTCTCTAGCTAGAACAAACCCAATTATTATATTTATTATTGTACTTCTGATTGGTCTTTTTTATATTTTACATAACTGTTATATCCACCTTTATAAACGTTATTGCTTCACTTTTTCTTTTTCAGTTTCTCTTTAAAACTCTACTAAATATTCTAGCCTAGGGGTCCCCAACCTTTTTTTTTATCCGTGAGCCACATTCAAATGTAAAAAGAGTTGGGGAGCAACACAAGCATGAACAAAGGCCCCTTAGGGTGCCAAATAAGGGCTGTAATTGGCATTAGGGCTAGGCCCCTATATGAACTTACAGCCTACAGGACATTCTGATTGGCAGTACAGTTGCTTTTTATGCAACCAAAACTTTCCTCCAAGCCTGGAATTCAAAAATATCACCTGCTTTGAGGCCACTGGGAGCAACATCCAAGGGGTTGGTGAGCAATATGTTGCCTACAAGCCTCTGGTTGGTTGTTCTAGACAGTGACGGAATAGTTATAATTTACATTATTAAACACACTGCCCATTATCTGCTGTGTGTGTTCTCCTGTTCCAACAATGTACGCCCTCACCCTGCCCCCATCACTGATGCTGGGCCCCCTTACTTTCTTTGGGACCCAGACAGCCAGATGATAATCCCACACTGTCTGATATTTTTATAACTCTCTACCAGTCCATCTGATCTAGCAGCAGAAGAGAACTCTGCATATAATATTCAACTGCAGAGGGTTTGTCTATATTCTACAACGGTGGTTTCCAAACTGGGCCCGTAGCAGTGGTAGTAATGGGGGTGGGGTATACATTCAGTGAAGGTCAGTTATGAAGAGATTCAATGAGAATGTCTAATTGCTCTCCTAGATTACTTTGGAAGACTAGTTGATGGGCAGTCAGGGTGAGATTTATGGTAAAACCCTATTTGCTGTCCTAGATTTTCTTGCAATTATGGCTGAAACACCAATAAACTCCTATATCTATAACCTTGTTATTAGCTAAAGAGGATCCTGAAGAAAAACTGGTCCTCTAAGGTCTGACAACCAATAACCACTGTTCTACACAAATGGTTTTGAAGCTTTAAAACTGTCATTTTCAGGCTCACTCTAGGTCTATTACAATGTGAGTATGTCCTACACTGTCACAATGACATTATGAGCTTCAAGATATTAGCTTCCGTGATCATAAATTTCATATGTTTAGTTCTAAAACCAACGGACAGGGGTGTATCTACAATGGAAGCAGCCCATGCGACTACTGGGGGTCTTGTGTATAATGGGTTTCATGTTTATAATGAACAATGTCTTATATTTACTGAGGTCCTAAAATGTTTTTGCTGTAACTTTGCTCGGTAAATTATAGTTACTCTACTGCCAAGGAAATATTAATTTTGATGTCCATGATATTCTCGTAGTGACTGGATGCTGCATAACAATTCCAACCAGCCAATGACCTATCTGGAAGTATAGGTACACGCAAGCATCATAAACAAAGAACGCAACACTCTACAGAAATCAATATACCACCATCGTTGTGGAAAATACATGTTGTGACAACTGAGGGCTGTGATGCCCATTCACTGCCTTCATTGAATGTGTTGATATTGTACCTGTAGCTGCACGGCTGCCCCCCAAACAGGCAGGTGAGAATCAAATCTTCTGCTTTGAAGCCCATATCTATGCGACCAGACAGCGGCACATTGGAGAAGATGCTGGAAAGCTGAAGAAGGTACCACTCCCTTAAAGCTTGAACTCCACTAGTGAAATTCCGATAGACGCACTGGGTGTTATTGTTTGTGCACTGCAGAAAAAACATTCAAATCTAAATAAACTTAGCTGTACAAAACGCCTCTACACATAATATTATGGATAGGATACTTGTGAAGCTCCTTCACCAACCAACCAACCAACCAGCTAGGATTGACAAATATCTGTTTTCTCAGTACAGTGCTATCAGTCAACAAGTGGAACGGGCGCATGAATAACAGTATAGTACATAAAAATAACATTATCTACAAAACTTTATCTGCAAGGGGATGCTGAACCTGGGGAATAATATGTTTAGAGCTAATCTCAGCTCCTTGAGGCTTTAGAGATGCTACTTTATCTCACTGTACCTCAGGTACCAAAATAGCACCATAAAAATGGAAGTCTATGAAATATGACTCTCCTTCTAGGATGATTGCTGTCTGCATGTTCTATGCTCAAAACTAGAGACCCTAGTTGCTCTGTGCTAAGGAGCCTTCAGCCTAGATTTGGCACATCACCCCAGCACCGGTGGCCAATTTGCATGTCTCTGTTAGCTGATTTCACAAGTTAAATAAAGCCACTTTAGTAGAAGGAAAACTTGGCAAGTGCTAACTAGCAATTGCTAATGAAAACCCTCTGTCCTCAGAGATGTGGAAAATGTTGACAAATGCCTTTGTGTTGTCAGGACAAATTCCAGACGCAGATAGTTGCCAAATGCATAACCCGAGTCAGGTAGAAAAACAGATTAAGTGGGGTATACTCAAAATCGCAAGGAAAAGCTGTGTATTGGGCACGAGGAACTAAAGGTGCATTAACCCCTAAAGAAGTAGCTCGTTTGTAAACCGCAGAAAACAATCTGTGGAATAAATACAAGTACATGTATGCCAGGTCAAGGGGTGCGTCAACAGACCATCATGTGATGTTTTAGATGGTTGTCTTTTATCTACCAATAGCACATCTGTAGATAAGGAAGAAATCTCAGGGAAAATGGAACAGTAGGAAGGTGACCATACATGTGTTCCACAGTCGCGGTAGAAGATGTAGAGTAGTTGTTATTAAACTTCTAGGGTTTATGCCCCTATTGAAGTTTGGCAGAAGACCTTTAATTTGGGTTCCTATTTACTGATGAAAAGTTTACAGCCTCTGGAAAACATTGCCATAATAGGAATTATCCCCTAATTTCACCCTAAATTACCATCAGGCTGAGGCCCACCAGGACACAAGCGTCTACTACTGTAGAGAATCATCTAATTTATGACCACCCTAATAAACCTCAAGAATGCTCACTTTCTGTGTTTCTGAGTGGTGTAAGCCTGTTGCCTCCAGTGTCTGCCATAGACAGCCGTATTTTTTCAAGGCTTTAAAGGGCATGTAAAGGCAAAAAAATAAAATCCCATTTTTACTTTCTTTAATGAAAAGGAAACCTATCTCCAATATACTTTAATTAAAAAATGTGTACCATTTTTATAAGAAACCAGACTGTATGCAGTAAAATTCTCCCATCATTTACTGCTGTGGATAGGAATTGTCAGACGGTCCCTAACTGCTGAGCAGGGAAACAATCATACTTATGAACAGCAGGGGGAGCCCGCGCCTTACTTCCCAGCCATGCAGAACTCAAGCAGCTTTGTTTATGACGATCCCTAAGCAGCCCAGACCACACTGAGCATGTGCACAGTCTTAGTCTTGCAAAGATGTTTAACAAAATTACAAGATGGTGACCCCCTGTGGCCAACTTTGAAAGCATAAATCATTTGTTTGATTAGGCTTGTGGTGCAGTAAGTTCATGTTTATATTTATTATACAAAATACAGCATTTCTAGCCTTATTCTATTTTAGACTTTACATGCCCTTTAATTCTCCTTTAAAGGAGACATATTATGTAAAAAACAAGAATGTATCAGTGCATTATACTCTTTTAAATATTGAAAGAATGTGCATTAATGAAAAATGTTTTCTGGTTATTTTATTGAACATTTCTGCAAAAACCCTACTAATCCAGTCCATCAGTTCCACTTCCTGCTGCCTCCTTTCCAAGGCCGTGCAGGGGTACCAGAGGCACTCAGCACACTGCACTGTATGATAGGAACCAATCAGCAGCTAGTCTGACCTGATAGGGAACTGAAGCCTGCAGGTCTGTTTTTGGATATCCCCTTCCTACTGTGCTTCTGGCAGGGGCCATTATGACACCCCACCCTTCATTTGAACCATAGCAGATCTATAGAGATATACAATAAAGGGTGCATTTTTTTAAATTATTAGCTTTTACCCCAAAGTAAAAACATGTATTATTCAGTATTACCTTAAATATTAGGATAGGTCTCCTTTAAACTCTCATTGGAACCCCTTCATAGTAATTTCTGCTTCTGGTAACACCATAACCAAACAGGACAAAGAAGACCCTTGCGGCACATTAAGTGAGCCGTGAATGAGTAGATGGACTCACCAGTTTCATGGCAACTTTGTATCGCTGAGAGTAGGATGTCTGATCCTCTGAAGAGTTTCTAATTGAGCTGTTCTTTGAGTATACGGCATTGTTGTCAAAGATGTTGTGTATAATAGGGTTCCGTGGGTCAGTTTCATCAATAACCACCAGTGGTATGTGGTTCCACAGAGCGGGGTCAAGAGTCACATTCTGACGTGTTTGGTTGTTGTGGGTGAATGTGTTGCCTTGGTTTTGGCTAGAAAACTGAATGCGATCTAAAGCCGTGGCCACCAGCTCATCCAGTTCCTTCAAGAGCGGCTTAACCCGTGAGTATCTGAAAAGCAAACGTGACATGAGAAATAAGGTGAAATAGATTCCAGCAAACGATTTATTAAAGGACAAGGAAATTTGCCTATACTGGTACCCCCCCAGAGTATTACCTATCCATGCCCTTTAAGGTACTTCTTCTGTTAATGAAAGTATATTGTAGCTGTACATTTTATTTAATAAAAATACCCATGTAAAAAAAAAACATCATCTATGTATCCTGCCACTCTTTAAAAACAAAATAACCAACCATTCTCCAGATAGTACCTGAATACAAAGGCCCACAAAGGTCTAGCCCTTATTTGGACCCATTAAGGATATTTTTTTAAAGCAAATAAAAGAGCTAAAATGCACTAAAACTTTGAACTTGAAATTCACAATTATATACTTTACACCATGTGCCAAAAGCACTGCTTTGTTGCGCTGGCAATAACCCTGTGTGCCATTATATTTGGAGGCCCTCTGATGAAGATCTTCAACACCCTTGGCTGTACTCACTTGAAAGGGTTGGCGTTACACAGCGTCACAGCAGGAAATTCCATGGTCTTAAATCCAATTGAAAGAGACACACTCACTCCATAGGAGAGATATGTCAGAATGAGAACCCCCCACTGCCAGAACACAAGTCCTGCAAAGACCAGCGTCAGTATAAACCACATTACTCTCTTCTTAGGCCCTTCCTTAATGATCCGTTTGGGGCCATGAGTGTTGGTGTTATCGCAAAACCAGACCAGCAGCTCCTTGTAGGTGTATCCTGGTCCCTTCTGTATACGGTGCAAGGCCCTGGTGAAATATCGCTTCAGCCTCTTCATCTTTCCCTGCAGAAAGGACAGACATTTCATTTACATGAATGGATATATTATGGACTTCAGTGATGCATCTAATATAAACAGATATGTTGAGAGCCCACGTGTCTATTAGGCATGCAGGGATCCAAGATTGGTTCAGGATTTGGCCAAATCCCGGGGCACCATTTACAGGACCTTTATCTGTCTGTATCCTTTGTATTCAGCAACATTATAGGAACGTGCCAGTATCAGTGTAGAGTTGCTGCACATACAAATAAATAAATAATGGAGCAGGTAATACTATGTGATACAAACCAGGGAACACTTCAGTTGAAACACCTCTACCTCTAATCCTACCTTATCCTGACTAAAATACTTAGGAGAAACCTAAGACGGTCAGCTGCCTAACCCTAACTCTTTCATGCCCTAGAGTAGCTCTGGGTATCCATCATGTGTTGCTGGGTGCCTGCACTAGCGCAAGCTCTGAAATACAACCTTAAAGGGATACTGTCATGGGGAAAAAATTTTTTTTCAAAATGAATCAGTTAATAGTGCTGCTCCAGCAGAATTCTGCACTGAAATCCATTTCTCAAAAGAGCAAACAGATTTTTTTATATTCAGTTTTGAAATCTGACATGGGGCTAGACATTTTGTCAATTTCCCAGCTGCCCCAAGTCATGTGACTTGTGCTCTGATAAACTTTAATCACTCTTTACTGCTGTACTGCAAGTTGGAGTGATATCACCCCCCCTCCCTTCCCCCCCCCCCCCAGCAGCCAAACAACAGAGCAATGGGACGGTAACCAGATAACAGCTCCCTAACACAAGATAACAGATGCCTGGTAGATCTAAGAACAACACTCAATAGTAAAAACCCATGTCCCAATGAGAGACATTCAGTTACATTGAGAAGGAAAAACAGCAGCCTGCCACAAAGCATTTCTCTCCTAAAGTGCAGGCACAAGTCACATGACCAGGGGCAGCTGGGAAATTGACAAAATGTCTAGCCCCATGTCAGATTTCAAAATTGAATATAAAAAAATCTGTTTGCTCTTTTGAGAAATGGATTTCAGTGCAGAATTCTGCTGGAGCAGCACTATTAACTGATGCATTTTGAAAAAAACATGTTTTCTGACGACAGGATCCCTTTAAGCTTAGAGTTGCAATACAATGATCTGGACCACTCTCTGGGACATTAGTCACTTCCAGTAAGGATGTGCACCACTATTTGTCTACCCTCAGCTTTCCAACTACTTCCACCTAAGGGAAGCGCCCACTCTGCAGGTTAGTTCCTAGTTTCAAGCAGGGGTTCTATTTTGGAACAGACGATCTTAAAAGACAACTGCTTTAAAGGGCTTGTCCACCTTTAAATTAACATTTAATCTGATGTAGAGATTGTTACTCTTAGACTATTTGCAATTGGTTTTCATTTTTTATTATTTGTGGTTTTTCAGTTATTTAGCTTATTTTTTTTGTAACATATTTTTGTTAAGTTTTACAGACACAATCAAGAAAAACATATACAATATACAAATATACAAAGTAAAATGGGATACATATCAATTAATTGCAGTACATAGCAAAAAGTATAGTGGTATTAGCGTGTCTTTACATTAGTTGTTTATTGTAGTCCAGTTTATAAGCCATCCAAAACCTATCCAATGTATAGTTAGATGTCCAATTCCCTGTAATCCTGTAGGATGAGCCAGTCATACAATACGGTAGACATATTTCTAACTTGTATTTCCCATATTGTATATATTTTGGGTTTCAGATTCAAGTTCCAAACCAGATGTTGGCATATCATTACCAGCAACCCTTATATCAATAATGTGTAGTGTAAAAGTCGCCCATCATCTCTTTTATACAGATTCTAAAGGTGCCGTGTTTCCCACGCTGTCCAGACTCTCAGATACTGTGCAACGTTGTTTTGAACATAGGCTATATTATATTCAAAGACTCGGTTACTTTCTATTCTGTTTTCAATTTCTGTTTTTGTGGGTATAGTCTTAGTTTTCCACTTAGCCGCAATTGATACGTGTGTTGCTGTCAATACCTGATTAGCAACAGTTCTGTAACTGTATGGCATCATGGGTAAGCCCTTTGCTTGGTACAGGTAATCCCACGTTTGGTATTCTCCCAGATGCAGGACCAATCTTCAGTTGGGATTTCGAGTCCCAATTTAGTTTTTCTTTTTCATATATGTATGTTTGAACTCTGTTGCGAAAGGGGGTTCATTATTGATTTTATATATTTTAGAGATTATTCCCCGTCAGGGTCGGACTGGGGGGCCCGGGGCCCACCGGGACCGCTGTCCAGGTCCCCCCTCCGGCTTCCCAGCCCGGTTGCACGGTGCCGATTTTCTTCTTTTTTGGAGGATTTCAAAATGGAAAGAGGGGGTCTAGCCTGGCGGGGGCCCATGAGGGTTGGGGCCCACCGAGTTTTTTCCCTGTGCCCCGCTGGGCCAGTCCAACATTGTTCCTCGTTGGGGTAAGCCTTGTAGCGCCAATGATTCAAATGTTGCCATTGGTTGTATTTGAAGGGCCCTGAGATATGGGTACGTGAAATGCCTGATCTGGAAGGACATGTCCCAGGGTAGATTGGGTTCCGCACTCAACTCTGTAGTTTGTTCGTATGTTAATATGGCTGCTGTAGACAAGTCTATCATATTCTTGAACTTAAATAAACGATTATGGCCTCCTGTCTTACCTAATGAGAATGTCATTGCTGGTTCCAAGAGAGGGTTGTCTAAAATAGCTGTTAAGGGTGAGTGTTGTGAGTTCAATTTGTATTTACCCTTAACTTTCTTCCACACATCTAGGGAAACAGCTGTTGCTTTAAGCATCGAGATATTGGGTGAGATATTGGTATGTGGGTACCAGAACCATGCATCAGGATGATAGGGGGTGAACTGAGCCGCCTCAATCTGTGCCCAAGTTGCTTTGGGTGACCGATCAGTCCAGGCAAGGATATGTCGGAGTTGGGCTTCTTCATCATACTGTATTGTTGTAAGGCTGGTACCCTTAAGCCTCCTTGGATAATGGATGTGGTTAAAGTTGTTTTATTTATTCTGTACTTTTTATTTCCCAGTATAAAGGATATTAATTGCTGCTTTTAAGTCTTTGTGAAATTTGATCGGTATCAGAACTGAAAGTGTCTCATACATATATAATAGTTTCGGGAAGAACATTCATCTTTACCGCTGCAATCCTTCTGAACCATGAGAGCGGTTTAATGTCCCACCTAGTTAAACTAGCTTTCATTTTTTTCAAATTTTTTGTGAAACTGTCTTCATAATGAGGAGTAATTTTGGTACCCTAATAGGATATGAGTTATTTAGCTTTTTATTCAGCAGCTCTCCAGTTTGCAATTTCAGCAATCTGGTTGCTGGGGTCCAAATTCCCCCGGCAACCACACATTGATTTGAATAAGAGACTGGAATATGAATTGGAGAGGGACTGAATGGAAAGATTAGTAAAATGAGTAATAAAAAGTAGCAGTAGCAATGAATTTGTTTTTTTAGACAGGGTCAGTGACCCCCATTTGAAAGCTGAAAAGAGTCAGAAGAAAGCAAATAATTCAAAAACTTTAAAACATATAACTAATGAAGGCCAACTGAAAAGTTGCTTAGAATTCTATAACATACTAAAAGTTAACTCAAAGGTGAACCTCGCCTTTAATACAAGTCGCTGGAACTCCAAGGTGACTTATGACATTGTTATATTTTTATAAGAGGAGGTACATTATTATTTTATATAATGCACTTATGGTTCCAATGATCATGTGACACAAACTTTTTAATTATATTAAACGTTTCCACTCGGTTCCCCACACACGTTTTACTTCCCAGTCCGGTATTGCCAGAATAGTGGGTATTCTGCTTTCAGACTCCGCAGCCCACACAACAAGAGAACATCTCTGGTCTCCCAGGTGCCAGCTTTGCCCACACAGATATAAATAGTTCACAAATAATATTTACCAAGTGTTGCTTGGAAGTGATCAAAGTAATTGCAAGCAGCTCATGGAGATCACAAAAACAGCTGCACCGTGGGTAAAAATAAGATGATATGTACAAGTATTTGCTCCTGATGCTTTAGCATTAGGCACAAATCACTGTTAACATACCTCCCAAGTCCTGGGTTTCCCATTGAAATGTCCCGACTTTCTCTTTGATTTCCTGCACTGACGCCAGAAAAAGATACAAAGTTTCTGAATTAAAATAAGAGGCTTTTTGGCAGAAAGCCCAGAACAGTCAGCATCTGCACTTAGATACTTCTGTAACAATTTAAGATAAGCAAAACTTGTTGTAACTTTTTAAGATAGCAGGTCTCTTGGGAGAACTATGACTAGCAGTTTAAGGGCAGAAACAGATGAGAAGATTCAGAGAGATTTAGTCGCCCGGGCGACAAATCGCCAATTCTTCGGGCGACTAATCTCCCCGCCGGCTAGAATCAAAATCACCACTCAGGATTGCACTCAGAGAGCTTCGTTTTCCGAAGTCACCTGAAGTTTCCTCGTGTGGCAACTTCGGGCGACTTTGGAAAACAAAGAGCACCGATTGCCATCCCGCCGCGATTTACATTCTAGCCGGCGGGGAGGCAGTTCGGGGAGATTAGTTGCCTTGAAGAGGAGATTTGTCGCTGGGCGACTAATCTCCATGAATCTGAGCGTATGTCTCTGCCCTAAAGGGCAATTCACTTTCATTAGCAAAACTGTTAGAACACATAAAACATTGTACTAAAACTCCCAGAAATGTGTTCAAACTTTCGTAAACTGCCAAATTTTGTAAAATTCACATGTTAATTAGGGGGTGTGGCTATAAAATGGGCGTGGTCCAAAGCTATTTCGCCGCACTGCATGCAGCACAAGTATTTGGCCCTCGTTGTTGGGAGCTATGATGTATCGTTATGGACAATGCTCTCCTCATCACCCTCTGATGATCTCATAGATCAGAGGGGAGGGATCAGCACAATTACATCACCAGAGGGGAGGAGCCCTGCTTGAAGCTTGACCCACCGCTGTGGTTTGGGGTCAGGCAGCTCATTACTATTCTCTATAACTGCAAAGCACTGACACTAGAATCAAACCTTGAGTTTTAGCCTGAGATTCTGCGTTAGAAACTCACCCTTCATTGATTACTCAGCAAGTCCAGTTGTTTTTAGATTTACCTATACAGATATGGGACCTGTTATCCAGAATGCTCGGGACCTGGGTTTTTCCAGATAACGGATCTTTCCGTAATTTGGGTCTGCATGCCTTAAGTCTACTAGAATTTCCTTTAAACATTAAATAAACCCAATAGGCTGGTTTTGCTTCCAATAAGGATTAATTATATCTTAGTTGGGATCAAGTACAAGCGACTGTTTTATTATTACAGAGAAAATGGAAATCATTTTTAAAAATTTGGATTATTTGGATAAAATTGAGTCTATGGGAGACAGCTATTCCGTAATTCGGAGCTTTCTGGATATCGGGTTTCCGGATAAGGGATCCTATACCTGTACTAGATACACTGGTTGATATTACTTTTGAAAAACAGAAAAATTCCTCCAACAATTAACTTCAGGTTTCAGATCTGTTCTGTAGAGCCAATAAAAACTGTGGAATGTCGAAAAGGTGGATCAGTAACCAATGGAGTAACTCCTAAGGGCCTACTTGTCCCATTCATTGAACAAATTGTGTTTCTAGACAAAAAAACTCTTGCCGAATACCCCAGAAACCAGTGTTCTAGAATTGTGGAACACCATTCCAGATCGTTAAGTGGAAATGCACCTCTAACATAGTGGTAAAGTCTCTTTATATACCGGTACAACAAAACCACACGTTTCTTTTTTATCCTGTGGCCAAGGATACATTTCTAAATTGTACATATATTTTTTTCCGCTGGGGTAGCAATTTAAACTCCAGTCAGTGAATTATATCTCAAGTGTATCTAAATACAACGTATATATATGTAGAACAACATGATCCTGATTGTGTGGTGACACCGCTCTCAAAAAGTGTATTTCACTGCACTAGTGTTTAAATAGGGCCTGATGAAGTGCTATTGTTCAAACACATCTATTCAATAGGTAACGAGAAATTTAAATTTGAAGTCAGTGGGTCTAGCAACTAGACAGGGATGTCCCACAAGTCCAGTCCAAATTTGCCTAACATTAATGCTAATCTAGTTTTACAGTTCTAGGGTCAGTATTCGCTCCTTATTGGCACTGTTTAAAGGTGCAGTTCACCTTTAAAGGAGAAAGAAAGCTACGGAGGTAGTTTATTGCCAATAGATTAGCCACAATAGTGCAAGCTAAATTGCTATATTTATTCTGTAGAATGTTTTACCATGAGTAAAAAGCTCTGGAAGCTCTCTGTTTGTTTAGGATAGCAGCTGCCGTATTAGCTTGGTGTGACATCACTTCCTGCCTGAGTATCTCCCAGCTCACTTATAGCTCTGGGCTTAAAGAAGGGAGGGGGAAGAGGAGCAAACTGAGCATGCTCACGCCCAGGGCAATGAGGTTTAAGCTGAAGGCAGGAAGTCTGATACAGAAGCCCATGTGTACACAATAGAAGGAAAGAAATGTGGTGTTTCTTTTGACAGAGCAGCAATACTTTGAGGGTTTACTGGTATATTTAGGTGGAGCTTTCTGATAAGGCTTACTTAGTGTTAACCTTTCCTTCTCTTTTAAGTTAATTTTTAGTATTTTATTGAATGGCCAATTCTAAGCAACTTTTCAATTGGCCTTAATTTTTTCTTTTTTTTTTTTTTTTTATAGATTTTGGATTATTTGACTTCTTCTTCTTCTGCTTTCCAGCTTTCAAACGGGGGTCACTGACCCCGTCTAAAAAAATGCACTACAAATGTAGTGTTATTGCTACTTTTTATTATTCATCTTTCTTTTTAGGGCCTCCTCTATTCATACCCATGTCTGTTATTCAAATCAGTGTATAGTTGCTAGGGTACTTTGGACCCTAGCAACCAGATTGCTGAAATTGCAAACCGGAGAGCTGCCGCATAAAAAGCTCAATAACCCGAAAACAAATATGAAAACCCCAAAAAAAAAAATGAAAACCCAACTGCAAATTGCCTCCGATTATCACGCTCTACATTATAATTAAAGTTAATTTATAGTTGAGCAACCCCTTTAACACACTGCAAACCCTTTAGTAGAGATATGGGTTCATTTTGTATCCCAAAAATAGATTCAGAAGAAAAAAATACGCTCCCTGCCTTCTTTTTTTACTATGCATGTATTTGAAGAAATATTTTGTATCCTTTTTCACTTTCATTTCCAGATATATAGTTGTTTATCCCTTTATGTTCTCTGGTTCTGGGTCCCGAAACAATGTAGAAAAGTTAGGTCTTTCAGGTCTGAAATAGTAATGCAGAGAAAGAGACAGAGAGATGCTTATTTCAACAGCAGGAGTGGAATGGAGTTCCCCTTTAAACAATTCCGTTGGTCTGGCTTGTATAGGAAGACTGTACTAGAGAGTTTTCTGGTTTCTCTTCTTATCTATGTTACGTATCTTGTAAAGTCTGCTTTGGACACATTAAGCAGGCAGGTTCTTTCTGGTTATGTACATTTTGCTGCCTGTTAAACAATAAACTGTAGAAATTGAATGTTTTATGCTCTGTTGACAAAGGCAGTAGATAAACACAAGTGGCAATTTATTGAACACTTCCCACAAACGGACTGGCAACCATTGGCGTCTACAGAAAGTTTACAGGTGGGGGGCAAGTAGCTAAATATATTAAAAGAAACACTTCTACCAATATTTCAATAGCTAAGGAACACAGCTAGAATATAAAACGTTGCATATGGGGCACTTTCATTTTTTTTTTTTTTTTTTAGCCAATAAATACCATTTGATATGTAAAAAGGGAAGGAGAGGTGAGGGGTCAGTCATAAATATACTTGCGGCAAAAAAAAGAGATTGGGGGATCTCAGGCTGTTATACAGGGAATTCTGAGTATCACTCATATATTATAAGGGATAATGTACCCCCTATTGTAAATGATAAGGATATTAGAAGTCACTGAGGGGTTGTTCTGTGATCAAATAAAGACACAAGGCTGCAGGCTGAGTTATACAGGGAACTCTGAGTATCACTCATGTATTATAAGGGATAATGTACCCACTACTGTAAATTACAAGGATATTAGAAGTCACTGAGGGGTTCTGTGGACATATAAAGGCACAAGGCTGCAGGCTGTGTTATATAGGGAACTCTGAGTATCACTCATGTATTATAAGGGATAATGTACCCCCTACTGTAAATAATAAGGATATTAGAAGTCACTGAGGGGTTGTTCTGTGACCATATAAAGGCACAAGGCTGCAGGCTGAATTATACAGGGAACTCTGAGTATCACTCATGTATTATAAGGGATAATGTACCCCCTACTGTAAATGATAAGGATATTAGAAGTCACTGAGGGGTTCTGTGACCATATAAAGGCACAAGGCTGCAGGCTGTGTTATATAGGGAACTCACAGTATCACTCATGTATTATAAGGGATAATGTACCCCCCTACTGTAAATGATAAGGATATTAGAAGTCACTGAGGGGTTCTGTGATCATATAAAGGCACAAGGCTGCAGGCTGAGTTATACAGGGAACTCTGAGTATCACTCATATATTATAAGGGATAATGTACCCCCTACTGTAAATGATAAAGATATTAGAAGTCACTGAGGGGTTCTGTGACCATATAAAGGCACAAGGCTGCAGGCTGAGTTATACAGGGAACTCTGGTTACATGTTACATGGCTTGTGTATATATAGTGAATGTTTGGCTCACACAAAGAAGTCAGACATATTTTATGGCATTAGTTAAATGTAGGTTATAGGTTATATAGGCCAACCCTATTCAACAAGGACTGGATGTAAAAAAGTACTTGCCCTGTGGCCTGCTGCCTTTATATGGCTTATACTATTCCTGTAATACACAAAAGCAGATGAATAAATATTAATGGCGCATAATAATATTATCACCTATAACTGTTGCTAAGAGACACGAGGGATATTTTCCAAAAGAGGGAATTTATTTTTCCCCGCAGCTGAGGCTATCACGTTGAGTGAATACGTTGCCCATGTGAACCTTTCCAACAATATTATCCTATCATAAAATTGGAGAACAGTAATAATAATCATTGTAATTATTATTATTATTATTATTATTTTCTCATTGTTTTTTTTAAACCTAGGCCATCAGGAAATATACCAAGGTGTGAACAAAATGAAAACAAACGTGTCTGATCATTGCTATAAACCTGAAGCTTACAATTACAAGTCAGCTTACACAAACACTGGGTGTGATAATGCCACAGCTAAACTGTTCTCATGAACTGCCTGGCTTGCTCCCCTAAAATTATCTGCCAAATGGAACAACGCTGATAAAAGTGGGAGCCAAAATCCACATGTGCCCCCGCCCCTTACCTACGAGGTTGGACAAGTTTTTCTGCTACTCTGCGACTCATTTTCAATACAAGCCCTGGCATTTAAAGCCACCCACATCCCCAAAATAATACATATGTCACCAACAGGTTATAGAGTCTGGTACTGCCAGAATATCCACCTTGCTCTACAGTAATAAGGCTGTCAAAATAGCAACTAGATCAAATGGATATATATATATACAGGTATGGGACCTGTTATCCAGAGTGTGCAGGACCTGGGGTTTTCCAAATAATAAATCTTTCCGTAATTTGGATCATCATACTTTGTCTTCAAAAAAATAATTTAAACACCAAATAAACCCATTAGGATTGGTTTGCCTACTATAAGAATTAATTATATCTTAGCAGGAATCAAGTACTGTCTTATTATTATTATTACAGAGAAAAGGAACACGTTTTAAAATGTTCATGTATTTCATTGTAAATGGAGTCTATGGGAGATGGCCTTCCTTCAATTAGGAGCTTTATGGATAATGGGCTTCTGGATAATGGGACCTATACCTGTATTTTAATATTGTCTTCCAGTATCTATCTATCTATCTATCTATCTATCTATCTATCTATCTATCTATCTATCTAATATTATCTATCTATCTATCTATCTAATCTATCTATCTATCTATCTATCTATCTATCTATCTATCTATCTATCTATCTATCTATCATCTATCTATCTATCTATCTAATATTATCTATCTATCTATCTATCTATCTATCTATCTATCTATCTATCTATCTATCTATCTATCTATCTATCTATCTATCTATCTATCTATCTATACAGGCATGGAATGTGTTATCCAGAATGTTTGGGACCTGGGGTTTTCTGGACAATGGGTATTTCTGTAATTTGGATCTCCATACATCAGGTCTATTAAAAATCATTTATTAAAATGTGATTGTTTTGCCTCTAATAAAGATTAAATATATGGGTCTGGTCTTACAGTACTATAGTGTGGCAGCAAGGGGTTCTCTATAGGGGATCTCTATAGGTGTAAGGGTACAACATCTATGGAGAGAGAACATATCAGCACCCATAGCAATATAAAGCAATATAAGATAGCCAACAAACAGCCATAAATACAAATAAACAGATGTATACCACATATATTTAGCAAGATGGATTGTGAAAAGTACATCTCTGAATCATTCCCTAAGAAAACCACTATGGCAACACCACACACTTACACACACACGTGTTGGCCCGACTTCAGCTTTACTCACATGTATCATGGTTTGGGATCCGAGAGACGGAAATCCGAAATACCAAATTCCAGAGACGCAGAGAAGCGCAGACACCGGTTCGCTGCGCGCCTGCAGGTGATCTTTGCGCAGGGCGCAGTGCAGTTAGCGAGCTCCGTTTTAGCTCCAGCAGAGGGCAAGTGAGCCGGCGGTATGTGCGGACTGTGCGCTACTTCTGTGCTGCTGCTGCTGCTGCTGCTGTAGAGATTCCAGGTGCACTGCCAGGTACCCAGACCCGCCCACCTGCTGCCTGTGTATGTGCTCTCAGCCCGTGTAGCTCCCCGAAACGCGACCCCGACCCTCATTCCCCTAGAAATGAATGGGCCCTGCAGCAACAACAACCTTATTTTAGGGCCCCTCTAAACATTGGCAAATAAACACGTTTACCTTACAGTGCTACGAAATATGTTGGTGCTATATAAATACATGTTAATAATAATAATAATAAGAGGCCTTGAAAGCTTGCAAGTTGTTACACTAATGCTGCTGGGGCAGAGGTCCACTCCCAGTATACTTTAAGTCTTGATAATATTTGGAAATATGTATGTGCTTGTAGTTCAGCAAGATCTGTATATAATTTGGTTGTGAACATCTTTTATGTTCCACGCTGCACAGAATCTACACTGCTGACAGCAAGGTGGTACCACTGGGAAAGTCCTATAGACTCTTTGTTTCTGGTGCCTCTTTGATGCATTATTTGATGCTCATTCCTTCAGTGGCCATATTGCACCGTTCCACCAGAATATTTAGTCATACACAAATCTGGACCTCTGGATTCAAAAAAGGGCAGTTGTTAAAAAGATAAACATTTTTTAAGCCTCATGGGTTTCGCACCGAGCACATTATGCTTCAATATTTTTATGCTATTTTATTTAAGTGCACTTTTTCATCCCAGGAGTCCAGATTTAAGATCGCTTAATCCAGAAATCATCACCGTACTGTTTGTAGGGTGGGCACTCAAA
This sequence comes from Xenopus laevis, assembly GCF_017654675.1. Lineage (NCBI taxonomy): Eukaryota > Metazoa > Chordata > Amphibia > Anura > Pipidae > Xenopus > Xenopus laevis. The sequence goes on along the minus strand of NC_054387.1, from coordinate 114,250,156 downwards.
GAGCAATCCTCCAGGCAGTAGTAGTAAAAAAAGGTCTTTATTAGAGTACAAGTGTGGATTACAGCCTTTACGAGTTTCGTGTTCTCACAACACTTAAAGGGCATGTAAAGGCAAAAAAATAAAATCCCATTTTTACTTTCTTTAATGAAAAAGAAACCTATCTCCAATATACTTTAATTAAAAAATGTGTACCGTTTTTATAAGAAACCTGTTTGTATGCAGTGAAATTCTCCCTTCATTTACTGCTGTGGATAGGAATTGTCAGATGGTCCCTAACTGCTGAGCTGGGAAACAATCATACTTATGAACAGCAGGGGGAGCCCCCGCCTTACTTCCCAGCCATGCAGAACTCAAGCAGCTTTGTTAATGACGATCCCTAAGCAGCCCAGACCACACTGAGCATGTGCACAGTCTTAGTCTTGCAAAGATGGTTAACAAAGTTACAAGATGGTGACCCCCTGTAGCCAACTTTGAAAGAATAAATTATTTGTTTGATTAGGCTTGTGGTGCAGTAAGTTCATGTTTATGTTTAGTATACAAAATACAGCATTTCTAGCCTTATTCTATTTTAGACTTTACATGTTTACAAGTGTTGCGAGAACACAAAATCCGTAAGGCTTTAATCCACACTTTTACTCTAATAAAGACCTGTTTTTACTACTACTGCCTGGATTGCTGTTTGAGTGCCTACCCTACAAACAGTACGGTGATGTCCACTCCCTATTGCTGAAGGCCTGGGGCAGAGCACCTGGCACAGAGTCTCTATTGAAAAGAAATGTTTGTGCTGATAATCCAGAAATCATCTCATGTTTTATTATCACCAGCCATGGATTCGCGGCAAAATTCCGAATTTCGCCTTGTGTGTGTTTTTCATGAAACTGAGGCAAAAATTTGAAGCGGGAAAACTCACCGAAAAAAATACAGCCATAAGAAAAAACGCCCATTGACTTTATTGCATTTGGAGAAAAAAAGTCACTATAAGGAAAAACGCCCATTGACTTTATCGCGTTTAGAGAAAAAAAGTCGCTATAAGAAAAAACGCCCATTGACTCTAATGCATTTGGAGCGAGAGAAACTGTCGCCCTCGTAAAAATATTTGCGCATAAAAACGCCCATTGACTTTAATGCATTAGGACAAAAAAAAGACACCATAAGAAAAAACACCCATTGCGTTTAATGCATTTGGAGTGAGAGAAATTGATGCGCGTGTAAAAACGCACCCACTGACTTCAATGCGTTTTGCTAAATTTCGCCGTTTGTGCAGTTTTGCAAATTTTTTGGCGAAACGGGACAGAGCGGATCTCTTCCCGATATGCCCACATTGAGGCCATAGGGCCCAACGATCGGATCATAATGCATCCGAAACGGGCGGGCGGATTGCGGGACCGCATAAACGTACAGATGTGAGCGCGATCCGACGGGATTTTTTAACCTGCCCAATTGAGATCTGGTCGACTTTCGGCCAGATATCGATCGGGGAAGCGAAAATTTGCCAAAAAGACAATTTGCAGGGACATTGCCAAATTACTAAAAGGCAAAGGGGGCAATTTGCTAGCGAAAAAGCTCAGCTCTAGAGAAAATCAAAGTGTGAACTTTCCAATACGTAACCCTTTTTGCCAGAGTCTGTTTCGCATACCTCCTAACTGTCCCGTTTTCAGCGGGACAGTCCTGTGTTTGTACTGAAAAGTCCAATTTTCTCTGCACTGAACACCTAAAAAAAAGATACAAGGTTTCTAACTTAATTGGGTTTTGACAGAGAGCCCAGAACAGCCACAGCTGCAGACAAGATACTTTTGTAACAATTTTGAGATAAGCAAATAAGTAATTGTAACAATCTAGATAACAGGTTCCTTGGGAGAAGTTAGACTCACAGCTTAAAGGGCAATTCACCTTCATTAGCAAAATTGTAATAAAAACATGGTAATTAGGGGTTGTGGGCAAAAAAAATGGGCGTGGTAAAAAAGAAATCGCCGTACGTAGCACGGTAAATTTTTTGTCCCTCTTTTTATTTCCAAAATGTTGAGAGGTATGTTTTTCGCCAGGTTTTAACTGTGACATAGGGTTGCCCCCTTTGCTGGTGGCTAAACCCGTACAAAGGAGGCGGGATTGATTGCATTGGGGATGGAGCAGGGATGACATAAGAGGCAGACACAATGAAGTAGGTGGAGCAATGACTCCAGGGCAGGGATTTAGCATCACTTAAGGTGGCCATACACGGATAGATCCGCTCGTTTGGCGATGTCGCCAAACGAGCGGATCTCCCTCCGATATGCCCACCTTGAGGTGGGCAATATCGGGCTGATCCGATCGTGGGCCCTAGGGCCCAACGATCGGATCCTAGCGTTCGCCAAACGGGCGGTCGGATCGCGGGACCGCATCAACGAACAGATGCGGCCGCGATCCGACGGGATTTTTAATCCCATCCGATCGAAATCTGGCCGACTTTCGGCCAGATCTCGATCGGGGAAGCCCGTCGGGGGCCCCCATACACGGGCCAATAAGCTGCCGACACGGTCTGTCGGCAGCTTTTATCGGCCCGTGTATGGCCACCTTTAGATGCAACATGCTGTATTTCCATCCAGTTTTCTCAATGTTGTAAACTGGACAGGAAGTTTTGAAGCCCAGTTCAAAACCACACTGGTGGCAAACCCTATCTCTGAGAAGGCCCAATCTTTAAATTACAGGTATGGGATCTATTATAGAGAAATCAGTTATCCAGAAAGCTCTGAAATACAGCAATGCTAATTTAGAAAAACAATTTCTTATTTTTGATTGATTTGCTTTTTTTTTTTGTTTCTTTAATTATAAGAAATTAACCTCACTTGATAATTCCTTTATTGGCCAGATTATTGTTCGGTTTTCACAATAAACTTGATACCCGAACAGGCCTTAGAAAATCCGAACTGTTCGGGTCAGGTGGCAACCCTACACTGACATCAGATCCTGTGTGTCAAAAAAGTCATAAAAAAAAACAAAACACTGTTATTTTTTCATAATTTAATGTTGGATTATGTTTAAAAGTTATAACTGTTAATATATGTTATAGATACTTTTTTTTTTTTAACCATTTGAAGCTCATTCCACATTTGTTTTAGGGTGGGCTCATGTCTAGGACAATAGAGGAGCTCTTTTGTCTTCATTTTGCTTCCTTGGACATTTTTCATAATAAATGGCGGCTTCCAGCAATTTCAGCAGCACTCACTAATAAAGACATATATATGACCTGTATGTACCCGCTATATTTAAATTGACGTAAGCGTGTGTTTCCTTAGGAAGAAAGTAGCGGTACAGAAAATTCGCTTAGAAGGGTTTGCGATGACAAAACCACGTACTTTGATAAATACAGGTATGGGACCTGTTATCCAGAATGCTCCGGATAAAGGATCTTTCCGTAATTTGGGTCTTCATGCCTTAAGTCTACTAGAAATTAATTTAAACATTAAATAAACCCAATAGGCTGGTTTTGCTTCCAATAAGGATTAATTATATCTTAGTTGGGATCAAATATAAGCTACTGTTTTATTATTACAGAGAAAAAGGAAATAATTTTAAAAAATTTGGATTATTTTGATAAAATGGAGTCTATGGGAGACAGCCATTTCGTAATTCGGAGCTTTCTGGATATCGGGTATTTGCTGCGAATTAATGTCTGACGAAGTTGTGTGAAGTATGGTGAAGCCTTCCGAGACGTAAATAGGCCCTTTAGTAAATTTGGCTCCGTGAGACTTCCTGTAAGTGATGGAAACATTAGCCTACACTTTTGTACAGTATAATTTTTATACTGAATCTGTTTCTTTACACAAAGGCCACAGTAAGGGACTTGGCCATAACATAAAATATACCCTAGTCAGCAAAGAGAAAGTTCACATTTTAGTTTGCTATAAATTGACCAGTTCCAAGAAATTTTTCAATTGGTCCATAATATTTTATTTTTAATAATTTTTTTTTAATAATTGGATTTTTTTTCTAGCCTGTGATTAAAAATGCTGTCTGGTTGTCAGGGTCACTGCCCCTAATGACCGAAAATTAATTTTTAAAAATGATATAGGTTGATTTTTATTTGTATTGCTTATGTTTCTTTTCAGGCTCTCTCCTAATCATCTTCCATTCTGATTTCCAAACTGCTGACTGGTTGTTAGGGTTTAATCCCAGCTACTAAGTGACAATTTAAATTATTTCGAAACGACCTGTCTTTCAAAAAAAAAAAAAATAAACAAAAATGGAATGGGGGTGATTTCTTGCATTTTGTCTCTTTTCCAGAAGGGTGGATGCAACCTCCTAACATTTTGGAAATAGAAAGAGGAATTAAAAAATTTTGTGGCCACACCCCGTAATTACCATGTAAATTTTCCAAAATCTGGCAGGTTATGGAAGTTTGAACACATTTCTGTGGTTTTTATGTGTTATTACAATTTTCCTAATGAAGGTGAATTTCCCTTTAAGCTGCAAGTCACAGTTTCCCCAAGAGACCTGCGTATCTTAATTAGTTACAATTGCTTCTTTGCTTATCTTAAATTGTAACAAATGTATCTAAGTGCACCTGCCACGTATTCTGGGCTCTCTGCCAAAAGCCAATTCAGTTTTAGAAACTTTGTATCTTTTTCTGGCTGTTCAGTGCAGGAGATCAAAGAGAAAGTCGGGACATTTCAGTAACAATCTGGGACTGCGGGTTGAGCACCTGTGACAAAATGCTAGCAATCATCCTTAAATGGTTCCTTGCATTTTCCAAAGGTTTCTAATCTGATAATAACCTCCCTCCCACTTAATTTGAGAGCTGAAAAATGACAGGACCGAGCAGCAACAGTGGATTCAGAAAGAAGTGGTCTGTTACTTATTGTCACAGATGTGGTTCGACAGACCTGTGGGTGCCACATAGACTCCAATGGGGAGGCAGCAAAATTGATAGAATTCTCTCCTAACCATCTCCTTGTCTTTGAGTCTGTCGCTGACACTGTAAAGATATATATTTTATTGTATAAACAATGAGAGTGGATAATAACTTGGGGGCAATTTAACTTTGCGGGAGAGATAATTATGGGGAATAAAGCAAGAGATCGCTCAAGTATGAAAGCTTCATGTAAAGAAAGAAACCTTCCATTTATACCCAAGAAGTTTTGTTCGGAACCAGCAGTAGAACTACAGGTAAAGGATCTGTTATCCGGAAACCCGTTAACCAGAAAGTTCCGAAGTACGGAATGAACATCTCCCATAGACTCCTTTATAATCAAATAATGCAAATTTTTTAAAAGGATTAACTTTTTCTCTGTAATAATAAAACAGTCGCTTGTACTTGATCCCAACTAAGATATAATTAATCCTTATTGGAAGCAAAACCAGCCGATTGGGTTTATTGTTTACATGATTTTCTAGTAGACTAAGGGTAAGGCACACCTGGAGATTCGGGGAGATTTAGTCGCTCGGCGACTAATTGCCTCTTCTTTGGGGGCGACTAATCTCCCCGAACTGCTTCCCCCTGTCTTCTGGCCGCTACAATGAAAAAACGCCTGCGGCATGGCACTCGCGGCGCTTCGTTTTCCGAAGTCGTCCATGAGGAAACTTCGGGCGACTTCAGAAAACGAAGCGCTGCGAGTGCCATGCCGCAGGCGTTTTTTCATTGAGACAGGTGGAAGACATGGGGAAGCAGTTCAGGGAGATAAGTTGCCCCAAAGAAGAGGCGATTAGTTGCCGGGCGACTAAATCTCCCCAAATCTCCAGGTGTGCCCTTACCCTTAAGGTATGAAGATCCAAATTACGGAGATCCATTATCCGAAAACCCCCAGGTCCCGAGCATTCTGGATAACAAGTCCCATATCTGTACTACTTTTAATTCTGATGGCAGCACCATGTGGCCTTGAGCCAGCTCTTTCTAGAGAGACTCAATGTGCCTGAAAGTAAAACAAAAAGCTGTCTATGGGAACATTAAATTACCAATTAGATGTATAAATAAGGGCATGGTCTTTATTGTATGGCTGCTGCCAGCATAATTCCCCCATAAACCTTGGTGGCTCCACTGAGAATCAGAAAAAAACCCCAGCCATTCTTTTTCCCTGTAATTACCTATTGAGGTTCTTATCATTTTATCTTTTCATACAGAGCCTGTGTTATTTCATTATTACACTAATGGCGACTTTTCCGTCTAAAAATAGAAGCCTGAAAACTGGTTTCCTTAACGTGGAAAAGCAGGTATATTAAGTAATGATAACATGGTCCTTTCTGTGGCTGGTTCGGCAGGGAGGCGTTTTGATGTACTGTATACTATGGTATTTTCTGATGCGCAGATGCATGAATTAGTGGTAAAATTCCATTTTTTTGCACAACTAGTAAATCATCATCGATGGCCAGTGCTGGTACTGCAGACTGTGTGGAGGTCGGTTATGTACAGTATATAGGTCAGTCTAACCCTAACCCCTTGTTGCCATAATCATTGGTGAATAAGAAGCCACAGCACAGCTTTTTGTTTGTGGGTGAAGGTCAGCCACAGCTTTATTGTGCATAAATTACCCATGTCCTTTCCATTAATCGCATGACCATTGATGACTAGTGATGACCAATTTGTCCAGTTTCGATTCACCGTAAAATTATTTTGATGCGCATCAATTTTGACGCCCGCGACAATTTTTATACGTGCATCTATTTTGTCCAAATGCATTAAAGTCAATGGAGCATGCGAATCATTTTTATGCGAGCGACTATTCTGACACGTGCCAAATTCTTCTTGACGTGGTGGATTTTTAAACTGCAAATACTAGCTGGAGCCACGTCGTCTTGTCTCACTGTATATTCGTTTACTGCTGAGATAACAAGAAAGTTTGACTTTGACTATTCGCCACAGTTTCATGAGTTTATTTGCTGGCAGTGAAATGTGGAAATTCACCACAAATTCGCACCTGGCAAATTTATTCGCCCATCGCCATTAAAGACTAAAAAATGTCTGATATCCACTAACCATTACCAGCCTTCAACAATTGAGGTCATGTGAAGTAAAGTAACCCCAGTCATGTTCATTTATGAGCTCAGTGTATTGCAATACCCATTCCCACCACATAGTATTAAAGATTGTATAACACACCAAAAGGTGAACTGCTCCTTTAACCTATGTCTGGTCATTCTCAGCCTCTATCTTAGTGATTTATCTTTTGATGCCTCGAAAGCAGCCTTTTGCTTTAACCAGTCAGATCTTCAACTATCTGAAAGCATCTTTAGGGAATAATACAGTAAAATTTCTATGGGTCTAGTAACCTGTAGCAACCAATCAGCAGGTATCATTTACTAGCCACAGAAAGAAATCGTTAGCGCTCGGTCTACCTCACGCTGTGGAGCTGACCAGCTGCAGTAGACACCATTGTCCCATTGCTCGGACTAACCCACATTCTGGAATGACCAGCTGCAGAAAACGATAAAATGCCAATTTTTGTACACAGAAAGATTTGCCAGCGTTCGGTTTGCCTTAATAAAAATAATTGGCAAAATGTGATGTACGTGAGTCCTACACCGTTTGTGAGCATTACAAGTTTGTGGTGCATTTAAAATCAAGCCCCCCAGCAACCAGTGTGACGAGTAGTAAGACCATTGTGCACTTACCCTGAGCTCAGGAGCTCTTATGGGAAAGCAGGGAGCTTTTAAGCCCCAGCCACAGCCAACAAAAAATTCCTTTCTACACTATTAGCATTTTAACTTTGTAGTGCATTTAAAATCAAGTCCCCCAGTAAACATGTGATTGAGTAATAAGACCATGGTTCACTTTGACTTAAAGGGCATGTAAAGGCAAAAAAATAAAATCCCATTTTTACTTTCTTTAATGTAAAAGAAACCTATCTCCAATATATTTTCATTAAAAAATGTGTACCGTTTTTATAAGAAACCTGACTGTATGCAGTGAAATTCTCCCTTTATTTACTGCTGTGGATAGGAATTGTCAGACAGTCCCTAACTGCTGAGCAGGGAAACAATCATACTTATGAACAGCAGGGGGAGCCCCCGCCTTACTTCCCAGCCATGCAGAACTCAAGCAGCTTTGTTTATGACGATCCCTAAGCAGCCCAGACCACACTGAGCATGTGCACATGGTCTTGGTCTTGCAAAGATGTTTAACAAAGTTACAAGATGGTGACCCCCTGTGGCCAACTTTGAAAGCATAAATTATTTGTTTGATTAGGCTTGTGGTGCAGTAAGTTCATGTTTATATTTAGTATACAAAATACAGCATTTCTAGCCTTATTCTATTTTAGACATGCCCTTTAACTCAGGGGCTGTAGTTAAATAGCAAAAAGCTTTTTAGCCCCAGCCAATTAACATACATCTACATTATAAGCGTTTCCCTGTTTTGAAAGGCTAAGTGGCAGCCACCCATAGGCAATATTTGGCTACAATTTGTACACGAAACACAGAAAGAAATAATTTACTAGGCAGCTGTTTAAAAGGAAACACCTGATTGATTGCTTAGGGTTGCTAGACCTGGGCAAACATTGCACCTTTTATTATATAAGCCCTTTAGTTGTGGCTGGAAGGTCTGGCATTAAGAGACAGGTGGTAAGCCAGGCTTCAAATCGAAAAATATGATATAATGATTAATTAATTAATGACAATCCTGCATCTTTCCAATGGCAGCTATGGAGCTGTCACTTGATGTCTCTGTACCTAATCAGCTTTTTTCCCCTCATTTGGGGATTGTCTGGTGATTGGAGACTAGGGCTAAATGCTCCCTCTTTCCCACAGAGTGAAGGGAGCTGATTGTATACTGTCAATCTAATTATCTACCTCTCAAGGACCAAACATGGAGTACCCACTGTTCCCTGTTTATCTCAAGAAATAACATATAACCATATATTTTTCTTGATTTAAACAATAGGCAAAAAGTAGCCCACGGCCTATATATGGCACTTGTGCTGAATTACCCCATTAACAATGGAATTTTATTACAAATCCTAGCATTCTCCATTGGCCAATTCCTAGAGGGCTTCTAATTGGAATGCTGCTACTTGGGTCTCGGTACTGAGCTTGGTATATGAGAAATCTGCCTATGGCTCCTGATGGGACACGTGCAGAGTTCTCTATCACTGGGCACCACAGGAATTTCTGCTATTTCAATTGCATTACTTGTGCCATATCAAAAATGGCTGGATGAACAAGTTCCAAATCATTTTGAGGAATTATTTCCCCAGTAAATACTTGAGTAAGTAAATATAAGGATGTATCAAGGATGGAATAAGTAAATCCATTCTTGAGATTCAGTTAGGGCCAAATAATTACATGAGTCAGGCATTGCTAAAGGTCTAGTGCACCTGCCCATCTTGCACTCCCAACAACACTCCCCTTTGAGAATATCCATGTTTTTGATTAATTCCACAACTTAAACAGATAAGTAAATATAGCATTATAATACACAAAAGCCATGAATATCTTGTAAATTATATTCTTATATCCCTTATATCCTTATAATACAGAAAAGCCATGAATAATTTGTAAATTATATAGTGAATAAAGTACCCCCTCTTGTAAAATATAAGGATATTATAAGTTACCGAGGCGTTTCATGACCATATAAAAACATGAGGCCGAAGGCCGAGTGTTTTTATACAAGTCATGAAACTCCGAGGTAACTTCTAATATCCTCATATTTTACAACTGGGGGTACTTTATTAATTATAATACACAAATTTTAGTGAGTCATGTGACAGAAATTACATCACTACTCACCGTTTATAACTGATGACATCACTACTCACCGTTTATAAGGATATAATTTACAAGATATTCATGGTTTTTGTGTATTATATCCTTATAAACGGTGAATTCTGATGTCATCAGTTATAAACGGTGGGTTTTGATGTCATTTCTGTCACATGACTCACTGAAATTTGTGTATTATAATAAAGTACCCCCAGTTGCAAAATATGAGGCTATTAGAAGTTACCTCGGAGTTCCATGACCTGTATAAAAACACTCGGCCTTCGGCCTCGTGTTTTTATATGGTCATGAAACTCCTCGGTAACTTATAATATCCTTATATTTTACAAGAGGGGGTACTTTATTCACTATATAAACAGTGAGTACTGAGTACTGATGTCATCAGTTATAAATGGTGAGTAGTGATGTCATTTCTGTCACATGACTCACTGAATCTTGTGTATTATAATAAATAAAGTTCCCCCTGTTGCAAAATTTCATGGATGGTCATGAAACTCCTCGGTAACTTATAATATCAGTATAATTTACAAGAGGGGGATACTTTATTCACTGTATAAACTGAAACTTGTGTATTATAATAAAGTACCCCCTGTTCGGCCTCTAGTTTTAATATGGTCATGGAACACCTTGGTAACTTATAATATCCTATATCCTATAATATCACTATATAACGTAACAAGATGGTTTAATTTCCAGAACATAAGGAACCCTTTATGGCAGTAGTTCTGAAACTGTGAAGAAGGCTTGTAGCAGTGGCAAGGTCAATAAAGGTCCCATAGCAGAGTCGGATTGGGGGGCCCGGAGCCCCCCTCTGCTGCCGTCAGCCCCCTTTTGCTGCCGCTGGACCCCCTCCACCACTGCAGAAAAACAAGGGAGGTAATTGAAACAAGTGCCAATATTTGGCATCTGTCTTCAATATTCCTCAATATTTTTCTGCATGGGGCAGGCAGCGGGTTAGTGGGAGGACATGTTCCTCCAAAGATTTTTTTGCAGGGGCCCCGGCACACTCTAGTTTTACCACTGCTTATAGGTGGTAAAACTATTCTTTTGGGTTAATTTAATGTTTAAATACATTTTTATAGATCCAAGGTGCAGTAATGGAAATACTCCTTAACCCCAGGTCCCAGGCTTTCTGAATAATAGATCCATACATATATACATGATACTCAAGCAGACTGAATGTGGTTTGGTGGAGTTACATTCAAATAAGTTTGGAAACGGCATTCGTAAATGTATGTATTTGATCTTTTAAACCAGGGATGGACTGCTTTAATGTATTCTCCTTGTTTTGTGGTACAGGTATGGGATCTGTTATCCGGAGACCCATTATCCAGAAAGCTCCAAATTACAGAATGGCCATCTCCCATAGACTCTGTAATAATAAAACAGTAGCTTGTATTTGATCCCAACTAAGATATAAATAATCCTTATTGGAAACAAAGCCAGCCTATTGAGTTTATTTAATGTTTACATGATTTTCTAGTAGACTTAGGGCATGAAGATCCAAATTACAGAAAGATCCGTTATCCAGAAAACCTCAGGTCATTCTGGATAACAGGTCCCATACCTGTATTGTACATCCTGGATGTCATGTAAATCATGTTGGCAAGATAATAATGCAATATGGTGTGCTTTTAAAATGACAAGATTTGGGAGATAGGTATATTAACACTAGTGATAGTGTGAATTTGCGGCAAATTTCCGTGTTTCACCAGCTGCAAATAAATTGTTGAATTTGCAGTGAAAATTTGATGCCTGCGACGGTTTTGACACCAGCAACAATCAATGGATGCCCATTGACTTTAAGTCAGCTTCGACGCTGGTGCCAATTTTTACGAATTGTTGCCGGCGTCAAAATTCCATTTAGCTAATTTTTTCAACCCCTCACTAATCAACACAAATTTAGCCCTCTAATGACTCTAATGGGCAACAAATAAACTGTCCTCCCTTTAAAGTATATGAACTGTATTACTGGAGCTCATGAAATTAAATGGGTAATTCCATAACAGATTATATATGTCCAAAACAACGGTCTTTATTATTATTATTATTATTATTAGTAGTAGTAGTATTATAAATAATAATAATAATGACACACAGAAGTATTAGGCTGGGGATTGGCTATAAATACTTGAAGTGAAGTGTAACCAATGACAGCAATTTTATGTCATGGCATTTGCTAAAAATACAAAGTACAGCTTTGCCTAGTGATCCACTCCAAACCAGATCGGGTCGGTTGATCCATGTCATAATCTTGGCAAAGGAACCTGATATGGATCAAATGAGTCTATATGACTAGGGAGAACAGTATGTCTCAGGGGACAGGCTTCTATTCTCTCTCTCTCTCTCTGGTTGGTTTACTTAACACATTGGCGTGTCCATCTAAATATGGGGTTTTGGCATAATGTTGTGTAAGTCTGGGTCTAAACAAAGTGAATAAATAGTAATTAAACTTATCTGTTGTGATTGGCAGTAAGTGCAGCCTTTTAGTGTCACTAGACAAGCAGCCCTTTTCCAGCCAAAAATCTAAAGAATGTCATAAAATACAATTTAATATTCACTAGAAAAAACTGTAGAGCTGCCTCCCTGTGTTATGTAAAAAGATGGCAAATGTGGCATTGATGGGCAGGATTCTCAATGGAGTATTGTCTTGTTCCTGTAATTAGTTAGTTAATATTGTCTTGTACCTGTCAGTTAGCAGACATGACAACTCACCTGTATTTTTAGGGTGTCATCCCGCCACCTAACTGGCAGTTAGGCAGGTTAAAAAAAGTTAAAAGGTTGAACTTGATGGATGTGTGTCTTTTTTCAACCTAACTTACTATGTTACCTGCTGTCAGTAATTTGTTCCCAAAACCTAACCTGCTCCATTAAATGCAAAGAGTCATCACTGAAAGTCCCCCTATATCATCTGAAGCAATGGATCATGGAGCACAGCAGGGGGTCAGGTTGGAATGATAGTGTTGGCAAAATTATTGTTATTATTATTATTATTATTAATGTATTTTTAGAGCACTAACATATTGCGCAGTTCTGTAAAATGAATGTGCTTATACAAAGAATTACATACATATAACATACAGAGTTACATACATAACAACCGGTACCGGTACAAAAGGTAATGAAGGCCCTGTGGAAAAGAGCTTACAATCTAAAGGGGAAGGGAATAAGACAAAAGGTGCGGGAGTGGGCAAAATCAAAAATAACAGGTGAGAGATGTAGAATATGGTTTTGCATTTGGTAGCTAAACAAAATGTTCCCGGATCCCTTTGGATCCAAGTTGATATCTCTGGGTTTGCTTTATGGAAGGTATCGGTAACCTTTAAAGGAGACATAAAGCAAGACCACCGGGCTCCTTCAAATGCACCTCCCCCCCTCACCACTATAGAGGGACCAGGCCCCCCAGCAGGGGTGTAACTATAGAGGAAGCAGACCCTGCAGCTGCAGGGGGCCCCAAATGTATAGGGGCCCCATGAGGCAATAATTAATGAGCAATTTCAATATATATTGTAAAACAGGACAACCTCTGCATATTTTTGTGGCCCTAAAATTAATTTGCTGTGAGGCCCAGTAATAGCTAGTTACGTCACTGCCCCCCCTGATTGTGGGGGGCCCAGACCGTGGGGGTGTGCTTCCTCTAAAGTTGAGTTGGCGGGAGCAATGAAAACGGGTGGGCGGGAAGCAGGTCAGCGGATAACTCTACATGTCGGGAATCACTTAAGACATTATTTGCAGGGGGAGCCCGGCAGCAAGTTTTTTACACCACTGACCACACACCAGAGAACATCCTTATTTCCCCAAGAAGAGTTTTGGAGTTTGGGTTGGTAGTTGCCATGTCTGGCCACTTGACTAGTCTTTGGGTCACTGACCATTAGGGATTGCTCCGAATCCAGGATTCAGTTTGGGATTCAGCAGAATTCGGATTCGGCCATTTTCTGCAGGATTTGAATTCGGCCAAATCCTTGTGCCTGGCCAAACTGAACCAAATCCTAATTTGCATATGCAAATTAGGGCCAGGAAGGGAAATCGTGTAACTTGTACTCACAACACAACACAAGTAAAAATATTATTTTCCACTTTTTCCATTTCCATCCTTAATTTGCATCTGCAAATTTGGATTCGGTTTGGTATTAGGACGAATCTTTCATGAAGGATTCGGGGATTTGGCCGAATCCCAAATAGTGGATTAGGTGCATCCCTACCGACCATGAGCATGTGTAGGGGAAGCCAGAAAATACCCAGTGTTACTTAATAATTGACATTTTTGATTGACATGAGATCACAATTACACAATCAGAAAAATAAATGAGTAAGAATGAAATGCCCAAATGTTTCCGCCGATACCTCCCCTTTAAAAAATCATGTGGTTCTGTTTGTTTCTCTCTTATGATCTGGAGAGCGGCTCCCTTGCATATTCTGTGTTTCCCTTACTGTACAGCTGTTATTGCAAAGGAAGAAATTGTTTTGCTGCTGATCAAGTGTCTTACATAATATCCATGAGAGCACTTTACTCCCGCTTATTTTTTTTCTTTTAGAAATGAAAGTGCATATTTTAGGAGGGCATTAGGGCAGAAGTGGCACTTATTGAGATTTTATGTTTAAGATAGAAATGCTAATAGGCATGGGCTGCCGATGTAGAAAGGACAGAAACATTTGTTGTAATGCTGCTATTACACCTGAGGAAGGTGTTGGTTCCTGAAAGCTTGTGCTTCAATTTCTGCAATAAAATGAGATGAAGGCATTTGCCAGAATAAGTTGGTGTGCTTTTTCCCTATATATAACCTGGACAGTGACGTAACTAGAGGGGGGCGGGCCCTGGCATGGGACACGCTGCCGGGCCCCCCTCCGTACACCCGGAAACGGCCGGGAATTGTGGCGCGTGAGCTGCTGGGGGGGCCCTGAGGGAGTGTGGGCCCTGGCCCAATCGCACCACCTGCTCCCCCAGTAGTTACACCACTGAACCTGGAGTGTAATTGTGGCCAACATTACTCACTGGCTAGATCTTTAGTAAGCCGCTCCAGGGCAGATCTTTCCCTTCCAAGGGCAAACAGGCTCTGGTTGATTGTAATCTGTACTGCATAGATATTATTCAAAAGCATGAGTAGACTTTGGCCCTTACCGCTGAAACACAAAGAGCTGTACCCAATTCTGAATGCAGCACTACTTGCGTTTGCCAGTGCCGTATGCAGAAAGGGTGTACTTCAAAGGACTGCATTATACACCTTGGTGCAGATTTCTGATTTGGTGCAAAGGACATTTACAAAATATATATGAAAGAATGGATGCAGTCATCATGCGAATCAACACCATTTATTAAAGTTGATTATTTCCATAGTCGCCCCTTGAATTTCTGCATAGTTGCACTACGATTCTGCGTCTGTCCCTCCTCCTGTTGCGAATTGTGCCTATTGATACTGGTGAACCCTTGTGCTACACCAACTCAAATGTGGCGGTAGCTCAAGGGTTTCCATTTTGGACAGTGTCAATAGGTGCAATAGCATACATGGGAAGTGACTGAGTCCCATTTCAGTGCAACAGTCAGTCGGCATATGGCAGGAAATCTGCACGATATCTATTAATTAAGTTTGAAAATCCCATTGGGTGAGGACCATATATACATATTCTTGGGGTCCACATATAACAGGTCCCATATTCCCTGCAGTATGATCAGATCATACTCAACTTTGCTGGCCTTACCAAACAAGCTATAGAGAGTAGAGAGTTACCAGGTATTGAAATTGACTTATTGAAACAACATCATTGAAATTCATCTGTGCAGTTGGCCATATTTGAAAACCAGGGACAAAAACAGTCGAACCACATGGGGGACCATTGGCAATTATATGAATTATAAATTATATGAAAACAGGAATGTTCCATTGCCCCGTGTGAGTTCAGCCCCTGACTCAGCATTTACTGTGCAAGCATGTGTGCTAAGAAGGAATGCAAGGAGGGATCAGATGAAGAGGAATGGGCTGCATTCTAATTACAGTGCCAGAATGTTCCCACAGCATGCATTCTAATGAATAGATACTCAGAAAATTCCAAAGGACATACTTATAACCTTCAAAAGATAACAAAATACCTAGGCTTTTACATTTCTTGCTTGGTCAGTAGAAATCAAACTAGGGAACTTGCATATAATACAACGTTTTGATGATTGCAAGACATAGAGCAGGATCACTCTTTAAAAGGGCTCATCTAGAAAAACAGATGCAACTTCAAAGCTGCCAATCACCACCAGTATCTTAATCCTCCCACGGACCAATAGAATTGTCCAGTGGCCCATTTATGTTACTATGAGAAAATATCCAATGTTGGCGAGACTTGAGGAAAGGTTGGAGAACTTTTGGTCTATAGTATACATTCCATTCAGCAGGGAAAACAATAAAAGCCTGAATTAGTGCAGTTGCACTGAGCCAACCTTGAACTAACTCTAGCAACTAACCTGTGTCTATGTGGAATCTGGAACTCCATGTATTGTGTTGTATATTAATTCTTATTGTGGAGTAAAGAAATGTATATATAACAACGATGTGAGCACTCCGTTCCTCAAATATTGTATTCCTGATTGAGTAACTTACTGAGTAATTACATCTTACATCTCGTGTTCTTTCAGTTTTTGCTCTGTAGAATGCAGGAGTGGGAATGACGGGGGAATTACTATGCTGCATATGACCAAGTAGATGGTACTATCCATAGGACACCAGATAAATACATACTTTATTGAATTAGCCAACGAGAGCTATCAGTTTGATTACAGTATGTGATTTACCTATTATTGGAACTGTGTTATAAATCCTGGTGGCAGCAAGAGGATGGCAGCTCTCCATATACTATATAATTTACATAGAGGGGGAAAATGAAGCCAAGTTACACAGTTCATGCCTGAAAGTATTCTCTGGTTACAAGCAATGTCACCACTGAAGACTGGTAGCTATCTAAATAAGATGGCATCAGTAGGTTAAGATGGTGAAAGTAGCATTGTCCCTCCCTGCTGCCACCCACTTCTAAACTCTGTACAAGGGCATCTGTTGACGCAAGGACACCCTGGAGTTACCTAGAAGGTGACAGCAGCTCCAGAGTCATAAATGAAGCCTTATTTGTTTCAAGCTCTGAACACCTAAAAAGAGGCACTTTATACCACTGGACACGCAACATTTTTGCTTCATTTTCTATCCCCCCCATTATTATATTCATTAACTTGAGAAGGACGGCCGATCATTTTGCCCACTTTGCTGCTTGAAGGATATAAGGATCTGCAGCAGTCGTATTTCTCGTGTCAGTTCTTTTCCAGAAACCTGCAATTACTGCATTCCCAGCATATGAACTTCACATATTTCTTCCCAGTGGCCCTGCTAGATGATTCTGATTTTCAGAATAATTGGATGGACACAAAAGACTGCTTTGTACAGCCAAGTGACACACAATCCCATATAGAAAGGTTTTGGGGAAAAGGATAAACATTTTAGTTACCAAAAAGAGACACAGGGTCTGCTTAGTTACATGCGTCTATTATATCTACCCCAGCCTTGCCACCACTAAAGCTTGGCTCAATAATGAAGCCAATGTTATAATGTATGATATGTAGTAGTGCTGGTATTCATTGTGTTTTACACAATCCGATAACCTTACTCTAGTTAGTTACTTCCTTAATGGCTCTCAAGTGAAAAGTCATAGGTCATAGCATTAGCAACCCCCCCCCCAAGATAATGGGCCCCAATTCAGCCAGCAGAAGGTGTACAGAGTCACAAGTGACAGTGCTAATAAAAGTGGTGTAAACCCTCCAATAACAGCTGGGCAAAGCATGGTTAAGCATCAACAATTAAATCCAATTTTAAGGTAAGCAGGTTCAGTTAGAACAAAATTTTTCATTTTTAGAATGTAGGAATCAGGCTCAGTTTGCTAATCTGTGGGTTCTGTTTGGGCCTATGTGTGTGCTGTTTGGGCTTCTGTGTTTTCAGGGCCTATTTTGAGTCTCAGCCCAGGCCTGGTAGGAATAATTCATTTTTTGAGCACCAACAACACATTTCTTGACCCTACATGCCATAAGCTTAATTTAGTGTAAAGTTTTAGTTGTGACAACCAATATAAAGCTTGCCTGGATCATTCCTTGGGGCACAAGTAGGGTTGCCACCTGACCAGTATTTTACCGGCCTGGCCGGTAAAAATGATGGCTGATCCCAATGTTATTAATAGGAAAAAAAGATAAATATATAGGAAGGCCGATATTTTTTTCCAGAAAAGGTGGCAACCCTAGGCACAAGGGGACATAATAAGTCATTAAGGTATTCACTCTCACCACAACACACCTGTGTGGAGGCTAAAAACACAGCTGGCAATTGGTCTGCATGTGGCAAACAGAAACCGTGAGCTTTGATTGGATAATGATGATACATGCTTTAAAAAGGTTGTACACTCTGTTCATTGCACCCCCAGTACGTGGCCTAAAATGAACTCTTCTTGAATGCCAGTTCCCCTTTCCTCTATATTTAACAGGACTGTAATCCCAGAATATACAGAGCTAAGGAGAAAGAACTGGCATTCTCAGACAGCCAAATTGCATTGTGAGCCAATAGACTTACACTTTTCCCTAATTGTCTCTGGACCTCCCCATCTTTGCTTTCTTGGTGAGCCCTTTCCTTTGGTTGGCAACCTTTGACATGCTCAGTGACTATAGGTTTCCTTCAGAGTAGTGGTGGTTGAAACTGTACCTAGAGCAGCAGAAATCAACTGCCTCTATCAAAGAAGTATTTTAATCAAAGTAGATAAAGTCAGTCATGTTTTGGGGCTGATGAGCCCAGGTATAGCTATAGAAATAAGTCAAATCAACTGGACTTTCTGTGTTTTTCTTGAAGACGTTTCACCAGTCATCCAACTGGCTTTCTCAAATAACTTGAATAACTTGTACATAGGATCTTGCTTCGCTATATACAGTATCTTCTGGAATGTTGCTCCAATCAGCATAATCTGTTTCTCATAATCCACAATGATGTCTTTGCGTTAGGTGTTGATTGTATTAGCAAGATTAGAGGTTTGATGTGTTATTGAACCTTCCAGGGAGAGGTGACAAAACCTTTGCATGTGGCAGACAATAGATGTTGCACCCCCCCACCTCTATTCAAACTTGGTTTTTCAGTTTTTACATATATGGCTTCTTTATCACCTCTTTTGAAACAGTCGCTCTCCCGGTCTAGAATCTGGACTTGGCAGTCTTCAAACGTGTGTCCTTTTCCTTTTCTGACCAGAGGAGCTGGCTCTTCTGTGCTGTGCCATACGCTGGTGTAACTGTTGTTTGGTTTCCCCCACAAATCAGAGCACTCCTCACTGCACTGCACTGCATACACAATGTTACTCTTCTTGTGCTTTGGGGTTGGGTCTTTTGGGCAAACTATTTGCTGCCTCAGTGTGTTGCTGGGTTTAAAGCAGATAGGGATGTGGTGTTTATTAAAAATCCTTCTAAGTTTTCTCGACACCCCAGCTACATATGGGAGGACCAAGTTCTTTCTCCTTGGTGTCTTGGTGTTGTTGATTTTTTTCTACCGGTTTTCACAAAAGCCCATCTGGATACCCACATGTCTTCAGGGCCCCTCTGAGATGTTCCCTCTCTTTCAACTTAGCCTCTGTGCTGGTGGAGATCTTGTCTGCATTGTGATGTAGAGTTTTGATGACCCCAGTTTGTGATCTAGTGGATGGTGGGAGTCAAACAGCAGGTACTGGTCTGTGTGGGTAGGTTTCCTGTAGACCTCTCTTTCCAGCTTATCACAATCTCTGACTCTTACCAAACAGTCCAAAAAAAGCCAGTGTGTTATCTTGCACATCTTCTTGTGTAAACTTGATGTTGTGGTCCACTATGTTGATGTGTTCAGTGAAAGTCTGTACCTCCTGTGTGTGTATTTTAACCCATGTATCATCCACATAATAGAACCAATGACTGGGAGTGATTCCTTTGAAGCTATCCAAGGCCTTTCTTTCCACTATCTTCATGTACAGGTTTGTCACAATGGGCGAAACTGCCGACCCCATGGTGCAGCCATGCTTCTGCCTGTAGAACTTAGACTTGTACTTGAAATATGTGATACTTAGGCATAGGTCCAGTAAGGAATATACTTGCACACACACAGCAAGTCCAGTTGAGTTGACTTATTTTTATAGATATACCATGACCTGGATGAATGAGAACTTTCACAAACATGAGCCCAGGTACCTTCTTCTGCAGGGAGATGTTTGTCATCCCTCTTTAAGCACCACTGGAGGGTTTGGTACTCACCTTCCATATTGAGGAAATGCCCCTGCATGTGCCGACATGTAATCGTACCAAATAAATAGTTAACTGTGGCCAAACAGTCTGAGATAGTCCTTCAGTGACCCAGACAACTTAAAGTGTGTGCTCTAATTTTCCAGAAATGTAAATATGTGCCCTCATTTGCCTTTGTCTCCAAAGCTGTAAGACAAAGGCAGTTTCAGGTAGGTTCCCAGCAGCATCAAAGTTGAGAAGTTGTCTGAAGCCTCACCAGAGTCTTCTGCACCCTGGCGGGTCCATGATGTTGTCCTTAATGTAAGTTACTATATAATATATAGCAGTGGTTGTAATGTTTTCACTAAGGCCAAACATGTTTTTCATAGTGAACACCCAGGCTGTTCAGAGGTTCTATAATCCAGCTCATGCCAACCAGACAGCTTCTATTTGTGTTGTTATATTGCCAGTGTGAAAGAAAAATGAACCAAACCAACTACTATACATTTATATATATATTTAGTTATTAGTTCTACAATGGAAACCCTCAACCACACAAAAATGTCACCCTTCAATGTCACCCTTCACTCTGAATGGAATTAGCATTTGAAATGAATTGGTTCCTAAATTAGGCCTTTTGTGTGAAAAACAAGAATTTATCAGTGCATTATTCCTATAGAAGGAATGTGTTTTTTAGGAATGTGTGTTTTAGGCTTATTTATTAAACACAAACAAAGAAGAAGAAAGAAATGACCCATCCAATTGCACCATCCCATTCAAGTATTGCCAAACTCCAGTGAAGTAATTCATAAAACTTAACTTTTAATAAACTATTAAAACCATAGTCTAGATAGCACCATTAAAAAGAAGGTAAAGGTAAGGAGGCTGGTAGACTGAAAACCAGGGGGTTGGAGGGGTTTGCTGAAATCAGGAGTGACGGTTGGTTCAGGAGAGTTGATGTATAAACAGCCAGCACATTGTTAACACTATATATCTGTAAGTACACCAGTAGTGCCCCGCGTGCAGCCACCCCTTCACCCACTTCAGGATCCCTCCCTTCAGGTGTACGGGCGAATCGCTAAAGGATTCGATTAGCAAACCTCAATACATTTAAATCGTTCCAGAACTGTTTATATTAGGATGCTAGCTTCAATTGGTAAACCCACGGATCGTATATTGAGCCAACCCCTTCACCCTCCAGAGTCCCCTCCCGATCCGATTGCCCCCGTGATAGATTCTTTGACGCCTACCTAACCAGAGCTAAAAGTGCGCCTGACGCGCGTTTCACCCGCCAATTTGCGGGCTTGAGTTTGAATGAGCCAATCAGTAGGCTCCAACTCACTACCGGCATCACGCCCCAGCAGCCAACCGGCGCACTGAGCGTCATCAGGCAATGACAGGCAATGACACGGAAACATACCTATAACTATTTGCCATTCGCAACTCGTAGTCCCTTGTTCCTACCCATTACGTAGTATGCGCTGTGCAATGCGCAACATTGTAACATCTGATGCTCAGTCTCTCAAAATAGAAACGATGTAACAGACAATGTTGCTAAGGGTAGGAAGGTGTAGATTGGAGAATAGAAACATTTGTAGCATAAGTAGCTGTCCCTTATTATCCACATCGACCTATATGAAATACTGTAACCGTATTAATGAGCCCAAAGGCATATGGAATATGAGAGTAAAAACACGATTAGGACATATTAACAATCCAAACTAATAAATATAAATATGGATCGTAGATATAGAACGTAACAACTGCCTACTAAAGTGGTGACTAACCACCATCCACTGTGACTACTACCAAAGAGAAAAGTATAATATTTACAATTGAGTTGATCACAGTTAGGATACGAGGTCTTGATGGCAACATAGTTAATATGAGAGCAAGTTTATTGAGTAAGATGGTCAGTGTATTCCTCAGGTCAATGCATAGACCCTGATGTATAGGATAGCAATCCCTCACACCATTAAATAAATATATTCATTGTGATGCTCTCATTGAGGCCGTTGGGGCTTAACGCATTCATTAAGATTATCCACTCGCTCTCTCTAGATAGAAGAGCTGTTTCGAGGTCTCCACCTCTGATACCCAAAGACACTTTCGATAGGCCCATTGCTTTCAAGCCAGAGCTTGAATGGTTGTGTACTTCAAAAAAATGTCGGCTTACCGGCGGTAATTTTTTATGATCTTTTATTAGATCCAATGCATTATCAATACTGAGGATATGCTCCATTAGCCTTTTCTTGAAGGCTCTGTTAGTTTTTCCAATATATATTTTGCTGCAGGGACAAGTCAGCATATAAATGATATTATTGGTATTACATGTAAAATCATGAGTGATCTTGTGACTTCTACCAAATCTGTCAACCACAGGATTTTGATTATGCATATACTTGCAAGCTTTACATTTGCCACATATAGATGTACCATTCACCATTGTCCTAGGTTGTCTGAAGAAATTGCTCTTGACCAGCCGGTCTCTAAGATTCGGTGCCCGTCTGCAGCAAGTCAGCGGACGTGGGCCCACTATTGTAGAAAGGACCGGATCTGTGTGTAGAATATGCCAATGTTTATTCAGAACTGAATCAATAATTGGCCATTGTTTACAGAAAGTCCCTATGAATCTGATAGGTTGACTGCTGTTATGTGATTTCTGTCTACGTGAGTCCAATAATGAGTTCCTAGGATAGGAAGGATAGAGTTGGTCGCAGTAGCTTTGCGATATAAATCTGTGCCAATGGTGCCATCTTCCCTGATCATGATAGTAATGTCAAGGAAATCGATGCTTTCCTTGCTTATAGTGTGTGTGAGCTTGATGTTCAGATGATTTACGTTCAGGCATTGTAGGAATTCACTCAGATCTTCCCTATTACCAGTCCAGAAGAACATCAGGTCATCTATATAGCGAAACAACAATCTGATCTTGGATGGCCTACACACTGGTCTTATCACTGCCAGTGAATCCAAAGCACTGCGTAATGATGTATCAGTGACCCCTACCTTTTACATGCTCCCCAAAGTACACAAAAGTTTAACGAAACCCCCTGGGCGCCCAATTGTATCTGGTAATGGGAATATGTGTGAGAAGGCGAGTCAATTCATTGATATGAAACTACGTAAATTTGTTACCACTCTTCCCTCTTACATCAAGGATACTGGGGACCTATTAGAAAAGTTGGTGGAAGTTAAGGTTGATAAGGATACATATATAGTGAGCTGTGATGTTGAATCCCTCTATTCCTCCATTTCTCATAAGTATGGTTTACAAGCAATACGGTACTTTATGGAAACGGAATCGGACTGGGACGGTCAATTTATTGACTTTATGGCAGACCTGACTAACTTCTGCCTTAATCATAATTTCTTTGTGTTCAACGAAAAATTCTATTTGCAAATAAGGGGTGTTGCCATGGGTGCAGCTTTCGCTCCTACGTATGCCAATCTATTCATGGGATGGTGGGAGGCCAATAGTGTATTTGGAGATCAGATGACACAATATACCCAATACATATCATATTGGTTTCGCTATATAGATGACCTGATGTTCTTCTGGACTGGTAATAGGGAAGATCTGAGTGAATTCCTACACTGCCTGAACGTAAATCATCTGAACATCAAGCTCACACACACTATAAGCAAGGAAAGCATCGATTTCCTTGACATTACTATCATTGTCAGGGAAGATGGCACCATTGGCACAGCTTTATATCGCAAAGCTACTGCGACCAACTCCATCCTTCACTTTCAGAGCCATCACCCAATGGCTACAAAAAGAGGAATTCCGGTGGGTGAATTTCTTAGGTTACGTCGTAACTGCTCTGACTTTGATCTCTTTCGTAAGAGGGCCAGCGAACTAACGGAACGCCTAACACAGAGAGGATATTCAAAGAATGTTATCCACAAAGCTTACACTAGAGCAGTTGGAACACCTAGGAACTCATTATTGGACTCACGTAGACAGAAATCACATAACAGCAATCAACCTATCAGATTCATAGGGACTTTCTGTAAACAATGGCCAATTATTGATTCAGTTCTGAATAAACATTGGCATATTCTACACACAGATCCGGTCCTTTCTACAATAGTGGGCCCACGTCCGCTGACTTGCTGCAGACGGGCACCGAATCTTAGAGACCGGCTGGTCAAGAGCCATTTCTCCAGACAACCTAGGACAATGGTGAATGGTACATCTATATGTGGCAAATGTAAAGCTTGCAAGTATATGCATAATCAAAATCCTGTGGTTGACAGATTTGGTAGAAGTCACAAGATCACTCATAATTTTACATGTAATACCAATAATATCATTTATATGCTGACTTGTCGCTGCAGCAAAATCAGCCTTCAAGAAAAGGCTAATGGAGCATATCCTCAGTATTGATAATGCATTGGATCTAATAAAAGATCATAAAAAATTACCGCCGGTAAGCCGACATTTTTTTGAAGTACACAACCATTCAAGCTCTGGCTTGAAAGCAATGGGCCTATCGAAAGTGTCTTTGGGTATCAGAGGTGGAGACCTCGAAACAGCTCTTCTATCTAGAGAGAGCGAGTGGATATTCTTAATGAATGCGTTAAGCCCCAACGGCCTCAATGAGAGCATCACAATGAATATATTTATTTAATGGTGTGAGGGATTGCTATCCTATACATCAGGGTCTATGCATTGACCTGAGGAATACACTGACCATCTTACTCAATAAACTTGCTCTCATATTAACTATGTTGCCATCAAGACCTCGTATCCTAACTGTGATCAACTCAATTGTAAATATTATACTTTACTCTTTGGTAGTAGTCACAGTGGATGGTGGTTAGTCACCACTTTAGTAGGCAGTTGTTACGTTCTATATCTACGATCCATATTTATATTTATTAGATTGGATTGTTAATATGTCCTAATCGTGTTTTTACTCTCATATTCCATATGCCTTTGGGCTCATTAATACGGTTACAGTATTTCATATAGGTCGATGTGGATAATAAGGGACAGCTACTTATGCTACAAATGTTTCTATTCTCCAATCTACACCTTCCTACCCTTAGCAACATTGTCTGTTACATCGTTTCTATTTTGAGAGACTGAGCATCAGATGTTACAATGTTGCGCATTGCACAGCGCATACTACGTAATGGGTAGGAACAAGGGACTACGAGTTGCGAATGGCAAATAGTGGGTTTACCAATTGAAGCTAGCATCCTAATATAAACAGTTCTGGAACGATTTAAATGTATTGAGGTTTGCTAATCGAATCCTTTAGCGATTCGCCCGTACACCTGAAGGGAGGGATCCTGAAGTGGGTGAAGGGGTGGCTGCACGCGGGGCACTACTGGTGTACTTACAGATATATAGTGTTAACAATGTGCTGGCTGTTTATACATCAACTCTCCTGAACCAACCGTCACTCCTGATTTCAGCAAACCCCTCCAACCCCCTGGTTTTCAGTCTACCAGCCTCCTTACCTTTACCTTCTTTTTAATGGTGCTATCTAGACTATGGTTTTAATAGTTTATTAAAAGTTAAGTTTTATGAATTACTTCACTGGAGTTTGGCAATACTTGAATGGGATGGTGCAATTGGATGGGTCATTTCTTTCTTCTTCTTTGTTTGTGTTAATTATTATTTGACCCTGCACACCATTCTTTGTGTTTGATGGATGGTGCTCCCCAACCCCTAATTTGTTAATTATTTATTAAACAAAAGTTATAATATCACTAACATGCTGCAGTCTATAAGGCCTGTTTATTTCCCTCCTGGGCGCTTCTTGTTGTCCTTATTTTTCAGTTGTACAATGATCTTTCAGTGGCCACTTCAGTATAAACAATTAAAGGTGGTACACGTTTTTCACCCATCCTGTAGCGCTTGTTGAACTGTGAGACCAGGAAAGAAATGAAATCGAATACATGTGCTCTCTTTCTAGAGAAGTTGTACCAACAGAGAGGTTCTTACGTTACATGCTATTTTTGAAGATAATGGTGATCTCCTCCCAAAGTGATTGTTGATAAATACACGACATAGAAATACCCCCTTGGGTTTAATTGCTCCCTAGATGGTTTCAGATGGTACTTTGTATTATTCAATAACTCATGCATTGTCTGAGTATGTCTAATTATTTTTTTATTTCCATACTATCCTTTTCATGGTGAACAAAGGCCTTACAGAGCAAGAACCCCGGTCACTATGGGCTATAGAGAGCTAGGTTATTCATTATGATGTTTAAAAAGAACTTTTTGGATAATAACTGTAAGGAATATTTATGCTGTCCAGTACTTCCGCGTGGCACATTCTGACTCCAATGTGTCAAAACGTGCGCATCATCAGGACGCCGGCACGTGACTCATGATGTCATCATGCCCGTTTGGCGTGAAAATAGGCCTATAAAAGATGCCAGAGCCTTACAGACCTTGCCCAGTTATAGGTTCAACTTGTTGTGTTCCTGGGTGTGTTTGAATATACTATTCTTGATTCCTGTTATTGACCTTGGCCTGTTATATCGACTAAGAATCTTGCTGCCTAAATTGACCTTTGCCTGGACTTGACTTTTCTTCTGCTTTAAACCCTTTCACATAACTTGAACTGTATTTGGACTTGCCACTTCCTCCTTGGTCTGCAAATCCTTGAGGAGCCTTCGGGCCCTGACAATAACACAACTCTTGTCAATAATAAGACCCTCATCTTTTTAACCTGGGGCATAAACAGTGGAGCTCATTTGACAACACTGGGCAAATTTGTACCTTGGCAGTAACCCATAGCTGTCTGGTGTATTTGTAAATAACCCCTATTGATCTCCAATCTCTGCACTTCTGTCTGGGGTCTTCCTACCTTTTCCTTAATTGCACCTTTTGTGGTCAGTTTGGTGAGTGCAAAAAATCAGAACAGCATAGGGACCAGGTGCAAAATTCCAAGAACAAAGGCATGTTACCCCTTGACCTGCAATAATAACTGAGCAATAAAAGATGTAAATGCAACTTGAAAAACTGATTGTTATAACAAAATAAAAGATAGAATTCAATACTATAGTGATGATTCTTTAACTTCAGTGTTGTCATTCCTGCCTCCCGTTACATGGCACCATTGTAATACTATATTGTTATGATATGACCTAGAGACTGGATAAAAGAGAAACAGCATGGTAGTAATACCAATTCCAGCACAGAATAGAGTTGAGCAGCATTTGCTTTCCAAAAAAAAAGAGAATGTACCGACTTTAAACCATGAGCTACATAAATGAATAGCACGCAGACTCACGTTACTTACTACAGTTATTGTAGGTATGAATGAGACCCTGATGCTAAGCCTTGATTGAGTTTCAGGGATTAGAGTCACAGTGTTTCTTGTTTCATGGAAATATCTGATGCATTCGCCAAACTACACGACTCACGTGGCTCCTACAAAGTCTTCGATTTTCTTTGTCCAAGTAAACAATGGACCACTTGCATCTATTTATATTTATTTTCCAGGAAGGAATTAATTATCCTCTATGGTGGTGAGAAGCTCTAGGAGTGAAGATCATACAGAGACTATTTCTTTAACTGAGAGGACCATGGCAAAACTTATAGCAACTACTAGTTTTGATAGACTTTAGTAAATTGTGCCTTGTTTTATAAAATGAATTGCATTTGAAGGATCAGGACAGACGGTTGCTGCCTTGGGAAATAGCTGGAGGACATAAGATGAAGATCTATTAAAAGTAACAAAAGAAAAACACTCAGAAATTTGGGATTGTTCAGGAAAAAACAAGTACAAGGATAATAAACCTGGTTTTCAATGCACAACCTGTATGCTGAAAAGTAATTCAATGGGTTGCAATATATGTTGGGAAATGGGTAAATGCAAGTATCTATAAGGACTTTGTTATTAATGGCTCCTCACAATGCAACTCCATGTGGGTCATTTGGTGCTCCAAGGTCAGGTAAACAACTGTCAATGGTCATATGCTTTCTACTGTTTGATGGCAGCCCCACGAGGGTAAGCTTGGTCCTAGGGTGGTGGCAGACAGGGAGATTAGTCGCCCAGCGACTCTACTCTACTCTACTCTACTCTACTGAGGCAACTAATCTCCCTGAAAGGCCTTCCCGGAATGGCATATGGATCGCTTCAGATTAATGAAGTCTCCTTGTGAGGCAAATATGGCTCACTAGTTATTATATACATTGGTCAGGTTTGGGAAAATACAAATATGGTGTATTTTCATATATTAATATCCAAAATATAGAATGGTTGATATATACGGCCAGATTTCTATTTTAGAGTCTGTCTGCTCCATGCGCACACGCTTTCAGCACTGAGGACTGAGCGCGCAGGTAAGTAAAGATTGTATTCCACGTAGTCCCCTATTTTTAGGTTGGCAAATCAAGACCATCTAAATACATATAAAACATTCCTATAACCAAATAATTTTCTAGGAAGCTTGCTTCTCAACTGAAACAAGACACAGTAGTGCAGATTATTTACTATTAAACCACAAGGTTAAGAGCTTCTGTTGACTGCCAACATTTTCCTACTTGCAGGTCTGTTTATTTGGTAACTATAGAGAGGGATGCTGCCAGTAACCACTTAACAATCGTAAAAGTGCACCTTCTTGTGAATGGCAATACCTAATGTGCCCCTTGACCTTCACCCAGGGCATTCGAGACGTTGCAAGATATACAAATACACTCACCAAGAACATTAAAAGTGATTTAGTTCTGTAGGTTTGTGAATCTTTTTAAAGTTTTCATTTCCAAGGCTCATTATGAGAGGAGAGACAACAGGAGACATTTGTTCTGGTGAAACTAGAGCTGGGCCAACACTATAGGATGCCCAAGACAAGTCCCCAACCTGACTCCCTACAACTGCCCCCCCAGCTCCCTAAATATATTCCTCTATCTGCTTGCTCCTCTGTCCTACCTGATGGGCAACTCTCTATTATCCCGCTGATACTACACTCGATAAAGCTGCTGATCCGATTTACAGGGCCGGAGTTAGAGGAGGAAGAAGAAGTATGTGCCTGTGGTCCAACTCCCTCCCGTCCCCTAGGTACATGCTTCCTGTGACACTTGAATGGAAGGTTATAAGGAAAGCTGTAGGAAACGCTTGAGAAAAAAAAAACTGATGTGACCATAAACTGCCAGATGCACTTGTTTGGTGAGGTTACTAAATATGTGGATCTGGGTCTGATTGACCACCCACGCACAGGACCAAATCAGAATAATCCAAATGTAAAAATGGGACTTTTTAGAGATTTATGTAAAGCTTGATTTTTTGTTGTTATTGAGACATTGTTTAGGTGGATTCTGTAAGCATTGGAAAAGGTGCTCAGGTGTTGTTAGATGTTTGCAAAGAGAACTAAAGCTCAGCAAAGAATTAGTCTAGAAATGATATGCATTATGTTTTGAGCTTTTCTACCACAGCCCTTTAGCAGTCAGTGAAGATCTGTACCCCTAAAGATGCCTCTAGAACTCGGGTGCCCACAAGTTAGATCGGAATCTACCAGTAGACCTTTAGTTGGTGATCAGTAGATCTCAAGACACTGTCAACAAACATCTTGTCTAAATCACCCTCCTGTTTCATGCTTTTCATTCAGATATTTATTATGTTAAGATTACATAAGAAATATTTGTTTGTTAAATATAGCAATATAAATCTTTCATAAATCAATATTTAAGTCATATTTTCCATGGAAGAGAATGCTAATGCTTTTATGGATGTAGATTATAACGGGACAACATCACTAAAAGTAGACCTTTCATTAGTAAAGTATGGGCGCCTCTGCTCTAGAAGCTCCCAATGTTGTTAAGAATGGGTTTAGATTGGATCAAGTCTGAATTGCTCATTGCTCATGGGCGAGTTAAACCCAATGATCAGAAAGGGCAAAGAGTATGAATTTTGTTATGGTCTCCTACTGGGATCCCTTCAGTACACTCATCGATAAGCACAACTCAGGAGTGCAGGAGGTATATAACACACCTGAGAACACCCAACCACACAGAATTATTGTGGCTTAATACAGCATCTCCAGGTAATTACACCAGATCCATTAAACTACCTACCGCCATTGTGTTTTTGTGAATCACCATATAGGCTTCATTAATTGTCCCCTGAATAAATTATTTCCACCCACCCCCAGTTAAAACCAATTGCTTAGACAATAAAACATTTCCATATTCTTTTTTTCATACATCTGACCATACTCTCAACATGTGGAAACCACAAGGCCCTTTTCTTGATCCCATGCTATCTGGTCATTTGTGTTTTATGGATCCTTTGTTTTCTTGGGTTATTCATTGACCCAGAACAAGGGCCTGTGTTTGTATGAGTGTGTGGGTGTGTTTTTCTGTGCATTAGAAAGCAAGGCAGGAAGATGTATTGCAGTACAATGTTGTTTGGTAACTGGGCTCTTCAAAAACTTGTTTTGCCAGTCTTCGTAGATGACATACATTACATAGTGAAGTTGGCAGAGCAAAGACATGTTGGATGTAACTGTGTGGGTGGCCTTATAGAGCTGGGATCTAGTGATGGGTGAATAAATTCACCAGGAGTGAATATGCTGCGAATTTCAGCGTTTAAATTTGCAAAACTGGCGCGAAAATTCACGGCGTCAAAATATTTTGGACACGAGTCGGAAAAATTGCTTGCATCAAAACTGTCGCATGTCAACACTATTCGGACGCCCATTCACTTTAATGCCGGCATCAAAATTGACGTGAACGTCAAAATTGACGAGAATTGACTCAGGGTCAAAATTTGTGTTTCGCTAATTTTTTGCTGTTTCGACGAAGCAAAAGAAATTTGCCCATCACTACTGGGATCCTGTCTTCACTTCTACCTGGGTACAATGTAGAAAGAGTTGCCATGTATTCTCACTGTGCCTGCAAAAGCTTATGTTCACATGCCAAATAGGGTTGCCACCCTTTCTGAAAAAAAATACCAGCCTTCCTATATTCTTGCCATTTTTTCCTATTAATAACATTGGCATCAAGCATCATTTTTACTGGCTAGGCCGGTAAAACACCGGCCAGGTGGCAACCCTAATGCCAAAACATACAGGTTAAATTACACTTTTGATGTATTTGATTGTTATTATTAAAGTCTATGAACGCTTTACATTAACTATTGTGTAAATCGGTGACCAACCAGTATTAGGGGGTTATTTACTAGATTTATTATACCCTGATGTTGCAAAAAGCCAGAATCTGAAAATCTGCCATTTCATACCTGTCAAGGTCATGTATAAGTCAATGGGAGATGCACCTATCCCAATTGGAAGTTATCTTGTTTTACGCTGGGTTTAAAATTTAATTATGAGATAAATTTGGATTTTAGTAAATAACTCCCTTAATGTTGTTTATGATGTAATTGAAACTAGAAACCCATCTTTGAGGACAATACGATTCAGTGACGATGTGAAAGTTAAAGGGGTGGTTCAACTTCAAGTTAACTTTTAGTATGTTACAGAATGGCCAATTCTAAGCAACTTTTCAATCAGCCTTAATTTTTTTAATATAGAATTATTGTAAGGGCTTACCCTGGGCTTACCCTGGTGGTCTAGCGTGGGAACGCCAGCAGCCCTAGTCCTTTCGGTTCCTGTGCCGGCTTCTCTATGGTACGCGCGGCCGCGCACTTCCTTGTTTTATGTGCCGGCCGCGTGCGCGAAATTCAAATATTTAAAGGGGCTTCTGATCCAAACTTATTGCTTATTTCTGAGTTCCTGGGTGCGCTTTGTTTGTATTCTGATTCCTGTTTTGGCCCTGACTGCCTTTGCTGACTTCTGTGATCCCGACCTCTGCCTGTTATCCGACTATCCTGCTATCCGTATTCCGACCCGTGCCTGTCTTGACCATTCTGATTGATCTCCTGGCTTTGATCCTTGCCTGTCTGAATTCTGCCCGCAGACCCGGCCTGTTTGACTACGCTTTACGTCTGTTCCTTGAATTGTAACCTTTTGCCCAAAGACTTTTGTTTAACGATCGTGCCCCTCTGATCATCCAGAACCCTTCGCTTGGCTCTTCTCTTATTAAGACCTGGCGGCATCCAATTAGCCGAGGGCTCCTCCCGAGGTGAAAGGCGGCTGTTAAAGGCGGAAGCAAGAGGCGAGACCAGGGAGCTTCGCATTGGTTCTGAAATCTGTGCCGATCCTGACAATTATTTGCCTTTTTCTTCTGACTCTTTCCAGCTTTCAAATGGGGTCACTGACCCCATCTAAAAAACAAATGCTCTGTAAGGCTACACATTTATTGTTATTGCTATTTGAATGAATGAATGAATGAATGAATGAATGAATGAATGAATGAATGCATGGTTGCTAGGGTAATTTGAGTGCTGACATTGCTAGAGAATTGCTGAATAAAAAAACAAATAACTCAGAAACCACAAATAATAAGAAAAAAATGAAAACCAGTTGCAAACTGTCTCATGATGTCATTCTTCACATCATACTAAAATTGAATTTAAAGGTGAACAACCCCTTTAATAAGGTGCAGAAACAGGGGAATACCAGTGGAAGCCGCATAACTAACTCCCCTAAAGAACCAGGTTCTGATGGGATTTGCCTGAGATATATGACCAGGTGAAATAGCCAATTAATACCCACCTGTTAACTTTGCACTCAAATCCTAGTAGCAAAAACCCCTGTTAACACCTGTGCATCCCATTATACGCCCATTGCAATATGATAGCATCATAATCTTCTGAACCTCAGGCACCTACTCCTGCCTCACTGCTCATAATAGTATTCCCACATTTGCAGAAAATTACAATGTAGGGTACTAGCACGTTAAGTTTGGGTTTAGCTTGGATCAAGTCTGAATTGCTCACAAGGCTGTCGTCAGACCCAAAACAAATCTGGCAGTCAGATGCAATTCATTTTCTGATTCTCATTAGGTATTCTAGAATGTCATTTTGGCATCTTCCATATCCTGATACATCAGCTTACATAGTAGTATGTACCAGATCTAAATTTAGAACTGGAGATACCCACAGCTTCTCGACCTGCTCTAACCAAACACGACTGGTTTTTGCTGGAACAGATGTAATCAGGCCAACATTATGACACTGGATCAATTAATGACACATTAAATCATTTGATACAGCCCAATGTATTATCTTGATATAGAACACACATGCCAAGGGCTGTCTCTGCATTAGATAAAAATGGCAGATCAATATAAGGAACTGGAACACAAATTCCAAGGGCTGTCTCTGCATTAATGCAGAGATACACGGTCAGATTCTGGGAACAATTTTGCCTTTGCAAACACTTTGCCCCTCACGCGACAGTAGGATAGGGAACTTTATAGTTTGCACAGTGTATGTAATAAAACTTCTTAATTAGGGATGCACCGAAATCCAGGATTTGGTTCAGCCAAGATTCTGCCTTTTTCAGCAGGATTCGGATTCGATTCAATCCTTCTGCCCAGCCGAACGGAATCCGAATCTTAATTTGCATATGCAAATTAGGGGCAGGGAGGGAAATCACGTGACTTTTTGTCACAAAACAAGGAAGTAAAAAATGTTTCCCCCTTCCCACCCCTAATTTGCATATGCAAATTCGGTTCTGTATTCAGCCGAATCTTTCACAAAGGATTCAGGGGTTCGGCCGAATCCAAAATAGAGAATTTTACTTACCTACTTGACGTAAATTCCTTTTCTTCTAGTCCCGACATGTCAGTACACATGGGCATTGCCCCTCCCAGACCTGGAGGTAGGACCTATAACATAGCCAATCAAAATGAATCATGACCTATAAGACCACATGACCTCCTCCTCACCACAGTTATACTTTTGCCATAGCAGTACAGTAACCAAAATAAATAATTGGGATGGGAAACCCTGTACTGACATGTCGGGACTAGAAGAAAAGGAATTTACGTCAAGTAGGTAAGTAAAATTCTCTATTTCTTCTACGTCCCTCCATGTCAGTACACATGGGATCTACCAAGCCATGCACCGAAAACAAGTGGTGGGAATAACCAACATAATGCAAAAACCAAACTGATGCTAAGGAGGCCCTGAGAAAAGGCCAGCATCACATCCATCCAACAGGGGAGTTGATAAATGTATATCTCCTGAAAAGGGTAGATAAAGGCACAAGAACATGTCCTAGGACATGATAAACGATTAACAAGAGCTACAAAATAAACCACAAAATTACAGAGATCGGTACTTGAGGATCAAGCATTGCAGATTACGAATAAACATATTCTGTTTAAAAAGGTTCCCTCAGTGACTAGAGGGATACCTGCAATATGGTTATCTGACAAAACCCCACCTGGGGAAGAACAAAAATCCTGCAACTGTTAAAACAAAAAAGGTGCCTAGGACAAAACCAGAATGATGGCAATAGCCATCTCAGAACTAAAACACCCTAGAAACCACCAGGAAATCAATCAGATCAGAAACTAAACACAACTTGAATGCATCTATCACCAGTGCTGGAGAAATACACGATCCTCAGCAATAGCAAGTGGCCCTAAAAAGACTTGGCCCACATTAGCCTGGTCCTGCATCTTAATGGAAGCAGCTCAAACCAGTGCTGACCAGAGTCACCTCTACACCAGAGATCAGTCCAAGCTCCACTAACTCCATGCTAATAATACCTAATGAAGACTTAACTAAATGAACACCAACTCTGGGTTATCATAAATCAGCATATCATTGTAACCATTGTAGAGCCATGCTGGTACAGCCCAGTAGCTCCACCAACCACCAAATCTAAACTGGGTATACAACAGCACAAGGATAAGCTGCTGAACCAACCAATGTGACTTAAAGCCATCTACCAGTAAGCTATGCTGTTGCCCCAGCCAACTGCTATACAAGCAAGCAATGGGACCCAAGCCAATTACAGTTCTAGAAAACACCCACAAAAGCCGAGGCCACTACAGCTCAAGCTGCACAATGCTACAGTTTATGCAAAAACTGAACCAAACCTGTGACCATACATAGAAGCTACTGAACCAGCCAACAGCTGGGATCACAATCCAAAATCAGGCATGCCAGAAGCTTATAGCCTACAAAAACTGGAACCAGCAATGATGCACAATCCACTGGCAGAGAGCCAGCCACCATACATGCAACCAGTGGTGGACCAGCCAGCTATTATGTATTACAATATAGATGTGCAAGGCCATTGTCACACTAGCAGGCCAAGATGCCCGTCAGCTGAAGTGTTTGCAAAAAACCAGAGTGGAATTCTAATACACAAGCAATAGAAAATAAGCCAGCTATTGTGAATGCCACCCTTAGGGACAAGGTAACCAACTGCACTGGCACCTGACACAAACGTCAATTTCCATACATGCAACAACGGAGCACGTCAGTTGTTGAACTTGCAAAACCCTGGTCCACAAGCCAGCCTTATTGATAATAAGCAGTGGCATACAAGACCAAAAACATTGCATGTAAGGCAGAAGAAAAGGTTAGCTGTAAGCCAATATATGACCAACATCAGCTGCTGAATACCAATCAGCAACAAAATTAGCTATGGGCTGTGAAACTCAGAGCAAACACCAGCTGATGGTACAACCCATGCTAGATCCAACCAAATAGTCAATCATGCCTACGGTGTAACCAGAACCATACCTGCAAGGATTGCAGACAAGACAAAAAAAAAAAAAAAAAATGGCTGTTGTCCTGCCAAGGATTGCCGCAAGGCAAACAGACATGCCCACCAAGGGCCACAGCAAGAATAGTAACCATGCCTATCAGCCGCCACAGCCTGGCTGGTGACCTATGCACCATAGGTCACAGCCAAGACTGGCAGCCACAAGCGGCCACCTTAGCCAGGGGCCACAGAAAAGGCCAACAGCCCAAGAACCCTGGTAAAAGGCAAGCAAGTGCCTAAGTTAAGGGCCATGAAAACAGGCCTGCAGCCATAATAACCCAGGTAAAAGGACAACCAAACAAATTTGCCAAGGGTAAAAGACCACATGAGCCAAAGGCTCATGCAACAGGCCAGCAGAACAAGGGCCCTTGTAAAAGGCCAGCAGACCCAGGAGCCGAGGACCATGGTAAAAAGCCATGGACCAAAACAAGGGCTCTAATCCAAGCCAAGGGCCATAATGAAAGCTAGAGGCCACACAAACCCAGCTCCCTGGCGAGATGCCCGAGGCCACACAAAGGGCCATAGACTACAAGCTGGCTTCAAGCCTGTTAAGGTGCCAATAGACATAACAGTAAGTGCCCTTTAATCTACCAACAATTAAAGAAGGGAAACCTACAGTCACAAAAACTCAGTAGATGTAGTATAACTACAACTGAGCTCCCAACAAAAGCCACCAGATGGGAATAGAATATCTAAGAGAAGGCCTATATCACACAAAAAGACACCATATAACTCGGAACACTGCCTGTTAAGTGTGGAAACATCATAGGAAAAAATGGGGTACAATGCTGCTACAGCAGAACAAACCCCTAGCCGGTCCTGGAAATACCAGGTGTAATAAGAGCACACTTGCCTACTGTGTCTGCACAGAGAACTCGGGCTCACAAACCTAAGACCTCAGATGACAACTATACAAGAAGTCAGAGGAATACAGGCACCTAACCAGATAATATGCGCTAGACAGTAGGAATAATCCAGACAGATCCTTGGTGGCAGACTGCTTCTAAGGAGCAGACTCAGGGGCGTAACTAAAGAGGAAGCAGACCCTGCGGCTGCAGGTGGGCCCAAAAGGTATAGGGACCCATGAGGCCCAAATAAGAGCAATTTCAATACGTATTGGTAAAAAAGCACAACCTCTGGATATATTAGGGGCCCTAAAATGAATTTGCTGTGGGGCCCAATGAGATCAGGTTACAGCACTGAGCAGACTCAATGTAAGGAAGGGGCTACCATACTGCTTCAGCAGTGCAAGCCTCCAGCCAACCCTGCAAGCACCCAGTGTAATAAAAGGCAAATATAACCTGTGTCTGCACAGAGGACAATAGAAACAACAGAAGCAAACTGAGGAGTATCTGCCCATTACCTGATAGCAATGAAAAGTCTGCAGGTTGGAAACTTCAGCTAGAACCCGGATAGCTTTCAGCTGAGGGACATAATTAGCTTATTAACATGCAGACTTAGTACCTTGTGTAACTGCATTTTGCACAGAGGACTCCAGCTCACAACATACGACTTCATATAATATAAGAAGGAACACAGGCAGCTTACCAGATAGCTCAGACTTGTCAGCAGGAATATCCAGTCCAGTGGAACACTGCTTGTTAAGAGCAGACTCATAAGAAAGGAAGGAGGTGCCATACTGCTTGAGCACATGAGCCAATATAACCACTGTGTCAGCCAAGAGGATGCAGGTTCACCCATACAAAACTTAAAATATTAAACAGCAATAGCAAATGGGCCAAAGGAACACCTGCACCTTACCAGATAGTGACTAGTTAGCTTGATGGAAACTCCAGCCAAAGCCCTGATAGCTTTCAGCTGAGGGACATATTAAGCATATTAACATGCAGACTTCCCAGTGAAATTAATGTTTCAAATACACAATGGATACTGAGAAATCAAAATCTCTGGATTCAGGTACCACACTGCTTAGGCAGAGGGATTCACCAGCCAGTACTTAAAGTGTAGCAAGAGCCA
Organism: Xenopus laevis; assembly: GCF_017654675.1. Taxonomy (NCBI): domain Eukaryota; kingdom Metazoa; phylum Chordata; class Amphibia; order Anura; family Pipidae; genus Xenopus; species Xenopus laevis. The sequence goes on along the minus strand of NC_054387.1, from coordinate 114,212,659 downwards.
ATACTGTATTTGGCACAGAGGACTCCAGCTCACAACATAAGACTTCAGATAATACAAAAAGTCAGGGGAACACAGGCACCTTACCAGATAGCTCAGGCTTGTCAGCAGGAATATCCAGGTGGAACACTGCTTGTTAAGAGCAGACTCATAAGAAGGAAGGAGGTGCCATATTGCTTGATCAGTGCAACCTCTAGCCCTTCCTGGAGGTGCCAATATAACTTCTGTGTCTGCACAGATGATGCAGGGTCACCCATACAAGGCTTAAAATATTAAACAGCAATAGCAAAACGGGGCGAAGGCACACCTGCACCTTATCAGAGTGGCTAATTAGCTGGATGGAAACTCCAGCCAAAGCCCCAATAGCTCTCAGCTGAGGGACATAATTAGCTAATTAGCATGCAGACTTCCCAGTGCACTACACACAGTAGATAATGAAGAATCATACTCACCAGCTTCAGGCTGTTATAACTAGCCCATATGCATACCCACGGCCCTTTTGCAGAAGTTCTGTAGAGTTCTGTAAAGTCTCACATAACTCAAAAGAAAAGGGGAGTCCAAAAAGCTCACAGGTAACAATGTGGGAAGCCCACACCTGTGTCTGTTCCCAAAAAAGCACTAGATTGAATCTTGTGCCTCGCTGGGCATATAGCAGGGGGGCTATTTTAGCACAGGGCTAGGACCATGGGTATGCCCACACCTGCACTTCTTCCCAATAAGCGATAATTTACAGATTATGCGTCTTGAGGCATCAGGTAAATTCTTCTCCATTACCTGGGAATCATCCCTCTGTGTCTACACAGAGGTAAAAAATAGATAAACAAATAGAAAATGCAAAAGAAAAACAAAAAACAAAAACTGTGTTTGATTTCGCTCAAAATTTAACAAAAAATAAAAAGTGAGGAGGGAGATCCTACCTCCCTGTCCAGTAGGACAAAAAACAACTGTGGTGAGGAGGAGGTCATGTGGTCTTATAGGTCATGATTCATTTTGATTGGCTATGTTATAGGTCCTACCTCCAGGTCTGGGAGGGGCAATGCCCATGTGTACTGACATGGAGGGACGTAGAAGAAATAGTGGATTTGGAGCATCCCTATTCTTAATGAAAAAATTCTTACGTTTGCTCCAAAAATTTACACCTTCAAACAGGTATTAAAGGTTCACAGTGCGCAATTAAGATTCACAATGCAATAAAAGCCTAATGAAGAATTTACATTATGACATGCAAATTTTTATTCGTAAATTTGTTCACTTTTACAAATTTAATTACATTGCCCCCATAATCCAGATTCCTGTGTGTTTATTTCACATGGCAGTGAAGTACATGGCAGGGGGCAGGCTATAGTGCTGCAAAATGTATACAGGATGCTGATTGGTAGACAATATATGAATGCCCCCTCCATACATTGCCAGATGGTGCTCAAAGCTGTAGGTTAATGGCAAATAAGGAGATTGACAATGTCACCCAAATTTCTCATTGGTGACAAATCTCCTTGTCTGCCATTACTCATAGGAGTTGGAAGGCAGCAGATTCTAAAGCAAAACTATATCCCAAGTAACAAAATAGCTTTGGTCAAAAGAGGTCCCCAGTAGTGATGGGCAATTTAATTCCCCAGACACGAATTTGCAGCGAATTTCCACGTTTCACCGCCAGTGAATAAATTGCAAAACTGCGGCAAAAATTCACCAGAACAAAATTGTCACCCGTCTGAATAGTCGCACATATAAAATTGATGCGTCAAATTTATTCGGGCACCTATTGACCTTAACGCATATAAAAATCGCCACTTGTGTCAAAATTGTTGCGTGGCAAAACTATTTTGACGCCCATTGACTTCAATGTTTCGCGAATTTTTAGATGAAGTGAAACGGCACAGATTCGCCCGTCACTAGTCTCCAACCCAACATTACACACATAGGGGCAGATTTATCAAAGGTCGAATTTTGAAGTGAAATATACTTCGAAAGTCGACCATCGAATGGCTATACTTCAACTTCGAATATCGAAGTCGAAGTTGTTGTTACTGAATTTGACCATTTTGCGATCGATCAAACGATTTTACTTCGACTACAAAAAACTTCGGCAGGTTTAATTTGGCGAACTATTGAAGTCGAAGAATTTTTTAAAGAGACAGTACTTTGATTATCGAATATTCGAATATTAAAACTATTTTACTTCGAATTGAATTCGAAGTAAATTTGAAGTCATAGTATCCTATTCGATGGTTGAAGTATCCAAAAAATTAGTTAAAACTTCTATAATTTCATCGAATTCACTTCGACCCTTGATAAATCTGCCCCATAGTGATATATATAAATTTAAAATGTAAAATAGAGAGTTTGCCAGTGGGAAATTTCACAGCTCTCTCGCCATAGTACTTCCAGACTGGATTTGTCAGTGATATAATTTTATAAAAAAAAGAATATATATTTACATATATATGTCACTGCGTTACAACATATTTAAATATCAGGACAGGAATACCAACACTCTACCATCGACTGAATAAGACAAACGTAAGCTGAGAAATGTTTATAAATTGCTAGCAGTATGATTCTATGTACCACGCAGTTGTTAGTTGCATTCCGCTGGGGATAACAAACAAATTATAATTTATATAGCACCAGCACATTTGCATCACTCTCTGTCCCTGACAATTTCCATTAGAACCCAATTAGCCCGCCTGTATGTATGTATTGAATGTGGGAGGAAACCAGAATAATCCTCATGCAGTCATAAACGAAAATGATCTCAGATCTCCAGGCCTGCAAGTCAGCTGTACAACCCACTGAGCTGCCCAGGTTTATGTTTGCCAGTCTTGGAATAACATGGCAGTAGGACTGGGTTGTTGCTGGCACATACGATCATTATGTGAAACACACCTTAAAGTGAAGTAAAGATCATACACAGTAATTTGGACTAAATGTTCCTTAAAGCAAAAACCTGTCACAAGCTTATTACATTAGCATTTTGGGTCATATATTGTCAGGTAGGTTGGCCTCTCTTCGCAAGCAAATTGTATAGTTACATAGGCATTAGTAGAATCTGGCATCACAACATCATCCGGGAGGGCATTCCCCAACACACCCTCACAGTGAAGAACCACCTACTTTGCTTCAAAGGAAAGTTCTGTTCCTTTAGTCTAAAGGGTTGGCCTCTGGTTCTCTGTTCTTTTTTCATGGGAAACAAGATGCCCCACTACTTGTAAAGAGAAAATCATGACCCCTCGCAAGTGCCTAACAACTCTGCTCTTTCCTCATAGTTTATTCTTCCATGCCTTTTACCAGTTTAGTTGCACATCTCTGCTCTCTCTCCAGCTCTTTAATATACGTGTTAAGGGCTGGGGCCAAAAGCTGCACTGCATACTCAAGGTGAGGCCTTACTAGGGATCTATAAAAAAAGGCAGAATTGTGTTTTCATCCCTTCAGTTAATGCCCTATTTTATGCAAGACAGCACTTAATTTGCTTTAGTAGCTGCTGAATGACTCTGCCCAGAGTTACACAGCTTGTTAACCACAAAAAGCCCCAGATTCTTCTTAAAGGAACAGTAATGTCAAAAAATGAATGTTTAAAAGTAATGAAAATATAATGCAGTGTTGCCCTGCACTGGTAAAACTGATGTGTTTGCTTCAGAAACACTATTATTGTTTATATAAATTAGCTGCTGTGTAGCAATGGGGGCAGCCATTCAAAGGAGAAAAGGCTCAGGTTACACAGCAGATAGCAGATAAGTTCTGTAATAGTGTTATCTGTGATCCACTATTTAAAGGGGGCTCGTCATTTAAAAAAAATATTCCAAATCCTATTTTATCATGTTAGTCAAGCAAAATGAACTTTAATTACACTGTATAAATTATTTGAATCTTGTTTTCTTCAGTCTGGGAATTCATAATTATAATAAGCAGGCTGGAGCCATTTTGTGGACACTGTTATTAAGACAAGCCTTGTATCATCTCAGAATCTTGTTTGTGCACCAGAATGGGGGACCCCATGTCCATCTCCATGACCTGCCTACACAATTAAATGGTTAAGAGAACTGGAGGAATGTGGGGAGGGCAGTGACATCTAGGAATGGAAAGTGAAAGTAGTTGCCTGCCCCGCCCCTATGCCTAAGGTACAGAGGAGGGGCAGGCAGTATTTCATCGACAGATGAGATTTTTAAATGAGTTTACAACAGCTATGAATGCTTTAATAATAAAAGGAATTTGTAATTTCATGTTTAATTTGAAAGGACTATTATTGTACAGCTTTTTATGTCTGGGTAACAGGTCCACTTTAACCTGTGCCATATAACCTTTGTTCAGTTTCCACCATTGCTACACAGCAGGTTGTTTATATGAACTCTAGTAGTGTTTCTGAAGCAAACACATCAGTGTTAACAGTGCAGGGCAACAGTACATGATATTTTCATTACTTTAAAATGCTTACCTTTTTTGGTGTTACTGTTCCCTTAACTAAGGAGGACCCATACTCAAACATACTACCAATTAGTTGCATGAGTTTGAGAAATCCTACACTCAGTTGCACGCTCACATTGTTTGTTTGCTACCTGCACCATGAATGTGTATTATAAGGCAAATCTTTGATTTTACATTTCCTCCTACTTTTAGAGAATCATTGACCACATTCCAAAGTGTGTTTCCCCCTCTCACATTTATAACCTCTTATAAAATGCTTTTTCGGTTTATGGGGACAGTGACCCCCAACACCATTATAATCTGCAAACTGGTAAGAGGCCGAAGAGAAAGGAAAATAAGTTTAATGTAAAAAAAAAAGAAAAATGAAGACTAATCAAGAGTTGGTAAAAATAGGACAATTCAACTTAAAGGAGATATAATGCATAACTACAACACCCTCCCTAATATTGTAGGCAATAATGATTAATTCATAGTCCCGGTTTTTCTTTGAGACAAAAATTTATATTTATCTTTAAAAATGGCTCCTTTATTGGAGCTCCCTATATGTCTCTACAGTCCCTGTAGGCGTGTCCTAACTGTGTCAGAAGCACAGTGTCACGGTCGGAATCCTAAATCCAGAACCAATGCTAAGCACCCTGTTCTTGGCTCTTGCTTCTGCCTTTAACAGCCGACTTTCACCTCCGGAGGAGCCCTCGGCTAATCAGATGCCACCAGGTCTTATTAAGAGAGGTGCCAAGTGAAGGGTTCTAGACGAGCAAAGGGGCACGACAGTAAAGTCTTTTGGGCAGAAGATCACAGTACAAGGCGTAGGCGGAAATCAGGCCAGATCGGGGCAGGCAGAGTGCAAATGGAGTCAAAGGCATGGGTCAGACCAGGAGATCAATCAGGAGGGTTACGGATAGAAGAGTCAGTTACCAGGCAGGGTCAGGATTTCGGAAGTCAGAATCATCACAAAACAGGCAGGGGTCACAACAGGTATCAGAATCAGACAGGAATAAACTCATATAGGCACCAGGAACTCACTAGGAATGAACCTATAATGGGCAGTGAGAAAATGTATACTGGCACTTTAAATACTTTAAACTTTCTTGCCATTGCACGCTGGCGTCAACAAGCCGCGTGCCGCGCGCGCCCTAGTTACTGGCGCATACAGGATAAACAGGACGGTGAGGCGGGTGTCCCCGCCGCAACACTGGACCACCAGGGAGGTAAGTTATTACACACAGCAGGAGAGGGACAGCCAATCATAGACCTGCAGTCACACAAGCAAAGACAGGCTTCAGTTCCCTATCAGGTCAGCTTAGCTGCTGATTGGTTCCTGTCCTACAGTGCCGCTGGCTCCCCTGCAGTGCCTGGGAAAGGAGGCAACAGGAAGGGGAACCGATGGGCGGGACTAGTAAGGTTTTTGCTGAAATTTTCAATAAATCAACCAGAAAAGCAGCTTTTTCATCACTTACCTTCTGTATTTAAAAGAATATAATGTATTGGCACATTCTTGTTTTTCAACCAAAATGTCTCCTTTAAAGGTGAACTATTCCTTGAAGTATAGAATATTTCATATTTACAAGTATCAAATTTTCCAGTAGAGATTTAACAGAATTCAGTATCTGGCAAAGGTGAATATATCATGCACATGGACACATTTTTTAATCCATACATCACTTTATCTATGGAATAATGTTTATCATATAATAAACAGAACACGTAAGTGTGACAATGCATCAGAGAATAGTTCAGTCATTGTTTCATAATGCTGTCCTGCATGCTGACCGATCATGATTAAGTACATGTGCCAAGAGGTTTACAGGTATTGCTTATAAAGCATGTTTTGTACCATAGGATATACCTACAGGGGAATCAAATTGCAGAAAGTCAACGCCTTGAAACACCAGAAATGAGCATAATTATAAGGCATTATATGACATCACAATACCAATGATCCCTTGTGTCCTAGTACAGAACGGTTGCACTCTCACTGTTATGATTGCATAATAGTAATAATAATAATAATAATAACAATAGAAGAAGACATATTTAACAGACAAAAGTATTGTTTAAAGTAATTGCAGGATAGTTGTCAATCAAATGATTAATTTTAATGAAATGCTAACAAGGCAGGGTGTGAAAATCCACACTAAGTTGCACATTTTGTAATTTTGACTTTCATTCTTTATTCTTATAAATGTTAGGCTAGAGCAGGGGTCCCCAGTTTTCCAGCATGGAAAATATTCCTCAGTGGTTCAAAATATGGGCTGTGATTGGCTATTTGGTAGCCCCTATGAGAACTGGCAGCCTACAGGAGACTCTGTTTGGCAGTACTCCTGGTTTTTATACCAAACTGCCTCCAAGCCAGGAATTCAAAAATAAACTCCTGCTTTGAGGCCACTGGGAGCAACATCCAAGGTGTTGGTGAGCAAAATGTTGCTCATGAGCCACTGGTTTGGGGATCACTGTGCTAGAGGCACCTAGTCAGTAAATGCTCAGGATTACTAACTATTGGAAACAGTGGTCTTTTTTTAAATGGGAGTATCAGGTAGATTTTTGACCTGCTTGTAAAGATGGGGAGCGGCAACTATAGGTGCATGTGTGTCCCTTAATTTCTGCATTTTATACCAGTGAGTACTAGTGATGGGCAAATAAATTCTGCAAGCGCTAATTCATGGCAATTTTTTGCATTTCGGCACCGGCAAATAAATTTGTGAAACTTCCGTCCAAAAAATTTGGACGCGCATTGGAAAAGTTGCTCTTGTCAAAACCGTCACGCGTCGGCACTATTCGGACGCCCATTGATGGTCAGGTTGCAAAGCTATCAGGGAAAAGGTTGAGAGCCATTTACGGACTATAGGGAATAATTTTCTATTTCTCCTTGAATTGAATCTCATCCATCAGTTTTTACGTGATAAAGCAATAAACGCTACTATTTCTAACTCAATTTAAACTGACCCTTTATGTAGAAAATCTGGTTCTTCCCTTTATTCTAAATTCTTCTGTTTAATTTGTTGCCTCGTTATTATTTGCATTTGATATTCTGCCTCTCCTCAACCTGGAACCCAGCTTGTTATTTAATTGTTATGGACAGTGACCATATAACAATAAAGATGAAGAGAAAAAAAACATTGTTTAATCTTTATTAAAAGTATGTGTAAGCATCCCATTTAGTCAGTGTTGAACCTGATGACACCATCTAGTGCAATAAAGCTCTCCTAATGATGTTTATATTAAATGCACGTCATAACACAAACACACCCCATCTATAATATAATTTCTACGCACAAACATACATATTATTGAGCAGGTTTCATCAACTCTCCATTTCGTTAATTGTTATATGGAAAGATGAGCTACGTTTCAAAGAATATTAATTAAGTCACCTTCTGTTCCTCATAAATAGAAAGGGATTGTTCGTCAGTTTCCCACTTTCACAAGGGAATTATCCTGGCCGGATGTGTAGAACTAAGCCACTTTAATCCCTGACCATTATTTGGATGGGTACAAGAAGTTATTTCTGGGTACAAGCAAGCAAGGATAAACGCATAAACGTTTGTCCCCTGATTCATTAGACCGGTGATTCCCAACCAGTGGCTCACATGTTGCTCACCAACCCCTTGAATGTTGCCCTCAATGGCCCTAAAACAGGTGCTTATTTTTGAATACCTGACTCAGAGGCAAGTTATGTTGCAAAAAACCCCAAAAAAACAGGTGTACTACCAAAAAGAGCCTCCTGTAGGCTGCCAGTTCACATAGGGGTTACCAAATAGCTAATCACTGCCCTTATTTTGCACCCACGGGAGCCTTTTTCATTCTTTCATGTGTTGCTCCCCAACTATTTTTACATTTGAATGTGGCTCACATGTATAAAAAGTTGGGGACCCCAACATTAGAGGCTACGCTGAATGTAGGGGATGCAAAATGTTATACACAGCTACAGTATGTCCTGCTAAATATACAGTTTGGTTGTGGCTTATGGGCAGGTCTGGACTGGAAATTTATAGTTTATGGCAAATGCCATAGGGGCTGTTGTAAGATGCCATAGACAGTCACTATTTATTGGGCTGGTGGGAAGGCTGTTTGGGCCTCTGTGTACTTTAAATGCCAGGGTCTATTTTGAATCCCAGACCAGGCCTGCTTCTGGCCTCTATATTAAACATACAAAAGTAATACTTTTACCATTTATTGTACTATTAAATCTGAAAACCCAGTGTGGCTTGACGTATCATTATGCATGCTTATATGTACTCATTGCTCATTCATACTTCTCCGCATACTTCGTAGTTCTTCAGCGAGAAAGTTGGCTGCGGTAGTGCTGACAGAGAATGGAATGAAAATAACAAGTTTGTACAGATCTCTCGAGTTTCAACTGAACGGAGTCCATTATCACCTGATCTCAGGAAGATCTCGGTACTGAGTGTTCCCACATATTAAAACTCAGTTCCGCTGGGAGTTTTTTTTTTTTTTTTACATAACTACTGTACTGCATTGAAAATGGAAGTTTCTGTGCCCCATGGCACAGTTGCCATGTCATAAAAGTTGGGAAACAAGCAGACAATCGAATTACCAGTAGCAACCAAACTGCAAGAACCATTTAATGGCCACCTGTTTGAAAACAAACAAAATGTTTTCTAGGGGTTAGAAGGCCCGGGCACAGGTTGCAACTTATTTTACTACTGCAAGTTGCTACAATTATGTTTCATGTAGAAATGGGGTAAATGTCATATTCCTGCAGTGTCAGACTGGGCCACCTAGAACCCACCAGAGAACCTGACATCAAGGGCCCATTCTCACAGCAATTAGATGTAGGTGATATAAACTGTGGGCTGAAATAAGAAAGGGCTGATGTGAATTATCCCAGACTGGGGGCCACAAGGATAGGTCAGCCCAACCTGTACTGTACTCTGTCTGTGTATTCTCCTGGATAGTGAGGCTCCTTGTCAAGAGATCAATGTACCGGTCAAAATGATTATTGGGTGAGCTTGGCAATAGACCCAACAACCAGTTATGTTTGCTTTAATCATTTATCCAATAAATGCTGTCTTCTGTTAAAGGACAACTAAAGCCTAACTAAAGAAGTAGGTAGAAATGGTGTACATGATGTTTTGTGCTTCTGTACCAGCCCAAGGCAACCACAGCCCTTAAGCAGTAAAGATCGGTGTCTCCAAAGATGCCCCAGTAGCTCCCCATCTTCTTTTCTGCTGATTCACTGCACATGCTCTGTGCTGCTGTCACTCACTGACACTCACAATATACAGTACACATAGAATAGAAATGTCACAATTTAAGGCTGATTGGTAATAAATACAGTTTGAAGCCCTGGATCATTGCTGCTATTGACAAGCTGAAACTTTAGGCTGGTGCAACAAGTTCAGTATTTAAAATATGGCATTTTTAGCCACATACATTTTTAGGGTTTAGTTCTCCTTTAAAACTTTGCCTTTTATTACACTGCCTAGTGGGGATGGCTAAGGTTGCTCCACTGGTCAGGTGACCTTTCTCAGTGCCATATTTGGCTGAAATAGCATGAATCTAGATTTGGAAAATATGCATTTCAAAGGCAAAGTATTTGGAGCCGTTTGATTTCTGAAGATGGTGGAGAAATCTTTATAAGTAGAACACCTATAAAGAGAGGGTTAGACTGAGTGCTACCTAAGCTGGTACAGGCTTAACAGTGGCCTATAAATTATTGTGGGCAGCAGTGTGGTGCAATGATTGGATTCCTGCCTTGCAGAACTGAGATCCTGGTTTCAAATCTAGACAGGGAACAATTTCTAATGGTTTTGTATATTTAGATCCACTTTAAGGGCTTACCAAGGGAGTCAATTTGGACCCCCCCTACTTGAAAAAAAATTGGAAAGTGGGAAATGAGGAGGGATTTAGATTGCAAGCTCCACTGGGCCAGGTGGTAAAAGGTGAATAATGTATAATCTCTGCTGTGCTGTGAAACAAGGCAGTGCTATATCAATAAAGAAATATTATTTTGTATAAGAATACTTTGAATACTTTTGAATACCTTGAATACTCTGTGATAAAATAGTGTGTTGCTGCAACCCTTTATTAATTGCAATGGGTCACTTACATGGGAATACACAGTGGCACATTACTGCTGTGGGAATAACGTTGGCCCTATTATACGGATCTGTGGGTGCCCAGAGGTCTGTGTTGCAGCAACATGTAAACTTCACTGTGCAATAATAAGTCACCCCCTTCAACCATTATCCAACGGCTTGCACTGATAGTCAGTGGTCAGGGGATATGAACTAAAGAATATCAAGAGTAGATAAAACAGTGACTGGGTGCACAGCTCATTATATCAACTACATGCCTGTAAACTTCCAATACAGATATAGGATCCATTATCCAAAAACCTGTTATCCAGAAAGCTCGGAATTATGGAATGTCCATCTCCCATAGACTCCATGTTTATCAAATAAGTCACATTTTTCAAAATTATTTCCTTTTTCTCTGTAGTAATAACAAAAACAGTACATTTTACTTGATCCCAACTAAGATATAATTAATCCTTATTGGAGACAAAACAATCCTATTGGGTTTATTTTATGTTTGAATTATGTTTTAGCCGACTTAAGGTATGGAGATTCAAATTAAGGAGAGATCCCTTATCTGGAAAACCTTGAGTGCTGAGTATTCTGGATGACAGGTCCCATGTCTGTATGAGCATGGTGCTATAAATAATCAAACAAGGAAAGAATTATTTGGTCATCAACAACCCATAGTCGTAATACTTTGGAGTCCTATTTATGCAGCATTGGTAGGATATTAGAGCTCATTCAGAATGTGAAAGGCAGAAAGACCAGAGGATGCCAGGCACAAAATAATCCTTTAACTTCCACCTGCCAAGTGCTCCTTCTTGCACCTGTTACGGGTTCCGGCACAAATGTATGGGCCCTAATACACTCAATATACAAATAACCCCTTCCCTCATATTTATAGTCCCACTAAGCATTAGGGGAAGCCACCAGGAAAGTTTCTAAAGCAATTTAAGTCATGGAATAAAATGATTATATTATGTAATCTCTTTGAAGTTGGTTTTCCCAGAATAATCTTACTAATTGTGTAGGTATCACCTTCCTGTAAAACAATTCCTATTCCCCTTTGTTTATAGGTTCTGACTCTGGCTGTGATTTATTGGCTGAGAGACAGGAGGGTGTAGCAACACCCGATGGGTATTAGTTTCTAAAATATTCTATTTCTGTTCCCCTACCTGCTGAGTCATCACCAGCAAAAAAAGATTATTATTGGTTTAGCGTGTTAAATCTGTGCATAGCCACCCATGGACTGTGAAGGAGACAGAGAGAGTTGTTGTGGATATATAATATCATAAACCTTATACATGTCTTTGCACTCAATGTGTTTTTCCTTTATCCACAGAAGATAAACATATTATAACAAACAAAAGCGATCAATTACATGTAAATATATCCTAGTAAAACAATGCTGAGTGATGTAATTAGTTATAATTGATGCTTAGTGGTGCCATTTTTGCCCTATGGCTGCACCCAGGCTGACCCTGCTGAAAAGGAATGGGGGAAGTGGGCACTGATTGGTTGTTAATGGCACCCTAAAATAGACCCCTAGATCTATGGTTGATTTTGTTTTCTTTTGAGAAGTTGAGCTAACTTGATTGATTCAACAGAATTGATTGAATTGAATAGTTTCAGTCTTGGGGTGTAAAATAAAGTTTGCAACCGGTCTAGTTCATTGCAACCAATCAAATGTTGGCTTTCACACAGTTTACCAAGTGCTTCCTGCTGATTGGCTTTTATCATTTATTAGACCCAGAGAAAATGTGGCACCTTTTGTTACATTACCCACCAAATCATGCTGGAGATATTCTAGGCAGTGATGAGAAAATGGCAAGCAGGAATCGTAGCCAGAAACAGACCAAGGGCAGAACCGGGGAATCTGCATCAGCAGGAATCAGGAACTCGGATCTCGGGGGCAGCAAGGTCACACAGGGAAGTGAAACAAACAATGACCAAGCACTGAACAAAGGTCAGGGCTGGGCTTATGAAGGGTCATAATGACAATATGGGTGACACATGAAATGAGATGGGTGGAAACAAGGGAGTAAACAGAGAGAATACAGGCAGAATCAGGAAACACAAAGGACCAGCCCTAAGAGCCTATGAGTGGCTCACAAGGTAGATGCAAAAGTCCTGAAGCCCCAGACACAAACGTCTGAGTCCTGGCTGGTCCTTACAGTAATAAAATGTAGTGTATGGAGATTTTCTTCTGGTTTCTGCTCAACTGTTGCACTAAACCAATGGTTCCCAAAATGTGGGGGCTCAGGACTTTGAGCAGTGGCAGAGGAGTTTATCATGAAGTTCAATTAGGGTGAGAGGTAGGGAGAATGGCCTGTCCTAGATACACCTGAAAGCCAAGCTTGAAGATCAGTTAGAGTGAATATGTATTTTCTGTTCTTGATTAACTTGAAAATATACCTGATAAACTGATATTTATATTTTGATTTACATGTATTCATTTCAGGCGCTAAGAAGGGTCCTGACCAAATTTTGGACCTTCGAGTAGTATTCAACAAGAACTGCCTTAAGAAGATTTGCTGCAGGAGAACACAGTAAAGAATCAGCCAGATAAATCATCTTGCTGAAAAGTGTGATATACAAACTTCTGATATATGTTACGAATAATAAAAAAATGTCTGTGACACTCACATGCTCAGTGGGCTCTGAGTAACTGTTGAGAAGCTAAGCTTAGGGGTCGTCGCAAATTATCCAGCAGAAAATGAAGTTTGTCTGTAATATAAGCTGATGCTACAGGGCTGATTATTAAATTCTGATGCTAATTACACTGGTTTCTGTGCTGCCATGTAGTAATTATCTGTATTAATTACAGATCAGCCTTATATTGTGACATTTCTAGTCTATGTGTACTGTATATTGTGAGTGGGTCCCTAAGCTCAGTAAGTGACAGCAGCACAGAGCATGTGCAGTGAATCAGCAGAAAAGAAGATGGGGAGCTACTGGGGCATCTTTGGAGACACAGATCCCAAAACATAATGTACAACATTTCTAGCTACTTCTTTACTAAAGCTTTACTTCTCCTTTAAGGTCCAACATCAATCCTTAGTCATAATTGGAGCCCCCTCTCATAACTAGATTACAGATATGTGAAAACACAAGTGTTTTCCTCTGTACTGTGTGTCCATCTCAAATATCATTCTTATTGACCTTCAAGCTGGATGTCCAGGATTATCTAGGAGATCAAATAGGCCTAACGGCTGCCCACCTCCAGTCTTTGCTTTCTGTCACCCTATACACCAGCAATTGTATGTACACCATCATAATATATGTGGTGTTATTATGAACTAAGTGGACAAAAAGTTGGACCTCCAAGAAGGAAGGAGGAACTGAACTAAATAATTACAGCAACTACTGCTCTGCTTGCGATAAATTGCAACAAACTAAGGGCTTTGTTTCTCTTCCCACTGGGGAGCCTGTTATGTGTATAATCCATTGTTCTAATTGCGTTCTTTTGGTAACTTGGGTTTGCTATGGCCGTGTGACCGTTTGTGTAAATGTTCTGCTTCTCGCGCCAGTCTCAAGTGACACAGGCATGTTTAAACATTATGCTTTGAGTTTCTAAACAGAAAACCTGACATCATGGGGTTTTCCTACCTTTATCTGTCATGAGTATTGTCCTGTACTTGAGCTGGAAGGATGAAAGATGCACCGATTTACATGGAGAATAATCACTGTCAAGGGAACAGTATGCATGGCATTCATGTAACAAAAGACTAGGTCCTGCCAGCAACAGTGCTGAATACAGTATTAAAGGGGAAGTTCACCTTTAAAAAAAAGGTAAAAAAAAAGTATGCTCTTGGCACCCTATGCTGTTCATGTAGGAGCTCTGTAATCATATGAAATGTCATCATACTGTGCGAAATAATTACTAAAATGGGCTGCAGAAACGTTCTTGCTATGGATAATTTGCAATTGGTTTTCATTTTTTATTGTTATTTAGCTTTTTATTCAGCAGCTCTCCAGTTTGCAATTTCAGCAGTCTGGTTGCTGGGGTCCAAATAACCCTAGAGACCATGCATTGATTTGAATTTGAATAATAAGAGAGGGTCTGAATAGAAAGATAAGTAACGAAAAGTAGCAATAACAATACATTTGTAGCCTTAAAGAGCATTATTTTTAGATGGGGTCAGTTAACCCCCATTTGAAAGTTGGAAAGAGTCAGAAGAAGGCAAATAATTCAAAAACTATATATAAAAAAGAAAACTTTAAGACAAATTAAAAGGATGCTTAGAATTGGCCATTATATAACATGCGAAAGGTTAACTTAAAGGTGAACCACCCCTTTAATTGGAGTTGCATTGATTGGATAAAAAGCAATACTGTCACGGCCGGCACCCAACACCAGAAAAAATGGCAAGCACCCTGGTCTCGGCTCGTGCTTCACCTGTAATGTGACCGCCTTTGGACTCGGGAGGAGCCTTCAGCTACTTGGATGCCACCAGGACTTAAACGAGAGGTGCAAGGCTAGAGGTTCTGGATAGGCAGAGGGGCACGACTGTTAGCGAGAGTCTTTGGGCAGAAGGTCGTAGTACAAGGCGTTTAGGCAATAGAGTAGTTAGATCAGGCCGGGTCGGGGCAGGCAGAGAATAAACATAGTCAGGCAGGCAAGGGTCAAACCAGGAAGACAATAAGAAGGGTTAAAGCAGAAGAGGTAGTCGATATTCAGGCAGGGGTCAGGATCCAGAAGTCAGAGTAGTCAAAAGCCAGGCAGAGGTCACAACAGGAATCAAACAGGTTCAAAAACAGAATAGCAAACTCACAAAAGCACCAGGAACAAACTCCTATCACGGGCAAATTCCAGTAGTGCAAATGGGCTATTTAAACTTTTGAATTTGGCGCCAATAGCGCGCTGGCCTGGCTGAGGTGCGTGCATGCACCCTAAGAGACCAGCACCGGGTAAGGGAAGAATTGGCGCGGTGTGGTGGGCGGGCGTCCCCGCCGCACTGGGTAAGCCCTCACAAATACCCAACTGTGGGATCTAACGTGTGCCATAGGCAGCATGCTGCACTTTGACTTCAGTGACCATGCATACAGGAATAGACAATCAGAACATGGCGCACACGAGACCCATATTTCATGCACAATCAAGAACATTGTTGCTTAGAGGGTGTGGGATTAAAGGAACAGTAACACCAAAAATGGTTGCCCTCATGGCTACACAGCAGCTTGTTTATATTAATTAAAGTAGTCTTTCTAAAGCAAACACATAGCTTTTACCAGTGCAGCGCGACAGTAAACTTTCATTTTTTGGTCTTACTGTTCCTTTAAGGGGACTGAAGGACCTAGGTGTTTGGGGAAAGGGTTCTGCACCCTTTTGCATAATGAAAAATTAAACCATGCTTAAAAAGCTTCTCTTTCTATATTATAAAGAGTGTATAAAGAGAAAGCATTTTTTGTTCTATTACGGAATCCTGTTTTCTCCAGTTAACTGATTTGATCATTTAAACCCAAATTTAAGGTAATAAAATAGGCTGAGCTGGCAAAGGATCCACCCCATGTAACCACATCACCATTGCTTTTCTGACTGCAACTTGATGTCAAATTAATTTCTCAGCTAGCGGCAGATAATATTACAAATAAGTCCAAAGGGGAAAAAAAAGTATTTTATTACATTTATGAAATCGTTGGACAGGCATGGGATTATTTATCCATAAAACGTTATCCAGAAAGCTCCAAATTATAGAAAGGCAATTTCCATTACACTCCATTTTAATGGAATAATTCACTTTTTTTTTTTAAATAATTTCCTTTTTCTTTGTAATAATAAAACAGTAGCTTGATCCCAACTAAGATATAATTAATCCTTATTGGAGGCAAAACAAGCCTATTGGGTTTATTCAATGTTTAAAGTATTTTTAGTAGACTAAGGCCAGTCCGGGTCTGGTGTGTCTATGGACAATATGAACTTGTTCTGAATCTGTTGACCTGCATTTGGTTTCAAACATTGATATTGTAAAGGTTTTATTTGGCTCCATGGTGCTGAATGGTAATTTTAGATTATTTACCTGGTGCATAAATGTATCTGCCTAGAGCGGCGTATTCTAGGCAGATGATATGTATTTCCAAATGAATTGGGACCTGGGGTTTCCCAGATAATTTATTTCCGTAATTTGGATCTTCATACCTTAACCCCCATATGTAATAAAGGGCACTAAATTTGCCCCAGAGCAATAACCCATAGCAATCAATCAGCAGGTAGCATTTACTGGTCACCTGTTTAAAAGCAAACATCTTATTGGTTGCCATGGGTTACTGCCCCTGGGCAAACTTAATGCCTTTTATTACATATGGGGGTAAGTCTACTAAATAAACCCAATAGGCTGGTTTTGCTTCCTGTAAGGATTGATCATATCTCAGTTTGAAACAAAGTACAAGGTACTTTTTGCAGAGAAAAAGGGAATCATTTACAGTGGCAGCACTGTATTCATTGGGGAACTACATGTTCTTGCTCTCCAGACCTGCACCCACCTGTGCAAAGTTCAAATTCTGATGAACGATATTCTGATGAACATGAACACTTAACAAGATATGAGAAAATGTGTTCTGATGAAAAACAGGACAAAATAATTATTGGAAAGAAACTATGGAGGCATTGAGGTAAAGTTTTATTATCTGGGTCTGTATTGTAGGTTTCTAGATGGCCGTATAGATATAGTAGGTTTACATACCTGATACAACAAACACATAAAATACCCTGTGCGGTTTCTGCCAAAATTGGAAGCTGTGAGTCATTTTGATCACAGAGTAAAAATGAAAAGAAACGGAAAAATTCATGCAGAAGGTAAAAGGAACAAGCTGAAAAAGCAAAAAGAAGTTAAAATGAAATAACTGAAGAATGTAGATATTAAAGTGGAGCATGTCGACTCCTTGTTAGTGAAGTAGTCTTGAAACCTAAATAACAGAGGTTTTTTTTTAGAAAGAACGCACTTTTTGTAATTTGTATGTAGTAATATTTTTCCCATACAGTTATTCTATACTGTTACTGTACTCTTACAGTTTGGAAATATTCATCGAAAAGTATCATTGAATCCTACATTCCCCTTACAGCAATGGGAAGACAATGGTGCATTGAAGAAGAAACGTCTGAACTTTAGCAGTATTTAATGACGTTTTGAGAGAGAAACCCCTCCTATTGAGTTCATGGTGGTGCTACAATCTCAGGTTGGAAATGGATTTAAAAACAATAACAACATGGGAGTTTCTCATAGTTTTAGAACTGGCAAAAAAAACAAAACAATTTAAAGCCTCACTAATTTGCCTCAGAGGGGAAAAATTCCTTCATGACTCCAAGATGACAATCAGACCAGTCCCTGGATCAACTTGTACTATGAGCTATCTTCCATAACCCTGTATTCCTTTACTTGCTAAACACCATCCAACCCCTTCTTAAAGCTATCTAATGTATCAGCCTGTACCACTGATTCAGGGAGAGAATTCCACACCTTCACAGCTCTCACTGTAAAAAAAACCCTTTCTGAATATTTAACCAGAACCTCCTTTCTTTTATTCAGAATGGGTTCCTACATGTCATCTCGAAGGACCTATTGGTAAATAAGGCATTAGAGAGATTATTATATGATCCCCTTATATATTTATACATAGTTATCATATCACCCCTTAAGCGCCTCTTCTCCAGCGTGAACATCCCCAATTTGGCCAGTCTTTCCTCATAGCTAAGATTTTCCATACCTTTTTACCAGCTTAGTTGCCCTTCTCTGTACCCTCTCTAATACAATAATGTCCTGTTTGAGTGATGGAGACCAAAACTGTACGGCATATTCTAGATGGGGCCTTACAAGTGCTCTATACAGTGGAAGAATGACCCCCTCCTCCCGTGACTCTATGCCCCTTTTAATACAGCTCAAGACCTTATTTGCCCTTGATGCTGCTGACTGGCATTGCTTGCTACAGCCAAGTTTATCATCTACAAGGACTCCAAGGTCCTTTTCCATAATGGATTTGCCTAGTGCAGTCCCATTAAGGGTATAAGTGGATATTTTTACATCCCAGGTGCATGACTTTACATTTATCAACATTGAATCTCATTTACCACTTAGCTGCCCAGATTGCCAGTTTGTCAATATTCAAGGATGTCACATCCTGAATGGAATTTATTGGGCTGGATAGTTTTGTGTTATCTACAAACACTGATACATTTCTTACAATACCCTCCCCTAAGTCATTAATGAACAAGTTAAATAAAAGTGGACCCAATACTGAGCCCTGGGGGACCCCGCTAAGAACCTTACTCCAAGCAGAGAATGTCCCATTAACAACCACCCTCTGTACCCGATCCTGTAGCCAGTTTCCTATCCACGTGCAAACGACTTCATTAAGCCCAACAGACCTTAGTTTAGAAAGCAGTGGTTTGTGGGGCAAGGTATCAAACACTTTGGCAAAATCTAAATAGATCACATCTACTGCCCCCCCCCCCCACTGTCCAGTATCTTACTTACCTCATCATAAAAAGCAATCAAATTAGTCTGACATGACCTATCCTTCATAAAGCCATTCACTAGGACAAAATTTTGAATGTGATCCCTAACATGGTTGGTTTGATAGGCCTATGAGGATTGGCAGCAATGTAGTAGGCTCTGTTTGGCGGTACATCTGGTTTTAGCCAACCAAAACTTGTTTCAAAACCAGGAATTCTAAAATAAGCACCTGCTTTGAGGCCACTGGAAGGAAAAGCCAAGGGATTGATGAGCAACATGTTGTTCATGAGTCGCTGGTTGGGGATCACTGAACCTGAGAAAGTGTGGCAGACTAAGTCAGGGTACAAGGACATTTTGATCACAGTTACCCATGTGCCCTCCTATTGGTAAATTATAATCTTTGAATATTGCTAGGCTCACTTATATATATATTGATAAAAAGGAATCAAATTGTCTTTACTGTATTCAGTTCCACCCTACCTTCAGAACCATTTCAATGTCAACACTTTTTTTTAACATCCATATTTGCATCTATGCCGCCTTTGTGACTAGTCCATTCTCCTGTTTCTGGGGACCCATGGCTCCAAACCTTCCCTCTCATCTATAAAATATACAGAATTTATAAAGTGTCTCCACCAGTACACTATATTACATGCAACTCATTACAGTTTTATTGCCTCTTCTCACCCCCCAAAAATCTGCCCCAGTAGGCTCAAGCCTTTGTGGCATTTCCACATACCTAGTCCTGATTCTTTGGACTCTAGTTCTCTTGTGACCCTTATATAATAGCGGTGTATCCACACGCACAATTTGATGCTGATATTTTTAAAACTCATTATGATAAAGCTTAAGCTGTGACAGTAAAGTAGTCAGAAGTTGAACATGAAGCCCTGAATTTGCATGTTGACCTTCACTGCTTTTCACAGTGGAGTTACCCTATCCTCCCATGAATCCACATACCCCCTTTTACCATAGGACCATATCTTGCTGACCTTGTTGCTGGCACTGCTTCCCACAGCTAACAAAATCTTCAGGTACTCTTAGGTCTGAAGACTCAACTAACTTAACCTCATTAAAGATGATCAATATCAATATTTAGTTGATATTGGCTCTTAAATAGCTAGATTGCTAGGAAATAGTCATCAATACTTGTCCAAAATGTGTCCTATATCTATATACCGTAATACACAAAAGCCATGAATATCCTGTAAATTATATCCTTATAAACGGTGAGTGCTGATGTCATCAGTTATAAACGGTGAGTTCTGATGTAATTTCTGTCACATGACTCACTGAAATTTGTGTATTATAATAAATAAAGTACCCCCAGTTGCAAAATATGAGGATATTAGAAGTTACCTTGGAGTTCCATGACCTGTATAAAAACACTCGGCCTTCGGCCTCGTGTTTTTATATGGTCATGAAACTCCTCAGTAGCTTATAATATCCTTATATTTTACAAGAGGGGGAACTTTATTCACTATATAGAGCCTACAAAGTATTTGAAGGTTGCTACTGAAAATGATTAGTTTTGGCAAGAAATATTCACAGCCCTTATATGGCACACCCAGGAACTTTTTGCATGCTTGTGTTTCTCCCCAACTATTTTTACATTTGAATGTGGCTCATGAGTAAATATAGTTTGGGGACCCCCCCTGATAAAAGAATATTTTAATATGCTGAACCGGCAAAGGACCCAACCCTGCTAACCATATCACCATACCTAAAAGTTTACCCTTTTAAGACTTTACCTGGATTTTAATTGCAAATTCATTTCTCAACAGACTGAAGATCATTTTACAAATTAATACAAAGGGAAAAATCGAAAAATATTTTATTACAAAAATCTTCACAATAACATCTTAAATATGATCACATCAAGTACAGACAGGTCTTTATAATATATAAATCTGTATGTCTTATAAAATCTAATCCTTTGCATGTATTCTCACGTGTATAAAACAGGAGACTTTTTTTTTGTTTGTTTTGCAGGAAATTCATGTCCCAAATGTTTCCAGTGACATTCCAGTCTACTAGACTTGTCCACGGCCTTCATGACTGGATAGAGGTCAAGTGATGGACTTGATGGCCATGCATGCTGATCTTGAAAGTTGAACATGGCCGTCTTAATAAAGCAGTTGTAGGTACCAGCCATTCTTCATGTAGATGTTGTCACTTGTATTCTATTATGTGTGCAGCACAAATGTCTTTCAACACACAGACAATGAGAAGGAGTCACGTAGTAAGCAATGGGCTTCTGAACCCTTTAGTGAAGCACAGCTTTTGAAAAATCCTTCACTTGACTGCGATGATTAAGGTAAAATATTTGTGAACAGGAGAAAGACTACAGAGACACATTTACATCAGACCATTATAAAATATTTGTCAGAGGACCATGCTACAGTTACAACCGGTGACTTCTGAATTCGGTCAGGTTGTGGCACATTATGAGGGATACGGACCTTAAACAAGTCCTTAGAGACTTGTATTCAAGCACCAAAAGATACCATATCAGCAAGACCCTCTCTGCAATGTTCTGAGGAATTCTAAGTTTGATGAATTCTTGCTGAGCATAGTGAGTGCAACACTTATTATTGTAAAGTGTCTAGGCAGTAGGAGTTCCTAATGTAGAGATTGAAGCTTCTCTCTACATGGAAGTCAAAGCGAATACTTAGAGTCTTTCTACATCCTCATCAGAGTCTATTGTCTCCAACTGGAAAGCAGATTGTATCCGTAATGTGTTGTACTTTGGAGGTGGAGTTCTTGGGACATGAGAATCCTGGGATTGAGGAAGCTGAAGGGCAGAATTAAATGTAGGGGGATCCTCTTCCCCAAGACAGATGGGGTTATCAACACAGAGTGGGTTGTCATGCCCAGTCATGGTTGGTACAGGGATTTCAGGGGTGTCTTCTGCTTGATTCTCTTTGCGATTTTCCCACCAATTGCGCCATCGTTGCCTTAGGACAACCCAAAATGAGTCAATGAAGAAAACTTCAATGATCTCAAGCACACAGATCATAGAACAGCTCATCCACAGGCCAAGTTGTCCTCCAAAGTTTGAGAGCAGCGTTACAATCTGTAAGAAAAAATGAGAAGCTAAACATAATCAATGTATGCACATCACAAATATGTACGACACGGAGAAGGCTGCCATTGTTGAAGGGCAGTAGAAAGTACTACAAAATAAGTCATGGGAGTGCATCTTAAGGTGGCCATACACAGGCAGATTTAAGCTGCCAATTTGTTTGTTCAGACTGATTCAGTAGTTAAGGGCCCCTGTGTATAGGGCCCTCAACTGGCCTACCTGACAGATCTGCACTGATGTCAGTCAGGCAGGTTTGATTTTCCTGTGGGTTTCAGGACTGCATATGCCACATCTATGCGGCCAGTATAGCGCCAATTATAATCCAATTTTTGTCCCAAGGGCCAAACGATTGGATCAGCCCG
Source organism: Xenopus laevis (assembly GCF_017654675.1). Lineage (NCBI taxonomy): Eukaryota > Metazoa > Chordata > Amphibia > Anura > Pipidae > Xenopus > Xenopus laevis. The sequence continues at coordinate 114,190,305 of NC_054387.1, read as the reverse complement.
ATATTGCTCCCCTCAAGGTGGTCATATCAGTATCAGATCCACTTGATTGTCAACCTCTCCAAACAAGTGGATCTAGACCTAGGAAATTCTCAACCTTTTCCATGTATCACTGTGGAAAACAACATTAGCTTTCCTATTATTTCATAATATTTGTAACAGTTTTATCCACCAAAAAGCTTCCAATACACAGCCACGATTAGGACTTGCATCTGGTATGAACATTTTTGCCTATTTTTTATGTCCATATTAAGATTTAACTTTTTGGTGAGATCACTGACTGGCAAACAAATTTAGCCAAAAACCCAAAAATGAGACTGTTTCATTGTGGGGAAATTCAACTTTTGATGGAAGTTGAAAATATCTGTGCAAAATCTGCATTTATACTTGAATTTGCACAGTGAAAAAAAAGTCAAATCTAAGTAAATCTTCTCTTGAATGTCCTTTGTGCTTCTCCACAAATAAGACCTCTGAATATCAACTTGAAAAACAACCTTAATATTGTCTTATTATGCCTACAAAATGTTCTAGCCTGTTCTCAGATACAGAAGAGGAAAGAGATTAAACATGCCACATCATCTTACATATAAAGTATAAGACCTTAAGGGCAGAGACACACATGGATATTCCTTGTGAGACAACTTCGGGCACTTCGGAAAACGAAGCTCTCTGAGTGCCATCCCAGCGATTTAGATTCTAGCTGGCGGGAAGGGGAGATTAGGCGCCCGAAGAAGAAGTGATTTGCCACCGGGCGACTGATCTCCCTGAATCTCCATGTGTGTATCTGCCCTATTGATTGAAGCTTCTGATGAAAACACTTACATTGTATGTAGGACTTTCAGATATCGATCTGCTATTCAGGTCCTGGTAGAATATATTAAGATTTGCTAGGTCGTTCCTGTATGAAAAAATAAGAAAAAAAAATCAGTCTAAAACCAGAGAAATTCTGTGTTTAGATAAAAATGTTTTGCAATAAGGATAACCATTATCAGTAAATGAGAAGGGCAAAGGATTTGGGCATCTGTATATTCTCTAAATGTTCTTGTCTGGTATCATGGAAAGCCTTTTAGTCTCGACAAACCATTATACAAACCAAATTTCCATTTCGAAACAACAAGAACAAACCGATGTGTGTAGAACTAAAGCCTAGTCCAGCCAGAAGTTATTCTGTCATATTTGGTGATCATTTGGGCACTGCTTCATTGAGATATATGAATGACAACGCATTCTGCTGCATTTAAGTTGACAGTGTCCCATATTTCACTAATAAAAATGTACAGATAAAGAAGAATCCAAAAGTCATATGACCTGCTTATACTGTAAAGCTAAGCCTCATTATATATATATATATATATATATATATATATATATATATATATATATATATATATATATATATATATATATTGTGATGGTTGCGGGATCACAGCGGGGTTTTTTTCACCAAACATGCAGGCCACTCCACGTTAAGGGAAACATTTAGTTTATTTTCTTCCGTTCAAATACATCTCTCACAGACAAGCAGTGGCTAGTGATGGGCGAATTTATTCGCCAGGCGTGAATTCGCGGCGAATTTGCGCGTTTTGCTGCCAGCGAATAAATTCGCGAAACGCCCGCGAAAATTCGAGGCAAAAATTCGCCGGCGTCAAAATTTTTTTTTCCAAAAAACGGACGCCGGCTTCAAAAACGGGCGCCGGCGTCAAAAACGGGCGCCGGCGTCAAAAACGAGACGCCGGCGCCGGTTCGCAAATTTTTCGCCGTTTCGCGCGGCGCAAATTCGCCCATCACTAGCAGTGGCATAAAAATCAAAACAGTTTCAGTTCAGCAACAAAATAAGTCCCAACAAAAGAGCCATGTACTTGCCAAGAAAACTTGCAGTGTCCAGTCTGCCGGGAGTGAACTCCCTAGTCTTTTAGAAAGGAACTTTCTCCAACTCCACAGTGAGTAGCCACACATGAAAACCAAACTTTTCTGTTTAACACAGCAGTGAGTTTCCACCCCCTCTCACCTGCTGCTCACCTCCATTAAACACCCCTTGGATGTCCAGCCCACCTCTGGCTGGTTAACCCCATGGTGTCTTTTAAAGAGGTAATTTTAAAACCTAAAGAATGGGGATATATACCGGTCATCTACAATATATCCCCCCCAGCTTCTACAATATATATATTCAAGGGCAAATAAGGTCTTGAGCGGTATTAAAAGGGGCATTCGATTCACGGGATGAGGGGGTTATTCTTCCACTTTATAGAGCATTGGTAAGGCCCCATAGAATATGCCGTACACAGGCCTGGACTGAGAATTAAAATAGGCCCTGGCATTTCAGGTTAACAGAGGCCCACTTAACCCACATAGTGGCCCAAACAGCCACCACCAGCCAACTAAAACCTGACTTTCAATGGCACCGTATAGCAGCCCCTCTGGCATTTGCCAGAACCCACAGATTGCCAGTCCGGGCCTGGGCCCGTACAATTTTGGACTTCAGTGCTCAAAAAAGACATTATTGAATTAGAGAGGGTTCAGAGAAGGGCACCCATTCTGATTAGAAGAAAGGAGGTTCCCTCTAAATATTCGGTAGGGGTTTGTTACAGTGAGAGCTGTGAAGATGTGGAATTCTCTCCCTGAATCAGTGGTACAGGCTGATACATTAGATAGCTTTCAGAAGGGGTTGGATAGCTTTTTAGCATGTGAGGGAATACAGGGTTATGGGAGATAGCTCATAGTACAAGTTGATCCAGGGACTAGTCATTTTTGAGTCAGAAAGGATTTTTTCCCCTTTTAAGGCAAATTGTAGAAGCTTCAAATGTTTTTTTTTGCCTTCCTCTGGATCAACTAGCAGTTAGGCAGGTTATATATAGCGTCAAAAGGTTGAACTTGATGGACGTGTGTCTTTTTTCAGCCTAACTTGCTATGTTACTATGTTACTATGAGCTTCCATCAGTTTTACTGAGGGTAGAAGACCATCTTTGAGACTTACTTGGTAAGATTTTTGTTTAGTTTCTCTCCCAGTTCCCAAGACAGAACTCGCAGCATCCATTCCTGTGGAAGTAATATAGAAACACACAATAAGAAATCTCTATTGCTAAATACACGGATGTGTCTGTGGATGCGTTTGCGTGAGTTTTTTTGATGACCTACATTTGGTTTCAGACTTTGGGTCAGATTCAATTCAGTGAGAAAAAGGTTTATCACGTGAAAACTCATGGACAATATTCTATTCGAGATGCAATTCAATTCAGAAAAATGTATCTCGCGGTTTATCGTGTGAAAACTCTATTGAAGTCTATCAAAGAAATTGGAGCTGAATTAGGAGAAACAATCTCTAAATCTAATTGAATCTCATCCATGAGTGTTGACGTGATTTTTTTTTCTCACTGAATTGGCCCTTTGTTTTCAAAAATGTTTTAATTTGGTGCAGATTTATATTGGATGATCAATAGATCATTTCAGTGCTGCATAGTATTATCTGCTAGTTTACATTGACAGCCGATGATGATAAAAATAGAGCAATAACTAAGCTGACTCTATTCCATCTTAATGAGTGTTTCACAATGTACAAGTACCCAATACTAGTTTTGCTGGACTAAAGAGCATAAAATACCAGAAGAGCCCATGCAGAACGTACCTCTGAGTTTAAAGAGGGCCACTTAGCCAGACTCCGTGTTAGTGTCCATTCTTTGAAACTGAAATACCAAAGATTTTTTTATGTAAGAACACAATTTTTATTATAAATTGTATGTAATACTATCTGATCCATCCACAGTTACTCATTGCATGATGGTGAAATTGATTTATATATTTAAATGTATCATTAAATACTATATATTCCCCTTACAGTAAACAATGAAGAAGGAATATGTGAAAATTGGTAGCGTTTAGAGATATATATTGAGAGAGAACTGCTCCTATTGAGTTCATGGAATTTCTGATGATGGTGCTAAAATCTCGGATTGATCTCTTGAAATCTTATCCAAAAACAACAACTGTAGGGAGTTCCTCGTAGTTTTAGAACTAGGCCACCCATAAGTCTTACCTGCAGGACTCACGGCATGCACTCTGGCATCCAAGCTCCTCTTGCACAAATTGTTTATACACTTTGAAATAGCAGTAAACTGTAAAATACATAAAAGAAAAGGGTTATTAGCAGCTTGACAAAGTGTCTCAGTGGTGTGAACCACCTTTATTAAATGAGAGCTAATGAAGCAAAATGGGGTTGCTTTTATCAATTACTTTTATCAATGATGGCATTGAGTCTCATTGCAACTTCCAACAGTCAGCATGCCACATAAGTTAAAGCCCCACTACAATTTATTCTACCTTCCAAGTTTCACCTTCTGGTCTTCTGGGCTGAAGAAACTGTGCAGTGCACTACCCTACCAGGTTTGAATGTGTATTAGTTCCTTTAAAGGAGAAGGAAAGGCTAAAACTAAGTAAGCTTTATCAGAAAGGTCTATATAAATACCCAAGTAAACCCTGAAAGTAATGCTGCTCTAAGTCCTCTATCAAAAGAAACACAGCATTTCTTTCCTTCTATTGAGTACACATGGGCTTCTGTATCAGACTTCCTGTTTTCAGCTAAAACCTCCAAGGCTAGGGCTTATGCATGCTCAGTTTGATCCTCTCCCCCTCCCTCATCCCATCTCTGCTGTAATCTGAGCTCAGAGCTGTAAGTGAGCAGGGAGAGACTCGGTAGGAAGTGATGTCACACCAAGCTTATATGGCCGCTTCTATCCTAAACAAACAGACACAGTATCTAGAGCTGTTTACTCAGGTATGGTAAAGCATTTTGCAGAATAAATATAGCTTTCTAGCTTGCACTATTGTGGCTAATCTGTTGGCAATAAACCGTCTTGGAGCTTTCCTTCTCCTTTAAGGCCAGAGGTGATTCTGTATGCCTAAAGGTCTGAACATCCCACTCGACATAAATAATTCAAACCTGTTTTGCCCTAGGCCTGCTACTATAAAAAGAATTTCTTTCAACATGCATGTCACTTACTCCAGCTAGGATACTCTTCGTAGTTGCAATACTTTGCACCATTGGGCAAGGGTTGGTCATAATGAGCACAGCCACAAGAACGAACCATCTCTCTCTGAAAGCAGGAGTTTAGGCAGATCTGCAGCAGGAAACAAAGTGCATAACAATCAATATCTTTAGAATCTGTCTTTTTGTCTGTCCATCTATCGTGTGTTCTTATTGTGCTCTATTTCCAAATTGAAACAAACAAACCATGGTGGTAATATCTGTAAACGAGGATCCAAAACAGCATTTTTAACAAGAACCCTCGATTTAAACAAGAAGAGGTCAGATAATAATGGGGACATACCTGGAGAGTATATTTTTTATTATACAGGTTTTCAACTGAGACATCTCTCCCATCCATGGTGCAGTCACTGTATGGGTCGCTCAGCTTTGCAGATTCAGTCTGGAATCATAACAACATAATAATTAGCAGACCTTAGGGCAAAGTTTATAGAACTGGACTGATTTTGCCACAGCAAAGTCTACTGTGATAGTAACACAGGCCAGTCAAAAAGACTGATAAGCTGCAGGTATGCAACATGAAATTACTTATCCATATAAGCAAAAATGCACAATATAAACAAGGCCTTCAGTGCTAGCAGGCCAAATGATGCGAAAGAGTCCTTCATTGATAATCCTGCCTGCCCTATTTTGACTTAAGTCCATGTAGAAAACATACAAACCCCATTTAATACCTCACTGTACTTACTCATAGACACCCACCTATGAATGAGTACAAATAAGTACTGTGAGGTATGAAACGTGTCAGGCAAAAATTGATGCAAAGTCAATAAAGGGGATACAGGTGTGTATGGCACTGGCCTAGCCACTCGCCAGTAGTAAATCCAAAAGAAAGGCAAAAATTTATGACATTTGTAGGTTTTAATATGTTGATATTGTGGTATATTGGTTAAATTAATTTTGTCAAGCCTGTTGGTTTTGAGGGACTCATCAAATGCTCTTCTTTTTACAGGACAAAGAGTATTCCCGTTGGAGAGTAATTAAGTCCATGGTGCCTTAGAAAGTGCCTGGTTCTCACCAGTTGCATCCCTATTGAAGTCTCTGTAGCAGTTTCAAGTTCCGTGCCCAAATATTCAATAAAGGGATATTCATCTTGGTCATGAACCAATATCTTGGCTCCTGCTGCTGTGGACAAGTAGGGGTTGTATTCATCTTCGTCAATGTAGAGGACAACTTTGAGCCCTGCAATGTACAGACAAATGGGCTGTAAATCATATGAGACCATAATGCATTGTACAATTGAGCGTGCATAATTATCATTGGCTTCTCACCATATTCTGCTCCGCCCATGGAAGAAACAAGTAAATTTCCCCTCTCTGCACTGTTGAAGGTATAGCAGTTTCCGTACAAGGGGTGATGGAAAAGAGTGAAGTTCCTGTGGTCAAAATTAAAGATTATATATATACATTATATATAAAGATTATATATATATAAGTATAAATAAGTAAAACCAGTTAAGAATGAAGAGCAAAAATTTTTACTTGGTTGAAGAGATAGCAGAAAAATCTGGGGCTACTAACCGAGCGTCACAGGACAGGCCATCGAAAAAGCAAGTGACAATCAACTCATCAGCTTTGTAGCCCATAGCAATCTTGTCTTCCATGGAGATCTTAGCCAGGATGTTGGTATAGTGCAGACGATACCACTCTTGGATGGCATTGACTCCAGAGCTGAAGGTGAATATGGTGCAATCGGAGCTGTTCTTGGGGTCGCACTAGATAAAGTGATACAGGGAGTAAGAATGTTGGCATCTATGTGGCTTATGAGGTTATTAAATAGGGACAGAGGCAGTTGAAGGGACAGGGTTATTGAGGACCCAGAAATATAGAGATATAAACACATTATATAGAGATATTTGTGTGAAAAGCTGATCATCATTCTTAAAGTGGACCCGTCACCCAGACATAAAAATCTGTATAATAAAAGTCCTTCTTAAATTAAATATGAAATCCAATATCTTTTTTTTATTAAAGCATTCATATCTGTTGTAAACTCATTTACAAATATCAGCTGTCAATCAAGTATTGCCTACCCCGCCTCTATGCCTAGGCATAGAGGTGGGGCAAGCAATTACATTCACTTTCCATTCAGCACTTCCTAGATGTCACTGCTCTCCCTACATTCGCCCAGTTCTCTTAACGATTTAATTGTGTAACCAGGGCATGGGGATGGACATTGGGTCCCTGTCCCCTGGTGCACAAACAAGATTCTGAGATGATACAAGGCTTGCCTTAATAACAGTGTCCACAAAATGGCTCCTTCCTGGTTGCTATAATTATGAGTTCCCAGACTGATGGAAACAAGATTCAAATAATTTAGACAGTGTAATTAAAGTTAATTTTGCTTGACTAATGTGATAAAATAGGATTTGGATAATTTTGTTTGGGTGATGGGTCCCCTTTAAGATTAAGGGAATGGGGACCTCTTAAAGATTTAGCTGTAGGATCGAGCATCTTCAAGTTACACAGCATCAAGAGAAACTTAAGGAGAATTGTCCAACAATCAGGATCTTACTTGATAAGTACTACCTTTTATTTCATAGATAATTTCATGAGGTCTCTCCAGCAGTAACCAATATAAAGCTAATTCCTTATTATTATTCTTTACAATAAATGAATGAAGGCATCTGGACACTTACCAGTTTGAAACCGACCATGTTGCCAGGATCTTGCACTGACTCTGCATCTCTGTGTATGACCTTGGCGCTCATTCGAGTCCTCTTTTTGGTTTTAAGGTCACTTACAACCAGCTGGCTGCCTTTGACACTCTCCAGTCGATATAAGGGGATCTGTTTGAGGAATATGTCCTCGGTAGAGTTTTCCACATTGACACCCACATCACGCTTACTGCGGATCAGTGGCTCAGTGAACCCATAAATGTTTTTAAGGGTCTGGCTGGTTTCCTTTTCGAGCGCGGCCAATCGATCTTTTACTTTACTGTAACTGTAGGTCACACAATCAAGAAACATTCTGAATTAGAACCAAAGAACATTTTTTTTGGAGTGGCACATGCAAGGTATAGTGTTCTGGTGCAGAAGGGAACAAGTTGTGCCCTGCAATAAAGTACCCCAGGTTGCTGCATTTTATATGGAATAGACTCACTTTCCTAGGGCAGATCTGGTTCACTGTAGGTACCCAACAAATTGCCAACTTCACGGTGCTTAGTTTTCCTTTAAATGGGATCATTTAAGCAGGCAGAACTGAACTAATATCTATTCGATGATGACTCATTGCCAATAAAATTGGCAACTTTTCCCAGAATGCTACAATAAATCAAAATATATACAAGTTGAAATAACTATATATCTGCCAGTTGCATGTTGGTTACTAAACGAAGCACAACATGTTTCAACTAGCCCCATAAGGGTTAATGATAATGATCCAGTCCTAGATTTTATAAAACCCAATAACTCTTCAATAAGTTCTCAGAGTTTCAAGAGTGGATCATTACCGCCGTAATAAAATGGGGTTAGTTGACATCCCTGGAGTCGTGATGGGCTTCCCAGATTAGTGTTTTTTTTTGACTACTAACAACAAGTGCTACAACCATCCAATTTTAGGCATAGTCCCACTTGAGTACAGGTGAACAAATGACATTGCCTCTTCTAGTACTTTTCTCTAGCTGCTGAGGAATGTCCTTAAATGTTGACTTTGTAGGGCTGGGCAAAGAAGTTGCTTTATTTTCTCTTTATTTGCAGTAAAAGAAAGACAAGAAGGGAAAGTCAGAAATCAGAAGCAGGAGTAATTAGGTTTTAGAAATGGCTGCATTTACGTCGCTAGGACAGGGGGCAGTTGCACTGTCCTATTAAAAGAAGAGCAGAGTTGTGTCTGGGTGGATTTTTGCTTCCCTCTTGAGACAAGGTTCTCACCTTATGGCTGATGTGAGCAACATTCAGAAGTAAAAGGAGTTGGGGAGCAACACAAGTGAGAAAAATGTTCTTGGGGTGCCAAATAAGTGCTGTGATTGGCAATTTGGCAGCCCCTATGTGGATTATCACCCTACATTGAGGCTCTGTTTGGCAGTACACCTGGCTTTTATGCAACCAAAACTTGCCTCCAAGCCTAGAAATAAAAAATAAACACCTGCTTTGAGGCCACCGGGAGCAACATCCAAGGGTTTGGAGAGCAACATGTTGCTCACGAGCTACTGGTTGGGGATCACTGGTCTAGAGTTTATAATATTGTTTAGCCAGGGCCGTTCCTGCCATGAGGCAAGGTGAGCATCTTGCCTCACGCTGCAGTGAACGACCAGTTACAAGGGGCGGCAAAAAGTCGCCTCCTGTAACTTTAAGAGGTAAATTTCCGTTTTTTAAACTTTCAAGCGCGGAGCGGGAGAGGGGGCCGGCATCGGGGTTGCTGCCTTAGGCGGCAGCAGCCCACTGATCGCCCCTGTGTTTAACTATGTATGGTGGTGATGTATATATAAAGTTGCGCCTCTATCAATGGTTTTAACTGCAAATGGTAGTGCGGAATGTACTATACATGTACTATATATATATATATATAGTAGCTACAGCTACACTGAACATTCCACTGTTATGCATAGAAATCTGCTTCCCTTTGGAACTCTGCAGAATCTCTGCCAGAAGACATCATTGCTGGTGTACTCTGACCTCCAAATCTGCTGTATTACTTATGTCGGGGGGCATTCAGGGGCGCAACTCCAGAGGAAGCAGATCCTGTGGCTACATTGGGGGTGAGATAGGAGGTATAGGGGGGGCCCATGAGGCCCTAATTAATGAGCACATATACTCGTATAGCTTGACAACCTCTGTTTATGTTGGAGGCCATAACATTACTTTGCTGTGGGGCCCAGTAACATCTAATTATTCCACTGGGGGCATGGGATATTTCTACACATACCATTGCTTTAATAAAGTATCTCCCCCTGTAGTTTGTAAGACTTGTACTGATTAAAAGAAAGGTACTTGCAGGCCTGATAATAATATTGGCTTTGAAAGCAACTTATAAATTTGCCATTAAGTATTTGCCCAATGCTTTTACATTACCTATCTGGTCCCTGTGACCGCCATTGGAAACTTTAACTGACAGGCTGAGATGGGATAGTCAGGTTGGCAAAACAATCAAGTTTAGAAACTTCAACTAACAATAAAGCCCCCAGGCCCAGATTTGTGGCAAGGCCACAAAGGCCCGGGCCTAGGGTGGCAAATAATTTGGGGCGGCATGCTGCCCGGCCGCTTGGTAGGGAGCACTGGGGATGTGCAGCTCCCCAGTGCTCCGACATGTGCGATCGCGCGATGGAGGGCACTAGGACCGCGGGGTCATGCCACCGACAGGCGCTAGGACCGCGCGGCCGATCCGGCCCTGATGCCAATAAAAGCTGCAGACAGACCGAGTTGGCAGCTTATTGGCCCGTCTGTGGGGCCATCGAACGGGCTTCGCCAATCGATATCTGGCCGAAAGTCGGCAAGATCGCAATTGGGCAGGTTAAAAAATCCCGTCGGATCGCGGGCGCATCTGTGCATCTATGCAGTCAACATGACCTATAGGTAACTTTTAATGTACATTCATGTTTAGTAGGTTTTTTTAGTAGTTTTTTTTAGTGTCAGTATCACTTTAACTGTCTGGATACCTCCCTTTTACTAAAGTGACCATGGACAACGTTTGATATGTATTCACAAAAGCAATTCACGTGGCAAATTGCAAGTAAAGAATTATTTCTTGGTTTAATAACGAGAGAGAGAGAGAGAGAGAGAGAGAGAGAGGGAGAGAGAGAGAGAGAGAGAGAGAGGATAGAGAGAGAGAGAGAGAGAGAGAGAGAGAGAGAGAGAGAGAGAGAGAGAGAGAGAGATGATAGATAGATAGATGATAGATAGATAGATAGATAGATAGATAGATAGATAGATAGATAGATAGATAGATAGATAGACAGATAGATAGATAGATAGATAGATAGATAGATAGATAGATAGATAGATAGTGACCATGGACAATGTTTGATATGTATTCACAAAAGCAATTCACGTGGCAAATTGCAAGTAAAGAATTATTTCTTGGTTTAATAAAGAGAGAGAGAGAGAGAGAGAGAGAGAGAGAGAGAGAGATGATAGATAGATAGATAGATAGATAGATAGATAGATAGATAGATAGATAGATAGATAATAGATGGTGAGAGAGAGAGAGAGAGAGAGAGAGAGAGAGAGAGAGAGAGAGAGAGAGAGAGAGAGATATGATCGATAAATAGATAGATAGATAGATAGAGAGAGAGAGAGAGAGAGAGAGAGAGAGAGGGGGAGAGAGAGAGAGAGAGAGAGAGAGAGCATAGACAATTTACTTTATTTACTTTACTGACAGACAGGTGGATATATATGGTTACAAAATATGGGCTACAGGGTCAGTATATAAATGTAGTATAAATATAAATAAAGGCTGGTATCAAGCTAGAGAGAATTGCAATTGAAGGTGAGCGCTTTAGAAGAAGCCGTACCGTAGTGAGGAGCTTACTTACCTGTAGGGGTTCAGGTTACAGATGGTGACTGCGGGGTAGACCAGTTTCTGGAAGGTGACGGTAATGGAAGCGCTAACGCTATAGTAGGACATGAGGAGCAGGGCGCACTGCCAGAAGATCAGCGCCACGGCGCACAGTGTCAGCGAAATCCAGATCCACCTGCGCAGCCTTCCCTTAGACACCACGATCCTCCGGCACCCATGGGTGTTAGTATTGAGGCAGTACCATTGCATCAACTCGTACAGCGTCGGGGCTTGCGGGCCGGTCACCGGCAGGTTCTTCTTCAGCTTTTGCGTCAGTTTCTTCCCACTTTTAGACATGATGGACCTGCGGCAAAACAGCACTTTCTTATTATCACATGGGCGCTATGATGCTGCTTCAGGGCACATTACGTCCCAGGGTGATATTAAACAGTTTTGCAATAAGTGTGTGTGTGTGTGTGGGGGGGGGGGGTCCTGAGATAAATCCCCAATCTACACAAACGTTTGTTGGAACGCAGCAAAGGTCCAGTAAAGCGCTTGAAACTGAGACGTTCTATGGAATGTAACATCTGTGAGCCATAGAGAAATGCAGCTGTATTTATCACGGATAGCAATTGCTTACCAATGTGTCGCTTGCACCAGAATTCAGGACTGGGTTCAAATCTAAGCAGCTAAATACTATATATACAGCTAAATACCATATTGTGTTTGTAGGAGAAAGTGGACAGCCTAGACGTGTGTCATTGCCGTCAGAATATTTAACCTAGAATTAATTCATGATGATAAATATACTGTCGTCAGGCTTGGTCGTGATTCATTCGTTCTAAAAGGCGTTAACTATTAAACTATTGTTAAACTATTAAAACAGGACGTTCATAATGTCTCTCTAGCGCAGAAAGGGAATTCACGAGATGCAAGCAAGCAATAAAGCATCGATAGTAAATACAAATCAAAAAATGATGAAAGCTGCGTTCCATTGGGCAGTGGCGCAAACGAATGTGCCATAATCGCTATAATGTATTATAGCAATAGATAGACACTGCTTTGGGCTATAAAGGCATACAGCTGGATAGTCAGGTTCAGATAGATATCTATCCACATGATAGATATGGAAGAGAGACAGATGAATATGAGAGCAAATGGAGAGTGAAATACTCATATATATAGGAATTCAAAAAAAAGAACCTCACTCTCAGGACTTGATCGAAGTGTAGAAAATAATAAATGTATTTTTCAACGTGTCAGCTCCAAACTCAAGCCGTCTTCAGTAAGTCGGCTTGAGTTTGGAGCCGAAACGTTGAGATAAACATTTATTATTTTCTACACTTTGATCAAGTCCTGAGAGTGCGGTTCTTTTTTTTTAATTCCTATATTACACGTTTAACCAGCACCCTGGCAGTGACTACTAGAGGATTTTTGAGTGCACCGGTTTATGGTTGGCTATATATATATATATATATATATATATCTATATACATATAAGTCCGAGAAGCATGAGTGCAAACTGGGGTTTAATAAAAATATAATTTTATTTAGTTACATTACAGGTCAACGTTTTAACGTATCTATATACATATATACACGTGTGTATATATATATATATATATATGTGTGTGTGTGTGTGTGTGTATATATAAATATATATTATGTATTAAATGTAGCTATGTAGAAATAAGGGAGATTGAGACAGGGTTAATCTATTATTTGGGTTGTCTCACCTGTCCCAGAGATCTGACTGCATTATCCCTGCTGAATCCCAATCTCTCCCTTTTGGCTCAACATACAGAGATCAATTACAAACCCCTGGCACCAGGAACAGAGCGCACCCATTCACTTTCAGCAGGCTCTGGCATGGACTGAGCTCTGTCTCTCTCTAACCAGAGAACGATGCCATGACAAGTAAATGAGATCTGGCACCGCTCCCTCCGCCTACACTCCTGCACTTTGTGTTCTGGGAAGAGAACAGGACTGTGCATGGGATACCCCATTGGCATTTGCTACCTGTAACATTTAGAAGGGGCAGAAAGCAGAGAGGTGGGTGCCCAACACAGTGACCCTTACAGATTGGTATTTTGTAGTCTCTAACTACATGAACACTGGCACTAACCCACTAACCCATCTGGCTTGGCATCATTTTCAACAGGATCTAACCCACAGATGAAAGGAAGGAAAGAAGAAAAAAAAAGAAAGAAAGAAAGAAAAAAGAATGGATAAACGAGGGACAGAATTAGGTAGATTAAAGTAAAACCCAATAAATACATTCTGGCTCCATGCTCTATTGAACTTGGCACTGCTATACTTAGAAGGAAGAGTTATGGAAATGGAGCCACACACACACACACACACACATATATATATATATATATATATATATATATATATATATATATATATATATATATATACACAGATCCAGGGTAGTGAACAGTGCACACCAGAATTTAAAACATCATGTGTATATATATATATATATATATATATATATATATATATATATATATATATAAAGTAGACAAGGAAAAAGGCAGCACTCGTTGTATCAAAAAGTGAAAAATTAAATACTTGTCTTTTATATATATATATATATATATATATATATATATATATATATATATATATATATATATATATATATACTTTCTGTAAAAAATCATAAACTGAAGGGTTGTAAAGTAAACACAAGTTTTCATTATGACTCTACATTATTATTATTTTTAATAAAATTAAAAAAATATAAATAAATATATAAGTATATGATGTCTCACCTGTATAGTTCTTGCACACTAGAGTTAGCTGTGCACAAGCTCACAGAGGGTATAACAATCTGAAATTAAGATCTGAGATATTTCCCCTTCTTTTTTTTTTTTTAGTACTGTAGGTCAGTCCTGGGAATTTTCCACCTGCAGGCTGTGGCTCTCTTCATCACTGAAGTCCTTTCTTGGCTGATATTGTATTTAGCACTGCCTACTTGCTCTGCAGATTTCCATCTCTGCCCTCTCTGCCCAATCTTACAAGTCAATAGAAAAGAAAAAAAAAGAAGATTCTAGGGAATTCTCAGTGCTAGGCAGAAGTCTGATTAGTGTCTGAGCGCCACCTTGTGATCGGAATTGTGAATGAGTTTTTTAAAGGGAAAAAATACCCCCCCTACTTTTTGACAAGATGCGAAAACTTTTGGATGAAACTTTTTTTTTGTAACTTAGATTTTTATTAATAATCACAATGTTACTTGACAGTATAGAATACAAGTATACTATTATGTATGTAGCATGATACGCAAAGTGCATAATTCAATATAATCATACATACATCAAGAAAAAAGTGTAACAATATTAATTGTAAGGAAAGTAAAGCATTCATGTGGGAGAAAGACAAAAGGCATGTTTTAAAAAAACAAAAAAAAAACAAAGCATTGTTACATTCAAGTAAAGTTCAGTCATCAGAATTTAATAACACCCAGGGAGACCATATTGCTAAGGATTGGGGAACCTGATTGTGTAATATTGCAATGCCTTGTTCAAATATTTTGTTAGTTTCCACTCTCTTCTTTAACTCTGTTAAGGAGGGGGGAATAGCAGATTTCCAATGAAATGCTATAGACAATCGAGCAGCAGTAAGAATATGATTGATTAATGTCTGGGTAGATTTCCGCACCTTAGGAAATGGTTTACCTAACAGAAAAGTGCTCAGATCAGCCGGCGTAGGCTCTTGCAATATTCTACTCAGGATACCCGATACCTCAGACCAGAATGGTTGTATTATAGGACATGTCCAGAATATATGTGGTAGAGTGCCTATTTCACCACAGTTCCTCCAACATAGTGGGGAGTGATCTGGGAAGAGAGCATGAAGTGTGAGTGTGAGTATGGTACCAAAACATAAGAATTTTATAAATATGTTCTTTTTGCCTCGAGCATGTGACTACTCTTTTTGCATTATTCCAAATTGAGGCCCATTCTAGGTCCGAGAGGGGCTGTGGGAACTGTATATCCCATTTAGCCATATAAGGATGCCTAGGAGGTGGGTCCACCTGCAGTTCCGAGAGCAGCTGATATATTTTAGAAATGAGCCCTCTTTGTGGAAGACCTTTCATAGCAATTAGTTCAAAACATGTTCGCGGGGCCACTTTTGCATTATCACTATATGGTTTGACAAAATGCCGCAATTGAAAAAACTCAAAAAGCTTCAAAGTCCGCTTTTTGGAGAAGATCATTATAAGCTAAAATCTCTTTAGATAAGGGATCCAATAAGTCACCTATTGTATTTATGCCTGTGTCTTTCCACTTATTTATGAAATCAAATTGAGTTCCCGGTTGAAATTCCGGATTACCAAGATAAAATGCGTTAAGCGATCTGGGCGACATAAGATTATATTTTTGTCTAGTCGCATACCAGATTGATAACGTATGCTGAGTTGAGGAGAGTGGCGAAGATCTTTTAATTGTTTGGCACTTCTTTGACCATATTATATGATTCAAATGGTACTCATTAGTCATGCAATTCTCAATATAGCTCCATCTAATGTTTGAATTCCACCGCGTCCAAGCTAAAAGTTGTCTAATATGAGCTGCTTCGTAATACCTACGAAAACAAGGAACTCCCAGACCCCCTAATCTACAGGGTGCAGTAAGAACAGTTTTTGAGATTCCATGTCTTCGATTACCCCAGATAAACCTATGACATAATATTTGAAGGTCTTTAAGGGTCTTCAGTGAAACTAGGACAGGGAGAGTCTCAAATAAATATAAACGTTTTGGTAAGATTGACATTTTGATAGCCGATATTCTACTGAACCAAGATAGGGAATATTTGGACCAGTTTTCTAACATAGATTTGATTAGTTGAATGAGAGGGGTATAGTTATACTTAAACAGTTCCGTGTATTTTGATGTCATTTGTATTCCAAGATAGGAGATGGATATGTTTTGTCATCTATAATGAAAGGCATCATGTAGCTGTGTCAATAATTCGTGTGAGACATTTAGAGGGAGAGCTTCTGTCTTGCTGACATTGATTTTATAGAATGTCTTATAATACACAAAAGCCATGAATATCCTGTAAATTATATCCTTATAAACGGTGAGTTCTGATGTCATCAGTTATAAACGGTGAGTTCTGATGTCATTTCTACCACATGACTCACTGAAATTTGTGTATTATAATAAATAAAGTACCCCCAGTTGTAAAATATGAGGATATTAGAAGTTACCTCGGCCTTCAGCCTCGTGTTTTTATATGGTCATGAAACTCCTCGGTAACTTATAATATCCTTATATTTTACAAGAGGGGGTACTTTATTCACTATATAATCGCTGCTAGGGGTTCAATACTTAACGCGTATAGAAGAGGGTGGATGATACTTTTAATCACATCTTCAATAAAGATCAAGGAATTAACCCACCTGAAGGTTCTTTTTCTTTGCAGTTTGTTTTCTGCAAAGAAATGGAGGCTGAACAGATGCAGACAGTAATATTCTGAAACAATTTGCAGTTGGTTTTTATTTATTGTTGTAGGGTTTCAATGATCTGCAATTCTGTCCTGCCATGAAAATGAAACTAGAAACACATTAAAGGAGAACTAAAGCCTAACTAAAGAAATAACTAGAAATGTTGTACATTATGTTTTGTGCTTCAGTACCAGCCCAAGGCAACCACAGCCCTTTAGCAGTAAAGATCTGTGTCTCCAAAGATGCCCCAGTAGCTCCCCATTGTCTTTTCTGCTGATTCACTGCACATGCTCTGTGCTGCTGTCACTTACTGAGCTTAGGGACCCACTCACAATATACAGTACACATAGAATAGAAATGTCACAATATAAGGCTGATCAGTAATTAATACAGATAATTACTACATGGCAGCACAGAAACCAGTATAATTAGCATCAAAATGTAATCAGCCCTGTAGCATCAGCTTATATTACAGACCAACCTTATTTTCTGCTCGTAAATTTGAGACAAACCCCTAAGCTTAGCTTCTCAACAGCTACTGAGCATGTAAACATCACAGACACTTTCCAAGATGGTGACCCCTTGTGACAAGTTTAAAGTCCAAGCTCATTGCTGCTGTTGAGATGCTGAGACTTTAGTCTGGTACAATAAGCTCAGTATTTAAAATATGGCATTTTTAACCATATTCATTTTTAGGGTTTATTTCTCATTTAATGCTGAGGCTAGATCTATAGTGTTATTAACGGTATACTGTCAAAAAGTATCAGTTAATAGTGCTGCTCCAGCAGACTTATGCACTGAAATCCATTTTCAAAAGAGCAAACAGATTTTTTTGCTAAAAATATTGTCAGTTTCCCCAGGTGCCCCAGTCATGTGACTTGTGCTCTGATAAACTTCAGTCACTCTTTACTGCTGCACTGCAAGTTGGAGTGGTATCACCCCCTCCCTTCTCCCCCAGCAGCCCAACAGCAGAACTATGGGAAGAAGAACTAAAGGAACAGCTCCCTGGTAGATCTAAGAACAGGTGTCAGATTTTGAACTGTATTAATTTGTCTCTGAATGAGATCAGGTAATTGTATGCTTTGGTTGTGGCTTCGTCCCAGGCCTCGGAGTTCAGACTGGGCTACGCTGCTTGGAAGGGGGGTGTTTTCATTGCTATTAGACCTTATCCCCCAAAACAATCAAAGAGTTATGTTCCATACACTCCTAATAATAATACTATTAGAAAGTGGCTAGCAAACACAGCACTGACTCACATACTGGGCTAGAGGATGTCCCCAGAGGTACAAAAGTATTTGGCATGCATGGGAAGATACCTACACATAAGGTACAGAAAACTGCGAATTCCAATGCCTGCTCCATTAGAGCTCCATAATTTGCAAGTTATGGTGCCTCCCTCCACCCCCTGCTCATGAATAAACCCTTTCCTTCTCCTTTAACCAGGCTAATTGGATCCCCATAGCTCCGTCTAGTTAGTAATGTTTTGTAAGTGTGGTTTATGGTCAGTTTGTTGTCTATAGGCTTCTATGAATGGGAGCAATAGCAAGTAAGTGAATGTTCTGTATGACCTATGCACAGGGTCTGCTAGCGTTATCTCCAAAGATAATTGCTAATTGTTATTGTTCTGAAAGTAAAAAAGCAATATTATAGGCAGACAATAGGATATGCCCTATATTTTATGGTTATTGGCAGTGACACGGGCTTATATATATAATTACTAGGTCTAATTAGATTGAATCCCCAGACAGCAACCTATTCTGTAGCTGCAACATGTCTGGCATCCTTTATTTCTACTGGCTCCTAATAATACAGTAACAGAGTATTTGGACCACAGCGGTTAGAGATCCCTTTGGGAATCCACTGTTTATATAACTAGGTTTGTAAGCTCTTTTGCTGGGGTCACATGAGTGATTATGCAGAGCCAGATTGGAAGCTAACAGCCAGGATTAAAGAGGTGGTTCACCTTCAAGTTAATTCTTAGTATGTTATAGAATGGCTAATTCTAATCAACTTTTTGATTGGTCTTCATTAATTTTGTATAGTTTTTCTAAATTATTTGCCTTCTTCTTCTTCTGACTCTTTCCAGCTTTGAAATGAGGGTCACTGACGCCATCTAGAAAACAAATTATTTGTAAGTCTTCACATTTATTGTTATTAGGCCCTCTCCTAGTCATATTCCAGTCTCAACTGTTGCTAGGGTAATTTGGAACCTAGAAACCAGATTGCTGAAATTGCAAACTGGAGACTGAATAACGTAAACTAAATAACGCAAAAAAACAAATAATAAAAAATTAAAACCAAAGGTGAACACCCTCTCACAAGAACAAAGTGGTGGCATTGCAAAGACAGAACAGGCATTTTGAATGCTCCAAACTGGCCATTGGTCAATACAGGTCACGGGGGATTGGCATTTCTTGGGAAATACGATTAAGGAACCAGGCACTGCCCATGGCCTTCACAAAAGTTAATTTGCCACCGTCTATCTGGCTCATTATAGTATCTGCACTACTGGTTCTGACTCCTGGTCTGAATTCTACTAATTCAGGCAAAACTTTAAAACCAATAAATATTTTGAATTCATTTTGGAACAAAGCCACCACCAATCTAGATCTGCCACCATAACAAGCACAACAGTTTAATAACAATAATAATAATGATAATATTTATAATAATAATAATTGTGGTTGGGCACCCTGGCGGCAGGTGAGCCCTTTATGGCAACATTACTCAATTCTGTATTGTGTTTTTTCCATCCATTCAAACCCAGCAGACTTTCTCAATTGCTTACTATCCACTAAAGATACAATTATGAATTTGATTATATAATGGGAATGAGGTTTCTCTGCACTTCAAATGGTCTGAGCAAATATTTGAAATTATATTTTAGCAATTCTGCCACAAGCACTTAACTGCTGCACTTATTAATACATGGCATTATTGCAGTGGGGCGCTTACTTCATGTTACTCTGTCTCTAATGAGCTCTTATTGTATTAAGTTACTTGCAATGATATTTAGAATTCAGCTTTGTAGCCTTTTAGGAGTTGGCTGTAGTCTGAAGCAGTCACTTAGGCATTCTGACTTGGCTCTATGTTTTGCCATTAGGGTAAATGGGTTCCATTCATTGCCTGGAACTGCTCTGTAACACTTGGTAAACGCACCAATCTACATGAATAAAAAACAGTACTGATAATATCTGTTCTCCTGTCCATCTTTGGGGTGCAGGTTTTTCTTAACAAAACACCATCAGTTAATAGTGCTGCCCCAGTAGAATCCTGCATTGAAATCTGTTTTTCAAAAGAGCAAGCAGATTTTTTTTATATTTAATTTTGAAATCTGACATGAGGCTAGACATGTTCTTAGTTTTCCATGTTCCCTCAGCCATGTGAATTGTGCACTGATAAACTTCAGTCATTCTTAACTGCTGCGCTGCAAGTTGAAGTGATATCACCTCCTCAGTAGCCCATTTGCAGAACAATGGGAAGGTAACAAGATGACAGTCGCTGGCATCGGCATTGATAAAAATGCTGTCATGCAAGAACAGCATTCACTAGTAAAAATCCAAGTCCGGCTCACCCAAGTCATGACTCCTTCAGATAGAGTA
Organism: Xenopus laevis; assembly: GCF_017654675.1. Lineage (NCBI taxonomy): Eukaryota > Metazoa > Chordata > Amphibia > Anura > Pipidae > Xenopus > Xenopus laevis. The sequence goes on along the minus strand of NC_054387.1, from coordinate 114,169,776 downwards.
GGAAACACAATAGCTTAAAGCAGTTTCATCATGAAGTGCTGGCTCTTTCTGAAAGCACAGGATCAAGCAAAATGACCTTATATGTCTTGTTGGTTCAAGAATAAAATTTTGAATGGTAGAATGAATTACTTGCAATGTAATTTAGTGGTTAAAAACGACACCATAAAAATTATGACAAAATCCTTTTAAAGAGGTTGTTCACCTTTGAGTTACTTAGTGTGATGTAGAAAGTGATATTCTGATCCTATTTGCAATTGGTTTTCATTTTTTATTATTTGTGGATTTTAAGTTATTTAGCTTTTTATTCAGCAGCTAACCAGTTTTACATTTCAGCAATCTGGTTGTTATGGTGCAAATTACCCTAGCAACCATGCATTGATTTGAATAAGAGACTGAAAGATGAATAGGAGAGGCCTGAATAGAAAGACGAGTAATAAAAAGTAGTAATAAAAATAAATTTGTAGCCTTGCAGAGCATTTGTTTTTACATCAGTGACCCCCATATGAAAACTGCAAAGAGCCAGAAGAAGAATGCAAATAATTTAAAAACAATAAAATATAAATAATCATGGACATATGAAAAGTTGCTTAGAATAAGCCATTCGATAACATACTAAAAGTTAACTTAAAGGTGAACCACCCCTTCAACGAAAAATAACAGGAAAATCCACCATACTGGACTTCTCGCCTGAATATAGAAAGCATTGTAAGGGTGGGATGCTGATGATAAAAGAATTGTTAAAAGGGTGGTTCACCTTTAAGTTTACTTTTAGGACATCATAGTATGACCAGTTCTTGGCAACTTTTCAGTTGGTCTTATTTTTTTATAGTTTTTTATTTGCCATTTTCTTCTGATTCTGTTGAGCTTTCAAATGGGGGTCACTGACCCCATCTGAAAACAAATGCTCTGTAAGGCTAGAAATGTATTGTTAATGGTGCTTTTTATTACTCATCTTTCGATTCAGGCCTCTCCTATTCATATTCCAGTCCCTTCAATGCATGGTTTCTAGGGTCATTTGGATCAGGATATCACTCTACATCATACTAAAAAATTGACAATAACAATGAAATAGGCTGATGAATGAGGCAAAGGCTGATCCATGGCACACGTACAAAGCAACCCCACCGTGCTGAGACTCGCATTGGAACAGCAGCTGATGCTAATGAATATTGTATGTGACATCTGTTCACTGGACTACACCTCACACTACTGTACATTTTACTAATAAGAATTTTTTTTAAAGTTTTCCTGGTCATCAGCTAAAGGCAACCCCCAACTACTGCTCAGTTTATTTTTCCTTCACATCTCCTACTGGGGTTCAACTTATTGCTACTACCTGACATATTGTAGGAATTCCTTGCACCATACTGCCATCTAGTGGCTAAAAGTAGTTATTACCATCACCTAGATATAACCCTTAAAATAACATTCTGTCAACAGCTGTGATGATTTCAAGCATTATTTTTATAAGCTAAAACTGTTGTGTCAAAAGCAAAAATTAGCAATATTTCTCTGGCAAGTTCTTGGCTCTCTCTCCATCTTTTCCCCAGTGTCCAAGATGACAGTGAAGAAATGTCACTGGCTGGGAACAAAACAAATATTTTGGGACTAGATAAGCTCCTGGAGGATACTAAGGTTGAACAGACTACTGGGAAGAAAGAAACACATCTTGGTACCCAATGACAATTATAGGGAAGGAGATACAGAGCCAGGCCCGGATTTGTGGAAAGGCCACCTAGGCCCGGGCCTAGGGTGGTAAGATTTTAGGGGGGCGGCATGCTGCCCAACCACACCCACATTGGTTCAAAAACACTGGGATACAATAATTTTTTTAAATTTCCCATACGCCAATCCCCATTGCTCCATTCCAGTTTATGAAAAATTGCACGAATAAAGAGGAGGGGACAGGGGCAACGATCGGCAGTGGGCCTAGAGGCGCCCACTATGTAAATCCAGCCCTGGGCAGAGCCATGTTTTTTTTTGATTCAATACTGCTTTTATTGGCATAAAAACAAACAGAAAGAGTAAGTAGTGGCATACAATGACATTTGCAAGGTATAATGAGCAAGTACATAATAATGGTTCTCATGCAGCAATATACAATGATAGTACTACCCTGATTCGTCTGACATCTAAGGAACACATTGATCAAGCAATTAGAAAAGACTAGCTTAACACTTATGCATGGCCCCCAGAGGATGCGAGTTGGCCTTCTCGACTGTAAGAATGGGCTAAACAGACTGGGTGGATATAGAAAGCTGGTAGGAAGTCCACGGTTCCCATGTCTGTATGATTTGGCAGAGCCATTTTAATGTGAAAAACAGGTAATAAGGAGAAATAGCGGAGTTCACCCACTCTGCGTCTTAGAAGCACATCTCCGCTCTGATGAAGTGCCGGTAACTCTGGGCACGAAATGCGTAGGCTGAACTGCACTATTGATTGCCACTGTATGTCATTGTTTGCAGGAATAAAGCCATATTTGATGAAGATAATTTGTCCCCTATTTTTTCCGGCTGAGCGCCCGCACTGTCTGAACTCATCTTCTGTTTCAGAGCCATTTTAATAAATGGGCATTTACCCAGGGCCCACCAGGACCGGATGGTCCTCCACCAGACTTTAATCTGATATAACTTTTGACTGAAGCATCCCCCTGAAATGACAGGCCCATTTAAATTCCCTGAAAGAGCACTACTGGAATTTAAAAGAAATTCTGACTTAGGGTTGCCATCTGTGCTGATGGCTAAACCCGAACACGGGGGGCGGGGCAGATAACATTGGGGGTGGGGCAGTGATGTAGGAACAGGCATGATCACATCAGAGGCGAGGACAGTGATGTTGGTGGAGTTATGACACCAGGGCAAAGTTATTGCATCATTTAGATGCAACTGGCTGGATTTCTATCCAGTATTCTCAATGTTTTAAAGTGTTGATGCCTAGTTCAAAACCACACAAGTGGCAACCCTATCTCTAGCTATATCCTGCTTGAGGATTAAAGAGGAAGGAAAGTCTAAAATAGAATAAGGCTAGAAATGCTGTATTTTGTATACTAAATATAAACATGAACTTACTGCACCACAAGCCTAATCAAACAAATAATTTATGCTTTCAAAGTTGGCCACAGGGGTCACCATCTTGTAACTATGTTAAACATCTTTGCAAGACCAAGACTGTGCACATGCTCAGTGTGATCTGGGCTTCTTAGGGATTGTCATAAATTACCAAAACAGGGAAACGAACAGAGCTGCTTAAATTCTGCAAGGCTGGGAAGTAAGGCGGGGGCTCCCCCTGCTGTTCATAAGTATGATTGTTTCCCTGCTCAGCAGTTAGGGACCATCTGACAATTCCTATCCACAGCAGTAAATGAAGGGAGAATTTCACTGCTTAAAGTCAGGTTTCTTATAAAAACGTACACATTTTTTTTATTAAAGTATGTTGGAGATAGGTTTGTACTTTTTCATTAAAGAAAGTAAAAATGGGATTTTATTTTTTTGCCTTTACATCCCCTTTAAGGCTAATCCTTTAATTACTGTTATGCTATCTATTATACAGAAATCAGTTGTCCAGAAAGCTCTGAAATACAGCAATGCTAATTAAGAAAAAGGGATGCACCGAATCCACTATTTTGGTTTTGGCCGAACCCCCGAATCCTTTGCGAAAGAATCGGCCGAATACCGAACCGAATCCTAATTTGCATATGCAAATTAATGGTGGGAAGGGGAACATTTTTTTTCCCTTGTTTTGTGACAAAAAGTCACGTGATTTCCCTCCCCGCCCCTAATTTGCATATGCAAAATTAGGATTCAGATTCGGTTCGGCTAGGCAGAAGTATTCAGCCAAATCCAAATCCAAATACTGCTGAAAAAGGCCGAATCCTGGATTCGGTGCATCCGTATTAAGAAATAAAAAAATCTTATTTTTGATTGATTTGCTTTTTTTGTTATCTGTAATAATAATCCCTATTCGTAAGGCTGAAAACCGAACAGAAAGTTCAGGCCTTACAAAAACCGAACTTTTTGAGTCAAAACCGAACAGGTGGCAGCCCTATTCTGACTTAATTTTTTCAAATTATTTTCCCATTTTTGTAATTATGCTTCACCCTTAACATGACTGTTGGTCAAGGACAGTGCAAACTTCTACTTTACTTCTACATTCTGTTTATACTTTGATAAACACAGACCATTTCTTTATTTCTTGCATTTTTATATTCACAGTTATCTGCTTGACGGTAGCACTAAACCAAATGTATTGGGGTAATGGCAGTGTCCCACAACTACTGTAAGATCTTTGCCCTGGGACCACTGGCTCATTAATGATGGTTCACTTTTACTTTAACCTATCGTATGTTATAGAAAGGCCAATTCTAAGCAACATCTCATTTGCTCTTCATTATTATTGAAGACAGGGCAAAAAAGGCTTCTATACCTACAGAGGAGACATTTTGCTGAGAAACTTGTGGGTTTGGAGGAACCATTGCCTGGGAGTTGATATCAGAGGTCGTGTAGAATTAACAGCTCAGGTAAGAAAATGAACACAGGAACAACAGAACATGGAATTCCGTGGAGCATGGGAGAAAAACATTGGCAGTTTGTTGCCTCATTAAAACTAAAAGGATGGAAGCATATATATATATATATATATATATATATATATATATATATATATATATATATATAATACATATATATATATATATATATATATATATATATATAAATACAAGATTCCTCTGCACTCAACCCATTATCAATATATTTAAGACAGAGACATTTTGTGCATACTGCTACTGAAAAATGCCTTACCCTTTAAACAAAACAGGGATTGTTTGTCCATATATTGCAATATATTTAAGCTGGCCAACTACGTCAAAGTCATCCCATATCTGGCCAGTCCTACACTTAATTTTCATCTGATTCATTAAGAATTCTATGGTTTAATAATACATTTTATAAAAGGGACGAATACTTTCCCTTGTTTGTTATATATATATATATATATATATATATATATATATATATATATATATATATATATATATATATATCATACCTCCCAACTGTCCCTTTTTTGGAGTCCCTCTTTTGACAGCTCAACGCGTAGTCCCTCATTTTTACTGGAAAGTCCCTCTTTTCTCTGCACTGAACAGCCAGAAAAAGAAACAAAGTTTCTCACTTAATTGGCTTTTAGCAGAGAGCCCAGAACAGCTAACAGGTGCAAATAAGATACTTTGTAACAATTTTGAGTCACAAAAACACAGTTTAGATAAGGAGAAATATTTTCAAACTTTCATAACCTGCCAAATTTCGTAAAACAAACATGGTAACTAGGGGGTGTGGCCACAGAAAGAGGTGTGGTCAAAAAATTGCTGCGCTACATGCGGAAATTTTATATATATATATATATATATATATATATATATATATATATATATATATATATATATATATATATATAAATACACAAAAGCCATGAATATCTTGTAAATTATATCCTTATAAATGGTGAGTAGTGATGTTATCAGTTATAAAAGGTGAGTAGTGATGTCATCAGTTATAAACGGTGACTAGTGATGTCATTTTTGTCACATGACTCGCTAAAACGTGTGTATTATAATAAAGTACCTCTTGTCAAGGCCAAACTCCTCTGTGACTTATAATATCCTTCTATTTTACAATACAGGGTACTTTATTCACTATATAACACACAAATCAAATTGTGCAATACAATACTCGTGTCGCGAGAGTTTTTTATGTGACTGTAGCGTGGAAAATGTTAAATATCTTTATTTGTTGCTGTCATTCCAGTATCTGGTACTCCTGTCCCAGAGAGGCTGCCACGTGACTAGTGTGTACAAACAATCCCATCTGGCGGGAACGCGGGCCCAGCAATTCCACTGACAGGACAGCAGCAGTCTTGTGGGCGGAACCCATCTATCACTATGGTGAACGCAAGGGCGACGCTCCAGTTTGCCCTTAACCAAAATGGCAGGCGCGTCCGTCGGAGCACGCATCATCCTGGCGCTCCCAGTATCACGTGACAGTTCTGCCAGCCCCGGCCCAGGTGCACAGTGTGCGCCGCCCGGAGCGAAATTAAAGGAGAACCCTGCCTCCCCTCTCTGTCCCCCGGTCACGGTGGCAGCGGGAAGGGGATGCCCCCATGTCGCAAGTGTCGGGCTCCCCCGCTGCCCCGGCGGCCGGCGGGAAGGAGAAGAAGGCTTCCCTGGGGAAGAAGCTGTTCTGGCGGCGCGGTGGCTTGGTGAGCCGCTTCCTACGGACCCTCAGCGCTTTATCTCACCTGAACAGCGAGCATGATCATGCCCAGCCCTCCCGGGACAAAGCCGGCTCCCCTGCCCGCGCGGAACCGCCCTCCGCGCTCCTCCTACAGCAACAACAGCAACAGAACGAGCGGAGCCGACCCCCCAGCCCTGGGCTCCCCGGACTGTCGGGCCTCAAGAACCACGGCAATACCTGCTTCATGAACGCCGTGCTGCAGTGTCTGAGCAACACCGACCTCTTCGCCGAGTTCCTGGGCCTGGAGCAGTACAAGGAGGGCTCGGAAAGTCCCATCGCCAGCCCCGGCGGAGCTCAGGATCGCGGAGAAGTGACGGAACAACTGGCCACGCTCTTGCGCTCCCTATGGACCCTGGAGTACACCCCGCAGCACAGCCGCGAGTTCAAGGTGACTGATCACTACTTTATTGCTTTTATATGGACTGACCTTTGCTCGTGTTTAACTGCATCTCCCCCAGGCAACAATAATGTACGTTTCTTACACCATCCTCGTCATACCTTTCCAACTCCAAGCTGTTTCCTAACTTCTCATTCTTCATCTAAGTTCTCTATTCCATCCAGCTGTTGCAAAACTACAACTCTCAGCATCCCTCATGACCCCACTGCCCTCACAGGCCACTGCACGTTGTGCAATGCCTACAACTCCTACTCCATCATCCTTCCATTCCTACTCCATCATCCTTCCTTTCCTAACTTGACAGGCTGTTGCCTTTATACCTATAGTTCAACTCTACCCCCCCCAGGCCATATCATTCTGTTTATAAATAGTTGCTGCCTAAAATTGTTTTTGATGGGAAGAAGTGTAACTGGTCAGTACAAGGCATGAATGTGTGCCACAAGAGCTTAATGCAGGGGTCCGCAACCTTTTTCATCTATGAGCAATATTCAAATGTAAATGTTGGAGAGCAACATAAACATGCTAATAGTTCCCGGGGGTGCAAAATACAGGTTGTGATTGGTTACAGATATCCACTATGTGGACTTGAAGCCCACAGGAGACTCTGTTTGGCAGTACACATGATTTTTATGCAATTAAAGCTTTGCCCTTAAGCAGTGTCGGACTCGGATGCCAGGGGCCCACCAGAAAACCTTAGACCGTGGGCTTACTTTCCAAATTATTATTCCTCCTCTCCTCACTCAACCTCTTTATTCTCCTAGTCTTTTATCTCTACATACTATACTCAATTCTTCCATTATTAAGCCTCTTAAGGAAATAAGGAATAGCCATGAAATAGGCCAAACGATTAAAAGCAAGAAGTCCCACGGACACCAGGGCCCACCGGGAGTTTTCCTGGTATCTCGGTGGGCCAGTCCGACACTGTCCTTAAGTCAAGAATTCAAAAAGAAGCACCTACATTGGGGCCACTGGGAGCAACATCCAAGGTGTTGGAGAACAACATGTTGCTCACGAGCCACTAGTTGGGGATCACTGGCTTAATTATTTGGTTTAAAAGAGGGGCCCCTGTACTTGTAAAAATCACACTGACTTAAACTGTTTTTTAGGCTCCTTGATTGGCTAGACACAGTACTATCAGCAGGAGCTTCCCTGTTATCCTCTTGTTAGAGAAAAAAGCCCCCCTCCCATTAATATATTTATTTTCTACAACTCCCTGCATCCTTGTTTCACTGTAAACTTTAAAGGAGAAGGAAAGCTACAGACCGTTTATTGCCAGTAGATTAAACGCAATAGTGCAAGCTATAAGACTATATTCATTCTGCAGAATGCTTTCCATACCTGAGTAAATAGCTCTGGAAGATCTCTGTTTAGGATAGCAGCTGCCATATTAGCTTGGTGTGACATCACTTCCTGCCTGAGTCTCTCCCCGCCTCACTCATAGCTCTGGGCTCAGATTACAGCAGGGAGGGGGGAGAGAGGAGCAAACTGAGCATGCTCAAGCCCTGCCCTGGAGGTTTAAGCTGAAAACAGGAAGTCTGATACAGAAGCCCATGTGTACACAATAGAAGGAAATGCTGTGTTTCTTTTGACAGAGGACTCAGAGCAGCATTACTTTGAGGGTTTACTGGTGTATTTATATAGACCTTTCTGATAAAGCTTACTTAGTTTTAACCTTTCCTTCTCCTTTAAGTATGTGGAAGTTTGCAAATGCCTGGTCTCGGCTTGCTCTTTAACATTCTAATTTTGTGTATGGATGCCCTACCCGTGCTTCTCCATCTGTTGATAAATTGCAACCCCCCCCATGATAGGAAAGTGTTGAACTGCCACCCCCCATTCTGGAATGTGTAAACAGCTGGAGGGATTCTTGTTGAAGCTTCTTGGTTGTTGGCTTTGCAGTTTGGTTGTTTGGCGATGAATCTGCACCCAGTTTAGCCACATATTTGGCAGTTGCATATGGATAAACTGCCCTGATTTGTACCCTTGGGACCCAAAAGAAAATTTGCTGGCCTTGATGTTGAGTTGCAGTTAGTACTGGAAATTGATTATATGGGGAATGAGGAGATCCACTACTTGTCTTTGCATTATCATGGGCATGAATTGTATCCCTTGGGATCTGACTGTTCTGATCCTTGGAACTAGAGCTCGTAGCGTTCATGGGAGCTTTGGTATCACCTTAATACCCTAGTTGATGCCCTTGCCATGAGAGTTGGTGTAAAGGTAAATGTCATAGGGTCAAATGGATTTAGGCATTGCAGGAATGAGGCGTTGCCATGGGTGCGCTGATGGGAGATGTCAGGTTGTGGATGAGTAGATGCGAGGCCAATGGCAAGCTAATGTTTTGGATAAAGAAAGGAGCCATGGAGCATAGGTGATTAAACGGGTTGTTCATCTTTAAATGGACTTTGGTACTGCAAGTTGGAGTGATCTCACCCCATTCCTTTCTCCCCCAGCAGCCTAACAACAGAACAATGGGGAGATAACCAGATAACAGCTCCCTAACACAAGATAACAGCTCCCTGGTAGATATAAGAACAGCACTCAATAGTAAAAGCCAATCCCACTGATTCAGTTACATTAAGTAGGATAAATAACAGCCTGCCAGAAAGTACGGTAGTTCCATCCTCATGGGCAGGCAGAGGTCACATGACTGGGGGCAGCTGGGAAACTGGCAATATTTCTAGCCCCATGTCACATTTCAAAATTGAATATAAAAAAATCTGTTTGCTCTTTTGAGAAATGGATTTTAGTGCAGAATTCTGCTGGAGCAGCACTATTAACTGATGCATTTTGGAAAAAACATATTTTCCCATGACAGTATCCCTTTAAAGGTGAATTACCCATTTTAAATGCTGGTGCTTTTAAGGGTGGGAATTGGTGGTGTCCTTTGGGCAGATTAGTAAGCAGTGATTTGTCTTCATTGCCCAGGACTCCTCTACATTTGTGTTTTGTGCTTCTCTACTGTGTGCCATTTAGCGTTCTCTTCAATCCCGTCATTGGCCCCTGTTGTTCTTTCCATTATACTCTGCTGCAGGGTTAGTGAAGGTGGCGCACGTATCTGATTGGGGATCACTGTCCCATGCCCTTTCCTTCTCTCCCTGTGCCAAAAACTCCCTCTGTTTCTTTCCAGATTAGCAAACTGACAGTCATGGGGTGTTTCCCTGTTCTTATTTTGCCAGTGCTAAATAATGGTAGAACAACCCTTTCATAGCCATAGACCAGAAAAAAAAGCTGGTGTCCCATTACATGCAGAGATTTGTTATTCTGAAGCCTTTTGTTCATGGCAGTGCTGTGTATAACAGCTGTCAGATACCTTTCATAGAGGAGAACATGTAATGAGAATAATGCTTACGTAAAGAGGCAAAACTAGAAAAACTTGATGTCTGCATTAATATATATATATATATATATATATATATATATAAACGTAACGCCCACTATGGAAATTTTGTTATTTTGTTTTGTACTTCATAGGTTTTGCCCCTGGGCCCTTAGACATGGGTGTTTTTATTTGTGTACTTTATGTATATTTGGCTCACATCTGAGAGCACCTAAGTGCATTATCGGATTCCTTTTTATTCCACCGTGTAGAGTTCTGCTGCGGGTTGGGTACCTGCGGGTTACCCGCAAAAAAAGTGGGCACCCTGCGGAATGAGGGGAAGATTTTCAGGTGTGGGTATACCTGTGGGTCGGGTTGCGGGTCTCATCTAAATGTCTAATATTATGTAATATTGTCTATATTTTACTCCTTTTAAAGTTTTACGAAACTTGTTTCAGTCCCAGCCCACTTTTGATAATATCAAAATATTTGCAGCACCGTCATTTCCAGTTTCATGGTGGTCGGCCAGTTGCGGGTCTGGTTGTGGATAAGGCAGTTGCGGGTGCGGGTAGCGGATGAAAGTGGCTAAATATGCTGGTCCGGGTCTTAGAAATTGGTTCCGTGCAGGACTCTACCACCGTGAGCCTTCACTCCATTGATGTAGTACAGTCCTATTTCCATTGTGATTTTTTTTAAACACAACATGCAATGCACATATACATACCAGTATAATATAAAGCTATGCCTACACCTTCCTGTAGCTATAACAAGCTATAAATGTCCCTATTACTAAAGGGGTAGGACTGTGCTGTTAGTTGGGGCACTTCAGAAAAGCACTAACAGTGCTGCACATTCAGTAATACGGACATGTTTTTTATACTTTTAGGAGCATGTCGGTATGCTTTCATATAAACGTTTTTTGAACACTGTTTGTATTTTACATTCATTTTTTTAAATATATTTCATATTACAGTTGTTACCCTGCTAATAATATGAGTATATAAAATGAGCGCCTCCTGTTGTTGTGTTTGTAGGATTTAAACTAGGGCTGCACCAAATCCACTATTTTGGATTCGGCCGAACCCCCGAATCCTTTGCAAAAGATTCGGGCGCATACCGAACCAAATCTGAATCCTAATTTGCATATGCAAATTAAAGGGGGGAAGGGGAAACACATTTTTTATGTAAACAATAAGTCACGCGATTTCCCTCCCCACCCCTAATTTGCATATGCAAATTAGGATTTGGTTCCACCGGGCAGAAGGATTTGGCTGAATCCGAATCCGAATCCTGCTGAAAAAGGCTGAATCCCGAACCAAATCCTGGATTCCGTGCATCCCTAATTTGAACAGAATGCAAAAGTTTGTTGCAGGAAACATCTCTTGACTGTTCTGTGCCCAGTTTTTATTGCCCAGTGTGACAGGAATGATAGAACCAAGCAATCGCTCCTGTCCGAATGAGCAGAGAAGCATCAGGAGAACCTGCAGAAATAAGTCATGATTTTGATTTTGTCTGCCCCCCCTGATTTGTTAGACATTCATGATAGTAGCAGTAAAAATTTCAAAAGAAGATGTAAATTGCAGCAGGGCATTAGGAAGTAAATCTAGCAAAGATTTTGGCTGGAAAGGCTGTATTTTATATACAAAGCTTACTATACTAGCCTAGAGTTCCATCAGCCCTATAACGGCAATGCTGAATACTTTTAGATTTCTTGCCTCTGCTTTTCTTCTGCACTACTGTTTCTGATTCATGCAACAATGTAGCAGAGGCCCCTTCTCTTTCAGGTCTGTTCATCTGATGAGTGCTGCTACATGGTTTCAGTAGTCAGAACCAGTAGAATATTTACAGCCAGGCAGTTGTTGCTAAGTTTCAATACCAATCCCATTTCGAAAAAGCTTTAAACTAGCGAAAATGCTTAATGTATACTGGGCTTAAAGGGGTGGTTCACCTTTAAGTTACCTTTTGGTATCTTATAGAATGGCTAGTTCTTTGCAACTTTTTCAGTTGGTCTCCATTTTTTTCTTTATTATAGTTTTTGAATTAATTGCCTTCTTCTTTGACTCTTTCCAGCTTTCCACTGATCCCATCTAAAAAAAAAAACCAAATACTCTGAAAGGCTGCAGAATTGTTGTTATTGCTACATTTTATCACTTATCTTGTTATTCATGCTTCTGCTATTCATATTCCAGTTTCTTGTTCAAATCAGGGCATGGTTGCCAAGGTAATTTGGACCCTAGCAACCATACTGCTAAAACTGCAAGAACTGCAGAATAAAAAGCTAAATAACCCAAGAACCACAAATAATAATAAAATTAAAACCAGTTGCGAATTGTCTCAGACTATCACTCTCTACATCATACTAAGTTAACAAAAAGGTGAAACACCCCTTTCGAATAATATTTAGTTTCTCTGTGCAACAAACAGTTTCCCTTTCAATGTGTCCCTGTTCTTTCTAAAGTAAACAAAACCATTCTTCTTCAGCATTTGCTACTGTACAGCCATTTGTCTCCTTCCATGCTAATGTATGATATTTATCTCCAGGAAAACATTGACTTTCTCTGTAATGAAATTGGATTCCACCTCTCATTGGTTTATTAAGGTCGAACCCCTCCATATACATCGGCATTTGTTCCTTACTCCCCGTGCAAGTCTCCTCTTGCCGCACATTGAATCTCCTTGCCTGTGCCACTCCTTCCTTTATTGATTTAATTTATTTTTTATTTTTGGATCCTTGGTATGAAACACATTTGCTGGCGTTACACATCACTCTTCTCTTACACTGGGAAAACTGGAGGCTATTAGGTTCCACCTCAAGTGCAGAAACCTCTGTACGTTCTCTCCCCAGTGGCAAGTTCTGCTGACATGCCGCTTTCTTTCTGCATGGAATTACCCCATTGGTGCTGATTTTGTTAGACTTCAGTCACTTGTGTAAACTCTCTGCAAGTGCCCCAAACTGCTATTGTAAATAGAAATATGTCTCTGTATGTATGGGACCACAATCATTATCTTCCCCAACGACTTTGTGTGTGTGTGTGTGTGTAAAAAATAAGAATGTAGCAGTGCGTTATACTCTTTTAGATATAGAAGAATTGTGCTTAAAAAAGTAGTGTTTTGGGCTGGTTTATTGAATATTTTTGCAAAAACCCTAATAATCCTTCCCTACTCCCTGAATTCCCAGGCTGTGCACGGGAGTCGGCGGCTCTCAGCTCACTGCACTGTAGGACAGGAACCAATCAGCAGCTAGCAGGACCTGATGGGGAACTGAAGCCTGTCTGTGCTTGTGTGACTGCAGGGCTGTGATTGGCTGTCCCCCTCCTACTGTGCTTCTGGCAGGGACTGTTAGGACAAGCCCACCCCTCATTTGAAAAACAGACAGGGACCAGAGAACATCTATAGGGAGCTCCAATAATGGGGCTATTTTTAAAGATATAAATTTTTAGCACCATGAAAAAGCAATACCATATATTATTTATATTTTTTTTTCATTTATCCTATATGTCTCCTTAACTGTTCTAAATTGATACATTTCTTCTCTTTGAATCCCTAAGTTTCATTAAAGGTAGCTGTTACTCTTTGCAATATCTAGTTGATACATTTCTCAGCTGTATCTGTAGAGAATTCACAACTGTTGGATCAATTCAAACAGTTTAGATGCTCCTGGATTAGTGATGTGCGGGTCGGTTTTTTCCCGACCCGCCCAAAGCCAGCCGTCCCTTCACCCGCTCCCGCCTACCGGCTTCCTTTTATAGACCCGCGGCACCCTGCCGATTACGTCGCAAAAGGGACGGGACGAGCAGACGCAGCGTCTATAAAAGAAGAATCCGGCAGTGCAAGGGGGCAGGTGGGGAGAGCAGGAGAAGAGCTCAACCCAGACCCGCCCGACCCGCAAAGAGGAGTTTGAAGTCGGTCCGAACCTGTCCGGCCGCACAACACTATCCTGGCTTACTGAGCTGCCAGACTGAAACACTAGAGGCAGAATCATTAAACTAAATTTACATTTTGGGAAAACTGCAAAAAAATAAAAAATGGAAAGCAATTGAAAAAAGTCTTTGTTTATGGAGAACAATCTGAAAACAACTCAACTGAAAAAAGTGTTTGGAAGGTGAACAAGCCCTTTAAACAGCCAGGCATAGTTGGTTATCAACAACTTGGGGAACCCCCAACTGCAGCATTATAGAAAGACATTAACGTTAAAGGGGTTGTTCACCTTTACTACAACTTTTAGTATGATGTAGAGAGTGATATTCTGAGACAATCTGCAATTGGTTTACATTTTTAATATTATTTATATTTCTATATTTTATTCAGCAGCTTTCCAATTTGCAATTTCAGCAGTTTGGTTGCTAAGGTCCAAATGACCCTAGCAACCATGCCTTGCTTTGAATAAGAGACCGGGATATGAATAGGAAAGGGCCTGAATAAAAAGGAGTAATAAAAGGTAGCAATACACTTACAGAGCATTTGTTTTTTTAGATGACACCCTTTTCAAAGCTGGAAAGAGTCAAAAGAAGAAGTCAATCAATTGAAAAAACTATAATAAAGAAAAAATGAAGACCAAATTAAAAGTTACATAGAATTAACAATTCTGTAACAGACTAAAATGTAAAGGGATACTGTCACGGGAACAAAATGTTTTATCAGTTAATAGTGCTGCTCCAGCAGATTGAAGCAGCACTGAAATCCATTTCTCAAAAGAGCAAAGAGATTTTTTTTTATATTTAATTTTGAAATCTGACATGGGGCTACACATATTGTCCATTTCCCAGCTGCCCCCAGTCATGTGACTTGTGCTCTGATAAACTTCAGTCACTCTTTACTGCTGTACTGCAAGTTGGAGTGATATCACCCCTCCCTTTCTCCCCAGCAGCCTAACAGAACAATGTGAAGATAGCAGCTCCCTAACACAAGATAACAGCTGCCTGGTAGATCTAAGAACAACACTCAATAGTAAAATCTAGGTCCCACTGCGACACAATCAGTTACATTGAGTAGGAGAAACAACAGCCTGCCAGAAAGCAGTTCCATCATAAATTGCTGGCTCTTTCTGAAAGCACATGACCAGGTAAAATGACCTGAGATGGCGCCTACACACCAATATTACAACTAAAAAAATACACAGATTCAGGAATGAAATTTTATATTGTAGAGTGAACAGTGTAATTTAGAAATAAAAAATACATCATAAAAATCATGACAGAATCCCTTTAAAGTTAAACCAGTCCTTTAATGGGTGGGGAGTAACTTGGGAGTGAGTATAGGCATTTTGACCACTGTCCCAAGTAGCTTCAATGATAACGAAGTGTTCACTATAGTGCTAAAATGTGCCTCCCCGTTGTTTGGTTGTATTTGGCCCCACTCTCACTATACTACCTGTACATTGTGGTGCCTATAGCTGACAGAAGTAAAGTGTGTGTGTTGGAGTTATCACCTTAAGGTTACTTCTTATTTGTTTTTGTTTTTTTAGGGTACATACAGAGGATTTTGATGTGATATATCCTTTTAGGGTTAATTGATGATGAATATATATTTGATGATGTAATTTCCTGTAACTCCTTTTAAATGCAGACTTGAGGCTTTGTATTTAATATAGCTTGATAAAGGGCAGACATTGTGCCGAAATGTCGCAACTGTGATGTGATTTTTGTAATACACTTTTTGCAATTGGATCCCGAGTGCAGCTTCTTTATTCACACTGACTGTTTATACAAATATGGGGGTGATGCGGCAATATATATATATATATATATAAAACCTGGATTATATATATTTGGCTGTACAGTAACTGTTCCAGAAGCTATTACATTTATTTAAAAGTGCCACAATGTGGTGATTGCTAACACAATGGCTAGCTATATGATTATTATTTTTTATGGTATCTGTCCTCTTAGACAATTCTGCTGTCCCCTGGCCTCCCCTCTTCAGACAGCTGACATGGTACTTCTTGAAGCCTCAATTTTTTCCCCATTGATTGCTGCCATAATATTAAAGATCTATAACTCCATCCTGGAAAGCTTGAGGAGTACTTAACAGAGCTGTCTGCTGCTGCTGCCTGATTGGCATTAAAACAATGGTAATTTGTTCAAGTTGGCCAAGAATAGCTTCTCCGGATGTCTGCCATGATTGCTGTAATGAGTATATCTAGACAGTGACCTCTTAAAGGAGACCACACGTAGATCCACAGCCAATTACAATGCTGTCAGTGCTGATTATCCCTCATACCATATCCAAATGTTCACAGGCCAGATTATATTTATGATTCTGCTGAAAGAAGCCTCCAGATAGTCTGTTACTTGGAGCCTTAAAAAATCATTGCCTTCGTCCAACATTTGGGCCCCCTAGTCAATATAATAAAGGATAATACCATGCATTTTTTTGTTGTGTTAAGTGTATATTAGGGAATACATGTCAATATTGTTTCAACTTCATTATTTATAGTATTCAAAGGCGGAAGTCAAATAATGAAATTCTATTTTCTGGACAGCAGACGTGCATGTGGGGAATATTCACTATGGAGTGCCTGAAGTAGTTTAATATAAGCTGTATGTGTAGCTAAGAGGGATTCCTAATTCTAATAGATGTGTTTATCACATACGGTAACCCATTATTTCCAACAGAGCACCCTTCATTCGGTTCTTTATTTCTCTTACCCAGAGGTTTAGATTTGTAGAATGAAGTATGAGAAGGCCTTTGATATGCTGCAATGGGAAGGGTGACATGGTGTCTAGGTCTAGGATTTGGTTGGGCGGGGATTAGGCAGGTATTTAAGTTTTATGAAGTCTCTCGCTGGGGTGGTCCAAACTGATGTTGCTGGCTACAGTGGTACTGCTGTTAATGACTCAGGTGTATGCTGTACGGTAAATGGATAATCATTGGTTGCATCTTCAAGTACAGGTATGGGATACCTTATCCGAAAACCCTTTATCCAGAAAGTTCCATATTGCAAGAAGACCATCTTGTATAGAATGCATTTTACTAAAATAATTTAAATTAATTTCAAAATTATTTCCTTTTTCAATAATAATAATAATAAAATTGTATCTCATACATTACCTGGTACTGGAAGCAAAACCAGCCTATTGGCTTTAACTAATGTTTAAATTATATTTTAGAAAGCTTATGGTAAAGAGATCCAGATTACAGACCGATCACTTATTCGAAAAACTCCTGAGACTTCTGGATAATAGATCCCATACCTGTATCACAGTGCAGTCATCATTATGGTGTTTTGACAACTAAAAAAGTGTCTGTTTTGAAGCTACAGAGTAGAGTCCTGCATGGGTCCAATTGGAAGGACCCTTGCCCGAACCAGACCTGCTGACTCCTCAGCCAAACCTCACCCACCACCAAACACATGCCCCTACCCAGAACCACTACCCGACCTGGACCTTATTGAGTTAACTTACCTTCCGATCCACAAAACCGGAAATGATTTCACCATAGACTGGAAATCATGCTTTTTTGCAGGAAACATATCTAGCTTTGGCCATGGAGAAAATGAGGTTCCATTTACTTAATAAATATAATATTTAACCTAAATGTGCACATGCTAAATTTTAGTTGCTAGTTTCGGTCAGCAGATCATGTAGCAGAAAACTTGCTGCTGGTTTTTTCTTTTCCCCTTTTTGGCTTTCCTTTTAATGAAAAGAACACCTGTAATACCAACAATGCTGCAGGGCGGAGTCCTAATACCATGCAATGCATAAAGTAGATTTCTTTTTACTGGCTGAAAAGAAAACCGCGCTGATTAGTAGCCCTGCAGTTGTGTACTTTGTAGATGTTTAGGCGAGATCAGAACTTCAAAACGAGATTCCTCTACAGTACCCATGCTCATGTTTGAGCAGTAAAGGTGGCCACACACTATAAGACCTCACCAGTGATCAAACCTTTCCCCCAATATGCCTACCAAAGGCTGGCGATATCTGGTCTAATCTGTTCTTTCGGTCCTCGGGCCAAACTATTGAATTACAGTGACGGCAATAGTTGCTGACAGGACAAGAACCGCATTAACTAGCTGATTCAAGTGTATGGAAAAATCAAAACTGTCCCATCGACATCTGGCAGATTTTTGGTAAGAAATTTGTCAGGAAGGGCCCCATACATGGGCAGATAAACTGCCATATTGGTCTAAATGACCCAAAATCAGCACCTTAAATCTGCTTGTGTATGGCCACTTAAGTGTCACTTGCAGTCTAGCAAGCACTGATTTGAACTTTGAATGTGCTAAGGTGGCCATACACTATAAGATCCACTCGTTTGGCGAGAAAATGAATCTTTCCCCCAACATGCCCACCAAAGGCAGGGTGATATCGGGCTTATACAATCGTTCAGCGCTTGGATCAAACGATTGGATTACAACAATGATAATAGGCGGCAACGGGACAAGGACCACATCAACTTGTTGATGCAGTCCTCGATTGCAAAGGAAAATCAAACCTGCCCGATCGATATTTGGCCGATTTTTGTCCAGATATCAATTGGGGAGGCCCTTTGGAATGCCCCATACATAGGCAGATAAACTGCCAAATCTGTCTAAAGGACCAATATTGTCATCTTAAATTTGCCAGTAAATGTCCAGTTTTAAGTAGTAACCAGTGGTGAGAAAAGTTTCTCACTAATATGCAGCAGTCTCCTTTGAAAGAGCAAGTAATCAAAATGTTACATTGGCTTTAGTTGTGCAACTTGTCTTTATGATTATTTCCTTTACAGATATTTAAGAATTTAGCTATATTTGTGTAGTTAGTTAAATTTAACCCTTTAACCCACCAATGACTCTACTAGAGGAGCGATCAGAGGGCTTGGCAAAGAAACCAACTGGTCATTTGTACAGTACACCCAGTACAGGGGTTTATATAGGATAGTGAGCCACACGTGCTGACTAAAGGGGTTGGTCACCTTTAAATTAAATTGTAGTATGATATAGAGAGTGATATTCTGAGACAATTTGCAATTAGTTTTAATTTTTTTATTTAGCTTTTTATTCTGCAGTTCTCCAGTTTGCAATTTCAGCTATCTGGCTGCTAGGGTCCAAATTACCCTAGCAACCATGCACCGCTTTGAATAAGAGACTGGAATATAAACAGGAGAGGTCTGAAGAGGAAGATGAATAATAAAAAGCAGCAACAATAAATTTGTAGCTTTACAGAGCATTTGTTTATTTCAGAGGGCGTCGGTGACCCCCATTTGAAAGCTGGAAAGAGTCAGAAGAATTAATTCATTAATTTAAAAAAACGATAAAAAAGACAAAATGAAGGGCAATTAAAAAGCGATTCGGATCGATTCGTTTTCCGAAGTCGCCCGAAGTTGCCTCACAAGCTGTTAGTTCCCTCATACAAGTGCCACAAGGCAGACGTGTCAGACAAAGGATTGGCTCGTCATTCTAATCGCTACGGCCTGTATTTGAGCCTCTATTCGATGTGAATACTAATGTCCTATGGACTTTTTTCTTGGCTCACCTCCATCTCTGCCATGTCTCCAAAGAACGTTGAAGATGATACAACTTTAGTAGTAACCATAGTTATTGTGCTGGAGTGATGTCAGCCGTGTGTCCTTACTCTATCTCCTATAGAATCGGAACAGTTACATGAGGTTTAGGGAGTTCTCCTTATTTATTCTCAGATACAGGTATGGGATCCATTATCCGGAAACCCGTTATCCAGTAAGCTCCGAATTAAGGAAAGGCCATCTTCATTAATCAAAATATTTGAAAACGATTTTCCCTTTTCTCTGTAATAATAAAACAGTAACTTGTACTTGCTCCCGACTAAGATATAATTAATCCTTATTGGAAGCAAAATCGGCCTAATGGGCTCATTTAATGTTTACATGATTTTCTAGCAGACTTAAAGGGCAGGTTAACCCCAAAATAAAAAAATGTCTAATAAAAGAAAACCTAATTCTAAGCAACTTTCAAATATACTTTCATTACAAATTTTCTATAGTTTTAGTTATTTATATATGTATTGCTATTGAAAGTAGGAATGCACCGAACCCACTATTTTGGATTCGACCGAATCCTTTGCGATAGATTTGGCCGGATACCGAACTGAATCTGAATCCTAATTTGCATATGCAAAATCGCGTGACATTTTTCTCTCCCGCCCCTTATTTGGATATACAAATTAGCATTCGGATTCGGTTCTGCCGGGCGGAAGCATTCGGCCCAATTCAAATCCTGCTGAAAAAAGGGTGAATCCCGAACTGAATCCTGATTCGGTGCATTCCTAATTGAAAGCAGTGTCTGTCCCTTTCTATTCTCTACCCTGGTGTCTAAGACCGTTAAAAGAGGTTGTTCACCTTTCCTTACTTCTACCCATAAAATGATAATTATGTTCCCTTAAGCCTGACGCATTCCTGTGTAAAATGGGGTCGGCGACCCCCTCCCCATGTGCGTCTACTAACTTCTGCCCTAGAAAGACACACTAAATTCAGAGGTCATTTTCTAAAAACGATAGAAATTATTTTAAAGACATACATTACAAATTTACTTAAAATTACCTTGATAATTGTATTTATGTGAAGGCGAACCACCCCTTTAATACAATGTAAGGCAGCTGATTAACAGACCTGTCTTTCTGGGAACCAAGACTTTTGCAACATTGTTTAAAAAGTAACAACTGGGAGTTAAGCCAATGCAGCTTTCAATAGCAATTGTTTATACAAATAACTTTGAAAGCACAAAAATTTGTAATGAATGTATATTGGAAAGTTGCTTAGAATTATGTTTTCTTTTATTTGTAAATTTTTTATTTTTCCCTTTAAGGTATGAAGATCCAAATTAGATAGTAATCCCTTATACGGGAAACTCCGGGTCCCGAGCATTGTGGATATCAGGTCCTATATCTGTATTGGTATGCATTTTAAATAGGGGAACAGTGGATTTCTCCCATATACCAAGGTACCTAATGAGGATCATTGGAACCATTGTAAGAATAATTCCAGTTTCATGCGATTGTAAACTGAATGTCTCTCTTTTTACAGACCATTGTGTCCAGGAACGCCCTTCAGTATCGGGGGACCTCCCAGCACGACGCACAGGAGTTTCTTCTATGGCTGCTAGACCGCGTGCACGAGGACCTGAATGTAGTGGTCCAACACAAACCTCGGGTGTGTAACAAGCCTGTTTTGAGCCTGTCTAGGGAAACCATTAGGTGGTTGTCAGCGTTAGCAGAAAATATTTTGTTGTGCAACTCTTAAAGGAACAGTTATGCTGAAATATATATACAGGTATGGGATCCATTATCTAGAAAGCTCAGAATTACAGAAAAACCGTCTCCCATAGATCCCATTTTAATCCAAATAATCCAAATTTTTTAAAATGATTTCCCTTTTCCCTGTAATAATAACTAAGATATAATTAATCCTTATTTGAAGCAAAACCAGCCTATTGGGTTGATTTAATTATTCCACCATTTTCTTTTTAGATGTAAAGGAACAGTAACAGCAAAAAAAATTAGTGTTTTAGGGCACACAGGCAGATTCGGGAGAAGCAACGTCGGGCGATTTTGGAAAATGAATCGATCCGAGTGCCATCCCGCCGGCGATTTGCATATTAGCTGGTGGGGAGGCAGTTCGGGGACATCAGTCGCCCGGAAGAAGAGGAGATTTGTCGCGGGCGACTAATCTCCCCGAATCTGACTGTGTGCCCTGACCCTAAAAGCAATTAAAATATATTGAACTGTTACTCTGCACTGGAAAAAAGGGTGTGTGTGTTTCAGAAACACAACTATTTATATTACAACATACTGTAACTGCTGCTGTGTAGCCATGGAGGCAGCCATTCAAACACAGGACACACAGTAGATAACTGATAAGCTCTGAAAAATCTCATTGTATACTACAGAGCTTATCTGTTATCTGCTGTGTATCCTGTGCCTTTTTAAGCTCCTTTTTAAGATTTGAATTACACCCCCCATGGCTACACAGCAACTTTTTTATATAAACCATTAAAGCAAATGCCCTAGTTTCACCAATGCAGCACAACAATACATTTTACTTTCATTACTTTAAAACACTTTCATTTTAAGTGTTACTGTTTCTTTAAGGTATGAAGAAACAATCTGTTATCTGGAAAACCCCAGGTCCCAGGCATTCTAGATAACTGGTCCTATACCTGTAGTGCTTTATATTTGTCGTTTTTATTTCTTATGGTAAAATCACTACCCTAAGGGATTTGATCAGCTGCTTGTCCCTTTGTGCTCTTAAAGGAAAGTCGTTTAGCACTTGGGGGTGCCAAATGTTAGGCACCACCAAGTGAATGTATTGACTTACCTGAAACCCCGGGCCGGTGCTCCTATCAGCAGAAAACTGCACCGGCCCAGGGTTATTCCAATGAGCACCACGGAATGATCCTCTTCCGGCTTCTTTTTTCTTCAAATTTCCTGGGGCAAACGCATGCGCAGTAGAACGAAATAGCCGACTTTTTAGTTAAAGTTCGGCTTTTCACGCTAATGCGCATGCGCAGCCGCGCAAAGGAAGAGGAAGCCTGAAGTGGAACACTCCGTGGTGCTTACTGGAATTACCCAGGGCCGGTGCAGTTTTCTGCTGATAGGGGCCCCGTCACGGGGTTTCAGGTCAGTAAATACATTCACTTGGGGGTGCCTAGCTTTTGGCACCCTAAGTGCTAATCAACTTTCCTTCTCCTTTAAGGGCATTCCGTACATTGCAGCTTGATAACCTGGGCGTGTGTATTCCGTTTCTTCAGTGGCTCAGCAATAGATAAGGAAAATGTTGTTTTTAGAACCTCTGTTCCTTCCTGTTATAGGAGCTGGTCAGGAAGGGAGGATGGCATGTGAAAGTGCATTTCCTTGCTCTCATTAGTTATCTCACACGCTGCATCATATCTTAAAGCCAGATAGATGCACAATCTTCTCTATAGCCTATAAAGGAGCTGTCATGTATTTTAGCTATGGCAGGAACCCCTCCTCTCTTCCTGCTGCTCTGATTGTTTAGGCAGTTTTGCCGAACAAACAGAACAATGGAAAGGCGACTGTGTACATGTATAGTATCATATTCACTTGTTTGGCCCATGGCTGATCACTTGGCTACCCTATGGGTTTACTTATGTATGGCCACCTTATGTCTATTTAGAATTTCTGTTTTTCTCTGGGGGGGTCAGATAAACCTTTCCAATTCCCTGTTAGCAGTGGGAGCCTAAAGGTGGCCATAGATGCACAGATAATATTGTACAAAACAAATTTTTGTACAATATTCTGTGCATGTATGGTGGGAGACCAGCTGACTGTCAACAGGAGACTTGGATATCGGTCGGCTCGTCGTTTGGGCTGGCAGGAAAATTTTTGATCGGGCGCCTTTGAAGTAGGGATGCACAGAATCCAGGGCTTGGTACAGGATTCGGCCTTTTTCAGCAGGATTCGGATTCAGCCTAATCCTTCTGCTTGGCCGAACCGAATCCTAATTTGCATATGCAAGTTATCGGCAGAAGACTTGGATATCGGTCGGCTTTTCGGTCGGGCTGGCATTTTGATTTGGCGCCTTTGAAGTAGGAATGCACCGGATTCGGTTCGGGATTTGCCCAGGATTCGGCCTCTTTCAGCAGTATTCGGATTCGGCCGAATCCTTCTGCCAGGCCAAACCAAATCCTAATTTGCATATGCAAGTTATCGGCAGAAGACTTGGATATTGGTCGATTGGGCTGGCCAGAAAATTTTGATTGGACGCCTTTGAACTGAATCCAGAATTCGGTTAAGGATTCAGCCTGTATCAGCAGGATTTGGATTTGGCCAAATCCTTCTGCCAGCCAAACCAAATCCTAATTTGCATATGCAAATTAGGGGTGGTGAGGGAAAGCGCATAACTTTTTGTCACAAAACAAGGAAGTAAATTTTTTTCCCCTTCCCACCCCTAGTTTGCATATGCAAATTACAATTCAGTTCAGTATTCAGCTGAATCTTTCGCGAAGGATTCGGGGGTTCCGGCAAATACAAAATAGTGGATTCCATGCTTCCCTACTTTGAAGGCACCCGAAAATCGGCCATTGTTAGAGCTGAATCATCAGATACAGGTAGAATTCTATTCTTATGATTCAGCTCTACACTTTTGTATTGAAACACACAATCTTTCCTGGAAAGATCTTTTCCAGGAAGGATCATAATTGTGCTATGGCCACCTTTAGAGAAGGCATTATTTGTCTTTGAAAAACCAAAATATGGTGACTCCTACTCAATAGAGGCAAATAATTCCTTATATGATCAGCTAAAAGATATGATTGAGTGGATAAATTTAGCAATATAAATTTAGCAATATATATTTTGTAGGTAGGTTTTGGTTTCCTGTAACTGACAACAATGGACTGACTTGAGAATCTTTTATGTGTCCATGCAGCCGCCACTGGAAGAGGATCTGACAGGAGAAGGCCCTACTTTCCCAACCAGTGGGACCTTTGTTCAAGAGCTTTTCCAAGCTCAGTACAGGTAACCTTTCTAACCCAGACATGACTTTTTCTGCAGGCCCTTCACGTATTTTTATTGAAATTTCTTGGCATCGTTAAATCGCTGCTTTTATATCACCATAAATTCCAAGGCAGCAAGAATCACACTTGTGTTGCCAACTGCAAATGTTGTTGATGCCCATCAGGCTAATAGTGCAACATCTGCATTTTAGGTGTTGATAAACTGTAACTCCCGGTTACTGTGTATCGGCTGAGGAAGGATTGTTGACCGTTATAATAGTTTGCAAATAAAAGCATAGACAGTGGTATGTAGCTCTGAAACAAAAATCAAAAAGAAAAAGAATGTTGTAAATTATAAAGTGGTCTCTTACCAGGGTAACCACTTGTCCAAGGGTTTGCCAATGATTTTTGCAATATGTAGAGAATTGAAATACAGGAAGAGACCTTCTACTAGTGAAGCAGTAGCCAAAGTATTATAAAGTTAAAAAGACTTCATTAGGACATACATAAGCCTAACGCGTTTTGTGCCTGAAGTTGCCACTTACTCATAGGAGTTGCTGGACTACAACCCAGCATGCTCTTATCTTTGATGTTGGACGATGCTGGGATTTAAAGTTCTGCAACATCTATAGTCTAAAATTGTTCTTATCACTTGGGCTCTTTAAAAAGGGAAATACCTGTACGAACACAATTTTATTATATCTTCTCAGTAAAGCATGTGAATGAAATCAGAGGTAATGGTTTGGCCTTTTTTGGCAAAAAAGGATCCCACCGTACTGCCAAAGATGTTAAAGGATCCCACAGTACTGCCGACTTTATATGAGGTTCATACTGGGGGGGCGGCTTTGGCAGGTAAAGAGGAAGATTGTGGCGTGGTAGCCGTCCTGTGGATCCTAATGCATGGCTAAAACCTTAAGCTCAGTCAGTAACCTCTTCATAGAATCTAGATAAACTGAGAGCACAATAATAAAACCACCTTTTCTTTACATTTTCCATCCAAAAAAAGAAAAAGGTTATTACAGTGGTCATTGTCAATGTTTCTAACTCTCAGATCTGTGTTTATTTTAATTGTGTTGCTGGCCTTTGTTCCTTGTAGGTCTTCCTTGACGTGCCCTCATTGTCAGAAACAGAGCAACACCTTTGACCCTTTCCTCTGCATTTCTCTGCCCATCCCCTTGCCCCACACACGGTAAGATTCAGATGCAACGCTTTGTGTTATTTGGGGGCTACTGGCCATGTCAGAAGCCGTTCTGCTCTTTCATGCGGTTGGTTTGGTCCAATATTTCCAATGTAGTGGCCGGACTATGCTATACCAGGCAGTCTGTCAATCCCAGGTTGAGTCCAAATAAATGCCTCGGAGGTCTGAATCTGCCTATAGGGTGGAAGTGTTCACTCCGTGCAGTTGGGACCTTATATAATTCATATTTGGTTTTTCTTTTGTATCACACTCACCAATGAATTTCTGGAAGAGCTTACAATGCCACAATGTTAAAATATCCAATATACCCAGGAGACTTCTTTAAATGAGAGGTTCCCCAAATGTTGGGTTGCCATTTCTAGGGGCATCAAGGTCAAATATAGGGAAAATGCTTATTAGCTCTTTAATTAGAGAAAGCTTTCCGGGGGGGGGGGGGGCATTTTTTGATGCCGTAGGTCTAGGAACCTAAAAGAGTCACTTTGAAATCAGACTTAAAGGGACAGTTCACCTTTAAAGGGGTGGTTCACCTTCAAACAACGAGTTGTTTTCAGATAAATCGCCAGAAATAAATTACTTTTTCCAAAGACTTTATACTTTCTATGTGTGACTGTTTTTCTAATATTGAAGTGTAAAGTGCCTTTTTTTACCTTCTGAGTATCTCCGTGAGGGTGGGTCGCCGACCCTGTAAACCGTCCTAAATGGATACATTAAGTTGATCCATTTCTTATCTTTGTCCCTGCTGAGCAGAATCTCTGGGTTTCATTACAGGCAGCTGTTAGAATTGATACAATAGTTGCTAATACTCCAGAGATGCTGCTGAGAAATGTATCGACTAAATGTTGCAAAATCGTAACAGAGTCTGCACCTGAATTACTGAGCTGCCAGACTGAAACACCAGACACACCAACATTCAACTTTAAAATTAGTAGAACTTTAAAAAAACAGTGGAAAATAAATAATGGAAAGTAATTGAAAAAAGTCTTTATTTCTGGGGAACAATCTGAAAACAACTGAATTTAAAAAGTGTTTGGAAGGTGAACAACCCTTTTAAGTTAACTTCTAGTATGTTCTAGAATGGCTAATTCTATGCTTTCTTTCTCTGACTCTTTCCAGCTTTCAAATGGGGTTCATTGACCCCATCTAAAGAACAAATAAATACTCTTTAAGGTTACAAATGTATTGTTATACCTACCTTTTATTAGGGATGCACCGAATCCAGGGTTCGGGATTCAGCCTTTTTCAGCAGAATCCTTCTGCCCGAAGTAATAAATGTTTTCCCCTTCCCACCCCTAATTTGCATATGCAAATTAGGATTCGGTTCAGTATTCTGCCGAATCTTTCGCGAAGCATTCGGGGGTTCGGTCGAATCCAAAATAGTGAATTCGGTGCATCCCTACCTTTTTATTAATTATCTTTCTATTCATGGCCTCTGCTTTCATATTCCAATCTCTTATTCAAATCCGTGCATGGTTGCTAGGGTCATTTGGACCCTAGCAATCAGATTGCTGAAATTGCAAGCTGAAGAGCTGCTGAAAAAAAATCGAAATAACTCAAAAACCACAAATAATAAAAAATGAAAACTGATTGTAAATCGTTTCACTATCGCTGTATACATCATACTAAAAGTTAGTTTAAAGATGAACAGCCCCTTTTAGCTGAAAATGGATTAAAGGGAGCTTTGTCATTAAAATTAAAAGACAAAGCTGTTTCTACTTTGCTTTCAACCGTGGTCTTACAATGCCCTTTCCCCTGTCTTATTTGTATTCAGGCCTTTGTATGTGACGGTGGTTTATCAGGGGAAGTGTTCCCACTGCATGCGGATCGGCGTCGGCATTCCTTTATCCGGCAATGTGGGCAGGTTGAGGGAAGCCATATCACAGGAAACCAAGATTCCATTCGATCAGGTCAGTGGACGTTCACACAGGATGTCAATTAGAGACTTGCTTATTGGGAAATGTCTTGAAAGGTTGTTAAGCAATGATGACAGAACAGATTTTTGTGTTGAATCATTTGTTGTGCCTGTAATTAAGGTTGGCCTCTCCTTTCCTTCCTTTCTCACTAGATAGTAATCACCGAAATGTATTTTGATGGGTTCCACCGCTCGTTCTTCGACACAGATGATTTAGATACCATCCATGAAAGTGACTGCTTATTCGCCTTTGAGACTCCAGAAGTGTTCCCATCAGAAGGAATTTTAAGCCAGAGAGGTATTTTTTTTCCGCTAGAGACAAAAGTTCACTCCTGCAGAATTTCCTGTACAACTCCACCATATTTCTCATTCTCAAGTAGGCATGCACGAAATCCACTATTTTGGATTTGGCCGAATACCAATCCGAATCCTTATTTGCGTATGCAAATTAGGAGCAGGAAAGGAAAAAGTGGAAACCATTTTTGTAACTTCCTTGTTTTGTAACAAAAGTCACGTGATTTCCCTTCCCGTCCCTTATTTCTATATGCAAAGTAGGATTCTGATTGAGTTCAGCCAGGCACAAGGATTCAGCCGAATCCAAGTCCTGTTGAAAAAGGCCGTATCCTGGATTCAGTGCATCCCTTTTCTCAAGCTACGGGGTGAATGCCAGTTGGATATCTTCAACATGGGAAGGCGTTAACCGCCCCATTCTTTTCTATGGGAACTGTATCCACAGGAGCTCACCGAAATGCTAAACGTAGATGAACCACTGTATGTGTTTCAGTGCTTTCACATGAGTACAGTCCCTATAAAGATATATTGCGTTGGTTACCTACTGCTTTCCCGTGTAGAGAAGTGTACAAAAAAAAAAGTCACAGGACTGCATTTGCAAATTGCCATGTGCAATGGGCCCGTGGCCTTTGAGACCTGCAAAGGAGAGCAGTGATGACTGTCTCTCTAAGGTGCATTGGTACATAAGGAGATTCCAAGCATGCAAAACCTTTTCCAGGTCGACGGGTGGGTGAAAATCCACTTGGAAGCATCCTGCACTTTCGGGTGCTCTCCCAGATAATACAGTTGTCACTGGACATCTAATGTATTTTTGCACAATAATCACCGGGTCCATGGTTACAGGTGATTCCCATAGGAATGAATGTAGGCTGAATGTAATGTTTTGTCACCCATCCACCAATACATCAATAAGAAAATGCACTGAATCACCCTGTGTGCCAGTCAACAAAGAAAAGTATGGCATATTTCCTTTGGAAATAATACCACAAACCATGTTATTTTTGTAATTTAGGATTTCTGCTTAACTCCAAACTAAAAAGCATTTGTTTGATGGTAACCTAACTTACATATGAGTTTGTAGGCAAATGCCTACTCTGTACAGCTAAATTAACTCTGGGAAGTGCTTTTTTCTTTTTCTTTTTTTGGCACCTGACTTTGGCACCTGTATGGAATTTGCAAACAAGTTAAGGCAAGATCTTACACTCTAAAATGTACGAGCAAAAGAAAAACACTAGTGTAAATGTCGGTATAGGAAACGAGATGAAAATTGTTCATAATATCCAATTAAAGCCTGCTGAATGGAATCCTTGTGCATCTTTCTTTTAGCAATCTGTGTAAATAACAACCAGAACTATGTGAGGCATGGGTCAGATCAGCACAGGCTTTACTCCTCCGGCTCAGTGCGGAATCCAGTAAACCGCTCCTCTACCAGTGATCGAATTGTGCTGCTGGTGTGTAACAGAGCCTACAGTGGGCAGCACGGCAAGAGGTAAGACGGTGATCACTACCCTCGTTTTTTTCACCCTGCCTCAACTCAACTCGTATGTAACCTTGTTATTTCTCTCTCTAGATTTGGGCAGCCGTTTGTTTTGCACCTTGAGAGGAACATCACATGGGACGTACTTCAAAAGGAGATCCTGGAAAAGATGCAGTATTACCTGCGCCCTACAGCTTGTGTTCAGGTGTGTGGGACCTGGGAGTGTACATTATATTGCAGCAATTACAATTCAGAAGTCATCATTTGGGGAAAACATGCTTGTGCTTGTGTTCTCCTGCAGGTTTGCCCGTTCAGCCTCCGTGTTGTGACTGCTGTAGGGATTACATACCTCTTACCTCAGGAAGAAAAACCTCTGTGTCACCCCACGGTGGAAAGGTAAATATATTCACACCCCCACACATCAGCAAACAAACAGCCCACACCCTAAATCTGCCATGAAATTCACCTTTTTATTATTCATGTTGCTTGCCAGACGCACACACACAGCCGGTTTGTCAGGGTACTTTCTACATTGCCTTATCCATTTCATTTAATTATATCTGAAAATAATAAAATATTCCATGAAAAGAAAGTTATCTGTACAAATTCTGGCTTAAAGGGATCCTGTCAGTAGAAAACTTGTTTTTTTTTCCAAAACGCATCAGTTAATAGTGCTACTCAAGCAGAATTCTGCACTGAAATCCATTTCTCAAAAGAACAAACAGATTTTTTTATATTCAATTTTGAAATCTGACATGGGGCTAGACATTTTGTCAGTTTCCCAGCTGCCCCAGTCATGTGACTTGTGCCTGCACTTTAGGAGAGAAATGCTTTCTGGCAGGCTGCTGTTTTTCCATCTCAATGTAACTGAATGTGTCTCAGTGGGACATGGGTTTTTATTATTGAGTGTTGTTCTTATATCTACCAGGCAGCTGTTATCTTGTGTTAGGGAGCTGCTATCTGGTTACCTTCCCATTGTTCTGTTGTTAGGCTGCTGGGGGGGAAAAGGGAGGGGGTGATATCACTCCAACTTGCAGTACAGCAGTAAAGAGTGATTGAAGTTTATCAGAGCACAAGTCACATGACTTGGGGCAGCTGGGAAATTGACAATATGTCTAGCCCCATGTCAGATTTCAAAATTGAATATAAAAAAAATCTGTTTGCTCTTTTGAGAAATGGATTTCAGTGCAGAATTCTGCTGGAGCAGCACTAGTAACTGATTCATTTTGAAGAAATGTTTTTTTCCCATGACAGTATCCCTTTAAGTATCCTAGCTTGACATATCAAGTTAATTGTACTGGTATTTTAATCCTGTATATACATTTTAAAAATGCTGCGATTGTATTAAGCATCACATCACACCTAATGCTATTCATTTTCAGAATAAAAAGATTTCACAAGTTGCAAAGGGATAGTATTTACAATCATCTTGCTGTGTGTCTGGGCAGGGTTCATTAGCGGCATCCCATTTTTTTATTTTTTTTACATATCACTTGTCACTTTTTAGGCAGTGCCGGACTGTGAATACTCATTCTGTTTGTACTTTTTCAGTGGCCTTTTTCTTGGTTACGTCTATGGTTATACATAACGGTATCTTGATAATGATCCTCAGCAATATGTTATTTACCTGCATTGTTGTATTCTAAACTCAGGGCTTTAAAATCCTGTGGTCCTGGTGGAGCAGCCCATGTGAAGTTGGTGGTGGAATGGGACAGAGAAACTAAAGAATAGTAAGTATTGCTACTGAAATCCCACAATAGAGAGCTTCTGAACAGAAAGCTGAATATCAATGTCTCTATCACTGCCTGCAGCATGCTTAAAGTTCATTTGAATGGTACTTGAATGGCCCCTTTAAACACTGAGCATTTTTGATAATCTGTCAAAATCACAATTGCCTCCTTGACATTGGCCATATACCAGAAAAGTTTCTGGCTTGTGGAGGTCTGCAAAATATTGGATCACCATAGCTGATTCAGGGATTGAATTGCATGGAGTCCATTTGGGTCAAGGAAGGTTTAGGCCAATAAGCTGGCAACTTGGTTAGGAGTGAATGATTTGGCAGGCGATGAATCAGGGGTAGCTTAGCATAGGCAATGTTTCCATGGCAAATGAATGGTCATAAAGCTTAGGCACAAAAGGGCTAATTTACAAAAATGGAAAGTGCAGAATTTCACATTTAAAGGAAAAGTTTACTCCCAAAATCAATACTTAAGCAAAAGTGTATATCATCAGTGGCGGAACTACCGGGGGAGCAGGGGGTGCGAGACAAATGCGGCCGTACGGAGGGGGGCCCTTTGCGCTTCACGCACCAGGGTCCGCCCCCCCCTCTAGGATCGTTACTGTATATCATATTAAGTGACATATTAAAGAATCTTACCAAACTGGAATATATATTTAAGTAAATATTGCCCTTTTACATCTCTTGCCTTGAACCACCATTTTGTTATGGTCTGTGTGCTGCCTCAGAGATCACCTGACCAGAAATACTGCAGCTCTAACTGTAACAGGAAGAAGTGTGGAAGCAAAAGACACAACTCTGTCTGTTAATTGGCTCATGTGACCTAACATGTATGGTTTGTTTGTGTGCACTGTGAATCATATGATTCCACGGGACGCCCTTATTTTTTAAAATGGCAATTTTCTATTCGTGATTACTCAATGGCACATACTACTAAAAAGTGTATTATTGTGAAAATAGTTTATTTACATGAAGCAGGGTTTTACATATAAACTGTTTTATGCAATATCTTTTTATGGAGACCTACATTGTTTGGGGGTATAGTTTTCCTTTAATAAAGTTACACATTACTGACATGCCCCTGGCAACTTGCGCCAATCCACCGGGTCTACGGCTTTGAAGAAATACATTCAAAGTACTGATCATGGCACACGGGATCCCCGGAATTAAAACCAGGGCTCTCTTTGTGTTGACTAGGGATGCACCGAATCCAGGATTCGGATTCGGCCAAATCCTTCTGCCCGGCTGAAATGGAGGGAAATCTCGTGACTTTTTGTCACAAAACAAGGGAGTAAAAAATGTTTTCCCTTCCCACCCCTAATTTGCATATTTGGATATAGGATTTGGGGGTTCGGCCGTATCCAAAATAGTGGATTCGGTGCATCCCTAGTGTCTACACATACAAATGACTGGTACCTAATAAAAGTAACAGTCTATGGCATTTAAACAGCACTAAAATGTACACTATTAAAAATTGCAGCACTGTGTGTGCACTTGAGTTAGTAAATGAGCCCTATAACCCCCATCATCAAGCCGTTTGTTTGAAGTGAGTGTCAATCTAAGGGAGCGCATTAATCTAATAATATCTCTTACAAACAACATGATGTGAAAATGTAAATGAGATACTCCAATTATTATTGTATTCCTGTTCTCGAGTCTCCATAACCAGTTTGGAGATGTCTCATTGTACAACTTTGCAGTTTTGTTAAATTCCTACTTGTTTTTTTTTTTATTTGAAAACTCAATAAAAACATTTAAACCACAACGATATGATTTGGTTCGTTTACATTGTTCCTTCTCCCTGCAGTCTTTTTTGTAACACAGAGGAGGAATATGTGCCAGATGCTGAGAGCGTGCGGCTGCAGCGTGAGATACACCACCAGCCGCAGTGCTGCACTCTAGCCCAGTGCTTTCATCTGTACACTAAAGAGGAGCAGGTACGTTACATGCCTCGTCCTATCATTTCCTCTGTAAAGGAAAGTAGCTCTAGGCATATATAATATTCCAGAACACCAATGTTCACCACTTAATATGTGCATGCCTGTCTTGGCCTGCTTATGGGGAATAGTAAGGCCAACATATATATCAGCTAACATTTCCCATATGCACATTCTTGCTACAGCAACCAAGTCACTGTTTTATAAATGGGTTAGCAAAGGCCATCCAACCCCCCCCCCCAGGCCTGGACTGGGAGTCAAAATAGGCCCTGCCATTCCCAGTACACAGAGGCCCAAACAGCCCCCTACCAGCCCACTATATGGTAACTTTCTATGGAACCATACAGCAGCCTCTCTGGCATTTGCCAGAACCCACAGATTGCCAGTCCGGGCCTGCCCCCCCCCCCTATAGCAGGTGATTGGCAAATCCTACTTTCTGATGTGCTATATCTTACTTTGCACCTTTTATTACACTCACCCCTATAACTCTTAGGGGTATATTTATCAAAGAGTGAAGTTAATAGTGAAGTTCCGCCACTAGAGTGAAATTCCGCCACTAGAGTGAAATTCCGCCACTCTCCATTAATTTCTATGGGATTTTTATAGCCGTATTTATCACTTTCACCCATTGATAAATACGCCTTTCAAAATCCCATAGAAATGAATTGAGAGCTGCTGAATTTCACTCTAGTGGCGGAACTTCACTCTTTGATAAATTTACCCCTTAGGTACAAGTGGTGTTATTTTTTCATAAATAGGCAGTTTGCGGTTTAATGTGCAGGATAAACCACTGTAACTTGCCTAGTGTTATCCCAGCAGCCTAATAATTATTATCCTCAAAAGGCTATTCCCACACTGGCTAACACAGACGGGCAATAGCAGCCCATGTCCCCACTGATCTTTGACATAATGCTTGTCTCACTTACCTTAAAGGTGGCCATACACGTCGAGATCCGCTCGTTTGGCGATTTCGCCAAACGAGTGGATCTCTCCCCAATATGCCCACCTTTGGATATGCAAATTCGGTTCGGTATTTGGCCGAATCTTTTGCAAAGGATTCAGGGGTTCCGCCTAATCCAAAATAGTGGATTCGGTGCATCCCTAGTTTATATAAACTTTAGTTGTGTTTCTGAAGCAAACACAACAGTTTTACCAGTGCAGCACAACAAGAAATTATATTTTTATTACTTATTTTTTGGTGTTACTGTTCCTTTTAAAGCACCCAAAAACAGCTTATTGTGCTATTAACGTACCACCCAGTTCAAGTTGCCATGTAAGCAGATTGCAAATTACCTTTATTGTAAGATTCCACAATGCCACCTTGTGTATGACTTTTGCACAACCGCTAATTTCATTAGGGTGCCTTCAAGATATGGGTGAAACAGAATAAAGTTTCTATTGAGCAGACCCTTGATAAATGTAACAGCTGATTTAAGTGTTACCACCTTTTTGGCATTAATTGAGAATAAAGATATAAGAGGCCATGCAATGAAGAGCAAGCCCAGGACTTCAGGATGCCCTGATGGATGGTCTCCTAGAGATTATATTTTACTTAATATCTGTGTTACTTTGGAGCACACCTGGCAAGGAACCAGGAAAGCTCTTAAGAAGAATCACTAGTAAAGCCATTATCTCTATTTTGTCTCGACAGTCAGATTACAGTTCCTATCGGACCTATCTATCACAAGCCAGTATTCATTTGAGGGCCCTTTATTAAATATGGCAGTAGGGAACCGTATATCTTACCCTGCTCTCTGAGGATCAGATATCTAGTTGGCCAACCATCTGCATTTCCAGGCAGCCTATTTCAACAGTTAAATCAGCAGGAACTACTGTCTGGTATGCTTGGCTTGGGCTGAAATTGTTGGGGTATTTATATTTTATATATATCCTTCAGGAGTTTTTTGTAGCAAGCCTGAAACCACATGGCCTACGAACTGTAGCTCGTAATAACTCTATAGGAATCTATATCATTTATTTTAAAGGTTTACTTATCCGTTAAAGTATAGATATGAATTCTGAGCCTCTGGAAATCTACTTTAAAGGAGATTGCCACCCAAACATATTTGCTGACTCTTGAAACAACGATTAACAGCCCTGTGAGACATTCTGGGAATTGCAGCTTTGGCTGGCATTTGCTACATTGTTTCAAGAGTCAGAACCAGCAGCGCAGAAAGCTTTAAGTTAATGTAATTGCGGTTACAGAAGTATTTATTTTAAAACAGGGATGGTTTTGTTATTAATGCACATTGGAAAGTTGCATAGAATTACATATCTTTTTATTAGGCAAATGAATAAAGGGTGAAACTCCCATGTAAGCATGCTACGAATTGCTCCACTGGCATGATCTTAGTGTCACTTTTTCTGGTCTTGCTCTTCTATATAATAATATATATCTATATAATAAATGTGCCAAGTGTATTTTGGAGGTCACGTAGATAAATGAATCCCTGAACTTTCAGTGAAGTTGGTGCAATATCCATGTGTGTGTGCATATGCATGCTGCAGCTGTAGTGCAGGTGCAAAACTGTCAGGTGCCGTATACACACACTAGATGGTTTCTGAGGCCGCCTGCTCTTGCATAAACTCTTCACCGGTATGTTTGCTGTATCTGCTGTGCATTGTGTGTCTATATGTGTATGCCTTATTGCTTGTGCTGCCTGTTTGCAGCTGGCTCCTGGTAATGCCTGGCGCTGCCCTCACTGTAAACAGCTTCAACAGGGCAGCATTAAACTCAGCCTGTGGACCCTGCCTGATGTGCTTATACTGCATCTGAAGAGATTTCGACAGGTAAGCTGTTGCATTGTGTGTACAGCCATTGCACCTCATACTAACCATCACTGGCAATAATAGCCTCTGGGGAATAATAGCCTCTGGGGAATAATAGCCTCTGGGGAATAATAGCCTCTGGGGAATAATAGCCTCTGGGGAATAATAGCCTCTGGGGAATAATAGCCTCTGGGGAATAATAGCCTCTGGGGAATAATAGCCTCTGGGGAATAATAGCCTCTGGGGAATAATAGCCTCTGGGGAATAATAGCCTCTGGGGAATAATAGCCTCTGGGGAATAATAGCCCCTAGAGAATAATAGCCTCTAGGGAATAATAGCCTCTAGGGAATAATAGCCTCTAGGGAATAATAGCCTCTAGGTAATAATAGCCCCTATGGAATAAAAGCCCCACTGACGTTAAGAGCAGCTTTAGGTCATTGCAGGGGTTTAAGGGTTTTAATAAAGCTGTTTAGCAGGCTTAAAGGAAAACTATACCCCCCAAACCATGTAGGTCTCAATAAAAACAAATTGCATAAAACAGCTCATATGTAAAACCCTGCTTAGTGTAAATAAACCATATTCATAATAATATACTTTTTCTAGTAGTATGGGCCATTGGGTAATCATAAAAAGAAAACAGCCATTTTAAAAAATAAGGGCTGCCCCCGGGATAGTATGATTCACGGTGCACACAAAACAAACATTTTTGTTAAGTAACATGAGCCAATTAACAGACAGAGTTATGTCTTTGCTTCCACACTTCTTCCTGTTACAGTTAGAGCTGCAGTATTTCTGGTCAGGTGATCTCTGAGGCAGCACTCAGACCATCACTAAATGGGGGTTCAAGGCAACAGATGTAAAAGGGCAATATTTACTTAAGTATTCATTTTGGGGGTTTAGTTTTCCTTTATGTAACGCATACACCGTGTAAGGCAAAGCATGGTAATTAAAGTTTTGGCCCATAGCTCCACTGTTTGTTTGCATTACATCAGGGATCCCCAACCTTTACAACCCGTGAGCAACATTCAGAAGTAAAAGGAGTTGGGGAGCAACACTAGCATGAAAAATGTTCCTGGGGTGCCAAATAAGTGTTGTGATTGGCCATTTGGTAGCCCCTATGTGGATTGTCAGACTACATAGAGGCTTGATTTGGCAGTACATCTGGTTTTTATACAACCAAAACTTGCCTCCAAGCCTGGAATTCAAAAATAAGCACCTGCTTTAAGGCCACTGGGAGCAACATCCAAGGGGTTGGAGAGCAACATGTTGCTCGCGAGCTACTGGTTGGGGATCACTGCATTACATAGTGGCTAAAGTGCAGAACCAGCTGCCAGCATTTTATCTGCACACCTTTCAAGCTGATTGCTTTAATATTATAGAATTAATATGGAAATGGATTGGTATAATATGAAAGTAGGACTAAAGTCGTGTTCTGAGAAGCCTACTAAATACCATATTGTGTTTGTATATGTCCCTGCTTGCATGATTTACCTGCTGCAAGTATTCTAGTCTCCGTAAGACAATATAGGTTCTGCTTGCAGATTCTTCTTTGCTTGTGTATAATACAATTAAATGACAAGTAAAGGGAAAGTCACTAGGGGGTACCTTTTTGGCACCCTCAACTGAGTCAAATCATTAACCTGGTGGGCCCGGCCTTGGGTATTTTCTTGAAGAGTTGGATCCAACATGGCAATTACCAAAGTATACCCTAGGTGCATGAACAGTGTAAGAAAATGTACTGTATGCACATATGCCTGCCCAGCAGGAGCAGGGGTTTCTTGTGTATTTGGATTCAAGATCATGGGTCGAGAAAGTATCCCAGACTGGTGCAATATTTATGGAAAATGCACACTGGTCTGGTCCACAGGGTTAGCAATTTGACTTGGTGATGTCCAATGCATTGGCACTGCTACAGTTTTTTTAACCTTCTTCTTTAACCACTTAAATTCAACAAGCTCCCCTGTAACTTTTAGTAATTTGTAGCGGTTCCAGTTATCAGAGGTGGGAAATGTCATGTCACGCTAAGGCCTAATGGAGAACACCCGTTTTGAAACTGATTTTAGAACAGACTTTGCAGCGATTTCGTTTTTTTCTGTAGGATGGTGATCGGAGATTGAAACTGCAGAACATGGTCCGTTTCCCACTCACTGGATTGGATATGACCCCCCATGTAGTAAAGCGCAGTCAGAGTTCCTGGAGCCTCCCTTCTCATTGGTCTCCGTGGAGGCGGCCTTACAGCTTGGGCCGTGACCCGGAAGATTTCATCTATGATCTGTACGCAGTGTGCAATCACCATGGGACAATGCAAGGGGGCCACTATACAGGTAAGTCGCTGGAGTCCTTAATCTATGTCTGTTCTAATTGTTTGGTGTATTTATAAATGTCCTTGTAGTCCCTGTTCTTTGGCATAAATTATCTGTGGACCCTCCAACCCACCCATAGTCTCCACTGTCCACCAGCACTAGATGCAAGTGATGGGCGGTCAGGAATAGGGGTTGAGGCATATGGGAGGGTTCATGGGTCCGTACTGGACTTCCTCTCTATGTGTTAATGTGTGTTCATTTGTTTCAGCCTATTGTAAGAACTCTGTGGATGGCTTGTGGTATTGCTTTGATGACAGCGACGTTCAGTCCTTGGCTGAGGATGACGTGTGTGCGCCAACAGCTTACATCTTGTTCTATCAGCGCCGAGCAGCGGTCCCATCATGGTCAGCAAACAGCTCTGTTGCAGGTAACATACTCCAGATATCTGATATGCCAATGGGGCACACCGTGTTTATGCAATTAATTTGTGGGCCAAACGGATTTTGTAGTAAAGTAATTCTGAAATGAAATGTTTATTATGGACCTCTGTGTTATATGTACATATTCATATATTTGCTACTCCATCATCCAATTTTATTTTCAACACTATATAAGGCCGCAAAGAAGCTTTATCCTCAGATCTCCCTTTTTAATCAACCTGTAGGCTGGCTTTCTGTAATTTAAAAAAAATGTATTTGATTCTGTGTAGACCATTACAGAAAAAAAAGAAACCTTTATAAGAAGCATACAATAGAGGAAAGAGTTACAATTAATATGCATGGCATAAAGCAGAAGCAGCAAGAGCAGGCTCGATTAGGAATGAGAAACGCGGACATTTCAAAACACAGTGTGTATTGATTGTAACTTTTTCCACCCACTTTTTTTGAGGATGCCATCTGTTTGGGAATCTATGCATGTGTTCAAAAATAAGGTTAATTACTTGGAAGCATGAAAAAACAAAATGTTGCTTGAGCAGGTATTTAGTTTGGTTGTTTTTACCAGGTTCTACCAGCTCGTCCCTTTGTGATCACTGGGTTTCCCGTCTCCCTGGAAGCAGGCAGCCCAGTATAGCTTCTGCGGCCTCATCTAGACGCACGTCTCTTGCATCACTGGCAGAATCCGTGGAACTGACAGGGGAGAGAAGCGAGGATGATGGTGAGTAGTTTGCCTTACCGCAAAGCTGAATGAACAAGTGATACTCAGGTGTCCGAAATTATATTCACACCTACACATAAACAAAACCTTCCCACCACAGAGCGACAAACACCTTATGCTCCTACACATGTATACACATCACATTAGCTAAGAACGAAACATCTCTTCATGAGCTCCTTTGAGAAACATGGCTGTCCGCTTCTTCAGGCATTGGTAAGAGATAAGCTTGGGAGATCCTCCTTTCTACGTTAACATGAATTCAGGCTACTTCCTTTTTGCGGTATATCCACTGTGTTTCTGTAACCAGGTAGAATAGTTACTTGTGGAGAAATAAAGTTCAAAGTAAAAGGCGCCCCCTGATAGTATGTGGATCTGTAAGTATGTTACTGCTTAATAAAAGGGGGTCTGAATTTGGGTTCGACCACACCTTTAGAAAAAGATATTGCAGGTTGTCTGGGAAAAATTAATATAAAACTTGGGTAAGAAGTTTAAAGCTTGCTGGTGGAAAGTGGTCTAGAGCAGTGCTGTCCAACTTCTATGGTACCGAGGGCCGGAATTTTTCTAATCTACATGGTTGGACAGCCCTGGTCTAGAGTATCAATCAATACTAGGGGTGTGGGAGACACATACTTTGTAGTCCAGCAAAAATAAAAACTGTAATAAAGGTCTAGTTAAGATTTATTTTTAAATCTATTCTTGTTTGGAGGGAGCACATGCCCTTTTAAGTAGAATAACAATTACTACCAGAGCTTTAAGAGTCTCCATATTTCTTCAAACCTGGTTAACTAAAAGCATTTTGGCATGAACAACTTTTTTCAAGTAATAGATTTGTACCAGGCAAGCCAAGGATTAAATTCATGCAGCTCCATAACTACTCCATAAAAAACAGTCCAACAATCTGGTTTCTAAAACTGCACTTCGAACACTTGTGAAAATGAACACGAAAATAAGATTGGTTTCTCCAGTTACATCATGTACTCCCCCCAGTAAGTAATTATTTCATATAATGTTGTGGGGTTTTTAAACAGAATCTGACATTTCTTCTTTTCCCCACCAGGTGGCTTTTCCTCACGTCCATTTGTTCGCAGTGTGCAGAGGCAGAGCATGTCTTGTCGTTCCTCTGTCACTAGCCCTCTTGTTGTCAATGAGAATGGATTTCGGCCATCTTGGTCTCTGTCTGCAAAACTTCATCTAAGGGCAGCCACTTCCTGCCGTCATCCTTCCGACTCTCCCATCCTTGGATCGGCCCTCGGCAAGATCGGGGAGGCAGATGACAGCGTGTCAACCTCTTGCTTTGGAAGCCTCCGAAATCTGTCCGGCAGTTTCCATGATCACATTGAGGGTGGAAGACGAGAGCATCGAGCACCTGCTCGTGCACCACTTGCAGTAGCAGAAGGCGGATCACCCGCAGAGACAGTTCCCAAAAAATCCGCTCCTACTGAATCTTTTGGTAAGAGTGCAGCAGAACTTGTGGGTCGGAACCCGCTGCTGGATCCTTTAGACAATAATAATCATATTGCTTTTGTGGATCAGAGTGATTCAGTCAGCTCCTCGCCAGTTAGAGAGAGCCCCCAGAGTGATGAAATGTTAGGTAAAAAGACTGTAGCCAATAAGATAACAGAGCAAGAGAAAGCACCACGGGAAACTGAGAAGGATCAACCAACCACTGGCACTTGTGTTACTAATGGAAAGCATGCGCCTAAGAACAAAAAAGAAGTAAAAACACCTGTACGTCGTGCATCAACACAGCACCGGAAGGAGACTGGGAAAGTGCAGGATTCTCCTGTATCGACTTCTCAGCAAAGGCAAAAATCTATAAATTCCACAAATAGTAGCTCCCCAGCCCCTAAAAAACCTACTACATCTACCAGAAACTCTTTGGTGTCAACCACTACAAGTAAACATCGGGCGCCAGAAAAGACTCTTAGCCGAGAAGGGTCCAAAATAAGCCTGGTCTCAGACAAAGCCGCTGCATCAAAAGCCAGTAGCACTTCTAAGGCTGCACCTCACAAGGCGACCGAGGCTGCTGCAGATAATCGAGCTGTTCGAAGTTCTTCTATGGCCAGCCTCCGCACCCCTCACAGTGGAACCCGATCCAGTCTGAAGAGGGACAGCAAATCTGAGGAAAAAGGACTGAGCTTCTTTAAGTCTGCTTTGAGGCAGAAGGAGAGCAGGCGTTCAGCGGATTTGGGAAAAACAAGCCTTTTATCAAAGAAGGCCACAGGAACAAAAAGCTCAGGCCAGGAGAAGCCTGAGAGTGCTCCATCTTCAAAGGCCACTGATGTGGCTCCAAGTCCAAAAAAACATTCTGCCTTACCTGCACACAAAACCAAGTCTTCCCCTGACGAAAGACCAGTTCAGCCATCTCCCTCTGGGAAAAAGACTGCTGAGAAGTATCTAAAGAGGTTCCCTTCGACTGCAAAGCCATCTCCCAAAACTCAGTGACCATGGGTGCAGGGGCAGCTGCGTGAGCTTCTGGAAGCAAAAGGAATGCAAAAGAGCTGTCCCTGCTAACAGCGGTTGATTGGAATGTACACACTTTCAGTTCTTGGCCTTTTTGTACCTTTTGGGTTTGGGGTTCTTCTCCTAGTTATTTTCTCACCTATACTAGCTGCATGAACGTTTACTGTTGTTGCATTAAACAGCAAATCTGCTGGCTGGAGAGGGCCAAGCAAGCCACACCAGCGGATCAACCTGTTTTCTAGCTAGGACTTCTAACGCTCTCATGCCTATGTGAGAAAGGGGAACAGTAGCTCTCGTGAGAAAGGGGAACCTCTGTTTCTCTCGCCTATTTAAATTGCTGCTTTTATCTTAACTTCCTTACCAAAGCCCACCTGTGTGTCTGGTAGAAAATATTGTCAGCGTAAGGGTTGCTTTCCTCTGCTCTGATGTAGGAGACATACACAAGTCCTTGGGTAGAAAGAAAGGAGCTGCTTCATAACACAGCCTTGTAGGCTTATTACTATTGAGACATCACAATTCCAGCCATATCTCATGGTCATGGCATAGCACTACCCACCCAAGAAAATCTCATAACATTTAATCTAAAAGAAATCAGTGGGGATCGGCCTATTTTGTGCTAAGTTAGTTTCTCCTTTTAATTCACTATTAAGGGACTCTTGCCATATAAGAGGTGCTGGTCCTTATTCTGTGAGTTAATAACCATCCTGCCTATGTATCGAACGTCTTTGATCAGAAGATGATGGGAATTCCTAGGTGGCACATTTAGCTTCTCCAGTTGAGGTTTCTGGTGTGGCAGGCAGTGTGTAATTGATCCCTAATCTGTCTATATGGTTGTGTGTCTCTTTAGGGGACTTGATTAATGCTCAATAATCAAATTAATAGCCACACTTGGCAATGGACACACATCTCTCTGGAACACACAATGATAAGTGCAGCACATCCCATGCAGATAAAGGGTTACATTGTCCTGTAGTTTTAGCACATGCTTTTAAAGCAATCCAACGCTTAACCTTTCAACATGGCAGTCTATTTATTACTTGGCCATTGTTAAATGCCTGCTTCCTGGCCTTGACATTCTAACAGGCATCCTTTTTTCCACCAAAGTCGTATAGAACCGACAGGCATTCTATCCTACCATTCCATGTATCATTAACGTTGAAATCATAATATTCTCATTATCAGCTTTGAAGACGTTTTCAATCATATCTGTCCTATAAGACTTAACGATTCTTGTATAATTGCAGGCTGGTAAGATGCACTGAGCTGTCGATCAGATTATGTTCTCACCGCTTGGTATTGTTTCCAACCATGTGACTTTTGTCCTCAGAAGAGTTTATATATTTGATTAAGATGTTAACATTTCAAGGCATTTTTCATTCTCTCCCTGACCTTTAATTTAAACTAATTGCTCGCAGCATGCGTGCTGGTTTGAGCATGCTTGCTTTAACCACAAAAAAAAAAATCATTATTTAGGCATGAAGACTGCCTACCAAGAAGTGTCCAATTTTAACAATGCAAAAAGGTATTGGTTACGTCTCAAAAGAGTGGTTTTTAATCAGCCGTACGATTACATTTTTGGGTTGTTGTTTCTCTTCTTGAAGGGAGCACTCTGGTTTAGACATGAGCAAATCTGTTTAGATACCCTACGGCTGTGTATATTTTTTTTATTATCGTGATCAGTTTTAGAAACCATTGTTTAATCATTTGTCACGTGACGTGCACACACTTTGTTTTTTTTCTGCTTTCTGTTGCAGATCTCATGGCAAAGGCCCCTCTGTTTGTTTGTGAGCCATTGGGCTACGTGGCACAGTACTCAAAAAGTTCACTTTTGGAATGTATGCTGATAAATGAGTTGGCTCCCCTCTTATTTGACTGGACTCCCTCTTACCCGACAACCCCCTCCTGCTAGCTGAGCAATAGTTTTGCATGGCAACTTATTAATGTAATGCGCACGCACTTGTAACTATGCAAGCAACCAATAGGAATCACTTTGGTGCTCTTATGCCTAGCTAACTGTACAGTAGTTTGATGTGTGTTCTTGATTTCTCTATATTATATGTATAAAGTTCCAGCTGAATTAGGGCTTTAATCATAACAAGGTTTTTTTTGTTTTTGGTTAGTTGACCACTGAGCCTTTATAAGTTG
Source organism: Xenopus laevis (assembly GCF_017654675.1). Taxonomy (NCBI): domain Eukaryota; kingdom Metazoa; phylum Chordata; class Amphibia; order Anura; family Pipidae; genus Xenopus; species Xenopus laevis. The sequence goes on along the minus strand of NC_054387.1, from coordinate 114,125,983 downwards.
TATATAGAAGCTTTTCGACTATCCTTCCCAAACACTAGCTGTGACTGGAAGTTTGCTAGTTTTGTTTGTGCGGGCACTTTGTTGCACTTTAAATGTAGATGAGAAAACAGTCTTCTAATAATATGGTCCTCTAATGCAAAGAGTGGGGTTGTGAAGCCTCAGCCGGAGATATCGGCACCCGTTTTTCTTTCTGTTGCTACATTTCCCAGACATACTGTTTCAGTGTAACCGTTCGTTATCTGGCTTCCAAACCTATAGCAGAGGGTTAGTATACACTCGATTGTACAGTAGTTTTCTTGGCTTTCATTGGAGGGCGCTCTGCCAGCCACACTGTCCCATTCAGAGGCAGAACATTCACAGGGATACCTTTGGGGGTTTAAGTTTCTTTTATCAAGACTTTTTTGATGCCCAAAATCGATCCTGTAGTTCAAGATGGAATTGCTGCCATGTCCTGCTTTTTTTTTTTTTTTTTTTTAAGCCTTTCTGCATCACCCCCTGTTTTTTTTCCCTTTTTCTCTGCAGTGTATTGGTTTCCCAGATCTGAGAGAAATGTTCCACTGATCTCCGAGCTTTCAGCCGCTACGGAATAAGCTGATGTTTTAATGCCGCGGATCAAATCCTTCAGTCTGCCTCTCTCTGACCTGTAGAAACCTGGGGCTGGGTTCTGAAGCAGATCAGTTCAATGGATTTTCTCAGGTGATGATCTCAATGTTTCCAAATACCTCAGGGTCGTGCTCGGGCCGCGCAACAAAGCACCGCATCCGTCTCCTGTTTGGTTGTGGACTGCAACTCAATACAGCGAATGTATAGAAAGAAAATGTATAGAAATAATTAGTGCTGCTTTCTCAAAGTCTTAACACTACAACGTGTGATCTGCTAAGTCTGTCTACCTGTGGAATGGAATCCTCCCTTATTTCCCAATACTAAAATGATGGGAAACCACAGAAATAATGAGTGGGACGACTGCAAATGATTTTTTTTTTTCGTTATTAGTTTTGGAAAACGTCCATCCAAAAAACAATCCATCATTACCGGCAATATTCTCGTCTGTCTATAACATGCTGCATGTTCTGTACACATCACCACTTTTAAAACATTCATGAAAAACTAGGGATGCACCAAATTCCATCATTTTATTTGTTAACTTTTTTATGATTCTGCAGAATCCTCCAATGGTGATTTGCAAGATCAAAATGGCATCAGTTTTTTTAGAGCTTTAAAATCACATGGTTTCCAGGTTTTTGGCAAAAATGGAACACTAAAGATCTAATATGAATCATGGGATTTGCCTAAGTCCCAATCAGGATCTTGGATTCGGTGCATCCTTATTGAAAAAACAAACAAAAAAAACCCTATTACAGCTGCTAGAGTGGTTCCAAGTCTATGGACTGGTGTGGATCCACCAAACGTGTAAGTGACAAACATGTTGCCTCACACACACAACTCATACATATCCAACGCAACATATTCTCTGGTCTAAGAGCAAGAACTTTTTGGTATGGGGCTACTGAAAGCAGACAAGCACTTCCTCTTTAATTTGACCGTACATGTTGTGTTGCATGGCTGCCGTCAATTAAGTGCCACTTTTTTACTGCCAGTTTTTTTAAAACTTTAATCATTTTTTTTTCCAAAACTTGGAAATTTCTTGACCTCATTGAGGGCCTGCCTGTGGGTTTAGAAGTATAGTAAAAGGCCCATGAGCCCCTGTGCAGATTTCATGCAGGGCTCTCTCCATGTTGCATCTCTGTCCCCAATAAAAAACACTTTTTGCATTCCTTTCATTTCCATGCATCTATACCTTTCAGACCCTTTGTGTTGGATTTTGAAAGACCTCATTGGTGCCCCAGGGTCCAGGTGCTATCTCCAATTTTGTAGTTGCTCCCCTGGGGCCTGTGTCACAACTAAAACCTGTAAAATGTAGACTCCAGCACTAGACTCCATCTGCTGTTCCTCCTACTCCCAGACTGACTGCATGTAGGCTTGTGCCAAGTTCCTTCTACAAAATTACTTTCTTGTGGGGATTGTTTATGATTAACATTTTTGACACTACCTGCATGGCTGTCCTAGCCTGACAAACGTTTGCTGCTAAATGGTGTGAAATGCTTATGTGCCATGTTCTGGGTTGATTGCATTCAATTAAAGCTTTTGTGCAAGGTCCATTTTTGGCACAGCAAGGCCCTGCACCCTTTAACTTAGGGACTGTGTGGCGTTGCTGTGTCCGTGAGTCTGATCTAAACCACATCATGTCTTCATTTTCCCTGTGGTGGTTTCAGGATAATGCTGTGTACCGTGTTCCAGAAGGCCCATCAGTTAGGGCACCTGCCTTGCCTCTTCTTTTACACTGATCCTTTGCCCCTGTAACATCCTATCTCTGCTCTATGGTGCCCTAAGCTTTTTGCCTTGGCACTGCCCCAATATTGGCAGTGTTCTCTGATGTCCTTGGCCTTTTCATTGGAACAATTCCTGTACCGTTTTACTACTCGTGGGTTGGGGCGGGGGTGGTGGAATGTAGCGAGTGTAGATAATGTTGAACAGTTTGAGCGCCTCCTTCTCTTTGGGAACACTGGTTCTTCAATGTGTCTGGCCTGGTGCATGATGGTGTCATTGCCTTTTATTATTTATTTTCATGTTTTATTTTGTTTTCCAGGTGTATGCACTTTTAATATGCAGAATTTATATTTTTTACGTTCAAGAATGCTTCTCTGTGGGAGACACGTTTGATAACCTGTAGTTTAAAGATATTATAAAGCAAAAATAAAAGTGCTAAAAACTAAACCATGTCTGTGCCGTTTCAAATGCGTTTGGAGAGACGCCCATGTACTAAAACAACCGGCTGTTTGCTTTGTCGGTTGCAGCAAAAGTAGCTGAACCACATCCCCCCATGTTTTCAGAGAAACCGCTTCTACCACAGCAAGATTCCTGCAGCAAACTCCGAATGGTCTACGACTTGGTTCAGCCATTGTACAATGCTGGATTCTCTAACCAAGGTGCTCCGTGACAAAAGCTGTGTTTGAATGAAAATTGGAATGCTGTCTGCTAGAAGCATGCCTTCAGGCTACGTACACAAGGGCTAGTTTAATTGCACTTACTGTGTGCCATGGGTGTGTATCACCGCAAGGCAAGAGTTTAGAGATTTTCCTTTACCAGGTAGGCTCTAGAATGTAGCCTATGGCTCTGACCCCCACAGGAGCGGCCATAAATGCTTACCTCTGCACTAGTAAACATGACCAGTGTTCAGCGTCTTTGCCTTCTCCCATGGCTATAGAGCTGCACGTGCCTATATATAACCTCTTATCAGGATATTACATAGTCAGAAGAACAATTCATGTGTTCGTTTGTCGATCCCCTGGCTAAGGTGTAGTCTCCTTTAACCCTAGAGAAGGCCAATATACAAGGCTGTTTTGCAGTATAACACCATTATCTGTGTTTAAGCAGCAACAGAATATACTTTTTTGAAAGTGTTGTATATTTTTATTTGTTTAACAATCCTTGAGAGCAAAGCACTGTACAGCAAAACCATAAATTAATAGTAACAAACAAGGGGTCACTGCAATAATAAGTAACAATAAGTGCATTATTAGAATTACAATTCACATAAATATAATATATAGTTACACTACAGATGAAGTGCTCGGTGTCCAGGAGATAAAAGGGTGGAGGACCCTACCCCATAGGGCTTACAGTCTAAATGGGGAGGGAAACTTACAGATACAATTCGGAAGAGTGTTAGGTAACAGGGTGTGACTTTGTCATATAAGTGTCAGTTCCCAGTTCAATTGTTATCCAGGTGCTCCCCGAAGTAGTCTTTGACATTGAAGGATTTACCCACGAGAGCTAACGGCTGACACAGCTTTATCTTTGATAGGGGGGAGCTGAGAGCACTGTGACCAGGCAGCCTTTACCTGGTATCTTCTGGGTGCTGACCTAAAATTTGAATGGCCATCGCAGAGGTATGGCATAATTCCCAAAGCTTCATGCTTGCAGACAAACGCCTGAATGTACTTGCCACTCTTAGGGCCCTCACACTCGGCTATTTGTTGCTGTGGTTAAATCCTTCATGTGTTCCACCACTGGAACAAGTTTTGTTCCATCTGCGTATGGCACTTAAGGTGGCCATACCTGCACAGATATTACCTAACTTCCTTCATATGCTTTTTGGTGCGTGCGTGGTCTGACTCTGAGACAAGCCGACCAATATCTGAAACAAATTTGGATATTGTTGGATCGTTGATCGGGCAGGTCGGAACATCGTCCAGGGTTTACCAATGGTCGCAGGAAAGATCATTATTGTAACATGTGGCCACATTTACAAGGGCCTTAATGAGCAAGGCCCATTCAAGAATCATTGCTGCTTTGTTACTGAGGTCCCCTGCAGGACAAACACCCATGTGTAAGGGCCACTTAGTGCCAGTATGGTCTCCATCATCTGGACAGTGGGCTTTGTCAGTCTGCAACTCCTCTAGAGGAAAGCCCATCAGTTCTGCACTGAATACAAACAATGGGGTTTTGCTTTATGTGAACCAACCAACCCATTGCAAATGTGTAGAATTCCCTTAGAAGGTGCTATTGCCTCATTTGGCTTTATATATTGCATTCCATTGGGTGAGAAAAGGTATTGGCCAAGGCAGTCAAATGATCACTATTCATAGAGATACTGTAAGCTTGGCGATGGTCATACTGGGGCACCTTAAAGGAACATGATTACCACATAATTCTAAAGAGAAAAAATAACAGTAATTATTAAACCAACCAAGGAGGTAGGGTTCCCTCTTTAGTAAGCCACACAACCTACTGGATATTTTCTCTAAAGCAGAAAGCCGTATATGCTTCTTAGTTAATTGGTTGCTATGGGTTATTAGAACTGGGGAGCTTTTTGCACCTACTGTATATTACGGACTATTTTTATTGGTTTCTTTGCATAGGGTTGCTGTGCTGCTTTCTGCATCAAAGTGTACAGGTTTCAAAGCTAAGTATTTTAATGGGTTATGGGGCTGTTCTCTGCCTATATCTTTGCTGTATTTTCCCTTTTTTGCTTCAAGGATCAGGGCATCTGTTGTGCAACTCCCTGCAGTCCTCCGTCCGTCCTGGACTCCCACCATCCTCCTCGGCTGCCTCAATTACCGGGAGCTGCAGATGAGCAGAGTAGAGACTGCTAGACATTGACATAAGGTGAAGACTTGAATTAATTGCTTTTCTATTCAGATATTTGTATTCTGCCCGTGAGTGCGTCCGTGAGCGCAGCGGATTCTCTCGGTGTCCGTGAGCAGCAACCTCTGGTGCCTTGGGGATCCGTGGCCTTGTAAACAGAACACGTTAAAGGGAAATGAGAAAATAAGAAATCCCCTGGCCTGTCCCGAGCTGCGGCCGATCAGAGGGATAATCTCCTGAGAAAGGAATTACCGGCCCATGAACACCAATCTGATTAACCACTGTGAGCACAAATGACTTGTGACAAAGCTTTAACCGGGGAAGGGAGAATTGGGACGTGGGAAATAGCGAACAAAGTCTGTGATACTCTGGTAATAGGCTGGCTCAGGAACCCGGCCTCTTGATTATTAATTAACACTTGGGCGTAATGGGGACACTTATCTAGCCCTCATTTGTTCATCTTGAAAGAACATGTGCTGCCCTCTGAATGGCACCGTTCCTAAATCCGTATAGCCGCACATGCACCTGCGGACAGTGCCAGGGAAATAGATTACCGAATAGGAAAGTTATAGACTAGTTCAAAAATTCTTGGAAAGAATACAATTGCCAGTTTATATTGGGCAATACACTACTAAGATATTGCCCCAGTCCCCAAGGCACCACTTATATATACTTCACAAAAATATCCAGTAGCTCAAAATCCATTTTTATTCAATTCACATATTAAATTGTTTACAAACTGACCTATGACAGTTCACCTTAAGTGTTTCGTACCCCCTGCAACTTAATCATAGGTGATGAACACATATGATTAAGTACCGGGGGTATGAAATGCGTAAGGTGGACTGTCATGGGGTCCGTATGTAAACAATTTAATATGTGAATTGAATAAAAATGGATTTTGAGCTACTGGATATTTTGGTGAAGTATATAAAAGTTATAGACTAGGGCAATGTAATGATCCCGCAAATTCTACAGCAAAAACAACTTCATCCAACAGCAGCTTCAGTTGGGGGAGATGCTCGATAACTATAAAAAAAAAAATAGTGGCACTATTATCTGGACTTAGATTTAAAATAGGGCCTGGCATTATAGGAACACAGCGGCCCAAATCGCCCTCCATTAGCTTAATAAATAGCGAGTGTCTATGGCATTTTACAGCAGCCCCTCTGGCATTTGCCAGTTCAGGTTTGAGCACAGGCCACACCAGGGGCTTGCACTTAGGGAAATCTATATACACACAGGAATGGGATCCATTATCCGGTCAAATACAAAAGGTCCTCTGCACTCCAGCCATTATCAATATAATTAAGGACATTGAGACACTTTGGGCCTCAAGCTACTAAAATGCCTTACCCTTTAAACAAAACAGGGATTGATTGTCCATATATTAGAATATATTTAAGATGGCCCACCATTATCCCAAAGACAATGGCATATGGGATTAGTTTGGGTAGACTCTTTCCTGTTCCAGCACAATAATGCCCCATGTACAAAGCCAGGTCCATACAGAATGGGTTTGCCGAGATGGGACTGGAACACTCTGATTGATCTACACAGAGCCCTGGTCTCAACCCAACTGAACCCCTTTGGGATGAGTAGGAATTCCAACTGTGATCCAGGCCCGATCCCCAACATCAATGCCCAATCTCACTAATGATATTATGGCTGAATAGAAGCAAATCCCACCAACAATGTTCCAACATCTAGTGGAAAGCCTTCCCAGAAGCACAGAGGTTATAGCAGCTAACCAACTTCATATAAATCGGTTTAATCCCCTTGTTTTGGGAAGTGACACTGGACAGACAGGTGTGTCTGGGTATTTTTGCCCACATTTTGTACCTTTATAACCAGTTTTGAGCTGTTTCTTATGCCTCAACTAAGCTGTGCTTTGCCCTGTAGACATAGTCATTGGCTGACACAGGCCTTTCCAGGCAGCAGTGAAGGAAACCAAGAGGAATTGATCTGCCATAAAGTAAAACAGGACTGTTGTTTTTGCCAGAAAGGAAGCAGAGACAGACATATGCCTGCTATACATACCACTCCTGGCACATAAACAAAAAGTGATTACAATAGTTACTTTACATAGAAATTAGGGGTGCACCGATCCAGGATTCAGTTCAGGATTCTGCCTTTTGCAGCAGGATTCGGCCGAATCCTTCTGTCCGGCCGAACCGAATCCTAATTTGCATATGCAATTGGGGTTGGGGAGGGAAATCGCGTGACTTTTTGTCACAAAACCAGGAAGTAAAAAATGTTTTCCCCTTCCCATTCGTATCCGGGTCGGTATTCGGCCGAATCTCTCGCGAAGGATTCAGGGGTTTCGGCCGAATCCAAAATAGTGGATTCAGTGCATCCCTAATAGAAATTAGTTATTATATACAGGCTAGGGTTGCCATACCTCCCAACATTTTGGAAGTAAAAAGAGGGACAAAAAATTTTTTCCCGCATGTAGCACAGCAATTTTTTGACCACACCCCTTTCTGTGGCCACACCCCCTAATTACCATGTTTGTTTTACAAAATTTGGCAGGTTATGAAAGTTTGAAAATATTTCTCCTTATCTAAACTGTGTTTTTGTGTCTCAAAATTGTTACAAAGTATCTTATTTGCACCTGTTCTGGGCCCTTTGCTAAAAGCCAATTAAGTGAGAAACTTTGTTTCTTTTTCTGGCTGTTCAGTGCAGAGAAAAGAGGGACTTTCCAGTAAAAATAAGGGACTGTGGGTTGAGCTGTCAAAAGAGGGACTGTCCCTCCGAAAAAGGGACAATTGGGAGGTATGGGTTGCCACCTTTTCTGGAAAAAAATACCGGCCTTCCTATGTATTTATCTTTTTTCAGTATTAATAACATTGGGATCAACATTATTTTTACTGGCCAGACCAGTAAAATACGGGGCAGGTGGCAACCCTAATACAGGCCTTAGTTCTGACGGCAGTGTCTTTTTAAATGGAATTGCTCCGGTGCAATGATGCTGGAAATGGAGGCCATGCCTGTGCATAAATGATGTATATGTTACCATTCACGCTCATGCCCAGGTCCGTGTACAACCAGGAGAAAAAATGTTTAAAAACCAGTGGCGTCGAGTACGCCATCCGCATGCTGTTTTATGTCTTGGAGCTGCCCGCTCCCCGGCAAATGAGACTTTTATGCATGAAACCGTCCCCTGGCGAGAGCGGCGGTAAATCTTGTAGCAGTCAGGCCTGCCTTTGATACATGGCTCTCATAAATTAGTCAGCCCATTATCGTCACTTAATGAAATCCTTAGTGGTAATTTCATGATCCTAATGTATGCGAAGCTGGGAGGGGAAAGGAGCGGCAGCCTCTCTGCCCAGAATGGATCTGACTATCAGACCCAGGAGAAGCAGATGAATGTGTTTGAGTCTAATGTGCTCCGACATGGAATGTGAACAGATGCAGATTTATCACGCCGAGAGATAAGCAACTGTTAATCCAACATGGGTTCTCATTAGGATTTCATCCCCTCCCCCGTCTTGCACTCATGCAGCCCCAGAATTAATGAATGAGCCTCATGCCCACTTAAAGGAACCGTAAAAACCAAAAAGTGAAGGTGTCCTAAAGTAATGAAAATATAATTTACTTGTTGCCCTGCACTGGTGCGCATGCTTCAGAAACTCTACTATAGTTTATATAAACAAGTTGCTGTGTAGCCATGGGGACAGCCATTCAAAGCTGAAAAAGGAGAAAACGCTCAGGATTAACAGCAGAGAACAGATAAACTCTGTAGCAATGGGATTCTACTGTGTGCCCTGCGCTTCAATGGCTGCCCCCATGGCTACACAGCAGCTCGTTTATATAAACTATAGTTGTTTATCTGAAGCAAACACATCAGTTTTGCCGGTACAGGCTTCCAGTACATTATATTGTCTTTCCATTAAAACACTTTCTTTTTTTGGTGTTACTGTTCCTTTAAAGAGCACCATACCTGCACTTGGGTGTGCCGTCACCTTAATCCATACATCAGTGAGTGTTATTTGGGGCTTGGTTTTTGCATAAAGCAGCTTGGATTGCGAGATAGTAATTAGAAGGATAAACAAAAGCGGAACAAACAAAAGCACAGGGCCTTTCAAAGATGTCATGTTACAAATGTCTGACACAGAAGCAATTCCCTAAACCACTGTTAAAGGGGTTTATTCACCTTTGAGTTAACTTTCAGTATGATGTAGATAGTGATGTTCTGAGACAATTTGCAATTTGTTTCATTTTTTATTTTTCATGGTTTTTGAGTTATTTAGCTTTTTATTCAGCAGCTCTCCAGTTTGCAATTTCAGCCATCTGGTTTGCTAGGGTCCAGATTTGAATCAGAGCCTAGAATATGACTAATAGATGGCCTGAATAGAAAGATTAGTAATAAAAAGCAATAGCAATAACAATACTTTCCTTGTCACCCATGGCAGCGATTCACCAATGGGTTAACACCTCCCTTCGGGCCAATGGACAGGAACCTCCCCTAGCAAGATAAAAGTGCCCGCCCCTCTCATACTCACTGTCTTTTTTTATCCTGTCCTGGGCTGATGGAGTCAAGGAGCGTGTCAGACGCAGTTCCCAGCAGCAGGGGGGCTCTCTCTCTCTCCATATTCCGCCCTACTGTGATGGAGGTCCCGCTGCTCCCCCTTGGCTGGGGTTAGCGAGGGAAGGCTGTGAGGTTGCAGGAGTAACCGAGGGCCGTGGCTCACCTCCCGCCTGTGCGGGTTAGGTAAACGCAGGTACACAGGGAAGCGCCGAGCGCACGTGTACCCGGAAGTGACGTCAGCGCGTATGAACGTAGTGACGTGCCGGTTGGAGTTCCGGCGTCAGCAGCAGGGCGCGCTCAGGAGCGCGTCTCTAATGGCGGAAGTCGCGGACGCCATTTTGCTTATGGGAAAAAGTTTAAACTGGCTGTTTTTGGCGCCAAAACACGCCAGGGATGGCGAAAATCACTGGGCCATGCATATTTTAAAGCAGGTATTCAGCAACACCTTTCTGGTATTGGATTTAACATATCTTCTAGCCAGGTTTATAAGGAAGTGTGCTTCCTGTTTGGCAGCCATTTGCAAGAGAGTTTTCAGAACCTGATTCATCAGATACAGGTATGTGCAGGAATGGGAGTTATTTTCTGGCATTTGAAGTGCAATCTAAAGGTGGTTCCCCTTTTTCTACAGCACGTTAATGGATTCAGGAATGCCGGGCAAGCCTCCTCACCCCAAAGGGAAAAGGGAAAAAAAAAACAAAAAAAACTCCAGAGAGAGAGACACTACAGATGGCTTATGCATATGTTTATTTTTGTCATTGAACAGCCTTCCTGCCTCTGAAAAAAAAAGATAAAACGCCAGAAAAAACAGCTCCAGCACAAGTTCAAGAGGACGTAGGAGCTTCAACTTCCCAAGGGAATCAAGCCCTGGTTCATTCTTTGGCTGCAGTGATTAAACAAGCAGTAGTGCAAGGTTTCCAGGAGGTGGCTACATCTAAAAAAAGATCGAGACATGTTTATTCAAGACAAACAGAATCGCTATCAGAGAGGAGAACTTTCAGAGTCTGAGATAGATTCTCCTTTAGGATCGGAGGAAGGCGAAATTGAGATGGATGAAGAGTCTAATTTCGATTTAACAGTCATAGAGCCACTGATAAAGGCAGTTCGGCAAACACTCACATTCCCTTTGGAGCCAGCTAAGTTATCTTCGGGGGACAAATTATTTCCTTCTCTCAGGAAAAGATCAATATTCTTCCCAGTTCATGCTTCAATAAAAGAGATAATTGCAACAGAATGGAAGAAGACGGAGAAAAGACCCCAAACAGGGGGAAAATTCCTGAAAAAGTATCCTTTTGAAGAAGGAGATGCAAGGTGTTGGGATACACCACCGAAAGTGGATGCAGCAGTCGTGAGATTAGCGAAAAAGACCACTCTGCCAGTAGATGATGCGGCAGTATTTCGTGAACCGATGGAAAAGAGAATTGAGTTTAATCTAAAAAAAGCGTTTGTAGCGGCCGGTACAGCCTGCAAACCAGCAGTAGCATTGACTTCAGTCTTCCGGGCTTTGAAGGTGTGGCTTGCGGAAGTAGAAGAAGCAATCTCTTCCAACGTGAAGAGGCCTAAGCTGTTGGATATGCTATCTGACTGCAAACTCGCGGTAGATTTTATATCTGAGGCATCGGTCGATTTGGTGCATCTCTTGGCAAGGTCCATGGCATTGTCTGTAGCAGCGAGGAGAGCCCTCTGGCTGAAACCTTGGTCGGCAGATGCAGCCTCTAAAACCAATCTATGCCAGCTTCCGTTTGAGGGGGAGATGCTGTTTGGTGAGAAGTTGGATACTATCATCAAAAAAGTCTCTGGAGGAAAAAGTGTGTTTCTACCTCAAGAGAGTAGAAACAAGAGAGTAAGATATGAGGCACCTTTTCACAGAGATAAGGAAAGATCTTTTAGGTCATCCAGACAGTACAAACCTGGAAGAGAGTTCTATAGACAGTCATCATGGAGATCAGGACGTCAGAACTCGAGAGGAAATTCTAAAAGATTCAGAGGTTTCTCTTCTTCCACCTCATCAACACAGCAGCAATGAGATTATCTTGGCTCAGATGAGAGTGGGTGGCAGGTTGGCACAATTTGCTCAAGTCTGGGCCAGAGATGTGCAAGATAGCTGGGTATGCGACACTCTGGAAAGAGGTTTTTTGTTAGAGTTTTCAAAAATACAGAAAAAGGATCATTTTCTAATTTCAATTTTCAGAAAATCCGAGGAAGTTCAAGATCTGGTCTAGGAATACATGGACCAGCTATGGGCATCCGATGCAATAGAAACAGTTCTCCTTCACGAGAGAAGAAGAGGGTTTTATTCAAGACTGTTCCTAGTAAAAAAAAGCCTCAGGAGCTATGAGGCCTGTTTTGGACATGAGAGAGTTAAACAAGTTTCTACAGAAGCGAAGTTTCAAGATGGAGTCTTTGGCGTCAGTCATCCAGGCAATGTCGATTGGGGATTGGCTCACAAACATAGATTTGAAGGATGCTTATTTTCACGTGCCAATTTTCAAGAATCACAGAAAATATCTAAGGTTTGCAGTAGGAGAAATTCACGTACAATTCAAATGTCTTCCTTTCGGCCTGTCACAGTCCCCAAGGGTCTTCACCAAGATTCTAGTAACTTTGATAGCAAAATTAAGAAGGATAGGAATCTCAGTGTTTCATTTTCTAGACGACATCCTGATAACAGCAAGAACACAGAGAGAAGCGGAATTGCATACAAAAAAAGTCCTGGAGTTTCTACAAGAACATGGATGGATTGTAAACATGGAGAAAAGCAATCTGACACCTACAAGATCTCTTATCTTTCTGGGAGCGTTGTTTCAGACACAGGAGAATTTAGTGAGCTTGCTGGTCGTAAAGCAAGAAAAGATAATTCAGGCAGTGGAAAACTTCAGGAGTCAAGAAACAGTATCGGTGAAGCACTGCCTAAGGATTCTAGGCTTGATGTCATTAACAATCCAAATTGTGAAGTGGGCAAGATGGCATTCGAGACCACTACAAAACTTCTTACTAAGGCGAGTGAGGTGTCCTCAAGAAAACTTGAGAAGATGTTTAAAGTTAACAGAAGATCTAAGACAAGACCTAAGCTGGTGGTGTATGGCGGACAATCTGCAAAGAGGTACCCAACTAAGAGAACCAGAATGGACAGCCGTAACAACAGACGCATCAGGTATCGGCTGGGGGGCACACATGGGAGATTTGTTTGTGCAAGGTTCTTGGGATTTGAGTCAAGTATCCTCAAATATTCTAGAATTAAGGGCAGTAGGAAAAGCCCTGTTAGCCTTCGCAGGTCAGCTAAGAGGGAAAAGCGTAAAAGTCTTTTCAGACAACACCACAGCAGTATCCTATATTCAAAAGCAAGGAGGCACAAGAAGCATGGTGTTACTGCAGGAGGCAGAAACAATATTCCAATGGGTAGAAGTTTGGTTGGAAAATCTGACAGCAGTACATCTTCCTGGAGTTGAAAATCTAAAAGCAGATTTTTTAAGTCGCAGTATAGTGGATCCAGGAGAATGGAGTCTTCACAAGGACATATTTCAAGACCTAATAGATACTTGGGGAGTTCCAGACGTGGATGCCATGGCAACCGTCCAGAACAGGAAATGTCCGAAATTTTTTTCCCGGTATCCATGCGAAGAGGCAGTAGCCGTAGATGGTCTGAGACAAGATTGGTCAAGAGGGCTGATTTATGTATTTCCACCAATACCCCTTGTCTGGAAAGTTCTAAAAAAGATAGACCGGGAGTCAGCAAATGCAATAGTAGTGATACCATTTTGGCCAAGAAGACCATGGTTTCTGTTGCTTCACAAATTGGCTCTGGGAGAACCCAGAGAAATCCCAAGATTTCAGGGGTGGCTATCCCAGGGGATGTTTCAGTTCCATGTAGAGGATCATCTAGCCTTGAAGGCGTGGAGATTGAGAGGAAGGAGCTGAAAAAATTAAATTGTAAAGAGAAGGTGATAGATTTTCTGCTAAAATCAAGACAAAGTTCTACATCGACACAATATTACAAAGTTTGGGATAAGTTTGTGCAATTTTTTATTTTAGAGGGGAAGGACCCCTGTTCTGCTACAGCATCTATGGTGGTAGATTTTCTTTTTTCCGGATATGAGAAGGGTCTGCACATGAATACCCTTAGAGTGCAGGTGTCAGCCATCTCAGCACTAACAGGAAAAGTTTGGGCTGTTGACCCTCTAGTGAGAAGGTTCTTCAATGCCTTGAAAAGGGTCAGACCTCACATACGAAGATATTCACCACCTTGGGACTTGCCCTTTGTCCTAGACAGACTAACAAAACCACCCTTTGAGCCTCTGGAGGATGTTTCTTTATGGAATCTTACTCTGAAGGTTATCCTGCTAGTGGCCATAACATCAGCATGTAGAGTGGGCGAGCTAGCTGCACTATCATCTGTAGAGCCATTTACAGTGATATTTAAAGATAAAGTGGTTCTAAGGCCTGCTTTTAAATTTTTGCCAAAAGTCATCTCAAAGTTTCACATGGATTTGGAGATATCCCTTCCTTCTTTTTGTCCATCTCCAAAGACAGAGAAGGAGAAGCAGTGGCATAAGTTAGACTTGGTCAGAGCTCTCACAATATATTTGGAGAGGACAACAACATGGAGAAAATCGGAACATTTATTTATCATTCCATGTGGTTTCAGAAAGGGGAAAGCTCCGTCTAAGAATACAGTAAGCTCCTGGATTGTGGCAGCGATTGCAAAGGCGTACAATTCAGCGGGCAGGAAGGTTCCTCTGGGGCTAAAAGCCCATTCAAAGCTTGCATTGGCAAGTTCCTGGGCGATGGAGGCCAGGGCATCGCCAGAAGCAATCTGCAGAGCTGCAAGATGGTCGTCAGTTAATACGTTCATCAAGCACTATAAGTTAGATATCCTTTCCTCCCAAGAAGCGAGATTTGGGAGAAAGGTTCTTCAAGCAGTTGTTCAAGCAGATGTTACCAAATAAAATGTTATGTTTACTGCATCCTGTGTGAAGTCCCTCCCTGTTAGCTTTGGTAGTTCCCATTGGTGAATCGCTGCCATGGGTGACAAGGAAAACAGGAAATTGTTTCATTACTTACCGTAATTTCTGTTTCCTGGTCACTTTCCATGGCAGCATTCACCAAGGAATGTCCCACCCTGCTGGACAAGCTTTTTAACTAAGACAGTGAGTATGAGAGGGGCGGGCACTTTTATCTTGCTAGGGGAGGTTCCTGTCCATTGGCCCGAAGGGAGGTGTTAACCCCTTGGTGAATGCTGCCATGGAAAGTAACCAGGAAACAGAAATTACGGTAAGTAATGAAACAATTTCCTGTTTTCGTAGCCTTTCAGGGCATGTTTTTTTTTAGATGGGGGTCCGCGACCCCCCCCCCCATTTGAAAGCTGGAAAGAGTCAGAAGAAGGCAAAATAATTTAAAAAAATATATATAAAAAAAGCAAAAATGAAGACCAATTGAAAAATTGGCCATTCTTTAACATACTAAAAGTTAACATAAAGGTTAAGCATCTCTTTAAAATGACTGGTTAAAGAGAACAATGTGTGAATTGTAGCAACAATTACCTTCTTCTATTTTTCCCAAACACAGGAGAAGAGAAGAGGGGCCCTTTGAGCTCCTGCCAGGTTATAATGGGCGTTGCTGCTGAACATCTCTAACGCGTGACCTGAAACTAATTTAGCAATTCTTACACTATATCATTTGTACTTTGTACTATTATTTACATTTTTCGAGCCCGTAAAAATTCCTTTTATTGCCCAACCCTAACGTGAGTCGTCCCCCCCAGCATTCGTAATGTTCCTACAGCCTCTTGTAGCCAATGGGAACCCTTCTGAGGCTGATAATGAAGGCGGGGGAGCTTGTAAAGGCTTACTGAATCCTATAGGCTATGGCAATGGAATGTTGGGCGAGGGCCCCGGCATTGGTCTCAACCTGTTTGAAGGCAAAGTGCATGTACTGTGGGAATGTGAACCCTGTTAACCCCTGCAGTGACCTGAGTGATTCTTTCCCTCTGGAAAATACAGAGGGACATAGAAATATGTAAATGGTTGAAAAGAATAGGGCAGCTATAGCTTTAAACATAAAGTGTCGGCCACTGGGCTTTTGCCTAAGCGTCCCTTGTTTGACTTTTAAATCCCATTAAAACACTTAGTGGAAATATATCAGTGTTAGAAATGCTCAAGTTCTAAACGTGTGTCTACAAAACTCTGATGTTTGTTATGAATCAAGTTTCTTTATCCTAAAGGGGAAGTATATTTTGAATCAATATGCCTTGTCATCAGACAGGACCTAAAAAGGGGGTGGTTCACCTCTGAGTTAACTTTTCGTATGATGTAGAGAGTGATATTCTGAGACTATTGGCAATTGGTTTTCATTTTTTTTTGATGTGTGGTTTTTGAGTTATTTAGCTTTTTATTTAGCAGCTCTCCGGTTTGCAATTTCAGCCACCTGGTTGCTAGGGTCCAAATGACCCTAGCAACCATGCATTGATTTGAATAAGAGCAGAGGCCTGAATAGAAAGATGAGTAATAAAAAGTAGCAATAAGAATAAATGTGTAGCTTTACAGAACGTTTGTTTTTAGATGGGGTCAGTGACCCCCATTTGAAAGCTGGAAAGAGCCAAAAACTGTAAAAAAAATAAAATAATGAAGACCAACTGAAAAGTTGCTTAGAATTGGCCATTCTATACTAAACGTTAACTCCAGCTCCCCACAATACCTTGCATGGTCAGTGATAGGCCTGAGAAGAAGAATACCAGAAATTGACTTGGCTGGAGGAGAAAATCATTTGTAATTAATAGTTATTGGAAACTTGTTCAGAATTACGTTTTTCTATTGTGTAAATAAAAATATTTTCATTTCTCAAGGTTTTACCCTGTAGCATTCTGTAGGGCAAGATTTACAGGCTGCTTCCGATTGCGGAATGCCAGTTGCTTCTCAGAGCTGACTGCCCACTGCCCAGTGCATGGCCTTGTCCTGCTGCTGGAATAATCCCTGCCTCCCGTCGGGCACACTGCATTGCTAAGAGTTGCCTGCTTTTGGCAGATTTCTGAAGCCACCAAAGCATCTGGAAACCCGAGCAAGTGATCAATAAGAATTGATTTCCCAGAGAACCTGGGGAGCGCTTTTAATAATCTCGTTTAGAGCTTGTAAAAAAATATTTGATTTAAAGGCCAGAAGAGATGAGACTGTGAAGGGGAAAAAAAAAAAATCTAAAGAACCTGCGTTCAAAGAGTCTGGACCTTGAAAGGAAGTCGGATGGAAAATCAAAAATGATGTTGTGCTGGCTGTGAATTATTTAATAGGTTAGAAATATTCTGTGAGTGGGAACCCGACGCAAGTGCCAACGCCAGTCTCCTCCTGGGGGGCTTAGAGAGGCGGGAGAAGCAATAAAAAGCAACAGGTCTGGTCTTAGGTGAAAAATAATGAAGATTTAGGGAGGCCTAGACTCTCCAAAAGGAAATCAATATGTTCCTGTCTAAGTCCTCCAAGCCGGCTGTTGGTAGCCTCCCCAAACAAGAATTGTACCCTCCCCCTCTGGGTCAGGTTGGGGTGGCGGACCTGTGAAGGTGCCCTATGCCTCAAATATGGGTTTATTTCTTTAAGCCCATTAATCTTCCTTCCTAGACTTGAATGAAATTCCAACCTTTAAAGGGCATGTAAAGTCTAAAATAGAATAAGGCTAGAAATGCTGTATTTTGTATACTAAATATAAACATGAACTTACTGCACCACAAGCCTAATCAAACAAATAATTTATGCTTTCAAAGTTGGCTACAGGGAGTCACCATCTTGTAACTTTGTTAAACATCTTGGCAAGACTAAGACTGTGCACATGCTCAGTGTGGTCTGGGCTGCTTAGGGATCGTCATAAACAAAGCTGCTTGAGTTCTGCATGGCTGGGAAGTAAGGCGGGGGCTCCCCCTGCTGTTCATAAGTATGATTGTTTCCCTGCTCAGCAGTTAGGGACCGTCTGACAATTCCTATCCACAGCAGTAAATGAAGGGAGAATTTCACTGCATACAGTCAGGTTTCTTATAAAAACAGTACACATTTTTTAATTAAAGTATATTGGAGATAGGTTTCTTTTTCATTAAAGAAAGTAAAAATGGGATTTTATTTTTTTGCCTTTACATGTCCTTTAAATGTACAATGGATCAGATCGCTCTTCTGAGCACTTTTGCAATTGTTTTTTTTTCGTTTTCAAGATATTGGCAATTATGTTACTGCTAATACAGGTGTGGGATTCGCTATCTTGAAACCCGTTATCCAAAAAAGCTCCAAACTACGGAAAGGCCATCTCCCATGGACTCAATTTTTACAAATAATTCAGATTTTTAAAAATGATTTCCTTTTTCCCTGTAATAATAAAACAGTACCTTGTACTTGATCCCAACTCGAGGCAAAATAACTCTTTTTTATTTAATGTTTAAAATAATTTTTAGTAGACTTAAGGTACGGGGATCCTTATTATGGAAAGATCCCTTCTCTGGAAAACCCTAGGTCCCAAGCATTCTGCAAAACAGGTCCCATACCTGTATAGTGAAATTGAAACAACAGCACCGTATGATGGTCAATTCTACTGACCATCCTGACAGAGGAAAGACATTTTCCGATAAATATTTTCTAACGATTCTCAGGGCCTGTCTGCAGAGCTGACCAGCAGATGGCGATGTTTTTACAATCTCAGTGTATTCGCAGTGTAAAAATTGATACAAGATATCTTCCAATCCAAATTAGGAAAACTGGGTAGTGAGTTTTGAGTTGGACAGCCCTCCTTAAAAAACAGGTTGTCTGGGTCAAAACGGGTTAACCCTAGGGCAGACACTATAATCAGTGGCAGGTGTGTATAATAACATACTTCCCATCATTTGAGAACGAAAACTTGTGAATTTGTTTTGGCCACGGCCATTTTATGATGACACCCCCTAACTACCATGTCCATTTTTCAGAATTTGGCAGGTTTAAGGGCATTTCTGGGAGTTTTAGTGCAACGTTTTATGTGTAATAACAGTTTTGCTAATGAAGGTGAATTGCCCCTTAAGTTGCAAGTCACAGTTTCCCCAAGAGACCTGCTTATCTTAAATTGTTACAATTGTTTCTTTGCTAATCTTAAATTGTTACAAAAGTGTCTAAATGCAGCTGCTTGCTGTTCTGGGCCTCTTATTTTAATTGTTATATTTTAAGTTATTTTAATTAAAGGGGAACACCACAAAAAACTTTAACTTAAGCTTTTTGAAAAGTAAACATAATTTTAAGCAACTTTGCAATATACATCAATTAAAAAATATGCAGACTTTTCATGATTTGTAATGGTTTCTGACAGTTCCCTAAGCCTAGCCCCCTGCTCTCCTGCTGATCTGTCTGACTACTTTGCTGAGCTGGCTGACTACTGTTACTTTGTATTAACAGCCATCTGTCCTCAGCCTGCATCCTCCAAACCCCACAATTCCCGGCACAAGTGATTTCAATAAGGAAAGGAACATCCCAGTGCAATGCACTGTGGGTAATGTAGTTCCTGCATGCTGTCTGTAAGCTGTGGAGAAGTTGTTACAATTTGTAACATCAGTGTTTAGTCCCTCCTTCCCTGCCAGGATTTCAAATGATGCAGAAAGAGAAGAACTGTTAAACATCTGAATTAAGCATAGAAAATGGCATTTATTTATACTTTTTGGAGAAACAGGTAATTGTGATGGGTATATTAGGAGTTTCTGTGTTATGTGGGCCTCTTTATCAAATTTTGGTTTGTTTTCCCCTTTAAGTTTCAGAAACGTTGTATTTTTTTCTGGCGTCAGTGCAGGAGATCAGTCGGGACATTTCATTAACAAACCCAGGACTACGGGCTGAGCTGTCCAAATCAGAACTGTCTCGCAGAAAATGTGACAGAGGTATGTACTAATCTCGAGTCCCCCAAAGAATGATGTGTCTTGTGTCACATAAATACATTGAGCACAAACATAACAGTGATAAATATAATCAGTTCGGGAGCCGCTGCAACAAACTGGTTGCCTAGAGTTCATGGTCTATATCTTCTATAGAATACAATGGGAATCAATGTGCCGGCATTGCATAGGAGCAGTGGGTAAACAATACAAGCAGGTTCATTGGCTCTTGATAAAACTGAAAATAAAGGATAAAAAGTAATAAAGTAATGCTAAGCCTGACGTAGCAGATGCCAGTGTCTGTTCATGCTGAGGGTGATGGTATAAATATAAAATCAGTTAAATTTGGCCTTATAGGGAAAAGACTATTTATGGTCAGTGTTTACTACATCTCCAATCCCCAAGGTCCTTTTAAGGATACCAAAAAAATGAAATACAATTAGGTTAAGGTGCAATTAAAAAACTGCCCATTTATACATATACTTACTATTATTTAATTGCCCCTTTTATACACAATTCATCACATTAAAAACAAGCTGGCCGGCCGGAATAATAAAATATCAGTTAATACTTTTAAATAGAAACATGACATTTCATATTAAAATCAGCAATATACTGTAGTTCATAAACAGTCTCTTAAAAACCCTAAGAATCAGATTGAGAATTTAAACAGATCTTAGCGTGTGAATTGCAGGATTTTAAACTTCTCAAATCTCACCAGTCATTATCCAAAAGATGACAAAATATGTATAAAAGCAATGTGCAGAGGGTGATTTTGCCCAAGTTGTAGACTTTAAAAAAAACAAAAAAAAAAAACAAACTTGTCTCACATGGTAAAGGTCTGTAATTGGCACTTGGGATTTTTCTTGTGTGGGATAATATTAAATAAGCCCAACAGAGAACCTGGTGGAAATCAAGCGGCCAGAGATGGTGCACTTTAACCCCACCTGTTATCATGACGTATGGAGGAGTTTCCCTTTAAAGCCCATAAACCAATCCAATGGGCTCACTCCCTGTCCCCTATTGCAGTTTAATGGAAATAGCCGGAGAGAGGGGGAATCTGTCTCAATCACTATATTTCACTGTTATTTATTTATTTCACATATTTGTTAAAGATTTCACAAGTGACGGAGCACAACCGTGTGCAGAGAAAAATAATGGAAATAAATATTATAGCTTCTGTATGTGCAAGACGTGATCTATCACAGCTCTGCAGTCCAAGTGGCTTATACTACCACTTTGTTATATATATATATATATATGTAGACAAATGACCAGCAACACCGAGATATTTCGTGAATAGTTCAAGTGTATTCAAAAAAACATGCAAAGCCGACGTGACGTTTCGGTCCACTCAGGGACCTTTCTCAAGGCAACCATGTAAACATCTAAATCAGTTTATATACCCACAATCCCATTAAACCTATCAACAGGAAGTGACAAAACATCAGGTGTAGCAAATCCCTCAGACAAAGCTAAAAAGGGGGCTGTAACAATCATAAAATTGTAGTTTAAGTGCTAATATATATAAATATATGTGGTAGCTTAAGAATATAAAAGTGATGGAGTGTTAAGAATCGCTCATTAATGTTTCTAGCAGAAATGTCGTGAGCAATAAAACTTACAAAAATTAAAAAGTTGTACATAGTGATAAAAGCTAATAAGGTTTCAGTATAACACTGATACATCACTGTATTAAGATTGTAACATTTTTAACATATTGTATTGGTTACTCAAACGGCCCCCCGGTGTTAGAAATCTATAGAGTTATATCATAAACATTATGACTATAGTACACACAAAGTTAAGGCTGAACCAATTCTAATATGTTATCTACAACATGTATTGCACAACAAGGTATATATAAGACCGTCTATGTATTATATATTCACTTCTGTGCTGGGCCTGGAATATATTCATAAAACCTATGTCCAGTAATAAATGATCTCACAGAAAGCAATTCAAAGTCAGAGAGCTATTTAGACCCTTTGGAGCTACACAATTAAGTTCATATGTCCAGAAAGCTTCCCTCTGAAGCAGCCTGCGGTCCGTGTTTCCGCCTCTTAATGAATCCTGTATGCAGTCAATTGGCATGCACTTAAAGGCAGATGCCGGGTGTTTAGCCGACAACCAATGTTGAGCCACCGGTTGTTTTGAGATATCCTGCTTGGTTTCCCTTCTTGGTTTCGGATCAAGCGCTGCTCTAATGGTGGAACTGTGCATGCTGATACGTTCCCGTAGTTGTCTGCAGGTTTTGCCACAGTATAAAAGCCCGCAAGGGCACTTTATAATGTATACCACGTTCTGAGATGTACACGTGAGCCTCTGCTTGATAGTATATGGTTTGCCAGTGTGTGGATGGAAGAATTTGTCACCTACAATTAAAGAATTGCACATTGTGCAATTGCCACATTTGAATACACCCAATTTATTCAATCGTGTGGGTGTTTCATATTTGCTTACCGGGTCGGTGGGGGAAAGAAGTTCCTTCAGATTTCTGTTCCGCCTGTGTCCAAAACGTACTCTCTTGCGGTTAAGTGCTGTCAGATCGTGGTCTGATTTCACAATTGGCCAATGCTGTAAAATTGAACTTTTTATTAAAGGAGTACGGGCATCAAACGTTGTCATATAATAAATGTCATTTGATCTATCCTCGACCTTCCTTGGGGGTCCTCTCAAGATCTCCTCCCGATCAAGTGTACCCGCCCATTCCTTAATGTCCTTGATTAATTTACTCGGATATCCCCTTTCCAAAAATCTACTGGCCATGTTTTCCAAGGCCAACCCCCTCTCCTCTACATCACTAGTGATTTTTACCACCCGCATCATCTGTGACCTAGGTAGGGAATTTAATAGGTGTCGTGGGTGACTGCTTGAATAGTGTAATAGGGAGTTCCTATCCGTGGGTTTTTGGTAGATTTTGGTGTGTAGCTGCTGGTGTTCCTCATCCTTATATACAGTTACATCCAGAAACTGGATGTTACATGCATCAGAATGAACTGTGAACCTGATGGGCGAAGGTAAACTGTTAAGATCATTGACAAATATATTCAACTCTTCCTTTGTGCCATACCACAGAAAAAACAGATCGTCAATGTAGCGTCTAAAATAGCCACCATATTTGCGAAAAAGAGCATGCCCATAAATATTATTGGTTTCATATGTGTGCATAAAGATATTGGCATAAGTTGGCGCTACATTTGAACCCATCGCGGTCCCGGTCAATTGTAGAAAAAAATCACTCTCAAATTTAAAATAATTATTGTACAATATAAACTCCAAAAGGGAAATTAGGAATTCCGATGGTGGGCCAGAGTAGGTTTGATTAGAGCTCATGAACTCCCTCACAGCCTGGATGCCTGCCTCATGAGGGATGCAGGTATATAAACTCTGAACGTCCATGGTCACAAATAAAAAATTCATGTTGCCCGTGTTTATACTCCTAATCATTTTTAGGAAATCTGTGGTATCCAATAGGAAAGATCCCAGTTCCCTTATAAGAGGTTGTAGTAGCATGTCCACATATTTGGCTATATTTTCAGTTAATGACCCTCTAGCCGATATAATGGGCCTTCCAGGGGGATTTGTCAAGGACTTGTGAATTTTTGGTAAGGAGTAAATAACTGGTCTTACCGGATGTTTGACGTACAGTCCTTCTCATTGAGTGTCCGTAATCCAGCCATGTGTGCATGCAATATCCAACAGATTTTTGAGGCGTAGCTGAAATTTAGAAGTAGGGTCAAAACTCAGTTTGCGATAACCATTGCTGTCAGATAATTGTGCCAACAATTCAGACCTA
This sequence comes from Xenopus laevis, assembly GCF_017654675.1. Taxonomy (NCBI): domain Eukaryota; kingdom Metazoa; phylum Chordata; class Amphibia; order Anura; family Pipidae; genus Xenopus; species Xenopus laevis. The sequence goes on along the minus strand of NC_054387.1, from coordinate 114,102,652 downwards.
TAGTACACGTAATCCAAGATAACCACTGCCCCACCTTTATCAGCAGGCTTGATAATGATATTCTTATTATCACATAATGCCTTTAGCGCCACGCGCTCTTCCTTGGGTAAATTACCCCTCTGGTGTAGATGTTGTGGGAAGTCAGATACAGCTGCATCAATCATACGTGTAAAGGTCCGCAATGATATATTAGTAGTGATAGGGTCAAATTCGCTCTTGGCTTTGGGGGTTAAGTTTCCATCCCTGTTACCCGCCATATTATCACCACTATTTTTGAAGTGTTCCTTCAGTCTCAAGTTACGTGTGAATTTATAATTATCCACGATAGCATTAAAGTTATGCGCCAGTGCGGAGGGGACATATGTCAAACCCTTAGATAAAACGCTTACCTCCACTGCTGTTGGCTGGTACTGGGAGAGATTAATTATTGCTTGTTCGGTGGGGTCCTTCCTCCCCGCCGTGGCGGTTTGCCACGTCCTCTCCCCTTTCCTATGTTTGCGGCCACTGCGTCTGTGCTTTGGTCGGCCCCAGCGCCCTGGGGCGACTCGTTGCCTAAAAAAGCCGGCTGTGTAGATCGCGCATCCGAAGTTTCCTCTTCCCCAGATTCTGCGCTGCTCGACATATAGCCAGGCGGTTTGCGCACGCGTTTCGTCATCACTCTGCGACGCTGTATGCCGGGTCTACCCCCGTGACGCCAACGATACACGTTGTTATCTTTATAATCCTGCTGTACGCGTAGGAACTTCGATCGCTTGAAGGAAAGTATGTCACTCTTGTATCGTGTGATTTGATCCTGCAATCGGGTAAGCCAGTCATTATCCTTATCCATCTTGAGGGTGCCCAGGTTGTCTGTCTCAAACTGTATGATTTCACCACGCACTGTTTTTAGATCACGACCAGTTTCTTCTATAACCAAAAGCATTAGTTCTAGAGAACATCTGTCCAGTGCTGCGCACCAGCGGTCGCAGAATTCAGTGCTGTTACGTCCAATGGTGGGCATATTAGTTAGACGAAATCCACGAGGGATTCTCTTTTCTCGGTAGTACTCTGAAAGGGACACCCCGTGTAGATGTAATTCCACTTCTCTCTTGCGTAGACGCAGGAGTTCGTGAAAGGTCTCCTTGGCCCCCAACTCGCCAAATGTGTCCTTGAAAGTCTCTGTAAATAAAATCTTGTCCACCTCGTCGGTGGTGTACGGTTTATAGTTGGTACCTTGTTGTGTATGTCGATCCATATTGATCAAGGTTCACTGGGTGGATATCCGGCACTATAAATGGTTATTATTAATGATTCCGCAGGTGCACGCCAAAAACTGCCATGCAGTATACTTATAAGTCCATATGGGCAGCACTCCGCTCTTGATGTTTAAACTCGGGTGCAAGGTAAAGGAATCAGTTATGTAGACAAATGACCAGCAACACCGAGATATTTCGTGAATAGTTCAAGTGTATTCAAAAAAACATGCAAAGCCGACGTGACGTTTCGGTCCACTCAGGGACCTTTCTCAAGGCAACCATGTCAAACATCTAAATCAGTTTATATACCCACAATCCCATTAAACCTATCAACAGGAAGTGACAAAACATCAGGTGTAGCAAATCCCTCAGACAAAGCTAAAAAGGGGGCTGTAACATATAATATATATATGAAGGTAAACATGCAGAGAAAGAGCTTATTATGGTATTGCAAATACAAGGAAACTACATATGCACAATCAATATATATCATACCTTGAATAAAATGTCAGCAGAAAGCTCTGTGGGAAAGCTCTTTACACTCCGTACTCAATAAAACATATTAATGCATCATCATTAAGAGACCCAGTGGAATTTCTCATTGTCAGAAAGTAATTGCCTGACCCGGTCATCTCCACCTGCTATTGAACTTCTGTTCTTCATACTCTTCCTATTCTTCCTTTCTACTTAGCAGTCATCTCAAACTACAACTCCCATCATACTTGGCTGGTCATATTCTCCAACCACAAATTCCAAAATCCTTGTCCACATTCTTCAAATTATTTTCACATTATCGTTGCCCAAATTCTCTAATGCTCATTATACTTGACCATATTCTCCAACTCCAATTCCCATTATCCTTTCTCATATCCTCCAATTCCCATTATCCTTACCCATATTATCCAACTCCAATTCCCATTATCCTTTCCCGTTGATTGAGGGTGGACGCCATTACAGCACATCACTGAGAGACTTGAAAGAACTGATAGCCGGATGATCCCTCTATCCCTGCTCTGGCCACAGACTCCAAACTTCACAAACAAACTCGATAGTAGGGATAACCTCACCGGATCAGAAATCAGGGAAACCAAACTTGGATATGGCTAAGCTAGTTCCCCTACCCGCATACACTTTTGTATTTTTAACATGGATCAATAAATTTAATCAGGTTTTATCCAAGTTTGGTTTCCCTGATTTCTGATCCGGTGAGGTTATCCCTACTATCGAGTTTGTTTGTGAAGTTTGGAGTCTGTGGCCAGAGCAGGGGCATGAATAGATTCCTTTATTATTGCTGTACTAGGGTGGGGAATAGACAGGTTGTGCACAAAGCTGGGTGGGTCCACATCCTCCCTGTGAATATTTTTATTTATACTGTTTCTTTTATTCACCCCCTCAGAGGGCAGAATGGTGAGCAGGTATGTACAAGCCCATCTTTAGCTTAATTGCCACACAAAACAGAGTTGTCCCTAGTGGTGGTTGGGCCTGGGGCAAATTCCTTAGCCATCACTAGTTCAGTAGCAGGTGGAGGCTGCACAGTTACAGCAGTGGGGTCCTGGGTTTGGAATCGTATGCTTGGGTGGGTTCCCTTTGGGTACTGTGGATTCCTCCGACACTCCAATAGCATTCATCAGCTCCTGATACAACTGACTATAGGGTGTGCATTTGTAATAGACTGTAAGCTCCACTGGGGCAGGGACTGATGTGAACAATAAAGCTCTGCCCTGCTATATAAATAGTGCATGATAATGTTAGAGCCCCCAGTATCATTTCCAGAGGTGATTAATCTGGTGGGTGCAATGGAGTTTCTTTGCTTTCCCTCTACATATAAATGCTGCCTTTGTAGCCCTGGGGTTGGTTACCCTTGTTTGAAATTACAGGGGCGCAACTACAGAGGAAGCAGACCCTGTGGTTGCAGGGGGGCCCAAGAGTGTAGAGGGCCCAATAAGGTCCTAATTAAGGAACAATTTCAATATATCTTGGTAAAATAGGGGCCCTAAATTGAATTTGCAGTGGGGCCCCAGTAACATCTAGTGATGCCACTGCTTGAAAAACTGAGTGTAAGTCAGTAAGACCTGTGGGATTCTGGGAAAATAAACTAAAATAGACTAAAAAAGCATGGCTACATATGTGCATTGTTTGCCCTTCTGTTAGTAAATGAGTTGCCTTTTGCTAAAATAAAAGCTCAGAAAACATCTTAAGAGAAGTGCAGTTATGCCTGAGGACCACTAGGGGTCTACATCCCACTACAGAAATAAGCAGTTAATGCAAATGCCCAGTATGTTATGTTTTTGTAAGGCCCATGTAATGACACATAAAGGTTGCTGCGGAGGGTCCTTAAATTCATTGTGAATGAATGCAGATCTGATCGGGTGCTGATGCAGACTGAATAGGATATGGGCGATCCCATGACAAAGATCTGAAAATTAAATATTTGTCTCATTTGGTATTAATGGATGGGGAGTCTGGATTTAGAGAAGAACATTATAGGAATAGGTGTGGTGTTTGCCAGTGACAAGGGGCAGGCTAGGAGCCTGGGCATTGTAGTTCAACATTGGTTGCACTCTGAACACATTTTCCCGCATTAAGGAGGATGTAAAGGCAAAAAGATAAAATCCAATTTTTACTATCTTTAATGAAAAAGAAACCGATCTCTTATATACTTTAGTTAAAAAATGTCTACCGTTTTTATATGATACTTGACTGTATGTAGTGAAATTCACCCTTCATTTCATTTGCTCTGACTGCTGCAGATGGTCCCTAACTGCTCTGCAGGGAAACGATCATACTTAAGAACAGCAGGGGGGTTGGACTTCCCAGAACTCGAGCAGCTTTGTTTGTTTCCCTGTAAAGCAGCCGGCGACCGTGTAGAGATTTGTATCCACAGACCCAGTGCAGTCTGTATATTCGGATTATTAATCAGTCTTGCTGTATCGGCTTCTATGGCAGAAATTATTTGACATGTGCTGTTTTGAAAATTTATGACGATCCCTAAGCTTAACTTCCCAACCGAAGCCCAGACCACACTGAGCATATGCGTTGTCTTGGTCTTGCAAAGATGTTTAACATAGTTACAAGGTGGTGACCCCCTGCGCCAACTTTGAAAACATAAACCATTTGTTTAATTAGTCTTCTGGTGCAGTTCATGTTTATGTTTAGTATATAAAATACAGCATTTATAGGATCATTCTATAGCAGACTTTAGTTCCCCTTCAACAATAGGGACAAAGATATTCTACATTGCCTGGTGCCCTCTCTTTCCCAACTCTGATCCTTGGCTTTGCCAGTAATTTCAATATGCTTATCATGCATGAATAACCTATGGTTCTCCAGTTACTATAATTCCCAAAATCCCCTGACAGCCAAAGGGAACTGCAATCCCCTGCTCTCAGGGTGGGACTGGTCCACCGCAGCCAGGTTTATGTTCCCAGTGGGCCCTGGCATGGGTGGTCATTTTTCTTTTCCTGGAACACTAAGTGTTAACTATTTAGTTCCTTTCCCAGGTTCGTTGATCTGACGCGACACGACTGTCGAAAGCAGACAATGCGTGTGCGTCTGCATCCAACAGTCGTCTCGCGTGGGATCAACGCTGTGACTTCATCAGACAGTGCATGCACTTACCTTATTTCAGTTGTATCCGGTTTGACGCCTGCGTTTTTGCGCAGCACGTCGGATCACTCCAAAATCGTCTGTGTAGTCCTACCCATATTCCTAGCAGTATTTCCTAAGTTCTGGCGCATTTCACCCTGTGTTTCTTCAAAAAGAAATGTTTGCAGCAAGATGCCCGGGGAAGCTGTCATAAAAAACGACCACGTGAGAGCGATTGGAGAATGTTAGTTTAGGGCTATGTGATGGGGTCAGGGAAAAAAACATGCCGAATATTGGAAGAAGTAATCATTTTTAATGGTAAGCATAGAAATGGGCACACAATTAAGCCCATGAATATGCTGTATAGCTAATGTTTGCTCCTATATGAACTTTACATAGCAGCAATTCTGTACACGGGACTGGTTGCACATGTGATGCATCAGGTGCAGGTGCAGCATGATTGACAAACACACAAAGTAGTGCTACACAATCCTCACCGCTTTATCACAGGCTTGATAAAGGGCTGGTTTAGCCCAAAACGTTGCTTCACCTGTTGCACAAATAAATTGAATTTTCACTATATCGGAGTGCTGCTGAAATATGTTTGGAGGAGCAGCATTATTGCACACAAGAAAGCCCTATATTTTTAAAACAGAGCTGTGGTGGAAGATTTACCTACAACTATCTATTGAGCACTGTGAAAGGGAAGCAAGTCAATGCCCTTCTCCTCCCCTCTTTTGGACGCAGCACCCAAATGCATGCTATTTATTATCGCATCAGGTGCAATTTTCCTGGAATTCTAGGCAAAGAATGATACCATTCAAATTTGCAGCTTCCGTTTATTTAGTAGCTGGCTGAAGGAAAGATTTAACCATATCAACGTCATCATCATCCATGGGTATTAATAGGATTTTCCTATAAGATCATAATTAAATCTTACTCTCCTTGGTTGAGCGAGGGCCTTCTCTGGGCTGGGTGGGTGGAGGGATAGAACTTGAGTTGTAATCAGATGCAGCTCGATTTTTGATTCCCCTCATCCCATATTTAATTAAGCCTGACATATGAACATATAGACAGCAAAGAACGTAGCTTATCTTCCCTGCCAATTATTATTTGTTCCCATTCGCTGTTTGCCAGGTGTGATGAACATTTTCTGGCTGCTGCGGGAACAGGGATAAGCATCATAAGAGGAATAGATCCATTCATAAACGCAGAACTCCTCTTCCATCATTCTAAAACCAACTCATAGGGTCAATGGTGAATCCTCTGCTCTAGAGACAGTAGAAGCCATTCTATTTATCCTAAACAGATGGCGCTGTTGCTATTGCTGCATGCAATTCTGTTTCTACACAGCCCTGCAGAATTTATTAGATATTACTGCCTTACAATGGCTGCCGCTGTAGACATGCTTATAATATGATTTCTCTGTTATTGGAAATAACAAAGAGGATTTTTATAAAAAGTCTGACCCCAAGAGATTCTGCTGCACCTGAGAGCTTCACTTCTTCATGTATAGTCCTGTGCGTATTTAAAGTGCCTATGAAGAGGCAACTAATGTTCTCATATGAGGATATGATTCTGTTAGACCCTATCTATACTGTATTTGGGTCAAAGAGCCAAGCGGGTTTTGTGCATTTCTTTTGCATGTCCCTAGAGCCATGACACACATGGTGCCAGGTACCCAATGGAATGAAAACGGCAGATGATGAATATGCTAAGTAGACATGGGACATTCTGCATGGAAACTATGGTTTATAAGATTGGTCAGCAAAAGACAGGGTTAGAACCAGGGGTAGGCAGTAGAGAAATCTGCCTAGGGAAAAATCATTTTGCAAAACGAGGAGGGGTGCAAGTCTAGAAAATATACATATCAGTAGTAGTGCCCAAAATCAACCAACTATCAATGACAGTGCCACGTCGCTCATCAGCCTTCATAAATAAGTAGGTATGAGCTTGCCATTTACCCTTAGAGGGCGAACAAATAATCATTAGTACCAGAGCTGCTTGGGCCAGCTTTGGTAAAAGATCTCATCAATGGTTATTTTGTACAGAACCTTATATACAAAGTGCAGTTACTCAAAACCCCTGCTGGCCATGGTAAAGTATGTGGTATTGGTAGAGACTTAGGGCCCCACTCCCAGAGAAACATATATACATACTCTTGAGTAACTCAAATAGGAATGACTGCCCTGGGATCCCAATGTACCATGAAACCCACAGAACAGCAGATGGAGACAGTAATGGGTTGCGGGTAGAAGTTTGAGGGTGTGGGTATAGACGCGGGTCTGTGGTTCTGCGGGTTTGCGGGTTGTGGGATTCTCAATAACGATTTTTACTCCTTTTTTCTGATCATGCCTACTTCCGATGATGTCACTTCCGGTTTATAATGACAGCTCTTCCTGTTTTACTCCTTTTTTCTGATCACGCCTACTTCCGATGATGTCAATTCCAGTTTACAATGACAGCACGTCCTGATTCTTGATGGTCAGCGGGTCCAGGTTGCGGATAAGGTACTTGCAGGTCGGGTATCGGGTCCAAGTGGGTAAGAATGCGGGTTGCGGGTCCGGGTTGCGGATTGCAGGTTGTGGGTACGGGTCGGGTCCGGGTTCAAAAAATGGACCCGCGCAGGACTCTACAGTAATGCAAGATAGCAACAGTGGGCAAGATGAAGAGGGCAGGGAAGGCTGGTGATAGTTGGGCAAGATGGAAGTAGGGCACAATGGCTATAGTTTGGCAATAGCAGAGCAAGATGGCAAACAGTTGGGCAAATTGTTGTCAGTAGGGAAAGGTGGCAATCAAAGATCGAAAAAGATGATGGCCTTAGGGCAGGATGGTGACATTAATGGAATATGACAACAGTAGGGCAACATGGAGGCAGAATTGAAGATGGAGACTGTTGGGTAAGGTGGCAACAGTAGGACAAGATAGAGACAGATGGGTAAGATGGAAACAGCATGACAAATTGGATACAGAAGGGTAAATGGAGACAGTTGGTTAAGATGACAACAGTAGAGCAAGATGGAAACAGTTGCATAAGATGATAGTTCAGCAAGATGGCAACAGTAGGGCACGATGGTGAACAAAGTGCAAAGAAATTATTGCATGGCAGGATGGTAACAGTAGGGCAAGACAAAGCTGGTAGAACAAGATATTGTCAATGTCATTAGGTCATGTTACACTTCAGATCAATGGTCTTAACCAGTCCAGAAAGAAATGATCACTTCATTTCTCATTTCAGCCTAGACTCCATCTCGTTCAGTGGATTGGAGGAGCAGCCGCACAGTTACTATAGAAAGTAGCACAATACTATCAAAGTGTCTTCAAATGAAATGAAATTACACAAATGGGCTAGTTATGTGATGACAGTGTAGCTTTAAATAACCCAATCTAGCAATTTGATGTGAAGCTGCTGCTGCCTGGTTCCACGCAGCACACAGGCACAGCATCTCCCCACAAAAGCTTTCAACGAGGCGTCTGAGGACAATGCACACAAGCCGATTCAGACAAACAAAAGGAGGTTGGATGACCTGATTCAGTCTCTACCTGCTTCATATCTGTCGTAATATTCAGGAGAGACACGGTGTTATTTTATTCACTCAGCTCAAAAGAGAGAGGCAGAAAAGGAGGCTTTTAAAAAAAAAAAGACAAACAAAAAGTTTTGACAGGTATAATATTAATTTGTAAAGAGAGAATATAACCTATTAGGGGCATTGTTGGTTTTCCATTTTCAGTATTGTAGCAAAAATTGATCCTGGCACAGAACAATGCTTTTGTCATGCACTGGAACATTTGGCACACAATGAAGAGGCTAGCTCAGCCAGTAGATGCCCGTGTTCAACAAAGTCCTTATGGGCGATATGACCCAGCTCTAGCAATTAGAAGAACAAGGCAGTAGGGAGGGAAGGATAAACCCAAAGGGTTATGGAGGCCAGACTAAAGGTCAGGAATTCATAATCGGGCCAAGAGTCTACACCAGTGATTCCAAACCTGTGACATGGGAGCACCTTGTTGCTCACCAACCCCTTGGATGTTGCTCTCAAAGCAAGTGCTAATTTTTTAATTTGTGGTTTGGAGGTTTTGGTTGCATAAAAAACAGGTGTTTTGACAAAAAGAACCTCTTGTAGTCAGCCAGTCCACATAGGGGCTAGCAAATAATCAATCACAGCACTTACTTTGCATGGCCAACGAACATTTTTTTAAACTTGCATTGCTCCCCAACTATTTTTACATCTGAATGTGGCTCATGGGTGAATAAAACATTTGGGGATCATGAGCAAAATGTTGCCGACCCCTTGGATGTTGCTCCCAGTGGCCTCAAAGCAGGTGCTTAATTTAGAATTCCAGGCTTGAAGGCAACTTTTGTTGCATAAAAACTGTGTGTTCTGACAACCAGAGCCTCCTGTAGGCTGTCAGTCAACATAGGGGCTATCAATAAGATATGATATCGCTCAGCTCCAATGTATCAATTATAAATTACAAATTATGTAAAGCGCTGAAAATATTCACTTAATTTTAAGGCGGGCCGCAAAAAAAATTCTCTCTCGAGAAGTATATATCCTTTTTCAAATGTACATATACATATTATAAACGTTCACCCTGTTTTTATGATGACCTGGGTGTATATACCCCAGTTCTTGCGTAACCAAATGTTAACAATCACGGGAAATGCCGCACTCATTGAGTTAAACAAGTGGTCCTGGTGCATCGCCTCGAACCCATAGATTAGGGAATGCTTGCCGATTTTTTCTGCACCATAGGGGCTATCAATAGCCAAGTACAGCCCATATTTGGCACCCCCAGGACCCTACAGGTGACCCTACAGGTGACCCCACTGGTGGCCAATAAAGGGGCAACCATGTTTGGGAGTTTTACTTTTGAAAGCAGCAAGTAAGTTACAGGTAAAACTTAGTCCCTTTGTAAAATGTATAATGAAGCAATAGAATTCTTAATGAATCAGATGAAAGTTGAGTGTAGGACTGGCCACACCTGGGATAACTGTGACGTAGTTGGCCAGCTTAAATATATTGCAATATATGGACACACAATCCCTGTTTTGTTTCAAGGGTAAGGCATTTTTTAGTAGCTTAAAGCACAAAATGTTTCAATGTCCTTAATATATTGATAATGGGTTGAGTGCAGAGGACTCTTGTATTTGTCTATGTGAATTTTGTGGTCACAATCTTATTGCACCCCCACTTAATGTTTTTAAAAATTAGTGGTGAGCACAACTTTCCCTTGTTTGTTATAGTTATACAGGAGCAGTGACCAGCTCCATGTTGTAGCTCCCACCCTTCCCAGCTATAGTCAGGTGATCCCACTGTTGAGAATAAAAAATCCAGGCGGACGTCAGAATAGTCGCACACATAAACAATTTTGCGTGACAAAATTATACGGACACCCATTGACTTTAAAGCATTTGGCCAAAATAGGTGCGCGTATAACAATTGTTGCGGGCGGCGAAATTGACACACATCAAAATAATTTCGACGCCCATTGACTTCAATGCTAATTTTTGCGCCGTTTAGCAAATATCGCAGGAAATGCGCGAATTTTTCGGAAAAGTGAAACAGGACAAATGGACAAATCACTACTGACCATCACATCACCATATACCTGACAGAAGATGCAACTTTCCCTGTCCTTTTCCCAAAAACTGGACATGGTTTGGGTTACTTGGGAGTAACCTATGTAGGAGGCTTTTGATTGGATGTCTTTGTAAACTTCTTTTTCCTCATAAGCAGCTCATTAAAAATCAAAGTTGAATGATTCCTTATATCTGCTTTGTTTTTTTGAATGATGGAAATTGATGTCCACTGTGTTCTTTCTCCTATCTGAGCCACCATTCTTTAAGAGTTATTCTTATTGGAGTGCGGGTCATAAGAGACAACATGAAATGTAATTTGCTTTGTTAGAGCGGACACTATAAACATTCTGAATAGTTTTGTCTGCTTTTATTGGTTTATCTCCCAAAGTCCTTGGGTAAACAAATAGTCCCTTCCAGGCTTATCTCTGCTTGGCTTCCAGATGTGTTGCACAAACACGGGGATTGCTGTAAATAATCTTCAAGTGTTTCAAGTGGATTTCAGGCTTAGCATAACCATAATACTAATCCCTTGAACTGAGAAAACTCCAGCAGACATTTCCCTAAACCCCCTCCACTTACAGGAGCCTCTGGGAGAGGATGGCTACCAATACTAAATGCCCTGAAGTGAAAGGGATTTGTATTTATGGTGAGTGAGAGAACTCTGAAATGCACAGATATATAAGGATCTGGTAGGGTCAACAGTTGGATGAACAATTGGTTATTAAAAAAAACAAAACATTGTTAAGCAATTTAAATTCCTAACTAAACAGTGGGCTATTTTTGTTATTATTAGGGCATTGGAGCATAGCCAATAGGCTCATTTTAATTATGTTTTACCCTAATTGACATGAAAGGTAGGGTAGGTAAAACAAAAACTGGTCCTAATCCTCTTGTGGTAGTCCCATATCCTAATGCTATCAAATATAGCCATTTTTTATTCAGGAATTTAATTTGTGTTCCTCTAGTATGGCCCAGACCAGGGTCTCTTCAGGGAACTTCGAGGTAGTGTGCAGTGTTGGAGGTTGCAGGAGGAGAGTTAAACTGGAGGACAGGGCCATCATCAGGGGGGACAGTTGTCCTGAGCCCCAAGGGTTTTTGTGTCTTAGGGGGCCCTGGCCGTGCTGCACTTACTTCATTAGCCAAGCCCCCATGTTGTCAGAGAGCTGCAGACTTCAGAAGGGAGAGCTGAGCTCACCTGCACCATCATCTTTACTGTAGCAACTTTCTCTACTTTTCATTGGTCACTTGGATGTCGCAACGCTACCTTAAAGAGCACCTGTTGGGTAAAAATGATATACCCAACCAAAGGAGTGGGCTAATAGAGCCCACATTCCAGTTGGGGATAACAGTAGTTTTTTTTAAAAAAAATGCCACCCGCCAGCGCTAGGCTACCCACACCAGGAGGGAGCTCCTGGTGCGAGCAGCCATTTCCTGTCACTTGCATGCGCATAATGAAAAGCTGCCCCAAATTGCTCATTATGCGCATGCACGTGACCAGACATGGCTGCTCGCACCTTTAGTTGGGGATAACATTTTTACCCAACAGGTGCCCTTTAAATTAAATCTTTCTAAAATGGAAATGTTTCTCTTTCCTCCAACTAACACCAGTAACATCAGGGAAATATCTATCATAGTTAACAATTCCACTATCACCCCCTCTCCCCAGGCCCGGTGCCTTGGGGTTATCCTAGATTCTGCCCTGTCCTTCACTTCTCATTTCCAGTCACTTTTTAAATCATGTCACTTTCACCTAAAGCTGGCCATAGATGCAAAGATTTCGGACGAATGATCTCCCGACCTGGCACTAACTATTCAGATCAAACAAAGCAGTAAAGAACAGATCAGCTGATGTTCTGCCCCACAGCACTCGTAGGAAAGTTTTTGTCCGACAAAGCTGACAGTGACAGTCTCCCATTGAATATTGTCAGATCAACAATACATTCAGAGATATGATCACCAGGCGACAGAAATCTTTTAACCTGTCCGATCGTCTGAACGACCGATTGCCATGGCAAGATAAATGTCGGGAAACTCCACACATGATCCGAAAATCATACGAATCGGATCTTTGTGTCTATAGCCAACTTAAGGAACATTTCCAAAATTAGATCATGTATCACCCAAGATGCCGCCAAAGTTCTCATGAATTCTCTCGTCATATCACGTCTAGACTACTGTAACTCTCTTTTAATTGGCCTTCCCCTCCATAGACTGTCACCTCTCCAGTCCATAATGAACACTGCTGCGAGGCTCATACACCTCAGCAACCGCTCCTCCTCTGCCTCGCCATTCTGTCAATCCCTGCACTGGCTTCCGCTACCTTTCAGAATAAAATTCAAATTAATGACCCTTAAAGCACTTCATAACTCTGCTCCTCCCTACATCTCTGAATTAATCTCTATATACTCACCCAACCGCTTACTACGCTTCTCTACTGACCTGCTACTCAACACTTCTCTCATTACCTCCTCACATGCTCGCATTCAAGAACTTGCAAGGGCTGCGCCCCTCCTCTTTCCCATGGTCTGTCCGACTTTCTTCCAACCTTTCTGCTTTCAAAAGATCTCTTAAAACGCAAATATTTAGAGAAGCCTACCCTCACTCTGCCTAACTATCAAATGCAATACCACATACAGTACTACATCTCTCACTCACTTAATTCTGATCTTGCCCACTCCCATACCTTGTGTCTTACTCCTTTCCCTTTCGATTGTAAGCTCTTTTGCACAGGGCCTTCCTCACCTTTTGTATCAGTATTGGTTGTGATGTATGCAACTCCATATGTTCTACGTAAGTAATTCATGTGATTTTGTTGTATAAACACATTTACTTTACAGCGCTGCAAAATATGTTGGCGCTCTATAAATACATGTTAATAATAATAATAATAATAATTAAGTGAACACACTCAAGACATAGTGACTATTGACTACAGCGTGTGAATGGCATAGGGACTTTAGATTGTAAACTCCACTAAGGGCAGGAACTGATGTGAATGATGCAGAATCTCTGTAAAGCTCTGCAGAATATGTCAGCACTTTATAATAATACATTGTTTTCTTTCAGTGTTCCATCTCTTTCAGAGCATTAGCAGCAGAATGGTCGCCATAAGGCAGGCAACAAGGACACTTCTGACGGATTCCTTTTAAAGCAATATCCACTGAAAAAGAGATGGAAGAATCCGTTGAGATGAATCGGGGACATGATGGCATGAATCAAAGCAAATCTTTATGAAACCATGAAAATCAAGGTCCATATGAATTCAAACCAATATGTCAACTGCTAATTTTGCACATGTCTATTTCTTGTCCTATTGTCAAACATTTTACTCCTCACGGAACAGTTAGCCCTACAATTTCAATGGTCTTTATCATCGATCAATCGGATGCAATAGGACAAATTATTAGAAATGAAACTCTCCATTCTTTCTTTTTGCCTCTAGGAAGGCCTCGCCGGATGGCATTTTCTATCGATTGAGGAAACACAACTCACAAAATCACATCAATATTCTGGTATGGAATTTTATTACACAAATAGATTTGTTATTGTTCCAGTCTGCTGCCCCCACAGAGGAAATATAATCTTCTAATCTATCTAGCGGCTCCCTTTTAGGTGAAATATAGAATACAGTATATCTGTGTGAGGGATTTTATCGTCCATGTATAAATAGACTCTGAGGGCATAGTTTATTGAGTGGCTGAGTCCTTCTCCATTGTCTTCAGTAGAACGGCACCGCACTTTTAAGGCCACTACAGGTGCTGTTCTTCTGTAAACTACAGTTAGGCCCATAAATCTTTGGATAGAGAGAACTCATTTTGGTTCTGTACATACCACAATGAATTTTATATGAAACAACTCCGATGCAGTTGAACTGCAGACTTTCAGCTTTAATTCAGTGGGTTGAACAAAAAAGATTTCATAAAAATGTGAGGAACTAAAGCCTTTTTTTTAACACAATCACTTCATTTCAGAGGCTCAAAAGTAATTTGAAAATAAAATGTTCATTTCTAATACTTGGTTGAAAACTCTTTGCTGGCAATGACAACCTGAAGTCTTGAACTCATGGACATCACCAGATTCTGGCTTTCCTCCTTTTTAATGCTCTGCCAGACCTTTACTGCAGCGGCTTTCAGTTGCTGTTTGTTTGTGGTCCTTTTTGTCCGAAGTTTAGACTTCAGCAAGTGAATTGCAGCTCAATTGGGTTCAGATCAGGTGACTGACTTGGCCATTCAAGAATATTCCACTTCTTTACTTAATAAACTCATGGGTTGCTTTGGCTCTATGTTTTGGGTCATTATGAAACCCCTCACAATCAATTTGACTGTATTTAGCTCGATTTGAGCAGACAGTGGGGCTCATTTATCAACACTGGGCAAATTTGCCCATGGGCAGTTACCTATAGCAACCAATCAATGATTATCTTTATAAAGCCAGTTGCAAGTAGAACAATGAATGCAGCAACCTGATTGGTCTCCATGGGTTACTGCCCATGGGCAAATTTGCCCAGTGTTGATAAATAACCCTGAGTGTGTCTCTAAACACCTCAGAATTCATTCACATCATGGATAAACACTAGTGTCCCAGTGCCACTGGCAGCCATGCAAGCCCAAGCCATCACACTGCCTCATGTTTTATAGATGATGTGGTATGCTTTGGATCATGAGATGCTCCACACCTTCTCCATACTTTTTTTCTTGCCATCATTCTGGTAGAGGTTGATCTTGGTTTCATCTGTCCAAAGAATGTTTTTACAGAACTGTGCTGGCTTTTTTAGATGTTTTTTTTTTTAGAAAAGTCCAATCTAGCCTTTCTATTCTTGATGCTTATGAGTGGCTTGCACCTTGCAGTGCACCCTCTGTATTTATATTCATGCAGTCTTCTCTTTATGGTAGACTTGGATATCGATACGCCTACCTCCTGGAGCATGTTGTTCACTTGTTTGGCTGTTGTTAAGGGATTTCTCTTCACCATGGAAATGATTCTGTGATCATCCACCACTGTTGTCTTCCATGGACGTCCAGGTCTTTTTGGGTTGCTGAGTTCACCAGTGATTTCTTTCTTTCTCAGGATGTACCAAACTGTAGAATGTACAATCAGTGATTAGCTTTTTAAAGCCAGCTGCAAGAAGAACAATGAATGCAGCAATCTAATTGGTTGCTATAGGTAACAGCCCATGGGCAAATTTGCCCAGTGTTGATAAATGAGCCCCATTGTGTTAAAAAAGGCTTTAGTTCCTCACACTTTTATGCAATCTTTTTGTTCAACCCACTGAATTAAAGCTGAAAGTCTGAAGTTCAACTGCATCTGAGTTGTTTCATTAAAAATTCATTGGGGTAATGTACAGAACCAAAACTAGAAAAAAGTTGCCTCTGTCTAAAGGTTTATGGACCTAACTGTATGTGAGCAACATGGGAAGCATTCCCACCCATATGCATGCATGCAAACCAAGAAACAGAGAGAAGGATCTTTGTGCACAAAGTAAGCTATGCCTTGCTGCTTTACTCTCTATATAATGGAATATTGGAGAGAAGATTTTGCCTTCCAAATGCAGCTGAATGACACCTGTTCACAAGTGAGTGATGTCTTTGCCCCTGGGGTCAGATCCTCTTCGCTTTTAAGAACCCCTTCCCGGCAAAGAAATGTTTTGTTATGGATCTTCCCGTGTTGTGAAAATGCTATTCTGCTAATCCTGTGCCATTGTTCTGGAAGTAAATTGCTGTATTCTTGCTGCTTGCCTGTTGCTGCATGATGGGCATTAAGGTGCCCCCTGATGTGCTGCTTAGTGCTGGCTCTACGGCTCCGTAATACAGTGTGTGTCAGCTGTCTCCTAATGAAAGTGCAATCACGAAGTGCAGGCTGGGCTCCCATGGAGTGCTCACAGTGCCATTCCCTTCAGTTTATTCCGTCTGGGCATTTGGCCTTCAAACGCAAGGAGCTGGAAAAATACCTGTGTATATCAACTCCCATTAACCCGTCCTTACCCCAGTCACTATAATAAAAGGGATGTAAACCTCCCTAAAGTTTCCAAGGAGGCAACCCAAACTTAATTAGAGATGCAACAGGATTCTTCAGTTAGAACCATCTCATTCTTCATGAGAACCCAACATATTGATTATCAGACAAGCTTGGCAATATTGCACTGTATTTACCCTACAGAAAGGTGGATACAGTGCTGTTTAAGATGCAGATTTATCAAGGGTCAAATTTCGAGTTTAAAAACTCCCATAAACTCAAAATTCGAAAACAAAGACTAATCTAAATGTATTTAAAAAAATAAATCGAATTTTTTAAATTCGGGTCAATAGGATCGACCCGCAAACTCGAATTGTATTCGCTCAAATTAAATTTGAGTTTTTTCTCCAAAAAAAAATTCATCAATCCAAAAGTCCACCAAATGACTCCAAATTCATAGTAGGACGTCCCCCATAGGCTAAAACACCAATTCGGTAGGTTTTAGATGGTGAATAGTCGAATTCGAATTCTCAAAGGGACATTACATGAAAATTTAGAAATTAGAATTTTGATCTTTTTACATACTCAAATGAAATGGACTTACACTAAAATAAACTTGAAATTCAAATTTTCAAAAAAATAAATCTGCCCCTAAATGTTCAGTGCTAGAAAAATATTGTTTAATGTCTATGGGAATGATTGTATGAAACAAAGAAGCGAGAATCCAGTGTCATTGGTGCATTGAAGAATACTCTTGCATCAGTTGGGCTATTGACCACAGAGAACCTGGAAAACTTTTGTTGCTTTAAGAATCTACCTCTATGGCTGCTTGACTATAACTTGTTAGACTTGTTTGTTCAAGCCCTCCGTGGAGGTTGGGAATGGCTCCCTCTAAACTGATAACAAGGTTACAATATATATGGAAACATTGTTTAATCAGCCAATTAGCCATAGTACATAGAGCAGCAAATAAATGTCCACCACCAAATCCTTCTCTATTTGACCTTCATGCTAAGCTTTCATGAGTATCTAGAAGAGCCAGTAGGCATTCTCCTCAAATCTCGCCCTATCTGTCCTAATGACTGAGGCCCCCCAAGAACTGATCCAGACCATTCCACAGGGATCAATGACACACTTAATTGGGAATTGCTACTTTAAGCCTTGTTAATATGTCAGAGAATGATGGAAGCTGTTGATCAGCAACACTGGGATGGAGCAACACTGCTCTGGGTGATCTATGCCCCTTTTAAGAAGTAGCCTTTGATCTCTACCTGTTTTCCTTGTAAATAATAAATAATAAAGTATCACTGGATATAGTATTTAATATTGGGAATTAATTGAAAGGGGATTCATGAGTAATTTGTAGGGCCCGTTTACTAGCATGAGTACAAAACTGCACTGGTGTAGTAACCCATAGTAACCAATTCACATTGATTTGTTTGGCGACTAGACCAGGTATTGGCAAACTGTTCCTCTACATCTGTTGCCAAATTCCAGTTGCTATTATGCCACAACAGCCTCTGAGATGGTAGTTCAGGAACAGGTGGAGAGATACCACCAGTGTGATCATGGCTAATTGCCGAATTCTTGATATGGGTAGAATTCTAAACCCATGAGCCCCTATATATTTTTAGTGTTTCCATTCTATTGCACCATCTCCATTCAGTCTCATCAAGTGAGATTGATCATCTCCATTCAGTCCAATCCAAGTGAGATTGGATACTAATTCCCTATTCCCTTTGTCCTTTACGCTTTTCTGTTTACCGTTCCATTTATTAGCCTACCAGCATGGCTTTCCTTCTGAAAACCCATTCATCGAAGAAATGCCTTTTTGTGTCTCGCTTCTTGATTTTGCTCATCATATTACAGTTTTTCCCTATTTGACCATCAAACTCACTGCTTCCGAACCAGAATTTGTGCTATCACAAACATTCCATACCTTTTCCCTATTCCCAGTGAAAGTCCTGCCCAACAGTCTCATAGAACTTTATATTATGAGGTCTGTAAAAGTCTCTCAGTTGTTCTATATCCTCTGGGTTAATCTGTACATGAGTTCGACCTTTAGATTTGCCCAGGCAACGAGGTGCTCCACCACCTCCAGGCTTTTTGAGACAGGGAAACCCCTTGGTTTTGTTGAAGTAGAAGTGTTTGTCATTGACTAGACGTTTGAGGCCGAGGAAGTCCTGGACTCGTGCCATTTCGCCGGCAGGGTCAATGATGAGGCGCTCTCCACTGACAAAGTGCATCTGGGATATGGGGAAATGACTAAGCCAGGGCTGTAAGTGCAAAGCATAAAGCCCAATCCGAATGGCATTCCAGGCAGTGTCTACCTCTCCGCTGGTCCTGTTGCGGAAGGCCAGTTCATTGAAGCTGGGAATGTCAGGTTTTTTGGACAAGGTTTGGGTGTAGTCTGAAATGGCACGGGTAACTGGATTCCGCACAACCACAATCAACTTGACACGGGGTGACATGTATGCGATCCTTCTAGGGGCATCCCGAGTCACAAAGTAGCTGGGAGTTTTTTCCACTGTTATTTGTTGCTCCAGAGATCGAGGCATCAGGTTTCTAGATGAGAAGTTAACAAATAAGGTATTAATAAAGAATGCAGAAAAAAGTATGCCACTAGCACAATTAGGGACAGGCTTGCTTTGAGTTGTGTGGGACTAATGCTCTAAAGCCTGGCTTGAGTTAAAATGGTCTTACCTGGGCAGACACTGGTTTTAACTTGGCCTCTACTCATATCAAGGCTATTGGCCAGTAAATACTGAAATCTATGGCCACAATTAAAAGTATCTGATTAGAGCTCGCTCACATATCGACTGAACTAGGAACAAAATCCCAACAGCCAAAGGTTGCATTGGACCAGGGATGCAGTTGATGGTGTTAGTCAAACAGGTGGATGACCATTTTTAAAAAAGACTGCATATTAACGATACACAGACACAGCCAGTTGCCCCTAAATCTAAGCAGCTATTTGGTTCTCAGCAGATTCAGGCCAAGTAGGTTTGTCCCACTTCCCCCCCAGTCCATTTGTTATCGCCACCACCTGGTCCGTTATCTCACCTCTGCCAATCTCTTCTGACTCTTCTGCCTACCCCATGATCCATCCCTGGTTCTAAGGTTCGGATGATCTAATTCAGTGGTCCCCAACCAGTAGCTCGTGAGCAACATGTTGCTCCCCAACCCCTTGGATGTTGCTCCCAGTGGCCTCAGAGAAGGTGATTATTTTAGAATTCCAGGCTTGAAAGTTGTATAAAAACCAGGCTCCTGTCCACATAGTGGCTACCAATAGTCAATCACAACCCTTACTTGGCACTAGCCAGGAACATTTTTCATGCTTGTGTTGCTCCCCAACTCTTGTTCCATCTGAATGTTGCTCACGGGTGGAAAAAGGTTGGGGACCCCTGATCTAATTACTAGAGAAGAAGGAAGCTGCTTATATCATACATGTTTTCCATGTATTAATGATGCAGTTTAGTCTATGATTTGTAGCCCTTGAAATATTAAAACCATGGAAAAAAACAACAATTAGGACAATTGCATTGTTTTATTTGCTTTCCTAGCCACATATATATGTATGATTTGTCATTTGAACATGGTCATAGTTGGTTGGTTGAACATGGTTGGTTGAACTTGGCCATAGAAATGGGTCAGTGATATTATTTGGAAGCATTTGAATGGGTTTAAGAGGAGCCCAGACATAGTGTTGGACTGGCCCACCGGGATGCCAGGAAAACTCCCGGTGGGCCCAGGTGTCAGTGGGCCCTCATACTGCTAAACTTTTGGCCTATTTCATGGCCATTCCATATTTCTATGAGAACAAAGAGGCTAAACAGATGGAATAACAGATTATAGTATGTAAAGAAAACAGACTAGGAGAAATAGAAGTTGATTGTGGAGATGAAGAACAATAGTACTGAGAATGGCCCCTGGTCTAAGGTTTTATGGTGGGCCCCTGGTGTCCCAGTCCGACACTGCCCAGACACCTTGATAATAATACCTGCCTATTCTGCTAGAGGAAGTGGGTGTTGTGGGGCATATTTCCTAAGGAACATGCTAGTACTGAGAGCTTAAGAGCATTGCAGCAACAGGTTGTGACTACAACAGCAGTTGTGCCCTCTTGGTGATAACATGATCTTAATGGGATTTTCACATTCATACATATCACAGCACAGGCATGGGATATATTATGCTGAATGCTTAGGACCTGGGTTAGGGTTGTCACCTGTCCGGTTTTGACCCGGTAATTTGAATGGCTGCTCGGGTCAAAACTGATATGCTTCCTAATTTGGAAAACCGGGCAGGATTCCCTATGATTGACACGGCGATTGGCCAATCATAGGTCCACCCTCTCCATGTCCCAGCCACGCCCATCTACATCACAGCCCTGCCCCCGGCACGGTCTCCACCAGGCTAAAAGGTGGCAACCCTAACCTGGGCTTTTACAGATAAGGGATCTTTCTGCAATTTGCAATTAAAATCTACATAATTCTACTAATTGTATGCTTATTAACTATTAAGTACAAGCTACAGCTTTATTATTACAGAGAAAAAAAGGATCTCATTTTTAAACCATAGAAATATTTTTGTGTATATATATATATATATATATATATATATATATATATATATATATATATATATATATATATATATATATATATACACACACACACACACACACACACTCTGTGGGAGATGGCCTACCTGTCATTCAGAGCTTTCTGGATAATGGGTTTTTGGGCAAGGGATCCCACATCTGTATTTAGCAGGCATCCATATAAAAATAAATATTTTTGCAGCTTGTCTAAATGGTTCTTTTTTTCCATAACAATATGTCCCTGGCTGCTGTCAGTTCCCAACTCATGTTGACTTGCTGACGTGTTCCCTAGTTGCTAGGGTTGTTGACCTCAGCAGACGCCTTCCCTGGAAACAATTCAATAGTGACAGCCGCTGGTAAGTGACAGCAGCCAGAGCTATAACAACATTACATAAAACAAAAAAAAAAAAGAGAAAAAAATTAATATTAGCAATTAACTATATTTCATTGATTCGTGTCTACTAAATGCGACATTTAAGTTGTCCTTCTCCTGTGCCCATGAATGTTATTTAATCGGAAAGGCATAGCACTGCATTTCAAGCTGCAGTCAGCACAATTTCTATATGCCGATTTTTGCATGTGAATATATAACAATTTATAAAGGAGCTGCAAAGAGTAGTTTCAGCTATGCTGAGGTTGTTCTCTGCATAAACCAAGGTTGTTTAGTAAAAGCAAGTCCCAATGCTATGTGAGCACAGTAGCTAGTGCTATTTGTTGACCAAATGAACCCTATATAGGCTTTTTTTTATTGGCTGGTTGATTTTTTTAATTTTGTTTTCTGAGCTAACAGCACCCTGGATTTCATGTTGTACAGTCTACAGTCTACAGCTTGAAATCCAGGGTGCTATACGCTCAGATAACAAGAAAACTGCTGAAAATCTTGGTATGTAACATTGTTATATACCAAGAAGGTTCATCACCAAAAGATTAACCTCCAAGGGGACCGTTAACCAAAATGGTTGAATAACCAACCAAATGGTTGGTCTAGAACAGTGATCCGCAACCAGTGGCTCGTGAGCAACATCTTGCTCTCCTACCCTTTTATGTTGCTCCCAGTGACCTCAAAGCAGGTGCCTCTTTTTGAATTCCTGGTTTGGAGGCAAGTTTTGTTTGCATAAAAACCAGATTTGCAGCAAGTTACCTGAAGGCTGCCAGTCCACATAAGGGCTACGAATTGCCAATCATATCCCATATTGTGCACCCCTAGGAGCTTTTTGCATGATTATGTTGCTCTCCAACTTTTATTGCATTTAAATGTGGCTCACGGATAAAATAGGTTGGGGACCCCTGGTCTAGACCAACCAATTGGTTTGTTATCCAACCATTTTGGATAAAGGTCCCCATGGAGGACAAACCTTTGGTGATAGACCTTCTTGGTTGGACAACTAACTAAATAGTTGGTCTACAGTGTAGACCAACCATTTGGTTATTTGACCATACACTGTAGACCAACCATTTAGTTGGTTGTGCAACCAAGAAGGTCCATCATCAAAGGGTCAACCTTTAAGGGGACCATATGGTTGGACAATCAACCAAATGGTTGGTCTACTCTATACCAACCAAATGGTTTGTTTAGCAATTTTGGTTAAAGGTCCATTGGAGGTGGAACATTTTGTGATAGACCTGCTTGGGATATACCAACGTTACAGATTCATGAAGACATTGCTGCATCAGCCATAGTTCCAAGAATAATACGTGCTCACCCTAATCCCAATAATTTGACCTATATGCTAAGATTTAAGTAGTGTTTAGAAGAGCAAGTATGCTTTCTGCCCTCTACTGTCCGAACTTGTACTAGAAAATTCTGACGATTCCTCTCATTGGAGGGCACTAAAGTATCAAGAAGTATATAAATATTGGCAAAAGTTTACCATATGCTGTGCAGGTTTAATATATAGAAAAATGTAGTATAAGCCCTACTTATTAACATAGTATAATTTTCATTAAAAAGAAGATTTCATCAATTTCAGTTGGCACTCTCCTTTAAGTATTCGCCATTAAAACCTAAAGTAGCCGTTATACGTAGGTGCCTTTCACAGCGCATATATTCTGATCCTGTCTCATTTATGCAGGCATTTAAGTTCAGTTAATTTGTTTTGAAGTAATTGGTCTAAGGTGAAATTCCAAACTAGATACAGAAAGTTGCATTCATTAAAAATCTCATAATAAGCTACAGCTGCTGCAATTATTTCCTAATCAAAAGCCTGTCGGGAGAAGATTTATCTGTGTATTGTGCAGCCGCACTGAGCAGGAAACTGCCAGAAAAGTGGAGCATTTAGGCTGGTTCCCCTTAATCAAACCGAACTACAATTTCAGGGTTTAAAGGCAAACAATTTGGAATGTATTCTCAGTCTACTGGAATTTATAATTCTGTTCCTCTATCCCTATCAATGTATGTTCCCAGATACTACTGTATTCTCTGCATTATGCCTTTGTACAGTATTCCCCTTTATGGCCTTCAATTCTGTATCAGTTTTGTATCATTATATACAGTGGGTAGCTGGGATGGAGGAGGCCATTAGCAGGTTGTATTTGATTATTACAAAAAGATCACCAAAATGAAACAGGCTGGGATTATAAACTGCACTCCACTTCACTGCTTCTTATTGCTGGAACTTAATCTCAAATCAGACTTTCATCAAAAGTCAAGGTAGACGTTACAACCAGAAGCAGTACTCACTCAACATGTGTTAAACCTCACAATATTAATTGGAGCCACTTGCTGGTCTCTTTATCCTTGAGACTATACTCAACAATCCTTGAGGAATATGCCTAGGGTACACCCTTCTGCTCTCCTTGTTGGAGCTTCTGGTTCCTCTACTGGCTAGCCAAAGCAAGACACTTAATCCCTGAATAAGTTATTACCAAGGTTAAACCTCACTCACCCTTTGTCCATATTCAATGAGGTGATCTTATCACTTCTTGTTTACTAAGGCTTTGGGACAGGCACCCAACACTCCCTCCAGCAAGTGTCTAAAAAGGCTATAGTCTAGGCTCCTATCATTTAAAGAGTAGGTAACCAACCCAACACTGCTGGACCAACATGGAGCTCCTTTCTTCCCTAGGTCATACCTAACCTGCACATAGAACACTAGGTCCTATATCTCTGACTTAGACCCTTTCTGGAATTAATTTCAGTGCTGGACCCATTGTGGTAAGTAGAGTGCGCCAGCCCCCCCCCACAAAAAAAATCTTTAGAGGGGCCCAGCACACTCCAATCCCCATCTGCCCAACTCTCCCACCCACTCCCAGCCTCCTAACACTTCCCGCCCTGTGCCAACTTGCACCCCCCCTTCCCTGACGCAGGTAAGAGAGGGGCTGGGGAGGGTTTTTTTCTTGTTAGCTATAGAGCAGTGATGTCCAACCAGTGGCTCGCGAGCAACATGTTGCTCTTAGACCCTTGAATGTTTCTCGCAGTGGCCTCAAGGCACAATTTTACAGGTGTTCTGCCAAAGAGAGCCTCCTGTAAGCTGGCAGTCCGCATAGAGGCTACCAATAGTCAATCACAGTCCATATTTGGCACCCCAGGAATTTTTTTCATGCTTGTGTTGCTCTACAATTTTTTTACATTTGAATGTGGCACACAGGTAAAAAAAAAAAAGGTTGGGGATCCCTGCTATAGAGATTCCTCTATAGTTATGCCACTGGCTGGACCGACACTGCAGGACAAATATGGAGCTCCCTTCTTTCCCAGGCCATACCTAGACTGCACATGGAACACTACCACCTGCACAGTCTCTGACTAAGACCCTTTCTGAAATCTTAGTTACTAAGGTTTTGGCTCAAGCAACCATCACCCCCTTCAGCACGTAGAGTCTAAAGGGGCTATAGTTTAGGCTCCTTTATTTTAATGAGTAGGTAACCCACCTGACACTGCTGGACCAATATGGAGGTCATGCCTAACCTTCACATGGAACACTACCACTTCCTAGGTCTCCTACTTATACTAATTAATTCTAATTAAGGGAATTATTAATGGGGTTATGTAATAAAAGACACTGAGTTTGCCCAGGTGCAGTAATCCATAACAACAAATGCACAGCCAGAATTTACTGGCCACATGTTTAAAACCAAAAAGGAAAACTCTGAAACAGCACAATTCCTCGATCAATCTCACAGCCGGTGCATGTACTTAGTGACCATGTATCACAAAAACTTGATGAACAGCACCATAGAGGCCAAAAATACATTAAAAAGCCTTTATTTCATCGTTGCTCACATCTGGTGTGAGGTTGCAACAAGGCAAAATACATTTCTGTCACATGGCAAATTACATTAGATACTATGTAGTGATGGGCGAAAAATTTGTGAAAAATCGTGAAAACGGAAAGTTCCCGAAAAAATCGTGAAATTCGAACGTTTTCACACAAAAATCGTGAAATTACAAGGATTCCACTCAAAAATCGTGAAATTTGAAGGATTTCACTCAAAATTCGTGAAATTTGAAGGTTTTCACTAAAAAATTGTGAAAATTGGACGTTTCACTCAAAAATCATGAAATTTTAAGGATTTCACTCAAAAATCGTGAAATTTGAAGGTTTTCACCAAAAAATTGTGAAAATCGGAAATTGACGCCGCCGAATTTTCACCAGTGAATTTTCATTGGAGAATTTTCACGGGAGATTTGCGAATTTATTCGCTTGCAGCAAAACGCAAATTCGTGCCAGGCGAATTTATTCGCCCATCACTAATAATATGCACAGGTTCTATTAGGTCCACAATATTTTTGGTTTATAGCATCAAACTCCAACAGGAACTCATGAGCTCCCAACTTGTTCATGGTTTAATGACACTTCCTCCTCTCTTCGTTGTCCAACACTAATTTGCAAACATTTAAAGTGGAACCAGCACACAGTGTCGGACTGGCCCGGCGGGAAACCGGGAAAAAACCCGGTGGGCCCCGACCCTCGTGGGCCCCCGCTGGGCCAGAACCCTTCTCTAGATATTTCTAGATAAAAAAAAAAAATTTCCGGCGATGCGCAGCGCCGCCAGCGCATGCACGCAGAACGGCGCTCTTGCGCATACGCGCCAAGCGGCGGTGTTGCTGGGCCGACGCATTTTAGTAGGGGTGCAGGGAACCGGAGGGGGCCCCTGTACAGCAGTCCCGGTGGGCCCCGGGCCCCCCAGTCCGACCCTGCCAGCACATGAGACCAAGCAGCTGCCAATCAATCAGAACTGGAGGCCATGGCTCCGACTGCGGCACATAAGACAAACATGAATGGGCTGAAAATCTATAAAACCTAAGATCTGACAGCCCTGCTTTACCAATATAAAAGTAGCTGTAACATAAGCTGTACTTAATATATAAATAGGGTATTATTTTTCCTTGACTTTTATGCATTCTCCTTTAGTCTGCAGCTGCTGAATACCCTTTGCACCAACTCTGAATAACATTTGATCATATTACTATGCACACCCTACACCTTTTTTTTCTGCATAAATGAATGACACTCAACAAGGCTCTTTGATCCTTGGATTGCAGATCTATTTAGGCTGCCAGGCACAGCTTCGGCACAATATGAGGGCTGTCAGAATGAGCTCAGAGATTTCTGTAAGCTAACAGCTTGTTCTAGGCTGCTAGACGGACCTCTTTGCTCCCAGACACGGCACTAGAGAAAGTACAGGTGTAGCAAAGGTTACTGGCTTCTGCATGCAAAACAGCATGTCAGCTCCACTTTCCACAACAGACAGATTGTTTAAGACAGTGCACGTCTCGGGCATAACAAAAAAGGGCAGAAGACAGAGTAGCTGCTGGGGAACTCAAAGGTCATCTTCTCCAAAGCAAGAGTGTGACAGGGCACAGAATTGAATTCTATGGGTGACACTGGACCTTATATATTCATTGCATTGCTGAAAGTTGGCACAAACTATGTCAACAACTGAAGGATAAAACTATATCTATGATGTTGCTCAAGAATGAACCAGTCTGCAGCTGCAGGTTTTGGCAAGTTGAAAGTGCTGCTATCTGCCATGAGATCCAAGAGTACCTAGGTAAATACATTGTAGCTACACTATGGGAAATATTTGGAGGTCATCTCAAAGCAAGGAAGAATGTTAGCTGCTATATGTTCTACCAGATGAACTTCTATATGTTCTACCAGGAACCTACCAGGCATGCTCCTAAACATTTAGCAAGCCACTTCTATCTAGCTTGACTAGACTAGACTAGATTGGCCTACAAGGAAAATCATTCGCAGAAGAGGACATTGATGGGTTTCCTAACATATAAGACATTCTTTTTCTGTTTGACCAGAAGATCTCTCCAAAGGACATAAGGGCAACTGACCAGAAGAAAGGAGGCTTCATATTCAGCCGTGCAGATGTTTTCTTACAGGGAGAAGCTGTAAAATTCTGTTTGTGAAGCTTTCATGCTGGCAATATCAATAATTGCTAGAAAACCTTAAAATATGAGGTTGCTGTAAACAATACATATAATACTATCCAGACTTGAGAAGCTCTCATTCTGAAGGCAGAAATGTTTTTTGGCCTTTGTTTTTGCATTCCTGTGGGACTCTAAAGAGGGAGTAGTTGAGGGAAAGGAAGACCTGATGAATGCATGCCTTTTTGAACCACAGCTAATAAGATACATGATATTAATTGCATTCAAGCAATTTACTGTTTTGAGCTTGCCATAAATTATCAGTAGCTTTTAGGGTTGCCACCTGGCCAGTATTTTACTGGCCTGGCAGGTAAAAATGATGGTTGATCCCAATGTTATTAATAGGGAAAAAAGATAAATATATAGGAAGGTTGGTATTTTTTTCCAGAAAAGGTGGCAACCCTAGTAGTGTTCCATGGGTTCCTTGTCAACCCAAATCCTTGTCTCAGACTGAAAGGCTGCAATCTCCTTGCCCAAGGGACGGTATAGCCTTACTTTGCCTTTTCATTAGAATTTCTTATATCTCTTCTAGAAATAAGATCCTTTGTAGCTTTAGAGGTTACCAAGCAGAGCTTGAGGGCTCAATGTGCATGGCATAGTACTAACCTCAAAAGGGAATGATTCAACTGCAGAAAAGGTAAAGGCTTCATACCAAGCATCATACTTATCTTGGTATTATGTTTTTTCTTTAAAGGGGAACTTCACCTAAAAAATTTTTTTGTGTACTGAAAGAAAACCTAATTCTAAGCAATTTTCCACCATACATTCAACCCATTTTCAGTGGTTTTAAAGTTATTTGTAAATGTAATCAAAACCAGCTTGTTCTATGGTTCTGGCAATGTAGGGGACATCCATTCTCCTTTTCCTCCATATCTGAATATTTATGAGAGCTGGGTCAAGTATGCATGAAAATGTGATTCCATTAATAAATTGAGACTATTCATCCATAAATACATTATGCTTTTCCCACTGATGTCCCTGCAGAATACCTCTGCCACGGCAAGTGATATGGTAGCTTCTACTCCTATGGAAAACTGAAAAAAGGTTGAGAATGTTCTGTGCAAATCCTCATAGATAACCTCTCTCTACATGCCAAATAAATGCTAGCTATATGTAGGGTAGACTTTCCATTTTAAAGGGATATTGCCAGTTGAAACAGACTGTGTTTTGACAGTTACAGCATTTCACAGCCTTCACTTCATAGAAGAGGGTCTAATAATGATCTATGTAAATGAACATGGTGGGACATAGTCAACCATCTGAACCAAATGTCTAGATACAGTTGGCTCTATCTATAATTAATCTAGTACATTTTTAAAGGAATTTGAAATTTGTAATATTCAGCTTCCCTATCTTTTTATACCTTAAAGCTTCAATGATTTTGTTTATTCTGCTTAAAGAAGAAGGCAAGTCGTCTTGTACTTGGGGATGCCAAGCGTTAGGCACCCCCAAGTGATTGTATTGACTTACCTGAAACGCCGGGCCAGTGCTCCTATCAGCATAAAACTGCACCGGCCCGAGGTTATTCCAGCGAACACAAAGTATGGCTACACAAACACTCTCACCGCTTTTTGTAGCGTCGGGTGCCGTCTGTGACTCTGTCTGCCCAGGTCTGATTCATGTATTCCGGCTTCCTCTTTCTTCAAATTTCCCAGGGCAGACGCATGCGCAGTAGAAGGTAATAGCCAACTTTTTAGTTAAGGTTCAGCTTTTTGCTCTACTGTGCATGCGCAGCCACGCGAAGAAAGTGGAATACGGAAGAGAATCACACCATGGTGCTCACTGGTATAACCCTGGGCCGGTGCAATTTTCTGCTGATAGGACCAGCTCGGGGTTTCAGGTAAGTCAATACAATCACTTGGGGGTGCCTAACATTTGGCACCCCCAAGTGCAAGATGACTTTCCTTCTCCTTTAATGTAACCTTTGTTGTAAAGTATGTAATGACATAAACTCCATTAAAACAGAGATCCAAAAAAACTAAGCCGAAAGTCAAGGGAAAATGATGGATTGGTGGCACTGGAAGACATGGAACAAGGTTTATTGTGCAGTATAACCCCATCACCTGAAATTAAAAGTAACTTTTTTCCCCTGGCCTGGTTGATCCACCTCTGAAGTGATGTCAATTTTGTCTACCAGTGACATTACTTCTGGTTTGCATAGGTTCCAGGTTGGTTGAAAGTTTTGCGTAAATTCAGGTAACGGGGACAGAGACCTTGATAATGAGCCAGTGCGTCCGGATTGGGTTGCGAGTTATCTGGTCCTGGTTGGGCACGGGTCTGCCCAACTGGATCACACAGGTCTCTTAACAGGTTGGTATGTAATGACTACTGGTAGGCTACATTCCTTGCTTCAGATACCCAGACTCAATAATGACTGACAGGCCACAGACTGAGTAGCACTGATTTAATGTATTATTTGTGCCTTATTAACCTGATTTTTTATCTGTTTTTTCCTACTGCAGAGCTGGGGTCCTAGGTTCCAGCCAGGACACTATCTGCAAGGAATTTGTTCTCGTATGTCTGTTTAGGCTTCCTCCAAGTTCCTCCAGTTTCCGCCCACACTCCATACTTATACAGCAAGTTAACTGACAATAAAACTGACCCTACTGTGTGTGAATGTGACCTTAGACTGTAAACTCTACTGGGGAGGGACTGGTGTGAACCATGTATAATCTCTGTTGAGTGCAGATAATAATAATGGTTACAACCACTGATCTGTAGGGTCACAATAGGTGCGGTGCTGGGCAGCCGTCCTTATTTAGACTCCCTAAAGACACCTCTATGGAAAGCACAAAACTGCCTGATAATTTCAATGCTATTAATATCCAGTTCCCATCAAGGTACATTGCGTTGCTATCAAATAACCATGTGTTTGCTGAACAATGTGCAGCGTTAGGTGTCTGTTACACCGCTATGCACGACTTCCCACTTTCCCTATGCCGGCTGCTGCATTTATAACTTTGGATATGTGCTTTGCTTAACTGCCAGGAATTGCTCTTTCATACCTCTACAATGACTGATACATTCGAAGCTTTGGTACTTGGATCACATTGAGCCGCTATTACATTGAATTACCCCTACATGCATTGAGCATGGAGAGTGCACTTAATCCAGGGTTTGGTTTGGGATTGGCTGAATCACAGTCATTTAGTTTTCAAATAAATCTTTTGGGGCGGATGCTGAATCCAAAAGTTATGAATTCGGTCAATCCCTTAATCCCTTTTTTATTTTGAAGTGGTGATCTTTGGAGCTTCCATGGACCATCCATGTCTTAAATTGCTATGCATGGCATGTGGGCATCACATTCAAATCTTGTATCGAAATGCCTATTATTTCTTTCCAGCAGCAGTACTGCTCTCACTCATTTGGACTCATTTGGAGCTGTACCGGGGCCACATTAAGTTGCTGTGCATGGTTATCAGACGTCCATGCTCTGGCTAATGCATTTGAAGCTCTGTTAGGTCAGCCTGACAAAGCTCCCAGCTGACATGTCACAAAGAGCTTGGAGGTATTCAGCGCACCTAGCCATTACAGAGATTAAATAAATCAAAGAGCAAACGTGAGCGAGCGAGAAGCACAAGACACCTCCAGAATCTCATCACAAGTCTCCATAGATTTTCTCATTATGTCTCTGATCACAATTATTGATCTCTTAGAGGACAGTCTATTAATTACCATCCAGGTGGATCTATTTCTTAAGCTTTCATATTATGACTCTTACCCGCTTGGGTCTCTGCATTTTAAATATAGTTGTGAATAAAATGTGAAAGGAGGGGATGTCTGTGCAGCTGAATAAATTGCTATGTGCTCTTGGAGGAATGAGATTTTTCTCCCGGCAGCCCCTTTTGTCTAATTATGTGCAAGAAATCAGATTTACCTTTGATTTTGCCCTAAGTCACCTATATTGTGATGGCAAAGGAAGAGAAACCCTGAGCATAAATCATCATACCTCATCACCCACGTTATAAAAACAATGGCAATGTTATTAAATAAATGGGGCTAGATGGGACTATTGCAGTTCAGGCACACCTTGTAGGTTCAACCTTTAGTATTGGTCCACCTTAGCTCAAGGTTAACGATATAGGAAAACATTGATATATACTTTAAGTCATTCAGTAGTGCCAAGAATATCTAAAACATCAGATATGTCCTGACCCTATATCACCCATGCTAGTTGGAAGCCTAACTAAAACTGAGCTTTCAGGTATATGTAGGAGAGACAATAGACTTTTTCTCCAGACCTCACCCTTGCTGAAAAGAAATCCTTATCACAAATCATCATACCTTATCACCAATGTTCTAAAAACAAAGGCAATGTTATTAAAGAGGAACGCCACAAAAACATAAAGCTTTTTGAAAGGTAAACATAATTTCAAGCAACTTTGTAACATACATCATTTAAAAAATATGTTGACTTTTCATGATTTTTAATGGTTTCTGACAGTTCCCTAAGCCTAGCCCCCTGCTCTCCTGCTGATCTCTCTGACTACTTTGCTGAGCTGGCTGACTACTGTTACTTTGTATCAACAGCCATCTGTCCTCAGCCTGCATCCTCCAAACCCCACAATTCCCTGCACATGTGATTTCAATAAGGAAAGGAACATCCCAGTGCAATGCATTGTGGGTTATGTAGTTCCTGCATGCTGTCTGTAAGCTGTCGAGAAGTTGTTACAATTTGTAACATCAGTGTTTTAGTCCCTCCTTCCCTGCCAGGATTTCAAATGATGCAGAAAGAGAAGAACTGTTACACAGCTGGATTGCAGCATAGAAAATTGCATTTATTCATACTTTTTGAAGAAACAGGTAATTGTGATGAATGTATTAGGGGTTTCTGTGTTATGTGAGCCTCTCTATGAAATTTTGGTTTGGAAGCCAGAGTTCCTCTTTAAATAGATGGGACTATTGCAGTTCAGGCACCCCTTGTAAGTTCCACCCGTTAGTATTGCTCCACCTTAGCTCATCACAAGGTTAGAGAAAAAGGAAATCATTGATATATAAGTCATCCAGCCATAGTTCCAAGAATATCAAGAACAACCTGAATAACTCATGCTAGTTGAAAGCTTAATGGAAACTGATCTTTCAGGGAAATCTAAACTGGCCATAGACTCAAAGATCCGCTCGTTTGGCGACATCTCCAAATGAGCAGATCTTTTCCCGATATGCCATTAACGGCATGGCTACATCGGGGGTAATTCGAACGTTCGGCCGTATGGTCGAACGATCGAATTACGATGCGCCAAGGGGCTCCGACGGGTTGGTCGGTTGAACATCAAACCTTCCCGATCTATATCGTGGCCAGATATCGATCGGGAAGACCTGTCGGAAGCCCCCATACACAGGCAGATAAGCTGTCAAATTGGTCCAAACGACCGATATCGGCAGCTTTATCTGCCTGTGTATGGCCACCTTTAGAGAGCCAAAATACTTTTTCTCCAGACCTCACTCTTAAGGTGTGGTGGGGCCATCTGACGGGCTTCCACGATCAATATCTGGCCGAAAATCGGGCAGATCTCGATCGGGCAGGTTAAAAAATACTGTCAGATCACGGCAGCATCTATGCGTGTATGCGGATCCGTTATGATTCGATCGTTGGGCCCTAGGGCCCACGATCAGATCAGCCTGATATCGCCTACTTAAATGTGGCCATATTGGGGAGAGATCCACTTGTTTGGCAACATCGCTAAACGAGCGGATCTCTACATCTATGGCCACCTTAACTGGCCTTCAATCTGAGCCTCCTCTGCTGTGCTCCAGCATCACAGTTCAGAAACCACTGCCTCAGCCATATGAGTCCTGCACACTTGCTAAAATCAGGCTCACTTGACATCAACATTTCAGGCTGCATTAATTAGTCACATTTCCAATTATGTTACTCATATCTTAGAGTGATATTTACCCATTCTATGCATTTTTGAGACCTTATATCAGAGTATAGAGGAATTGGATTTTAAAAAAATGTAGGACTTGATCATTATCACCCTAATGGTGTGGGATTAGATAACATGTTTGAATTCTTTGCTGTGATCTCAAGGTCCTTCCCAGTGGATCAAGCCTACGTGTAATTTACTGTATATTCTTCCTTTACGTCAGCACCTTATTGAGGTACTTATTATGATATCTACAACATTTCCATTGCACTGGATATTTCCGAGGAGCTATACCTGAAGACATAATGTCATGTGGCAAATGACCCATGAAGAATACATCATTGGAATCGATGAAATGAATCCCTTGTGTCTTGTGGCAAACAAACAAATGCAAGTCAATAAGTGATATGGCCTTAGAAGAGTAAATTCACCTAGAAATATATCTTTGTATAAACACATAACTTTATGGTGACTTATCCTATTGACCCTAGCAAACAGAAAGAGGCCGAACAGAGAGATAAAAGGAAGGCGAGATTTTCAGAAGATCCTTCTTATCACTGTTGCAGTGAATTGTAAATGTGATTTCCTAAAGCTGGCCAAAAGAGATTGCCAAATGAGTGGATCTTTCCACAATATGCTCACCTTGAGGTGAGCAATATAAGGCTGATTAGAATGTTTGGTCCTAAAGCCAAAAGATCGTACCATAATTATAGGGGTACAGGCCATTGGGGCAATGACCACATAAACAAGCTGACGTGGTGCTTGCCCTGGTGAGATTTTTAAACCTGCCCAAGATATGGGTTGAGCATGCCCAACAGAGGGCCCCATACATAGGCAGATAAGCTACCAACTTGGTCTGAACAGGCCAAATCCTCAACTTAAATCCAGGGGTGCTGCTACCAAGAGGCGAGTTGAGAAACTATCCTCCAGTGACAACACTCAGAAACTTTAAAAGCAGACATTTCTATTTTGAATGGGAATTTCAGCTCTTCTAGTGCAGTATGGCGGCATCAGTTTGGCTAAATCGGCCCTGCTTAAATCTGCCGCGTATGGTCACCTTAATGTCAAATTTGACTGCAGGCAAAGATGTCAACAAATCAGAAGAAAGAAGTCTAGTATTTCCAATGAGGAGAACTTGTCTTCATTACTATGGAAAGCAGAAGAAATAGTTTTAATGAAACACAGATACAGTTACACTGAATACTCTGTAGGCTAAGGCTCACCCCCTAAACTACAGTATGTGAACTTCAGACTATTCCATTAAAATATAAATTTCAGGAATCCTTTCCGGGTATCCTTCCCATGATTCTTTCTTCGTTACATATAAATGAAGCGAGGGACACCTCACTTGAAATGCTTTTCATGTAGATCCATTTTCCCTGGCTCTTCCATAAGCTATTGTCGAGATTTAATATGGATGAAATATGGAAGTGGATGAGCTTCAGCCTATAGGGTATTTTGTGCAAATTTTAGAAGCAACACTGGGGTTTCTTTCCCGGGATTCAGTTAACTAAGATGTGTCTCCAAGCCAAATATTCAGGGTTGAACTAAACACTGTATTCTGTATTTTATTCCTCAAATGCTCAAACCCGGCATTTTAATTACACCAGTGCCATCCATCTTTTTTCCATGTTCCATGGACAGATAAGTGAAATCTTCAAGCAATGCATTGTATTGAAATGATAAAGTCATACATCATCATTTTTTTTAAACTTTTTTCTTAACTTTAACGTTTGAATGAAAAAATCATTCCTAAGGGATTTTTATTAGAAAAAGCTGTCATCTTTAGCAGAGATGAATTTTCAGACAACCCTGGCATATACAATGCTGCGTGGGTGTATTAACTAGAGTCAGAGAAATGTAGGGAATAGCCTTCCACTATCGTTGCCAGTCCCTATCTATCTCTACAGCTTTAGATAGTAAAGTTTGTGTAGGAAGAAGTAAGAAGAGCTGTAGCTCCAGTTAGGTGTAGGCATGCACCCAGAGTGGAATACCCAATGTTACAAGGATGTGAGATTATATCCCCCAGAGGTATGTAAGGAAAGGGTTAGCCATGAAAGATCTCTTGAACTTCCAACAAGGAGGAGGGTGCATGGTACCAGGAACATGGAGTAGGGAATCCCACAGAGAAGAGAGACAACCCTGGGGTAACTACCTTTGTAGAAACTATGAGAGATCCTATGAATAAGGACTAGTTAACAGCAGACTAGACCTCTAAGTTAATCATTCTATCTGCACAATATTGGGTTATTTATTGGAGCAGTCTGAAGCTCCACAAAAACATTAAGAAGTTAAAGAAGTTGCCTCTACGGCATGATCCACCATGGTAGACTCAAATTTGTAGACTAGGGGTAGAAGATACCCATTGCAGTGCAAGCTGTGGGATCATGTGTCAATTGGGTTGCCATAATAGTGTTATAATAGTGCTGCCACAATTTTTCGGGGTGGGTCATTAAAGTCTCTTGATAACCACATCTCACATCCAGCTGGACAGCTCTAAGATTTATTTAAAGGGGTTGTTCATCTTACAATTGACTTTTTTTTTTGTAACTTACATTTTTATTGACAGGTTTTGAAAATTATACAAAGCTGAAAACAGCAAGATAGACATCAGTAGCATGTTAATACAGCGTATCATTAAGAAAAACACCAAAAGCTAGGGCCGATATGGCCAACAACCAGATCTATGTCAATAAGCAAAATAATGCTCGCAATTCCCATAGGGAAGGCGAGACACTGTTTACAATATCATAAACAACAGGCAAAAGAAAAATTATCAAGCAGAAGGTACAACATCAAGGGTTCAAGTTAGGGCAGTATGAGTTCAAGTTCAGTCTATAGCAGCGGGGTGGGTGTGGGGAGCAACAGGAAAGAGATATGAGTGAGCTCAGGGATGGTCTCAGAGGATCTTAGTGGGGCAGGGCGGGTGCCATACCTCGAAGGTCCCATATGGACCAAATTTTGAGAAAACGGTCTGTTGTATGTTGGATGTGGGCTATGTTGGCCTCAAAAGACCTGTTGCTGTTCACCCTGTTGATAATCTCGGTCATTGTGGGAATCGTCCGGGTTTTCCATTTAGCGGCAATGGCCAATCGGGTGGCGGTCAGTACTTGATTAACAAGTGCTTGTCTACTCTTCTGAATCCGTGGCAGGGGTTTGCCCAACAAGAACACCACCGGGTCCAATGGCACTGGTCTGGAAAGCAGCAAGCAGAGAAGGTCCTGAACTTCCTTCCATAGGGGCTGAATAAGGGGACAGTCCCAAAAAATGTGTAGCTGGGAACCACCGGCACCACAGTCTCTCCAGCAGAGAGGAGAATGGTCGGGGAAAAACTTGTGAAGTTTTTCAGGGGTGTAGTACCAAAACGCTAGGATCTTGTAAATATGCTCCTTCTGTCGTACGCAGGATACCATGTGGGCTGCGTTTACAATTGACTTTTAATATGATGATGTGATATTCTGAGACAGTTTGCAATGGGTTTTCATTTTTTTATTAATATTAAGTATTTAAAGTTATTTAGCTTTTTGTTCAGCAATTCTCCAGTTTGGTATTTCAGCAGCTATCTAGTTTGCTAGGGTTTTCTGTTCCCTAACAGCTAGTCAGTGGTATGAATAAGATACTAAAATAAGTATAGGAGGGGGACGGAACAGGAAAATAAGTTAAAGTAACAATAACAATAAAATTATAGCCTCAGAAAGAAAATGTTTTTTTGCCGACTGGGTTCAGTGACCCCCATTTGAAAGCTGGAAAGAGGTAGAAGAGGAAATCAAGTAACTCAAAGATGATAAAGAATCAATAATGAAGACCAATTGCAAAATTGCTAGGAATAGGACACACTATAACATACTAAAAGTTAACTTAAAGGAACAGTTTAGTGTATAAATAAAAACTGGGTAAATAAAAAGTGTTTCTCATATAGTTAATTAGCCAAAAATGTAATGTATAAAGGCTGGAGTAACTGGATGTCTAACATAATAGCCAGAAAACTACTTCCTGCTTTGCAGCTCTCTAACTCTGAGTTAGTCACTTGAAGTGACTTGATGGGGGGCTACATGGGACATAACTGTTTAGTGAGTTTGCAATTGATCTTCCGCATTCAACTCAGATTCAAAAGCAAACAGGTATTATCCATGTGCCCTTCCCTCAAGTCACTGATTGGTTACTGCCTGGTAACCAATCAGTGGAAACCAAAAGAGCTGCAATGCAGGTAGTAGTGTTCTGGCTATTATGTTAAACATCCAGTCACTCCAGCCTTTATACATTACATTATTGGCTAATTAACTATATTAGAAACATGTTTTATTTTGCACAGCCTATCTATTTACCCAGTTTTTATTTTTATACTGAACAAATCCTTTAAAGGTGAACCACCCTTTAAGGGCAGCAGTCAAATCAAGTTTGGTAAAGTTAACAGCTGAATTTAAAGTCAGTTTAGGTACAGGTATTAATGCAGATGTAAATCTAGAACTCAGGCGCTTATATTAATGGTAAATGAAACCCCCTTATACAAAGGAGTTTATCATAAAGTCTGATGGAGCACTTGTACCCACTGGGATGTGACCCTCGTGCTAAAGTCCTGCAGTGGGTCGGTTACCCGCAAAAACCTGCGGTACCCTGCGGGTTGTGGGTAGAAGTTCCAGGTGCGGCTATAGATGCGGGTTAGCTCTTGCGGGTCAGGTCGGGTAGCGGGTACAAACGGGTAAGAATGCGGGTTGTGGGTCCGGGTTGTGGATTGCAGGTTGCGGGTTCGGGTCGGTACGGGTTCCAAAAAATGGACCCAGGCAGGACTCTACCTCGTGCTGAATAACAGAAATCTTGAGGTGGACAGTGCTGCATCAGGGGTGTAGACAAGCCCTGGTTACTGCCTGCCCTAGTGACTTCTGCTGCTCCCTAATTTGTGCATCTGTATATGCACTTCTGGCGGTGTAACAAACAGCTTGTCTGCGCCAGATGCTGGGCAATAGTGCATTCTTCACCGGATGCTGCAGGCAAGCAATGTGCTTGTAATGTAATTAATCCCCTCTGCACTTAATGTGTGCTAAGCTGGCAGAAAATGTGGCAGGCTGTCTATGGGGAAGCACCTTTAGGTCAGTGGCACTGAATTCTGTGTAGTTGGCACTGATATGAGAAAGTTCAGCTGTTTTGGCATTTTAACCCTGTGATTTTGTACATATTGTAGTCCCTATTGCAGCAAAATAAATCCATAAACCATAAAGCCAGGGTTGTGACAACAGCCCTCCATCATTTCTGAATTACGCCCCCCTCCACGGTCCCTAGGCGGTCCTTGCTGGGTTTGGATGCTTTGAGTTATAGCTGATAATAGCTGGGAGTACATAGCTGTGACATGCCAGCAATAAAGCAATGCATCTGTCTGCAGGCACTTTCGTGGTGTTTGTGGGCTCGGGGCTGCCTGTCTCCAGCCTCACTCACAGCTATTTCATTTCTCTAAATGATCTCTGCTCATCTCACATATTGATTGCTGGAAGCATCTCAGGACGGGCACTGAGCCTCCTCCCAAACATTCAAGTGGCTAATTCGATAATAATTACTAGAGTGACTCAGGCACACATATTGCATCTAGTACTTGGGGTTCTTGCAAAAGTACAACTCGGGCACAAACATGAACTCTACAATATTGGACTTATGTCTTACACAAGGATTATAAATATGCAATGTAGAATAAAAGGGATTGTTCACCTTTAATTAACTTGTAGATATTCTCAGACAATTTGCAATTGGTTTTCATTTATTATTAATTGGGTTTCTGCCTTAAT
Organism: Xenopus laevis; assembly: GCF_017654675.1. Lineage (NCBI taxonomy): Eukaryota > Metazoa > Chordata > Amphibia > Anura > Pipidae > Xenopus > Xenopus laevis. Next base: position 114,063,676 of record NC_054387.1, on the reverse strand, counting down.
TAGCTTCACATTCAGCAGCTCTCCAGCTTGCAATTTCAGCAATGTGGTTGCTAGGGTCCAAATCAATGTATCTTAATACAAATATTTTAATTAATCTTAAATGGGTAGTTTATCTTTATGTTAAAATTTTAGTATGATGTAGAGAGTGATATTCTGAGACAATTTGCAATTTTTGAAAGCAGGAAAGAGTCCAATTTAAAAGTTGCTAAGGCGAACCATCTCTTTAATATTCAACTCAGGCAGTGATATAAACTCTAGAAATTGGGACGCTTAAAGACTGAAACTCAGACATGTATATTAACCCCAGAACTTACAGGAGTACAAGGCATGGACATTAATTGAGAATTTTGGATTGTTACATCATTAGAACTTATACATTAGGCATATGAAGTAACTCTACAACTAAGGACCTTTACAAGAGTACAACTCAGGTACATATGCTAGCTCTGGCATTTAGGAACCTTACAAAGGAACAACACAGGCATGGACATTTACTCTAGAACCTAGGATTTTTTAAAGAAGATTTTTAAAAAAACCTTTTTTTAAAGACTGCACATATATTACATTACAAGAGTACAACTCATGCACATACAGTATAACTCTAGGACTTGGGACCTTTACACGAGTACAACTACATACACACTAACTCTAGAATTTAGGATCTGGAGTACATCTCAAGTACATACATACTAACTCTAGAACTTAGGATCTAGAGTACATCTCAAATACATACACACTAACTCTTGAATTTAGGATCAAGAGTACATCTCAAGTACATACACACTAATTCTAGAATTTAGGATCTAGAGTACATCTCAAGTACATAAACACTTATTCTAGAATTTAGGATCTAGAGTACATCTCAAGTACAGTACATACACACTAATTCTAAAATTTAGGATCTAGAGTACATCTCAAGTACATACCCACTAACTCCAGAATTTAGGATATAGAGTACAACTCATGCATGGGAATGTGCTATAGAACTTAGGATCCATACAAGAGAACAACTTAAACATAGCTATCTACTCTAGAATCTATGACTGGGCTGGAGGAACACCAGGAAAAAACCTGGTGGGCCCCAGCCCTTGTGATCCCTTCTGACCCAGACCCACCTGAAACCATGGGCGCTTTCCCCTGACTTCCCCTCCCAATCATGGCTGCAATGGAGAATAGGCATGAACGAGTGAGGGAGGGGTGTTGCAGGTTGGTGGAGGACCTCATGACTGAGGTGGGGACCTTGGTGGGGTGCCAGGTCCACTGAGGTTACTGCTCAGGAGCCCCCAGGGATTTGCCTGTCTGTGCAAGCAGTGATGCAACATGTAGAGTGGCTATAAATAAGAGGAGCAAGGGTGCATCAATAGCAGTGCAGTGTTCTACCATATTCTACAGGAAGAACCAATAAAGGTGCAGGGAGTTGTTTCTCTTTTCCAAAACTTTAGTTAACTCTTGACAGCTTCACCATTACTTTCCATTTAGGTTACACATTTCATTCACTTCCACCAGCACAACTGGGACTACACTCCCTTCTTGTTCTTTTCCAGCAATCTGGCACTCTCATCATCTGGGACTTCTTTCGCTTTCAAGCCTCTGGTCAGGGTTAACCCTTAGTGCCCCTTCGCCCTCCATCCGGGAATTTTTCCTTCTGTGTGGATGTTGGCCTGATGCCCACCAGACTCCTCGCTTGTCCTTCACTGTCTCTTTGTACCTGCCGGGTGTCTGCCAGGAACTATTCCCTTTACTCCTAGTTGGAACAACAAATGCCCATTCTTACTACCCTACATGTCTCATACATCTAGTGCATGCTGGAACACCCACTGCTAGTGATGGGCGAATTTATTCGCCAGGCGCGAATTCGCGGCGAATTTGAGCGATTCGCGGCAGGCAAATAAATTCGCGAAACGCCCGCGAAAATTCGCGAAAAAAATTCGCCGGCGTCAAAATTTAGACGCCGGCGCCGTTTCGGGAATTTTTCGCCGTTTCGCAAAAAATTCGCCCATCACTACCCACTGCCCAGTACTAACTACTCCTATCTATCTGTAGCGGGACCCAGACTGGGTTCCACTCACCTCTTGCAGGGAAGAGGAGCAGACCCGGATTTGTAGCGAGGCCACAAAGGCCTGGGCCTAGGGTGGCAAAATTTTAGGGGTGGCATGCAGCCAAGTTGTATCCCTAAGAAGCACTGGGGACTCAAAGCTCCCCAGTGCTCCGGTGCTGCATGTGTAGGGTACACCATGGGGCCAGCACTAAGACCGTTCTGCAGCCTGGGGGCTGGCGTGCAAGAAGAGGCCAGGGCTGGGATCATGCAGCCTTGGGGCGCTGCTTCACAAAATCCGTAGAGGAGGAGGAGAGAGGAGGGAGTTGAGAGCAGCAGAGCCTGCCCAGCACCCCCACACCATTGCACCCTAGGCAGGTGCCTCTTATGCTTAGACCTAGTTTTGGCCCTGATTGGACCTACACATTTTCCACCCTCTTATATATGGAGAAAGCTGCAGTTTATTCCCCCAAGGCCCCCCTGTGAGTGCAGGGTCTGCTTTCCTTATAGTTACCACACCATGAGGCATGATTATTAACTCTAGAACTTTACTATCCTTACTAGAGGGCAAATAAGACACGGATTCTTGCTAGAGTACAACTCAAGTACATTTATACTAGCTCTAACTTCTGCGATGCTTACAAGAGCACAACTCAGGCATGGATATTAATTGTAAATATTATGACCCTTTAAAGAGTGTAACTCAAACACGAATACCAACCCAAGAAATTAGTATCCCTACATGAGTACAAATAGAACTTAAGCCTTTTTAGATAAAATTCAACTTGCTTATATTAAAGGGGAATTAGGACAGGAGTCAGTGTCATTTACAAACAGTACTGTGCGAGGTCCAGAAGCCAAATGGGCAGGCTGGTAACTAGGGTGACACCAGACCAAAATACAGCCCGGGTCAGGCACAGATATTAAATCAAGAACATTGGAATTTTAGATAGACATAGCTACCATTTAGAATGAGGAATTTCTTAAAAGAATATGACTCAAGCACAGCTATTAGATTAGTACTGCAGGATTCTCGAAGAGTAAAGTGGCAGAAATATGAAACCCAGAAGTTCTGATTCATACAGGAGTGGAACTCAGGTGTCTGACTCTTTCTATAAAGTGCACAGCACCACTGCTTAAGGCTGATCAAAGTAGTTCCATGCCCGGATTTTTATCAAGGCTGTACTAGTGCTCTTGTTGAACTAACTGGCTGTCATAGGGAGCTGTAGTTCAACAACACATGGAATGCTCCAGGTTGCCTGCTGGAAGCTATGAAGCTTGGGTTATTCATATTTTACTGAATAGTTTGTTTTATCTTCCTTGACTTGGCAAAAACCTCCCCAACACCATTCCATCGTTGCTAATTAGCAAACACTGTGACAATATGATAATGAAACACGAGGAATGATGAAGGAATGTGTATCCATAGTCAGCATTCTCCTAACTGAAACATTTGAGATGGTGATATCATATGTCACATTTAGATGAGCTGCCCGTCCTGTTATCAGGCAGAACTGGGGCACACTTGGCAGGCACGAAGGAGACAAGAAGAAAATCCACTTATTATGGAACAGACAGAAATGTTGTAACCATAGTGTTAACTAGTTATGTTAAAGGGCAACTGCATTGTGACACTTCTGTATGGGATCTGGAATGCCTGGGACCTGGAGTATTCTATATAAAGGATCTTATCTAGATCCTATTCCTGTATTTTAAATGGAGTAACACAGAGCTGTCCAACTGGCAGGCCCCACCTACCTGCTTTGTCTACTAAACATGTGTAAAATTTAAATGGTATCACTACAGAGATTAACTGGCCCCTGCATTGTTTAAATCTCAAATTTAGACTAATCCCTGTATTGTTCACACCTGTGACCCACCTGCATTGTTTACACCTATGATAACTCTATTGGTTATATCCTAAAGGCCTGTACTGTTCACACCTGAGACCCAGACTGAAACTGCCACATTGTTCACCTGTTCACACTTTATACAAAATGCTAATAGCACTGTGTCACTGTATGTAGTACATATAAGAGTAGTCCTGATAGGTTTCCCTGTCTCTTGCTCTGTTCTGCCTTCCTTATGCTCCCTGTGTGTGTCATACTCTGCCTGTGTGTGCCATGCTGTGCCTGTATGTGCCCTGTTCTGCCTATGTGTGCCATACTCTGCCTGTTTGTGCCCTGCTTTGCCTGTGTGTGCCATGCTGTGCCTGTGTGTGCCCTGATCTGTCTGTGTCTGCCCTGTGTGCCCTGCTCTGCCTGTGTGTGCCATACTCTGCCTGTTTGTGCCCTGCTTTGCCTGTGGTACAAAAGCCTGGTATTTGTTCTGGGGGTTTGTTAGTATTTGAAAATAAATTATTGTTAGGGGTCCCAAAGGTGTTTAATCATGTGCTGGGGGTGCTGTGTTATCCAAGGGGAAGAGGAGGCATATGGATTTGAGGGTATTTCTTAATATGACAACTGTTTTCACATATGAGTGATAAGTGATGTCCCTGCAGTGAGCACCAACCATTTGGTTTTTTGGTGTGCTACCACAATTAATGTGGACATGATCTTGCAGTAACATGGGTGTAGTTTAAAGTGGATGTGGTTTAAAAACAGGGAGTGGTCAACACTGGCTTCTATTATCTGCCCACCACTATGTAGGCTGGAAAAATTTCGTACCACAGAAGTTGGACAGCACTGGAGTAACATTTAGTCCTTATTAATAATATGGCTTATTGCTATCAGCTAGTGAGTACTGTGCAAAGGTCCAAAAAATTCTTAAATACTCAAAATTAGAAACATCGACAATAACTCACCTCCTCTAACGAATCGCCCCAATGGCGTGAAATGCGTAAGGAGGGAGTGGTTGACGCTAGGTAAGCAGACGGCGGAGAGACACTTCCATGTGGTTTGATATGCATGAATACTTATATATGGATTGTGTAAATTGGATTATGCTGATTTCATTGTCTTTGGCGAATTTGAACAAATAAATGTCTGAAGTGAGTTATTGTGCGTATTTCTAATTTTAAATGGAGTAACAGGAGCATTTTTGCCAAGGTAAGAACCAAGACCGAGGTTACACCAGGGGTGCTAAATAGCTGCCCTTGGTAACTGGGATTTCATTGGAAAATTTGGCTTTTTTTTTAGTTCCTAGTGCACAATCTCCCCTGAATAGTCATTGTCCACGTTGTATTTCTAATAACATTAAATGGGGTTTGAGCGTCCATCGAACTGATTCCTCAAACCTAAGGGTTTCTTTTAGAGGCTGGAACGCTGAACCCCGGAGGCACAACTATACAAAACCTGAGACTCAATACAGACCCCATGCAGAGAGTGTGCTGAACAACAGAACCACAAGGCAGCAATGCTAGCAACTGCTCAGATTATTTCTGGGATTTAGCTGATTTTATTCCATCCAAAATTCACCCATAAATGAACTTTTATTATATGCTGCATCGCCTCATGCCTAGCAGTTTTTCAATTCTTAAATAACCTCCCTCCCTGGCTCTCAAAATAATGTTCCCGGTATCCAAAATAGCCAAATGTTATAATCAGATTCTATTGGGATTCCTATGTTTCCAACTGCAGAGCAAAGAAAAAAAAAAGCATAAAGACCAACTGCAATTTATCATGGCCTATATTATACTCAAGCCTAAGACTAAAATTAATTTCAGATAATTGAGAATCATGCCCTACCCTACCATCAAGGGGAGAGATAGCTCAATCCCTGGAACGATAAATCTGCCTCCATACAGTTGTTGGATCTCAAGAATTTGGCTGCTGGGGGATGCTGGGAGTTGTAGTTTTAACGTAGCAAATGGGCAGTTGCCTGCATTATTATAACTGCATTAGACCGATGGAAGCTAATTGTTGATTGGTTGATATTGATAAATTCAAAAGTGATAATATGCACCATTAAATGGCCTCCTGGGATCTTTACACTTGCCTGTGGCACGTTGATAATTCTGACCAATGAAAAAATAAAACAATAACTAGAACACCTGCAGACTCTTGCTGAACTCCACGAGGGATTGAATTGCCAGTAATGGGGCCACACAAAAAAATAGATTGTGTATCTTGCTCCTGACACCAGTAGACAAATGTACTAATAGAAAGCATATGTGCAAGGCTCTGTTATATATATATATATATATATATATTTATGAAGCTAGAGTTGCCATGTGGATATTCATATGGGATTGGGAGCTGTGCCTGTTTGCCAAAGAAATGCTGATGAGAGAGGTTTAGTGACGCCTTTCTTTAGTCAATGAGCCATGAATCTGCCAACACTCTATAGATAAGAGGCTCAGGATGGGTTATTTGGGTGCCTTCCTAATGCTGGGAGCACATCTGTTATAGCGCTGGCACCCATTCTGCAATCGTTGCAGTGCTTCTAGGGAACGGGGTCCCATTAGGCTCAGCAATTAGCGTTTTCAACTGGGATTTCATTCCTTGTTTTTCATTTAAAGATGTGTCAGATTAACAAAAGCCATGGGCGAATTTGTCCCCGAAAAATTTGTGAAACGCATTGAAGTCAATGGCGTCAAAATCGCTTTGACTCAATTTCCACGACCCGCGACGATTGTTATACATGCGCCTATTTTGGCCAAATGGATTTAAGTCAATGGGCGTCCGAATAATTTTGACGTACGACAATGTTTATGCGCGAGACTATTCTGATGCATGCCCAAAATTTTTCACCGCGTCTGATTTTTCGTCTGCAAATTTTTCGAGGCAGTTTCGCAAATTTATTCACCGGCACTGAAATGCGGAAATTCACTGTGAATTGGCGTCTTCCGAATTTATTCGCCCATCACTAATTAACAACTCTCCGACTCCTGCACCTGCGTCCAGCTGTTTGAAATGAAGCGGGGAGAAAAAGGTGCCAAACCAAAAGGGTTTATTGCTTGTTAATGCTTAACTTTCCCCTTTCAACTAGCACCCTAATATTATTTCACACAATTCAGGGCTTTGTGTAGAATGAGAGAGAGTGAGAGAGAGAGAAGTAGAAAGTTGGTTGCTGCTACACCTGCAAAGGTGAGGGAGGAGGCTGCACCCAGTAACCTAAATGGTTAAATATACATTATATATAAATATATATATATATAAAAGTCCACTGGCTCTAACGCACTCCATACACTGAAAAAATGCCCCAGGTGCTACCGAACGTTGCTGTATTATCCAACAAGTCCGAAAGAATCGGTGCACGCTGGGATTAATAGAAAGGTTAAAAATAAATACTTTATTAATTACATTAAAAGAACTGGTCAACATTTCTTAGGCAAAGACCGAAACGTTGACCAGTTCTTTTAATGTTATTAATAAATGCATCGATTTTTTCTGACTTGTTATAATATATATATATATATATATATCTATATATATATATATATATATATATATATATATATATATATATATATATATATATATATATCTATATATATATATATATATATCTATATATATATATATATATATATATATATATATATATATATATATATATATATATATATATATATATAGTGTGCAACCATGTGACATTATAAATGCTGAAAAAAAAAAGAAATAAGGTTTTTTCAGTTGACATTTCTGTATCTCAGGGACTGTTCCCTTGAGGGATTGTGACACTGGCTGAATAAACCTTTTCCAGTTTTAATTTTACCTTCTATAAAGTCCCATATATATATATTTATATATATTATATTATATATATATTTATTCACACACACATGCACTGGATATTAGAGCAGCAAGAACATAGAAGGTTGTGTGATGCATTTTAGTGAACCCCCATAAACTAGAGGTTCTCTAGAGGAGCTCTCTAACAACTCACATTAGAAGAAGTCAGGATTTGGGGAATAATTGGGGAATAATTGTTGCTCACAGCAGACTTGTCCTTGATAGATCACTTACCTGTACCAGTCCAGACCCCTCTCGTAGTTTCTGTCAAAAAAATGGGGTTCAGTTCCCATGGCTCGGACTTGGGGGTGCACCCTGATGAATTCCAGCACAGCCCTGGTTCCCCCTTTTTTTACCCCAACAATAATAGCCTGGGGGAGACTCTTCTGGCCGTATCTGGGGGTAGCAGTGCAGTTCCAGGGGGAAGACGTGGGCTGCTCTGTGGGGTTTGATGGGGTCCTTGTTCCTGGGGTCGGCTCCGTGCGGTCCTTGCCCTGTAGGTCGGAGGGTGGGTAGGTAAGAGGGGTGCTGCTTGGAGGGGCTGTGCTGGCAGAGTGGGGGCACGGGGGGATTTTCTGCAGCAGTTTCTTGCTCCCTACTAACGGGGGCAGAGGGCAGCTGAGGTGATGATCCCCAGGGCTGTTCCTACTGGACTGCTCCCCTGGGCTGTTCATACTGGACTGGCTGCGGAGGATGAGGTTGTAGCAGAGTAGGGTGCAGGACAGGCACAAGGTGCAGATGAAGAGGTATCTCCGTGCCCTGCGGGGGCTCAGTCTGGGTGCCATGCTGCTCTTATACATTGGGGCCACATCGTGCCCTCCTCGGGCTCCTGCATGTGCGACTGTCCCGGCTGGAGCGGCACTCACTAGCTGACAGTTGCCTGGCACACCCCCCTGTCTGAGATCAGCTGGAGAAGGAGGACTTTGTGCTTCCCTCCACCCTCTTACCTTATACACCTCCCGCTGAGGAGAACACGCAGCACTGATCAGTGATACCACCGGGGATAAACCAAGGGTCCGGGTCTGTGTTATCCCCGACCCTCCTCTGCACTGCCCGTTATCTGCACTGCCCATACACACACTGTACACACATTCCCCATATATACACACTCCCTATATTCACACACTGTACACATACTGCCCATACACACACACTGCTCATATATACACACTGCTCATATATACACACTCCCCACACACACACTGCTCATACACACACACTGCTCATATATACACACTCCCCACACACACACACTGCCCATACACACACACTGCTCATATATACACACTCCCCATATACACACTGCCCATACACACACACACTGCCCATACACACTGGCACCTTAATGCAGTAGATTCCCAGGTGCATTTCATACCCACTGTCAGGAGCCTTACACTTTTTATACCCAATGATGTGCTGCAGCCCTATGGGATCAGGGAGCTCTTGTTTGCAGCCCTCCAGCACTTGTGCAATTATAAACATCACTGTTCCATTCTGGGACTGGATATACCACAACAGCTGGATGGCTTTAGGCTTCACTTCTCTGCTCTCTGCACACATTCTGATTTAATTTCACAAGTCTACAAAGAACTGGTGTATTGAGTGTAGCAGATTGAGCCGCCTAATGCCTTTATGAGCCAGGCACCTGCAATCCTTCCTACATCAAGTCAAGAGGGTGCAGGGGCCACACAAAGTTGGAGCCCTATTCAGAGTAAAAATAAAGAACGTCATTATACCCAGTAGATTTACTATATCCCGTTCTGGTAACTATGGGATAGTGTGTATAATAAAGCAATGAGATCAATTTCATCAAGGGCCAGTGAAACAGGTTCTTCACCTTTAAAATAAGTAGAGAGTGATATTCCGAGACAATCATTTTTTTATTATATGTGATTTTTGAGTTTTTATTCAGTAGCTCTCCAGGTTGCAATGTCAGCAATCTGGTTGCTAGGGTCCAAATGATCTTAGCAACCATGCCTTGAACTGAATAAAGGTGGCCATACACGGATAGATCCGCACGTTTGGCGATGTCGCCAAACGAGCGGATCTCCCTCCGATATGCCCACCTTGAGGTGGGCAATATCGGGCTGATCCGATCGTGGGCCCTAGGGCCCAACGATCGGATCCTAGCGTTCGCCAAACGGGCGGTCGGATCGCGGGACCGCATCAACTAACAGATGCGGCCGCGATCCGACGGGATTTTTAATCCCATCCGATCGAGATCTGGCCGACTTTCGGCCAGATCTCGATCGGGGAAGCCCGTCGGGGGCCCCCATACACGGGCCAATAAGCTGCCGACACGGTCTGTCGGCAGCTTTTATCGGCCCGTGTATGGCCACCTTTAGAGACTGGAATATGAATAGGAGAGGCTTGAATAGAAAGATGAGTAATAAAAAATAGCAATAACAATACATTTGTAGTCTTGCAGAGCATTTGTTTTTTAGATGGGGTCAGTGACCCCCCCCCCCCCCAATTTGAAAGCTGGAAAGTGGCAGAAGAAAAACAAGGCAAACAATTTCAAAACTATAGAAAGGAAAAATGAAGACCAATTGAAAATTGAAAAGTTGATTAGAACTGACCAACTGAAAGGTGATATAGTTATACAGTGTATAGTGTCTAAAGAAACATTAAATAAAGACATAAAATATAAACAGTATAAACAATATAAACAATTCAAGGTATATGCCAATGAACTTTCCCTAATAATGAGAAAAGAAAGGTCATTTACCTCACCCTGGATACAAGTCTCTTTTTTTTCATATTATTAAAAGTAAAAAAAAAAAAAAAGATTGATTTAATGCATTAAATGTACATACTCTTATAGATAACATGTCAGGCTAAATTCTTCATTGAGCCCTCTTGGGGTCTGTGTAGCTCTCACATCGCAATCATTTTTGTGTGACATCCGATTAGTAGGGATGTCGTGGACTGTTCGCCCGCGAACTAATTCGCGCGAACATCGACTGTTCGCGTCCACCGAATGTTCGCGAACGTCGCGCGACGTTCGCCAATTTGGGTTCGCCTTAGCTGGCGCTTATTTTTGACCTCTCACCCCAGACCAGCAGATACATGGCAGCCAATCAGGAAGCTCTCCCTCCTGGACCACCCCCACACCCCCTGGACCACTCCCCTTCCATATATAAACTGAAGCCCTGCAGCGTTTTTTCATTCTGCCTGTGTGTGCTTGGAAGAGCTAGTGTAGGGAGAGAGCTGTTAGTGATTTGAGGGACAGTTGATAGTAACTTTGCTGGCTAGTAATCTGCTTGATACTGCTCTGTATTGTAGGGACAGAACTCTGCAGGGATTTGAGGGACATTTTAGGTTAGGTAGCTTTGCTGGCTAGTAATCTACCTTCTACTGCAGTGCTCTGTATGTAGCTGCTGTGGGCACTGCTGCTGATCTCTCATCTGCTGACTGCTGCCTGTAACCCAATAGTCCTTGTAAGGACTGCTTTTATTTTCTTTTTTCTTTTTTTACTTTGCTACTATAAGAGCCCAGTGCTATTAGTCTAGCTGTGTTGGGGAGTGGGACTGGTGTGCTGCTCCTCCTAGTAGTTCACCACTACCAGCACCAACCAGAGTCAAAATTGTTACAAAGTATCTTATTTGCACCTGTTAGCTGTTCTGAGCTCTCTGCCAAAAGCTAATTAAGTTAGAAACTGTTTTTTTTCTGGCTGTTCAGTTCAGAGAAAAGAGGGACTGGTGTGCTGCTCCTCCTAGTAGTTCATCACCACCAGCACCAACCAGAGTCAAAATTGTTACAAAGTATCTTATTTGCACCTGTTAGCTGAGCTCTCTGCCAAAAGCTAATTAAGTAAGAAACTGTTTTTTTTCTGGCTGTTCAGTGCAGAGAAAAGATGGACTTTCCAGTACAAAAGAGGGACAGGGGGTTGAGTGGTCAAAAGAGGGACAGTTGGGAGGTATGCAAGTGCCACCTAGCTGTGTGAGCTTTTTCACATTCTGTCTAAATAACAATAATAATTCCGTGTCCGTAAACATCACCTGAGTGATGTTTTTACAGCAGCAATAATATATTCCGTACCCACTACTGTATACGTTGCCCTTGCAGGCATTGTTTGCCCAGTCTTTAACCAAGTGCCACCTAGCTGTGTGAGCTTTTTCACATTCCGTGTCCAGAAACATCACCTGAGTGACGTAGTGTGATTTCTGCCCTTTACAGCACAAAACGCAGCGCTGTGTCAACAATGTATTTTTCAGATACATTTTTGCCCTTGATCCCCCTCTGGCATGCCACTGTCCAGGTCGTTGCACCCTTTAAACAACTTTAAAATCATTTTTCTGGCCAGAAATGTCTTTTCTAGCTTTTAAAATTCGCCTTCCCATTGAAGTCTATGGGGTTCGCGACGTTCGCGAACCGTTCGCATTTTTGACGCAAGTTCGCGAATATGTTCACGAACATTTTTTCCGCCGTTCGCTACATCCCTACCTAGGGAAAGTTGTTCTCATGTTCGTTGGAATATACCTTGAATTGTTTGTACTGTTTATATTTTTTTGGCTTTATTTAATGCTTCTTGATATGGACACTATACGCTGGACTTTTTTTTAATACTATCCGGAATTGGGATCTTGTGGACAATGGACACTTATTATTCATGAGGATGTTGGACACTTGCTTATTCATAAGGGGGGTGGGCTGTTTGGTTATTTAAACCCTGTACACGAAAGTGGCTTTATCACCTGACGAAGGGGAACGCCCCCGAAACGTTGTGACGCAATAAACACAAGGGGCTTGTCCCCTGTTTGAATCGCCTCGAGTGCCGGTACCTATTTTTTTCCTGTGTCTACTTTGGAAGTGCTGTCTTTCCAAGGTCTGCACACCAGGCGGATATCTGTTTTGAAGGGCCCGGGTGTGCACGTGTCTTACTTGTTACTGCCGCAGGGGTGGAACAATATGAGCAGCAGACCCAAAGGCTGTTACAGGAGACCCAGGAATATAAAGGTCCCGTGTGGAACACTGACTGATGCTCAGTCTTCATACCAGGGGTGTTGCTAAAGACTCATGGAACCCAATCCAAAGTTTAGCAAAGAGAGCCTTCTTTATGTTCCCCCAATGCCCGTGTGTCCTAATAATCATCAGTTTTTTCCCTTTCATACCTTTCTACCCCTCATCTATTCCCAGGCATGTGGTAATAACAACTGGCTCCTTTGAGTTTAGTAGGGAAGAGCTATGTCTGACCTAAACCTAAAAAAGTATAAGATGTGCTGCCACCACCAGCAAACCAAAAAACCCCCACAACAATGTGACACCGAAGGGGGATGAGAAGAGAAAATTGGACCCCATATCTCAGACAACATCCCAGCAAAGTGGCCACATGTTTGGAAATTCATGCAGCTCGTGAGCAACATGTTCTCCAACCCCTTGGATGTTGCTCCCAGTGGCCGCAAAGCAGGTGCTTATTTTTTAATTCCAGGCTTGGAGGCAAGTTTTGGTTGTATAAAAACCAAGTGTACTGCCAAACAGAGCCTCAATGTAGGTTGATCCACATAGGGACTACCAAATGGCCAATGACAGCACTTATTTGGCACCCCGAGAACATTATTCATGCTAGTGTTGCTCCCCAACTCCTTTTACTTCTAAATGTTGCTCATGGGTTCAAAAGGTTGGGGATCCCTGTTATAACCCAACTGCTTTGTGGGTATCCTATTGTCACTTATCCAAATATCTGTCCATATATTCTTAGGGCAGAGACACATGCGAAGATTCGGGGAGATTTAATCACCTGGCGACAAATCGTCTCTTCATTGGGCAACTAATCTCCCTGAACTGCCTTCCTACCGGCTACAATCTAAATCGGCAGTGAGATGGCACTTGGAGCGATTCGTTTTCCAAAGTCGCCCAAAGTTCTAGAATCGAAATCGGCGGTGGGATGGCACTTGGAGCGATTTGTTTTCCAAAGTCGCATGAAGTTTCCTCATGAGGCAACTTTGGGCGACTTTGGAAAACAAATTGCTCCAAGTGCCATTCCACCGCCGATTTTGATTGTAGCCGGCAGGGAAGCAGTTCAGGGAGATTAATCGCCCAAAGAAGAGGCGAGTTTTTTTCAGGGAGTTTGTCGCCAGGCCACTAATCGCCCCCGACTCCTCGCGTGTGTCTCTGCCCTTAAAGGGCCTTGGAGGTAACTTTTAGTATGATGTAGAGAGTGATATTCTGAGACATTTTGCAATTGAATTTCATTTTTTATTATTTGTAGTTATTTAGCTTTTTATTCAGCAGCTCCCCAGTTTGCAATTTCCGCAATCTGGTTGCTAAGGTCCAAATTACCATAGCAACCATACACTGATTTCAGTAAGAGACTGGAATATGAATAGGAGAGAGCGTGAATGGAAAGAAGAGTAATAAAAAGTAGCAATAAGAATACATTTGTAGCCTTGCAGAAAATTTGTTTTTAGACGGGGTCAGTGACCCCCATTTGAAAGCTGGAAAGAGTCAGAAGAAGAAGGCAAATAATTAAAAAAAAAAAAAAAAAAAATGAATAATGAAGATCAATCAAAAAGTTGCTTATAATTAACCATTCTATAACATAGTAAACGTTAACTTAAAGGTGACAATATACTTATACATACATTTAATTGCAAGACCTAGATATCAGGAACAGCTTATACGTGTAATTTCCCTTCTGCGCTCTAGGCAGCTCATTGTCTAATACAAGGTCCTGGGGCAGTAACCTCCTAGCAACCAATTAGGACTTTGCTTTCATTATATTACCTGTGACAAACTGATCAAAGCTATTTGTTGATTGGTTGCTCTGGGGCAAATGTGCTCAGCATTAGCAAATTAGTAGAATTATTAAAGACCCATGGTGTTTAAGATATGGATGTCGATAAAAAAAATCCATGTGCAAAAAACCTTGAAATCTGCCCTTTTTTTTTTTGGTGTGGCCGGTGGAAGCTTGCAGAGAAAAGATAGAAGGAACAGCAAGGAAAGCCCATCAATATCAGACAGAGGATCCTGTGTGTGTGTCTTTGTGCCGGGAGAAGAAACTGTGCGCGTGTATTTCTGCGCTTTTTCTTAAGTAGAGCTGTCAGTCAGTCTGATTCCCTGAAAGGCTTCTTGGCTTGGAAGCACAACAGTGATTGACATCCCTTCTTTCCTACGGGCTGGAGAGCGGTGGAATATTGCTCCAGAATAAGGAGAATGTTTCCTCCCATGACAGCTCATATTAGAACCTTCTCTGCGGCTTTAGGGGTAGCTGCCCTCTGCCTGTTTGATTTACACATATAAGAGAAACTTCACGTTTATCTCTTGCACCCTAGACTATTGGTAGAGCAGCCAGAGGCGCAGATCTGCTGTCTAGCTCTGTCTTTGCAAGGGTCATCGCATGGGCCACGCAGCTAAAGGTTAGAGGCTCAGTAACTAGTCTCAGTTGATTTTTATTGGTTCATTATGAGTGAGCTCTTGAGAATGCCAAGTTCAATAAAGGGCTGTCATCTGATGTGTAGCTCTTTATATGCTATGCTTTCGGGCTGCATAAAGTACGTCAAGTTGACTTGGACAGAGAGAATGAGCAATGAGAAAAACAAGTCATTAAAAACTCTCCATTTGTGCCCCCTTATCTCTGCAGAATGAGGTCCCAAACTTAGTAAACATGGAACCTTCCATAAACCTGTCCCATTAGCACCAATTAGTTCTCTTAAAGTAGGATCTGAAGCTTAGCAATTATCCAACTTTCCCTAAATCTCTTCCATTTACAGCCCTTGGTCTTCAGAGTATGGTTCCAAATATAACAAAGATGCAACCTTTCCTACAACTCTCTCATTTGCACCCCTTGTTCTTCAGAGTAGGGTCCCAAAGTTAATAATGATGAAACTTTCCCTAAATCACTCCCATTTAAACTATTTAGTTCTCAAGAGTAGTCTCCCAAACCTCATAATTTTCTAACCTCCCCTAAATCTATTCTATTTTCACCCCCTTCATCTTCAGAGTTATGGTTTCAAACTTAATAAAGATCCAACCTTCCCTAAATCTTTCCAGTTTGCACCTTCTTGTTCTCCAGAGTAGGGCCCCACACTTAACAATGATCAAACCTTCTCTGAATCTCTCCTATTTGCACCCCTTGTTCTTTAGAGTAGGTCCCCAAACTTAATAATGGTCCAACCTTTTATAAAACTCTTCCACTTACACCCCCTAGTTTTCTAGAGTTGGGTCCAAATTTAATAATGATCAAAACCTTTCATAAAACTTTTCCACTTACACCCACTAATTCTCTAGAGTAGGGTCCCACACTTAACAATGATCCAACCTTCTCTATATCTCTCCTATTTGCACCACCTTGTTATCCAGAGTAGGGGCCCACAGTTAACAATGATCCACCCTTCTCTAAATCTCTACTATTTGTACCACCTTGTTCTCCAGAGTAGGACCCCAAACTTAATAATGGTCCAACCTTTCATAAAACTCTTCCACTTACACCCCCTAATTCTTCAGAGTAGGGTCCCAAACTTAATGATGATCCAACCTTTCATAAAACTCTCCTAACACCTTGCACTGCCTAACTTTAATCTCTTTGTTATCTAACAGATACACTATTAAAATTTTGTTTTAATGCTTTTGGCATCACTTGAATGAAACCAACAAGAGTGTAAAGAGCAAACAGAGAGGGAGGATCTTCTTGCAACACTTGGACTGCTGCCAAGGCCAAGTAGGCCTTACTTTTCACCTCCAATGCATATTGGGCCAATAAACTACAGATTTAAAATGGACCATGCATGGCCAGTTGAAGATGAACAAGACTGAAGGAAACCTGTCATCTATCTTTGGGAAATAACCTTTGAAGCTGCCACCAAAGACATATACATGGCTTTACATGTTCATATACATGGCTGAGATATTAGCTACCATTATCAGAGGTTGCTTGATATAATAAAGAGATAAGAAAACTTAAAGGGATTCTTTCATGGGAAATAGTTTTTTTTTTTTACAAAACGCATCAGTTAATAGTGCTCATTGAGCACATTGAAATCTGCTTTTCAAAAGATCAAACAGATTTTTTTATATTTAAGTTTGAAATGACACGAGGCTAGATATGTTTTTAGTTTTCCAGATGCCCCCAGTCATGTGTGATATCACCCTCCCTTTCCCCCAGCAGCCTAACAAAAGAACAATGGGAAGGTATCCAAATAGCAGCTATCTTATACATACTTTGCTAAAAATGCTCCCATATCCCACCTAGTGGTAGATATGAAAACAATACTCAATAGTAAAAATCCAAGTCCTGCTAGCCTGAGTCACAATTCCTTCACAATGGAGTAGAAGAACCAATAGCTTATCTGAAAGCAGTTGCAATGTGAAGTGCTGGCTCTTTCTGAAAGCACATGACCAGGCACAGTGACCTCAGATGGCTGCCTACACACCAATATTGCAACAACAAAAAAAACATGTTTATTGGTTCAAGAATTAAGTATAATTAATTATTTGCAATGTACACAGTGTATTTTAGTAATAAAAAATGATACCATAAAATCCCTTTAAGAATCCTTTTAAGAAACAAGTTAAATATTAAATTTACAGAACCTTTAAAAACTTGCCCTGCAATAAAAGGGGATATAAATAAAACAGAGATATTTCAGAGTCGAAATCATAGTATCCCTTTAATCATGGGAATTACGAGGTGCATTACCAGCACTGGAAAACCAAAGATATGTACATCAATAACTGAATTATCTGTGATTCTCTTTGCATATGGATGCACCATGTTTGCTAGCCTTTGAAAATAATCATCCTGAAATCATGTTCTCTTCATCCAATTGCCTTGCTTGAAAGTCAGTAATAACTTGGATGTTTAGCTGTAATTGTTGCTAAGGCCTCCTTGTCTTCACACTGTGTGTGGTGGTAGAACCAAGCAATCCTGGTATCTGAGCATGAGGGCAATTTAAAGTGGAACTGACAGGACACATTTGAATGATTTTGCCACATTGAGCCTCAGCGATCCAATACACAGAGCAATGATCTACCCTGTTATAGTTACATCAGATAAAATTCTACCTATAAGCAGCAATTTAATACTAAAGTCTGACAACGTAAGCTTGGCAAACAGGTTGTGTTCTCTGCAGAAAGTTGGGAGACATAGCCTATGTTGTTGTTGACATAGCCTGTTGTCCCAATTCAACCCTAAATCTAGTATGGACAGCCTGTCCATACTATATTTAGGGTTGAATTGGGGCAACAAGAGATCTTTCAGATGGTTCCAGGTATCATTCGTCACAGTTAGTTACCCGCTACCATGACATCTCCTCTCAAGGAAAACTCAACATATTGTATGGTGGAAATTGATATACACTATATGGCCAAAAATATCTGGACACTCTGTCTAAAATATCCTTGGTTGAAACACTCTCTCCTCAATGTCCGGCTGTCTTTGGAAGTAACATCAGCACAAAAACTATTTGTAGGTAGTGTGGGGTTCTTATGGGTGATCAGAAGCAAACAACTTTGACATTACCAGGTGCAAAGCTAAACATCAGCTGGTAGAAAGGCCACCAGGAGTGGACAGGAATCCCCTGGAGGGATAAGTGGCATTTCACCATGTGGCAGTCTGATGGAGGAGTCTAGGTTTGGCAGATGAATACTACCTTCATTCATGCTTTGGACTAGGGTTCTTGGTTCCATTGGAAAATCTTAATAACATTCTTGATAATTCCATGTTTTTTTGTTCTTGTTACAGTACACTATCACCTCCATGCACAAAGTGAGGTCCATACAGAATGGGTTTTGCTGAGATGGGAGTGGAAGAATCTGATTGGCCTGCACAGGGCCCTGGCCTCAACCAAACTGAACACCGTTATGGGATGAATTGGGACACTGACTGTGAGCCAGGCCTGATCACCCAACCTCTCTAGCTTCCTAGAAGAGTAGAGACTGTTATTGCACTAAATAGAAGACCAACTTCATATGAATACCCTTGGTTTGAGAAGGAGATTTTGGATAGTTAGGTTCTTGGAAACTCCTTCTCTGGCATCCAATGAGATGTTTCTTATCAGTAGGTCCCAACGGCTGATTATCCGACAAATCAAACAGCATCAAATCATTATAACTTTTTAGAATCAAGACTAATCCCATTTTTTACATTTTACACAAGTGCTTGACACCAGTAAAACCCATTCATGATTATTTTTGTCCCTTTGTGCCTTTATTCATCAGTGAACGCCTGTTGTAATGCCCCTATCAAGGCCTGTCATATAATTGCACACACTTAATATAAATGAGATAACCCCAGCCAGGCCCCATATTCCTGTTTAAAGAATTGGCCTCCTGAGTCCCATACGATTCATTGAGAGACTCATACTCCCCCGCAGTGCTCCTTTATTCTTTTATTTATAGCACTTTGCGCATTGCTGTAAAAAGTGAGCACAGACGTTCAGTCATTCTGATATACAGATAGATAGAAGCACAAGCGAATAGTAAACATGGAGGAAGCATGGTTGGTGGGGCTGAATGATGCATTACACTCTCTGCACATTGGATCAGCACGGAATTTGAGGTGCCATGGGTGCCAATATACAATGCGTACTCAAGCCCATCCTTTATGGTGCTCTGCTCATATCAGTGAAGCTGTATGGTAAGAAGTTGCAGATTGGGTGTGAAGGCTGGTGCAGGTGCCGTCGCAAAATATGCTCCTGGGCATATAGGGCACTAATGACTAGATTTTATTAAGCCCTATAGTCCCCATAAAATACAAAATTTGTATAAATATATTCCTGCAAATTCGACCCTCCAAAGTAGCTCATGGACCCAACTAGTGTGTATGAACATTGGATGTTCATGCTTATCGATGTAGCATTGAGTACGGTAATGGCATCAAAGCAAATTAGGAGCCTATTAGGAGGGATAAAGCTAATGCTGCTTGTTGCATTTTTGCACTGGTGGCTTTAATGTCTAAAGGAGGTATGGGGTGGGGAACATCAGGCATTGTTGTTGATGGTGGAGAAGTGTTGTGTGGTGTTAGCTTTACAAGTGAGATAGAGCTTCCTTTGTTTACTAAACTTTCTTATCTCAATTAATCTTCTAATTAATCCCATTAAAAGCAGCAATGTAAACATGGATTTCAGAAGATCTAAATGCTCTCTTAAGCTGGCCATAGACGCAAAGATCCGACCGTATGAATCAACGTACGATCGGACTTTCCCATCTCCCGACCCTCCACTAACCATTAGATTAAAGTCTTACCATTCCGATCAAATAAAGTAGTTAAAGAACAGATCAGCCAATGTTCTGCCCCTGACAGCAATCGTACGATAGTTATGTCTGACAAAGCTAGTGACAGTCTCCCATTGAAAATCGTACGATCGGCAATACCTGTCCGATCGATCAAACGACCAATCTCCGCCGGATGAAAAATTTCGGGACTCTCCACACACGGTCCGAAAATCGTACAAATCCACGATTCGTACGATCAGATCGTTGCATCTATGGCCAGCTTTAGAAAGCCGGCTAGGATCTCTGCCATAATGGAGATATAACACAGTTATCATGAAGGCTATTGAATGATAACAGCATCTCTTTATTCCCTTATAAAAAAAGGTTACTCTGGTTTGGTCTAGAGCAGAGATCCCCAACCTTTTGAACCCATGAGCAACATTCAGAAGAAAAAGGAGTTGGGGAGCAACACGAGCATGAAAAATGTTCTTGGGGTGCCAAATAAGTGCTGTGATTGGCTATTTGGTAGCCCATATGTGGATTGTCAACCGACATTGAGACTCGGTTTGGCAGTGGATCTGGTTTTTATAGAACCAAAACTTGCCTCCAAGCCTGGAATTCAAAATTAAGCCCCTGCTTTGAGGCCACTGGGAGCAACATACAAGGGGTTAGAGAGCAACATGTTGCTCACAAGCTACTGGTTGGGGATCACTGGTCTAGAGTATTTTGTCTAATGTTTTAATGTGAAAGCCAATCTGATCATACTAAAACAGCTGTGATCAATACGCAAGGTTGCCAAACAAGTGCATGAGTGGAGGGAATAATCAGCCAAATGCGATAGTTCATCCCCAGGGCTACTGATTGGATCCTCATTGCTACCTTTGGAAGACTGCCTGGACAGGACCATTAAAGATGGATAGATTTTTGGCTGACCTTCAGACAGATATTGGCTGAGAAGGCTGTTGGGGATAGGGTTGCTTCCTTTTACCTTGACCAAGGATGGGCCCATGACAGGAGGGGGTGGGACAGTTACACATAGGATGGGTAATGACAGCTGGTTATGTGTTTATGATGTATGGGGGCAGAGATTAACATCAGAGGTGGGTATTAACAAGGTTTCTGTTTGGGTTTCAGCACTATAAACAGGCTGGATTTCTTGTTATGGTGCCCAGTGGCCACACGCCAATGCTCCCCATCGCATGCAAGTGCAACCTTCAATTTGCCGCCGGGAAGGACACATAGGAGATTTCCTGCATGCCCCATGCAAACTTAAGGTGCAGTTGGGCGTCATGTGGGCCTTAATATGTGCCGCATCTTAATATGTGCCACCCTAAGCTCGGGCCTTTGTGGCCTTGCCTGACTGTGAATCAGTGACCTTAAAAGCCCCCCAAAAATTTAGCTTTTTGGTTCAAAGCAGGACAGGTGGCAATCCTAGTTGGACACAATATCCATGGCTATAGCAATCTCAAAATCTACAGTTAGTTTTATACATGTGTATATAGTTTATATGTAAGTATATACAAGGCCTGATGGGTATGTATATGTATATGCACTAGCAATAATTTGGAAGGCTTTAACTTGATAGACCATTATTCAACCAATATTTATTATGCAACTATATTGCACCCATATACAGATTGAAAGCTGCTGCCATAATCAGCCTGTGGTTGGCCAGCTTTAGGGACATTTTTATGGCGAATGATTAAAAAAGACGCAGGATGATTTTTATCATGGAAGAAATAAGAAGCTTAATTTTGTGTGTATTGCACCGTTCAGCCCGTGAGTCACCGCTCATCGGATCTCTAGCTGAGAATTGATTTACGCCTAAAGGATAAACCATAACGCGCTCGCCTCGGCCCTTGTGGAACACCCTTTATGATTTTGTGATTAAACATTGATTCCCTTTATTTTATGGCTTATCGTTGCTTTATATTTCACTTACGTACTGTATCTTGTGCTTTGTTTTTTGAGCATTCTTTCAAGCATTCGTTAAGGATGGTGCCAGTGACTGCCTTTATGTCAGGGTGCAGGGAGTTGTCCAACAGACAGACAACAAGACACTATTAAAGAGCTGATCAGATCAGTTACAGTGATATTCAGACAGTATTCACTTTCTATTCAGATTAAAAAATGTCTTCATGCCTTTAAGCTTTAAAAAGTAGGATGCACACCTAATGCTCTGTGAGTAGGCATTGGGAACTTGCTCATAACTTGGAATAGTGAGTACATTATAGACTTATGTACCTAGAATTTCTTACTTATCACGAGTCTTAAGATAATGGGACTCTGAGCTTGGAGTCAGGTGTATAGAAATACTAATGAATTGCACATTATGTAATGTAAGCAAGTAATCATAGTTCCCAAAAACTGCTTGATGCAGGAGTGAAGCTCCAGATAGGGCCGTAGGAATTGTTAAAAAAAACAGTGCATGGAATGGAATGAGGGATATAGATATATCAATAGACTTCAGTATAAATGCTTCCAGATAGTGTACCCTGCCAGCAGAGAGAGGGATCCAGAGTGAAAGAGAAGAGAAAGAGAGAATGAGTAAGAAGCAAAGAGTGAAGCATAGACGGAATGAGTAAAAGAAACAAAGAGAAAGAGGGCAATAGGCAGAGAGAGTGACGGAATGAGTGAGAGAGGTAAGAGATTATAAATAAAAGGAAAGAGTAATACAGAGAGAGAAGGAATTAGTGGGATGAAAATAAGAAGATATGTGTATAAGTAATGAGAAAAAGACACGTGCAAGGTTCATAACTACAAAGGAAGCAGACCCTGTGGTTGCATCAGGTTGCATCTAACAGTGTAGGGGGAACAGTAAAGCTGCCCATAGATGTTGAGATTTTTAAAAGATCCGATCCTCATAGTGAGCCACGATTTTCTCGGAACAATCGTACGATCGTACGAATTGACCATCAACTAAAAAGACCAATTTGCCAGGAAAACAAAGGGGAGCTGCCTGCTTGGCCCTGCAAACATAGATAGATTGCACTGGGGCCGACAAAGATTTTTTGACCTGGCCGATCAATGGCGAAAAATCGTAGGATGTAAGATCGTTCGAATCCCACTAACCGCACGATAATTTCGAAGGATTGGTCAGACTAATCGTCGCATCTATGGGGAGCTTAAGGCTCTAATTAACAAAGGCACAGAACAGTACTTGGACACCGAGGAGGAATTCATGAGACAGAGGCAGTGAAGGAATTAGGGATGGGGATAGCGGCAGAGAAAAAGTAAGAGCAAGAGACAGGGGTAAAGAGAGACAGAGAGAAGTAATGGGTAAGAGACAAAGGCAGACAGGCATGGAATGACACAGAAAGAATGAATGAGAGACAAAGGCAAAAAGAAGTGGAGAGGAATGAAGGAGTGATTGCGAGACAGGGCAGAAAGAAGTAAGAGACAGGGACAGGGAGGTGGAGAATGAAGGAATGAGCAAGAGACAAGGCAGAGAGAAGGGTGAGTGAGAGACAGAGAGAAGGAGTGAATGAGAGAAAGGGAAAGAGAGAAGGATTGAATGAGAGACGGGGCAGAGAGGAGTGAATGAGACAGGGGCAGAGAGCAGGAGAGAGTGTGAGATGGGGCAGAGAGAATGAGTAAATGAGAGACGGGGCAAAGAGAATAAGTGTTTGTCACGTGTATTTGCATCTCACACAGCCCCCTCAACATTGATTGCAACAGAAGAACAACACTCATTAATCTCTCCCAGTAATATAAAGTTTGTTAATTACCCTTGATTAATTAAGGTTCTTTCTGTAATTGTGTCCCTGAGCTGAGTGTTGCTGCTGATAATTAGTGACCCAGAAATTGGTATTCAGGCAATTAGCAATGTGGAAAGAGCAGGACAATTCCAGGCTCCCAGACACAAAGATTGGGGCTGTAGGTTCAATGAGGACTGGGAACATAAAGCTAATTACTGTGAAATGAATCCTTGTCTGTTGCTGCACCCTTTCCTGGTCAGTTGGGAGTGTGAGGCTGTGTAATGCACCGCAGAGACTAACTGCTGCTCTATGGTCAGTGAACTAGAGGAAAGTTTAGGGGTGTCCCAAACATGGGGGGGGGGGGGGTGGATTAATAACTGCTTCTTGGGTGTTTGCTAAGGGGGCTTTATTCTATGTACCAAATCTAAAATACGAATAGCTCTGACATAGACATTTTGGACTGTTTTCCCAACACATTTTCCCTTTTGTATCAAGTTTTCAAGGGGGGTAGGGTTCCCAGAAGAAACCAAGAGGCAGCAATTGGGGCAATTTAATTTCACCTATTTTTTCTGAGCTATGTTCGAGAATCCTAAAGAATACTTCAGTTCCAATAAATGGCAATAAGTTGGTTGCACCTACAGTATAGGTATCTGGTTGCTAGGGTCCTATGTCACCTAGCGACCTGACAATGGTTTCACGCATGCGCAACCTTCAGTGATGAAACATCTTAAAGGGATTCTGTCATGATTTTTAAAATGTAGTTTTTATTTCTAAATTACATTGTTTACACTGCAAATAATTCGCTCTACAATATAACATTTAATTCCTCATTAAATGTTCCTTCAGAGTCTCCTACAATGGAGTAGCATCTTCTACCCTTCCTCGTTCTGTTGGGGTTCCTCAAGGCTCTGTCCTGGGCCCCTTATTATTCTCCCTCTATATTTCCTCCCTAATAAACTCGTATGGTTTCCACTACCACCTCTATGCTGACAATAATCAGACCTATCTCTCCTCTCCTGATCTCAACCCAGAACTCCTAACTCGGGTCTCCTCCTGCCTGTCCGCTACCTTAAATGAAACCTCTCTAAAATGGAAATGTTTCTCTTTCCTCCAACTAACACCATTAATGTCCCAGAAGTATCTATCATCACTAACAATTCTACTATTACCCCATCTCCCCAGGCCCGGTGCCTTGGGGTTATCCTAGATTCTGCCCTGTCCTTCTACCCTCCCTCATATCCAGTCACTTATTAAATCATGTCACTTCCACCTAAGGAACATATCCAAAATTAGATCATTTATCACCCAAGATGCTGCCAAAATTCTTATTCACTCTTTCATCATATCATGTCCAGACTACTGTAACTCTCTTTTAATTGGCCTCCCCCTCCAGAGACTGTCACCTCTCCATAATGAACACTGCCGCCAGACTTATACACCTCAGCAACCGCTCCTCGTCTGCCACACCATTTTGTCAATCCTTACACTGGCTTCCACTACCTTTCAGAATAAAATTCAAATAAATGACCCTGACATTCAAAGCACTTCATAACTCTGCCCCTCCCTACATCTCTGAACTCATCTCTATATACTCACCCAACCGCTTGCTACGCTCCTCTACTGACCTGCTACTCAACTCTTCTCTCATTACCTCCTCACATGCTCACATTTAAGGCTTTGCAAGGGCTGCACCCCTCCTCTGGAATTCTCTCCCACAGTCTGTCTGACTTTCTCCCAACCTTTCTGCTTTCAAAAGATCTCTTAAAATGCACTTCTTTAGAGAAGCCTACCCTCACTCGGCCTAACAAATTAACAAATGCAATACCACATACAGTACTGCATCTCTCACTCACTTAATTCTGATCTTGCCAACTCCCATACCTTGTGTCTTATTCCTTTCCCTTTAGATTGTAAGCTCTTTTGCACAGGGCCTTCCACACTTTTTTTTTTTCCACACCTTTTGTACTGTGTTGGTTGTGATGTATTTAACTCTATATGTTCCACATGTTCCATTTATGTAATTAATGTGATTTAGTTGTATAAACACATTTACTTTACAGCGCTGCAGAATATGCTGCAGCTATATGAATAAATGTTAATAATAATCAGAATAATAACCAGCAAGTGTATTTTTTTTTAATTTGTAATATTGGTGTGTAGGTGCCATCTCAGGTCACTTTGCCTGGTCATGTGCTTTCAGAAAGAGCCAGCACTTTAGGATGGAACTGCTTTCTGGCAGGCTGTTGTTTCTCCTACTCAATGTAACTGAATGTGTCGCAGAGAGACCAGGATTTTACTATTGAGTGCTGTTCTTAGATCTACCAGGCAGCTGTTATCTTGTGTATGGGCACTGCTATCTGGTTACCTTCTCATTGTTCTGTTGTTAGGCTGCTGGGGGGGGGGGAGGAAGGGAGGGGGTGATATCACTCCAACTTGCTGTACAACAGTAAAGAGTGACTGAAGTTTATCAGAGCACATCACATGACTGGGGGCAGCTGGGAAACTAACAATATGTCTAGCCCCATGTCAGATTTCAAAATTAAATATAAAAAAATCTGTTTGCTCTTTTGAGAAATGGATTTCAGTGCAGAATTCTGCTGGAGCAGCACTATTAACTGTTAAACAACTGAATTTTTTTTTTTTCCCCATGACAGTATTCCTTTAACTGCAAAATCTAGAGAGGGAATGGACCTGCTTTCTAGTTGCTGGGTATCTCTGAAAATGATAAGAGCTGGCATTATAAGATGCAAGAACTAGGTGTCACTTGAACCCTCTGTGCAAAATGAGTTGCCCAGCACTGAGCAGTGATTGACATGGCTGGCACTTAATGGGTTAAACAAGTCCTTCCTCCCCCCCCCCTTTGAATGCCTGTTGTTTTATGTTACTCTGTAAATATTCTGTGTGACAGCACCAGGTATAGTTATATTCTGATGATTTATATGCTGAGGGGGCATTGATTTCACTTGGGGCACACAGCTCCAGTTAACCCAGAGCCAGCCTTGCATTCCAGACTCCAGAGTCCTAAATAATTCCTAAAGAGATTTATATTCGCAGTCAGAGTGTTCCTTTTCTTTTATTTAAGGTTTGATGGAACTGGATTAAATTCTAAATGGGCACAGAGTCAGTAATGGCATGTGATCTGCTGGTGCAGCACTGGCACTGCTTGGAGACAGCACAGAGGTAGAGAAGTAAAAGGCAGGGAAATCTGCTGGAATTGCGTCGGGCTCCCTTGGGCATAACATGTGCACCCCCTGCTAGGCCTGCAAACTGTTCGCCCAGCTGAATAAAAGGAAGCCTGGCACATCTTTTCTCCCTTTCATCTGCCTCTCTGCTGCAGACTTGATGTAAATGAAAAGAGGCAAAATACATCTGATGAGAGCCGAAATATCTTCAGCTTTAACTCTTAGTACAAAGAAAGGAAAATCGTCCCTTGGACATAGCCCCCTACCCTCCATCTGTTGGCGCTTTGCTGTGTGAGCAGCACCTGCAACATCTGCCAAGTCAGTGGCTCTTTCCTTCGGAGAGATCTCCAGAGGATCACATGACAGCAGGTGGTGCCAGGGTACCATGAGGCTCATGCCAATCACTCGGCAAAGAAGAATAGTGTAAGTGCTTAAGCAGGCCATTGCTTCTGCTCCATCAATTATGTTCATAATATAGTAAATATTTAAATCTAAAATAATTTGGTATATATAGGCCCACCAGGGCTGCCGGAACAGGGGCCTGCACACACTTCCCCTGGGCCTCTGACCCCCCTCCACCAACTCCACTGGCCCCAGTGTCGGAATGGGATGCCAGTGGCCTACCAGAAGACCGTGGGCCCACTTTCCAACTACTATTCCTCCTCTCCTCACTCAACCTCTTTATTTTGCTCTAGTCTTTTATATCTACTTTATATATTTTTCCATTATTAAGCATTTTTTTCCCTATAAAGAAATAGGGCAGGACTTTGAAATAGGCCTAATGGTTAGAAGCAAGAGGGCCCACTGACTTTCCTGGTGGGCCAATCCGATACTGACTGGCCCATAGCACACACCTCCATCTGGCCCGACCCCCCCCCCCCTCAATATGTCTCTGTCCACCTCCCCACCCGCCAGAGTGAACCTGCGTTTCTCCTGCTTTCTTCTTGGGGGGAATCAGGGAAAGCAGGAAGTTTCAGGCAGGGGAACAGGTCTGTGCTGGTGGGGCCCCACGAGGGCCAGGGCCCAACGGGTTTCTTTCCGTTGTGCATTCTGACCCTGTTTATAGAACAAGCATGGATGATGCTGACAATGTATATATTACAGGGAAAATTACACCCCAAAATCACAGAAGTAGGAAAAATATTTGTTGCATCATACGCAAGTTGAGGCTGATACCTACATATATGCTGGAATTCTGGGAAAAATGCTACATTGGGGGGGGA
Source organism: Xenopus laevis (assembly GCF_017654675.1). Classification (NCBI taxonomy): domain Eukaryota; kingdom Metazoa; phylum Chordata; class Amphibia; order Anura; family Pipidae; genus Xenopus; species Xenopus laevis. The sequence goes on along the minus strand of NC_054387.1, from coordinate 114,035,710 downwards.
ACAAACATGCCAATTCTCATCAGAACCTTTCACTTTGCATGTTGCACTAGGTTTATCAATGAGTCAGTTAGTTTGGAATTGACTTAATCTTTTGTGGCAGGTTCAGTATTTGGTATTTTAGCACATCTCTACTTAAAGGAGATGTAAACATTTCAGAACAGAGGTGGTCAGCCTTGGGTTGCTGGCCTACAGTTCCCACCATGCTTCAATATGTTTTCATGGGTTAATGCCTCTAACATAGTCCAGCAGCACCAGGGGCCCAATACATTTTAAAAGATCATCCAATCAGAATTGAGCTTGTTCTTTGCAAATTAAGCTTCCTGTTCTATAGTTATGTTATCATCATCAACACTGATGTAGCACCATATCCATCATTCCTATGTTTGAATACACACTTTTATACAGACAAGACAAAATTGAACAATAATGTCCCAACGTTGGGAGGCAGACAAGGTATGGGAAGGAATCTTTCTCACTGAATATTCCTCATGTATGTCTAATCAGGTTTGGGGCTATTCCTAATAGCCGATGAGTTCTCTGCTTTATTTCTCAGCCTCTTGGTTTGACCTGGATGTTTGTAAGTGGGCACAAACTGGAGGGGTCAAGACTGACTTGTAATAACCAAAGACAATTCTGAAGTTGATCAGAGCCAAGGATGTGTTGACTCTATTCAAGGGCTCCCATATGACACCACAAAATCTAGCTGACCAATAAAGACATCTAATTGATGGTTATCCCCTTAAAACCTCCATGCATACCCAAAACTTGTGCAGGTACTGGCATTGCCCATGAAGTAACGTGTACATATTTTGGGACTGCCCATTTGCACAGGCACTGCTTGATGCCCTGGAATATGAGCTGAGAGACTGTGTGTCCAAAAACTTTCATACAGACCACAGGGGTGCTGTTTCAGGACACCCATATGGAAGGAGCAACCCTGGAAGCCTGGCGCGTTGTGAACTGTGTTAAGGATGTTCTGTGGTTTTCCAAAAAATGCCTAATTTTGGGAAGGGATGTCTATCCATGACTGTTCCCGGCTTATCAACAGCCTGCCTATGGACTACAACATCAGAGACAGTGGCGAAGAAGAAGACTAAAATGCTTCTCATGCCCCAATCCTTCCTTCTGTGTCTTTGCCTATAAATAAAGAGGAGGGATTGATATTTTTTTTGAGGGATTGACATTTTTTTTGCCTTCCTCTGGATCAGCTAGCAGTTAGGCAGGTTAAATACAGACTTAAAGGTTGAACTTACCTAACTTACTATGTTACAAATGCACGCTAAAGGAACTACTGCCTGAAATTTCGGCAATTTTATAGGCGATTTTAAAAAGAAAGCTTCAAGTCTGTGAACTTAAAAAAGAGGAGGAATTGATCAATACACTTTACCTTGTCCCCAGTTTCACAAGTTATCTAGTATCTATGCAATTGCATGGGGTTTTTTAGTTACAAAGTTGTGATCATAAAATTGGTTTACCACCATACCACATCAAGGTAAAGGTAGGGTAGTCTGTGAACTTCCCTACCCTTCCTCCACTTACCTCTATTCCTTTTTTGGCCAGTGAGTGCCGGGGATAAAGGGTCCTCTCTAGTTTCAGCGAAGGGAGCAGAAGCATCCCACCTGCAACCCCTTACACACCTTCTAAATTGGTTCCTGCCATTATTACTTCCTAAAGCTGCATTCTGCTTCTCATGCTTGATTGTTTGCCAAAGGGAAAACGGGTCTTCAGCTGTATTAAAAGGGGCTGGAGGAGGGGCTTATTCTTCTACTGTACAGAGCACTGGTAAGGCCCATCTAGAATATGCAGTACAGTTTTGGTCTCCATCACTCAAACAGGACATTATTAAATTAGAGAGGGTACAGAGAAGGGCAACTAAGCTGGTAAAAGGTATGAAAAATCTCAGATATGAGGAAAGACTGGCCAAGTTGGGGATGTTCACACTGGAGAAGAGGCGCTTAAGGGGGTATAGTTTTTCTTTAATTGATACATCATAACAAGACTGCTGTTATTTTTTTAGAAACTCCCACAAACTCGAAATTTGACCCGTGATAAATCTGCCCCATAAATGGTGTGTTCTCCATGAGAATGGTACACTATATATGTTTTCTTGTTTTTTTCCGCACCTTGATATTGAGGTGCTTTCAGTGACATCCTTTTGAACTGTGTATATTGCCTAGAATTCCAAGTGGAAGGCTTAATAACAATTGGGGTAGGGTGGGGAGAAAGAATATAAAGCTATATGTTGGCTTGGAATTGCCCCGTTCAAAGCACAGCTGTGCAGGTAAGTTTGAGGGTATAGTTTTTCTTTAATTGAAACATCATAACAAGACTGCTGTGCATCAGATAACTGTTGTTTCCGAAGAGCCCAACCTTGCCTTCCCTTCTATCCTAACACAACCCTGTCCACACTGACCTTTTAATAAAAATGAACACTGCGTTACGGACAGAATATAAGAACAGACACTCCCCATGGATTTGGAAACACAACTCACATCACAAACAGTCAATCACCCTGACCAACGTTCCATGCACACAAGCAATCTGATTGCAACTTCACGCACATGGGGACATTTTAAGGAAAACAAAACAAAACTAAAAAAAACCCTACAGTGCAATAAACACAACACCCAGGGTATGGCCAAGAAAAGCAATCAATCGAATGAAATTGTTCCATGTAAAAGAAATGAAAATGTAATCAGCTGGCGCAGCGAAAAGGGTCCATGAAGGATAATATGCTTGGATGACGTATGGATTTGGTAGAATTTCTTACACAGTGTTTTGATTAACCTTTATAATGTTCAGCAGGACCCCTTCCCTTAATTACTTCTATGGGGGTCATCGTAACCCCAATGCAGAGATTTGCAATCAGAATCAGGAATGGCAGAGAATGAAGATTTACATTGAAAGGGGAAAAAAATCAGACCAGGTTTTAAGCTATTAAAAATCCTCACTGATCAGAGTTTCTTCCCATCCAAATAACATAGTGGGGTCATATTGACAGCCAATTGTGTTACAGCCTCCTGTGCCGTGCGGGGCGTTTGTAAGTGGCGCACAAAGCACAGAACATTGCATCAAATAATAGAGAAGCTTGTAGAAACCAAAGGAAACGCTACAGAAGAAATCAAACGCTCCCCAAGTTCGCTCTCCTCTTTTCTTTTGTACTGGAATGAATAATTTATAGAACTTTCCTTACATTACAGAGAAGGCCCAGCCACGTCGCGTGTTGGAGACGCTGATTTGTACACAGAATAATCCCTTGCCGCAAGCGGTGGGTTGATACAGGCTGACAGCCTCAGGATATAGGAGGTGGGGATTTATTGATCCATCTGAACTGTGAAACACAATAATGCCGTGATTAGCTTGGGAGAACCCTTCACAGTGACCTTGTTATTGTAAGAGCCAGAGCATTCCAGGAGAGCTCATTCCGCACTGAAAGGAGATAGAATTCCCCAAATTGCAGTTAAAGCATACTCTAGGCAAGTGGCACCTGGTCTGTTGTCGGGCTACACTGTACGTAACTACTGCAGCACACTGGACAAATTGTAAAGTGCTCAAAAGGGATTTATTGGCTCAAAAGGATTTACATCTGATTGGGCTTTAATGCCAAGAATGTGTCCTCTGCTGGGTTTTGAGTTTCCAGGCCAGCCCCTTACCCTTCATCATACATAATGCAATTAGAACTATGCACTTAAGGTTGCAGCTACAGGGGCAAGGAACTGACCAGGCTTGGCTCTGGTATGACCTATTAGGGAAGACCCATGAAATCGTAGCTAGACTTAGTCCTAGTATGGTAAGTTGCACCCAGCTACTCTGGTTAAAAGCCAAGACTCTGGGTCAGTCAAAAAAAAAAAACTCAGCACACCCCCATTGATGAGTAATGCTGGGAAGCATTTTCAAGCAAACTACCATTTAACAGTATGATTTCCGTCATTGACCTGTGTGGGTGATAGAGGCATGGCAAACATGTCCCAAATCATGGAAATATTAAAAGGTTTAATCCCAATGAACCAATATCCATCTACTAAATCTTATGGCTTCAAGTACCATGGGATACCATACACACTAGGGCTAATTTTTAAACAATGGGCAAGTTTGCATCTGGGCAGTAACTAATGGCAACTATTGAGATGTTTGCTTCCATTATTCTATTTGCAGGCAGCTGAACAAATCGAATCACTGTTTGGGTTACTGCCCAGGTTTATAAACGAGCCCCAAAGTATACAGACACCTGCATATCCAACATCTTATTTCCAAACTAAGGCTATTAATATGAAGTTGATCTTGTCTTTGCTGCAAAAATACCCTTTACCCTCTACTCTTCTGAGAAGTCTTTCTTCTAGAAGAGTGATCTTCAACCAGTGGCTCATGTTGCCCACCAACCCCTTGGATGTTGCTCCCAGTGGCCTCAAAGCAGGTGCTTATTTTTGAATTCCAGGCTTGGCAGCAAGTTTTAGTTGTATAAAAACCAGGTGTACTGTCAAACAGAACCTCCTGTAGGCTGCCAGTCCACACATGGGCTACAAAATAGCCAATCACAACAATTATTTGGCAATCCCAAGAACTTTTTCATGCTTGTGTTGCTTCCCAACTCTTTTTACATTTGAATGTGGCTCATGGGTAAAAAAGGTTGGGGACACCTGTCTAGAAGATGTTCGAATATTGTTGGAGGGTTTTAGATCCACTGTTGGGTGATCAATCCTGACTCAAAATTGGCCTTCCAATTCATTCCACGGGGTTCAGTAGGGTTGAGGTGAGGGTTCTGTTCAGGCCAGTTAGGTTCTTTTGCTCCCATCTCAGCAAACCCATTCTGTACAGACCTGGCGTTGTATATAGGGGTAGTATTGTGTTGGGACAGTAAAGAGCCTTCCTCAAACTGTTACAATAAAGCAAGAAGCACGGAATTGTCAAGAATGTCATTTTATAATGTAGTGGAACCTGTATCTACAATGATGGGTGTGCCTTAAATAATAAAATCTCATAATCAGAAAGGGTTTCCTTATGATTTAGACTATATAGTGTATTTTTCTCTGGCATTTATAAATACACACTTTAGTGCTATACAGAAAGAAGACTGAATCAGCCAACAGTAAACTTCATAATGTTTGTAGTAAGGATGTACTGAATCCAATATTTTAGGATTCGGCTGAATCCTGGATCCTTTGTGAAAGATTTGGCCAAATGCCGAAACGAATCCGAAGCCTGATTTACATTTGAAAATTATGGAAACGAGGGGGAAAGAGAACTGCGTGATGCGCGTGCAGTTAATAAACATTTTTACTTCTATGTTTGTGTGATGAAAAGTCACAGGATTTTTTGGATTCTGTTCGGCCAAGCACTTGGATTAGTTCAAGATCACCCCCATCACCGCTCGTATACAGGCACGCAAACAAGCGCAACCAGCTGGACTTTGCAGACCGGACTGGGGTAGGCAGCAGTGAAAGGTACGTGCCTGGTGCCCCTTAAGTTTTGTGCCCTAGGCACGTGCCTACTCTGTCTACCCTATTTCTGGCTCTGCTGTTGGAAATGGCTGAATCTTGGCCAAATCCTGAACCAAATCCTGAGAACAATGCTTTGGTTTCACTCAAGGTGATATGGGATGACTTTTACGTAGTTGGCCAGCTTAAATATATTGCAATATATGGACAAACAATTCCTTTTTTGTTTAAAGGGTAAGGCATTTTTTAGTAGCAGTATGCACAAAATGTCTCTGTCTTAAATATATTGATAATGGGTTGAGTGCAGAGGACTCTTGTATTTGACTATATGTATTTTGTGGTCACACCCTCATTGCACCCCCGCCTAATGGTTTTAAAAAATAGTGGTGAGCACAACTTTCCCTTGTTTGTTATGGTTTCACTCAAGGTGGGACATTGATCTCAAAATCACTGCTTCAGTTGTCAAATGCAGGTCCCAGGGCCCATAGTAGCAATGGTTGACTGGTGATGCTACCATGATATGCTAAACATTAGCTTTTAGCAGCTACAGCAGAACCAGTTTTGATACTTTTATTTATGCTGGGGCCTGACATTTATCAGAACATGGACTGACAGTTTGACTTCCCAATAGGCACTGAAGAATCCATACATATTACTGTTATGACATCTGTGATGAGGATTTGAGCTTCTGCTGGGACCCAGCTTACGAATAAAACCACTGCTCCTGCGGCAATTGGCAAGTCATTTTGCCCAAGTCAACAGATCTGCCTGGCACCTCTTACTGTTTGGATTCACAGCACATGGGCATTTTTCCATTCACTATTCATGCATTAAAATATAATTGGTTCTGTGCACCCTATGCTGCTTTGTGGTCCATTTCATTAGGATCATTAGGGCCTAATTAATCAACATAGATACAACTTTGCATCCAGTGGTGTAATTTTTAAAAAATGTTTATTGTCAATAACAAGAACAATATACAAAAATATAACAGACTCCTTCCTGTCAAGTGTCATGCAATTTATGTGGCACAGAAAAGCACACAGTTCCTTGGTTGCTCCTGTGAGCAACTTAAGCCCACCCCCTGGATCATGCGGAACAGCAAAATATGAAGGACATGGGGCAGATGGGGACAAATGGGACTGGGGAACAGTCAGACTGAAGTAGGGGGTGGTACATCTCACACATCTGTCACTCATATATTATTAGACCCTATTGCTGTGATATTCCGATTCTCAAGGCCAGGATATGGGCCCCACCAATAAGATCTTTACCCTGGGTCCACTAGTGTCTTACAATAGCACTGATTTTATATACAAGGTCAAATGCAAAATGATGAAAAATAAGAGGAAGGATGTCCCTGCCTTGTTGAGATTACAACATGGGAGCGTAAAATGCACTGCAATTTGCATTGTTTAAGGCATTGCCTAATAAGTGCCAAAAAGGGTGTGTGTGTAAAATATACAAGTGCAATGGAAGTGCAACTGATCTGGCCAAATTAAACACAAGCATGTAACGAACATGCAGTGATCAATCCCCTTTTCTGTATGCCTGTAGCTAATAAGCACAAAAGCCTGAATTGGATGTTTTGGTGGTGCTCCAAGAAAGAGTGCCTGCTCTACCCGACATTTACCAGAGATTACTGTGGGTAAATGGATAAAAAGCAGATAATGCACAAGTACAGATGTCAAACTGGGCCTCTTAGGGACCATCAGAGAACCTGATCTACTCTCACAATAATTAGAGACAATACCAAATGGTGTAGAGGTTATATATATATATATATATATATATATATATATATATATAGATATATATATATATATATATATATATATATATATATGCTCAAGGTTAACATACAAATGGCCATGGTCCAGTATCGAACTGTGGGTCCAGGGCCCACTGGGGTTTCTGAGTTAGGGGCCCCCACTCCCCTCCCAGCCCCCCACCCCAGGTGCAACCCCTCTCCCTGTTGCTCCACTCAAGCCACAACCCCTTTCCTCCAGCCCCATTACTTTCTTTATCTTCTTGATGCAACGCAGTTGGGGCCAGTAGGGGAGGTCAAGGCAAGGAGTGGGACTAGGTCAGTGGGGCACACAAGGCCTTGACCCAAGTAGCCCAGTCTGAAGCCTGGCATGGTCCCAGACTGGGGCCAAAAGCGTTATCCTCTGGTGCTCTGGCAGGTCATTCTGATCCTAGGGACCATCAGAGAACCTAACATACAGGGCCCACTCTCACAATAATTAGATGAAGACAGTACCACATGGTATAGAATGCATATAGGCTAATGGTGAAAATAAAATTGAGTATGGTCCCAGATCCTTTGTTGCTGTGGCAGGCTAGTCTGATCCTTGTTATTTAAATCCCTGCCTAGTTATTAGGTTAAATGGCCTATCACTGAAAGTGAAAACCAGTATTGTTGGGTTTCAACTGCCTTTTACAGAATCATTTGCCTTTTCTTTTTCCCTTTTGGCTTGTTTCCTTTAGCTGACAAAACTGCAAAGAAGTCATTATCACATTCCAATATGTACACCATCTGAAATATTTTGCGCAATGGAACCTGTCATCAGTTGCTGTCAGAGACAAAATCATAAGAAGAACATGGTGTCAGCAGCAGTAAATCTACCCAGCTGAAGTTTCCTGGAGGTGTATCTGCACAGCATGGCCATGGCTTTTTAGGATAACAGAACAGTTTTATAAAAATGACTCTTTTAATTGGTGCATTGGTATAATCAGTCATTTATCACATTGAGAGAGAATAACATTCTGTTTATGCATATTGAATGGATTCTGTACTAAAACTTGTTCACTTGTACCCTGGCCTTGAGGCAGAGCCACCTGCTTGGCTTTAAGAGCAGTTCTTTCTTTGTCTGTGCTGTGTTGCAATATCTCTAAAGCTCTCCCAATGACGACTCCCTTTTTTTTTTTTACAAGTATTTGATTGCTTTGTTCGGGGTTCTGACTCTTTGTGAGTTCAGAATCCATGAAGGTTGTGTCAAATAGACATTACCTCAAGTGGTTTCCGGTAACTGGATTTTCAACAATTAAAATATATATTCCTGAAGAATTGTGCTTAGTACTAGAGAATGTGCGTACTGGGACAGTTTTCATGGTATCTCTATGTCCGAGTTATGATAAAACCAAGGTGGTGTCCATTGCAATGGAGACATTATCATGGTCCATAAGGCCAGACACATTCTGACTTCTTGTTGGATCTATATAAAGCAATATTAGGGCAATGGGAGGTGATATTGAAGGTTGTAGCCACTCCACCAGTAACACTGTAAAACCCCTATAGGGAGCTTTATATATATATATATATATATATATATATATATATATATATATATATATATATATATATATATATATATATATATATATATATATATATAAATTAAAAAACCCCACAGTATGATTTCAGAGCAGAAATGTAATTGCATTTATTAGAACTGAAATGAAATGAGCTTGAGCAGACTCTCAGGGCAATTAATAGTCGGAAATCAGAATGCATTACATTTTACATTTCCATGCAGACACACTGGTTTTTGTAAACCCACACTGATTTCAATTTGAGTAATTTATACAATAACACGGTTGGTCCAGCCCTAGGATTCCATTGCCTGTGTCTGCCATGTCATTTGGCCCCAGATTTAAAGATCCTGTTTGCAAAGGGCTGTGAAGACAAAGCTACATTGCATAGTTGGTGGCCTCGTTGGCCTAATTTTTTTGTGTGGGTAGAAGACCAAGATTATATAATTTGCTATCTGCTACTAATGACTGTGTCTTCACAAAGCTATTGCCTTTGTCGCCCATACACCTAAGGAGTTTAAAGGACAATAGAACCATAATGTAATTTGCTCAGCTTCACAAAGACACACATGTAAAATGCTGCCTACTGTGAAATGTTATGTGTGCGGTTTACCAACTGTTGAGGAATTATATTTTTCTCTGCAATGTTCACTTTTGCAGTCCACAGGTTGTAATCAACTTTGGAAATAAATATTAAGAAGTGAATAAAATAATAGCCATACATTCTTTTTTTTTCCCAATTCTTTCATGTCTTGGCCAGATTTGTTTGAAATTAACTTCATGTGGGCTGCATCAAAGAGAAACAGAAGTTAAAGTACTTTTATGCCTGTCACATATTTATATATTAGAAGAGACGAGGAAATGTTGCCTTTTATTACACCTACATATTTAGGTAAAGGAACACAGCTTGATCGAAAATTGGGGTTTGAGAGAAAAAAAGAAAAAAAGTGAGAGAATAAAAGGGTGACGTTTGAAAGATATGGTAGGGAAAAAATATCTTGAAGAGAAAAAAATAAAGGGAAGCACGATGAATGATTAAGATGCCAGATAGGGACAGAAGAAGGAAGACAGGGAGAAGGATATAAGTATAAGAGAGTATGAGAAAGAAAAAAGAACAAAGTCCATAGATATGATGAAAGAAATGTCTTATATTGAGAAGAGAATAAAGGGGGAAATAGGCATATGGGATGAGGTAAAAAAGGTAGGAAAAGAGTTTGAGAGTGTGAGGTGGGAAAAAATACCTTGAAAAAAAGGATCTTTACACCAGGGACATGGAGCAGGTAGTGTAGAAAAAGAAAAGAGCATATACATTAAAATTAAGGATAGGAGAAAAGGTTGTACTATTGATCATACAGTGAAAGAAAGGATCATGATGTGAGAAGGGGAGAGTACAGATGGGGTGGTCAAGTAACAGGGAGAAGGAAGGGGGTGATGCGAAGAAGAATATGGAGAGGTTGAGGTGGGGAGATACAGATTACTTAAAACTTATGGTGACCCATGCCTATCTTTTGTCCTTCAGCTTCTTGTCTGACTCTTGAAGACCATGCCTTTTGTAGACCCTATCAACTGACTGATGGCATCTCATCTTCCTTATACTTCCTATGTCCTGTTGTTGAGCAGTTACATTTTTTCTGCCTGCTGTTTGTTTGCATTTGTTTGTTTTCTGACTATTGTACCAAACTGTCTTGGTATACTAACATTATTTATATTAATGCACTAACAACCCCTACGTGGACATAGACATCTCTTTACTTCTACCAATAACGTCAACTTGTCTCAGCATCTGTTCTGGCTTCATTATCACAAGATCATAAAGAGCCATAACATCTGGTAAATGAGACATAAGAATATCAAAGATGATGTTGTTCCTTGTTTCCTCCTTGGCTTGCAAGTGCCAGCCAGTCTTAAAGTGCCAGATTTGAAGAAATGATATATATATATATATATATATATATATATATATATATATATATATATATATATATATATATATATATATATATATATATATATATATATATATATATATATATATATATACCACCCCAAAAAGTTGGAAGAAGGAATGACAAGGTGAAAAAAGATAAATACTCGTCATTAGGATTTGTCCAGACTTGTAATAAATCACATTTTCTAAGAAACTTTTTCTGCATCCACACTGTGAAGGTCGCCTGCTTAACACTTCCAGCTGGAACCTGTTACCTGCAATGACTTAACTGTACCATATTTAGCAGGTATATGACGGCCTTTTCTTGCATGCTATTTTCCTGTGACTAAGCTAGTGCTAAAAATAGCGGTGTTGTAATTGGGAGAATCATTAATAATTCAGAATATTGTAATCAATAGATATCCTCACCTCTCCAAACTCAGCTTCATTTTACCAGAACATGGGACATAGGATGTGTTTTCAACATTCTGTGAAACATTGGTCATTCTAGAGAAGAGATTCTTCGTTGAAGGTTAGGGGGGCCCAGTCTAAAAGCCAACAGGGCAAGATTTGGGGTGAATGTTTATTTGCTGTCCTAGATACTTCTGGAAGCCCTGTCTGGGCAAATTAAAATAAGACTTGGGATGGACAAAGCCCTCCAGCTATAATGAAGTTAGAACAACTTCTAACAAGTTAGCCATATGTTTCTTTCAGTTCTTCAGGTTAAAAACACAAGGACAAACAGACCAGGATGATGCGGCAATGGCGGAGCTCACCCAGTCTGTCCCGTCTCCTACCTGATCGCAGCTCTCGTGATATGCCAGTCACTTCTTGCCGACTACAACATCACCTCCTGGATCACTGCAGAGAGCTGATGAAAGTATATCAAGGAGTCCGGTATCTTTAATAACAACTTGCCTTTATTTAGGCACATTATCAGGTTACATTAGAATGCTGGGTGTGCAAATTTAACACGTTTCGTGCCTGCAAACTTGGCACTTAATCAGAGTGAAGTGATCTCTGATGAAGTGCCAAGTTTGCGGGCATGAAACGCGTTAGGTTTTTTATACAGACTTGCTTGCCCCCTTGGTACAAGCCTTGCTATTTCTGTTGGAAGCTGTCACATTCTCCAGATAAACACTGATTAAACAGAATGATTAAGTAAGGTTAGATACTTTGGAACTGAGACTAGGTATATGTCAATAAGTAGAAAAGTATTGGTCAGTCCCACCAGCGAAGCATACACAAACAGGGACGGATACTTAAAAAGGAGGCACTTCCAGAGTGGAAAGGAGGCACTTCTGACATTCTAGTTTTTATGAAAATACTGGCAGTTTCAGCTGATGGCACATGTAGATGTTTGTGACATTCTGAGCACTGTCATTATTTTGCTGCATGAAACGCTCATGTGTTTTCACATAATTCTCACTGATGCAAATGGAAAGCGAGTTGTTGTGTTTTGTATCCTGACTGCAGCTTTCTAAATACCCTCACTAGGGGCGTAACTAGAGAAGAATCAGACCCTTCGGCTGCAGGGGGGCCCAGGAGGTATATGGGCCCCATGAGGCAATAATTCATATAGAATTTCAATAAATATTGGTAAAACAGGTCAACCTCTAGACATTTTGGGGGCCTTAAAATTAATTAGTTGTGGGATCATTAATATCTATTTACACCACTGACCCTAAACTCATTAATTCTGTACTTGATCATATACAAAACAAGCATTATTTGTCAGCATTGCTAGATGATAAACTAGACAAGCAAAATATAATTGTGGCCCATAAGGATAAATATAATATATTTATTGTAGTACCCCCTGAATGGAAGGGACCTATCACCTATTGCTCATGCGAATTCCTTTTTAATTTGAAAAGGACTTTTATTATATAGCTTTTTGTGTCTGGGTGACAGGTCCCCTTTAAAGTTCAGCTTTTCACTCTAATGAGCATGCGCAGTCCCGAGAAGAAAAAAGAAGCCGAAAGAGGATGGTTCTGTGGTGCTCACTGGAATAACCCCGGGCCGGTGTCAGGTAAGTAAATACAATCACTTGGGGTAAATAACTTTTGCCACCCCCAAGTGGTAAATGACTTTCCTTCTACTTTAATCTTGGAAGTTTTGCTTTGTCGGCCTTTGTTTTATTTGTAGATTTAGTACAATAGTTTATAATTATATTATAAATGAAAACATTCAAACTGAAATTGAAGCTCCTCAATGTTTGGTCCTTTAGAGTTCAACAATTAGATTACCTCTATACCACTTCACTTTTGTTTTGACTGTTTTGGTAGCAGGAGTCCAAATGCTGGGGGGAATTAGCTGTGATCTGTGCACTGGTTATCTTTTAATCTACCTCGCAAGGACCAAGCATGGGGTAGCTTCAATTTTCCTATTTGCTCTGTTTAGCTCAAATATAAAAAAAACATATATTTTTGGGCCTCGCTATGTCCCTATCCTTCTCCTATAACATTTATGTGGCAAGTTACCCCTGACCCACTTGCTAAAGTCTTAGGGAAATGGAAAGGGGATGTACCAGACTTCCCTGATGATATGTGGGAGGATGCTTTAAAACAGATACCAGACATAACTAGATCTATCAGAGACATAAAGTTCCTGAATAGGGTGTACCTCACGCCTTACAGAATTTCCTAAAATTGCATGTATACTGACACTGCCGACCTTCTGGAGGGACATTATTTACTACTTTTCCACCTACAAATATTATCACCCCTGACTTGTCTGCTTGGAGTGGCTGAGGACTTGGGACTCAATAACCACAACAGACTGTGCTATCTCCAGGTCATTTATTATGCCAAAAAACCCATCATTTTACATTCTACAGCCCCTCCATCTCTCTCCAATTTGGCAAAAATTGATGAACAACTCTCTTTGTAATCAAAAAATAATGTATCTTGCTAGAGGATGCCCACAGAAGCTCAAAGCTGTTTGGGACCCATGGTGTCCTTCCATAATGCGAACACAACTGAAAACATTTTAAATTAAGTTTATACAAGTTTATACATGTTATGGTATAATATAGCTTGTCCTATAGATGTTATAAAATGCATTTTGTAGATTATCCTGACCAAGATATAAGATTTAATGCAATAAAAAAAAAAACCAGCACTTTTAACCCCTTAATGTATAATGCAGCGATCACCGCGTTTGAGAATGTAATACAAAAAGAGATCCAGAAAATATGGGATATAAGGGGTAACAATAGAACACTCTATAACCTTACAAAGAAAGAAAAGGAGGCCCTTCATTCTTTAATGAGCAATCCCGAAATTGTAATCAGGCCAGCAGACAAAGGGGGCGCTATAGTGGTAATGAACGCTTCTCAATATATCAATGAAGACAATTGTCTGAGCCAGACCACTATTAAATAATCCCCCATGATCCACTCTGGTCTATCAAACGGGAAGTTGATAGCCTGGTAACAGAAGCATGGGAAGCATATTAATAGAATTTCTCACTACAGAACATTAGTGATGGGCAAATTTATTCGCCAGACACGAAATTTGCGTCAAATTCCCGCGATTTGCCGCCTGCAAATAAATTTGCCGTTTTTTTTGGATGCCGGCGCATTTTCGCCAGCGAATTTTCGCGGTGTTCCAAAAAACGGACCTTACGCAAATTTTTCGCCGTTTCGCGATACAAAGTCTCTATACGTCCATACCTCAAAACGAAGGCATACAATTGATAGAAGAAACACTATTGGAAACAAATATAGAGCACCATCTCATCTACTTTCTTCTTGACTGTCTGGCCTTAGTACTGCACAAAAATTACCTTAGGTTTGACGATAGATATTACTGGCAATGCCAAGGCACATCTATGGGTGCATCAGTGGCCCCCTCATTTGCAAACATTTATGTACACCATCTTGAGCCAAAAATCTTTTTGCAGGGCCCATACAATAAGCATATTCTGAAATATTGGCGATATGTGGATGACATACTAATTATCTGGCAAGGCTCAGAAGAGAATTTTAAAAACATGTTGGCTGCTGCTAACACATGTCACCCCACTATAAAATTTATTGGTGAATGGTCTAACACATCCCTGAATTTTTTGGATGTAAAACTAAGTGTCTGTGACAATGTATATGTATTCTAAACCTACAGACCGTAATGCATTACTACTTTCTTCCAGTTATCACAATCCGCAAACCATGCGCGCCATACCTAAAAGTCAATATAAACGTGCACGACGCATTGCGTCAACTGATGCACAGTACACAAAAAGCAGCAAATCTGCTCACACAAAAACTTATCAAACGTGGTTACCAGGAAACAAAGCTACAAGCAATTCAAAACCAAGGAGGTGAAATAAACAGACTGGAACTCCTTAAAGGATCTAAGAAAAAACAGAACCATTGTGAGAGAATCCCATTTGCGTCCAAATATGGCAGATAAAGCAAAAAAATTAACAAATCATGAAACAATATTGGTCATATTACAACAGGATACCAAATACGGCTCCTTATTCAGACACAACCCCCTTTTTAGTTACATCAGGGGTCTAAGCCTTAGAGATTTCCTCTGCCCCTCAGATGTCACCCAGAAAAAATATAGAAAACTGTTCTGGGGATTACCTAAAAGTGGTACACATGCTTACTTAAACTGTGTATGCTGCTCCTCAGTAATTAATAATAAGACACAGTGTGTCACCCCACAAAAGTTACTATCATTCACTTAAGGGATTTCTCTAAATGCCATCGATATGTTGAAATGCCCTTGTGGCTTGGCCTACCAGTAGAGCAGTGAAAGAACGCATAAAAGAGGCAACATCAGAAATTTCAGTCTGACACCCCTGTATCTAGACACTTTGCCTCCCATAGCCACATTTAGATACAGCTGAAGAGGCTCATATTAGAACATGTAAAATTACCAAAAAGAAGAGGTAATATTCAGAAATTGCTTTTACAACGTGAAGCAATATGGATCAAAAAGATAAATACTATGACACCCATGGGCCTTAATGACTATTGGAGTTTATCACCTTTTCTGTAACTTATTTTTGATCCTTCTCTCTCTCACTTTCAGATTTTGAAAAACCACACTACTCTCTATCAAGGGTAAGAATTGAATACTAAGTATACTTTTATGAAGTTAAAGGGATACTGTCATGGGAATTTTTTTTTTAAAATGAATCAGTTAATAGTGCTGCTCCAGCAGAATTCTGCACTGAAATCCATTTCTCAAAAGAGCAAACAGATTTTTTTATATTCAATTTTGAAATCTGACATGGGGCTAGACATATTGTCAATTTCCCAGCTGCCCCAAGTCATGTGACTTGTGCTCTAATAAACTTCAATCACTCTTTACTGCTGTACTGCAAGTTGGAGTGATATCACCCCTCCCTTTCCCCCCCCAGCAGCCAAACAAAAGAACAATGGGAAGGTAACCAGATAACAGCTCCCTAACACAAGATAACAGCTGCCTGGAAGGTCTAAGAACAGCACTCAATAGTAAAAACCCATGTCCCACTGAGACACATTCAGTTACATTGAGAAGGAAAAACAGCAGCCTGCCAGAAAGCATTTCTCTCCTGAAGTGCAGGCACAAGTCACATGACCAGGGGCAGCTGGGAAATTGACAAAATGTCTAGCCCCATGTCAGATTTCAAAATTGAATATAAAAAAATCTGTTTGCTCTTTTGAGAAATGGATTTCAGTGCAGAATTCTGCTGGAGCAGCACTATTAACTGATGCGTTTTGAAAAAAAATTTTTTTCCCATAACAGTATCCCTTTAATGTAGCAGGGACAGCTCGCGCTTTAATTCATGTTACGCATCATGTGTCTAGTTTAAGTAGGCTCAGTAAGGGCAGTACTTAGACTACAACCTATTTTTTTCATAGCTATTGTGTTTAAGCATAATGTTGTTTTTATACATTGCACCGTTTTAACAATTTTAGGAACACGCTGGGACCATACACTATTTGGACTGTACTAATGAATTGATGGCAATTAAAGGGCATGTAAAGTCTAAAATAGAATAAGGCTAGAAATGCTGTATTTTGTATCCTAAATATAAACATGAACTTACTGCACCACAAGCCTAATCAAACAAATGATTTATGCTTTCACATTCAGCGTTGGACAGGGCCAGCGGGAAGCCGGGAATAAACCCGGTGAGCCCCGGCCCTCGTGGGCCCCAACCGGCCCAGCCCCCCTCCTCTGATGTCCTGGCCCCCTCCCCCAATGTCCGGGCCCCCAAATAAAAATCGGTGCGCCAGTATCGCATGCAAGTAGGCATTCACGCATATGCACCGGCATTTGCGCGCACACTCCGGCGTGTGCCCAGATGTTTGCGCACCGCTGGCATGTCCAGTTTGACCCTGTACACATTTTTTAATTAAAGTAGATTGGAGATAGGTTTCTTTTTCATTAAAGAAAGTAAAGATGGGATTTTATTTTTTTGCCTTTACATGCCCTTTAAGAGACATTGGCAACAGTGTATTTTCACTTTTTCACACGGACTATGTAATTATTCTAACATTTGTTAACCTATGTGGTGGATGGGGCGGAGGAACACACCCCCTGTGGTTATTTAAAGTTTTGTATTGCACTTGTTTGACATACTTAAAAAAGGGCCTGTGATGCCCGAAAATGTCATGTGGACCTAAATAAAGTTGCACATTAGCAGTAACCCTGCATTGTTGTCCTTCTGTCTTCCACTTTGAAGTTATATATTGACCAACATGTAATGGTATCATGACATATGCACTGCTGCTCCCTCCTCTCTCCTCTCCAACTCTCCTCTGTACTTCCTTCCTCTTTTTTTCTGTCTTTCCCCACTGTTGTTAATAATTAAAATGCCGAAATAAAAAAAGTTTTTTTTAAAAAAAAATATTGTTTTTAAATGTTAGTTTCATGTCAAAACAATGGTGCACAATGGAGTATTTTCCCAAATTAAATCCATGTATTTGGTGTATTAGTTAAGAATATTGTAATGTACTTGTAGGGATGTGAAAATTTAGACTCTTTTATAGATCACTCTAGGAGTGATAGAGAGGTTAGTTAGTTGAGCAGCTCAAGGCTCCGCCGAGGAGATTAGAGGGATTAAGATCCAAGGGTATTACTGACCCGGAGTAGGGACTAAAGTGTTGAGACTAGGGATGATAGGAATTCCCCTAGACTGCCACTCAAAGAGATCCTGAAAACTGGGCAATACCCCTCACAAGATGCCACACTCTGCTGTATATTCCCTGGCCTGCAGGGATTCAGCCTATACTGGTTCTGTGAGTATATGCTACCTTTATGCTGTCTGATTGTTCTATACTCCATTGTGGATGTGCTCTGTGCTATGTTGAATAAAGACAGTTTATTGTTTAAGAGTTAAAGAACTACTGGCGCCATCATTGTGCTATTGCACCTGGTTACAGTTTCACTACACCCTGCCTCCATCCCGCTGCGAGGGCTTACCCCTGAGAGAGAGAGCTTCATGTGTGGTATAACCACACACTGATAGTAGCTAGAACAGACTTATATAAAGTCAGTTTATTATAGCGCTACATACTATATATAGAGATAATCAATATATGACAACGTTATCATAAATCTTGCTGTTCCTATGCTCAGTTATATGAAATTCATTCTGATTTTTGGCTTTTACCTTTGCTGAGTTAACAGCAAGTGAAACTCAAGCCCTTAATAACAAGTGTTCCAAAATGTTCTGGACTTCTGAAAGCTTCACAAACTAAAACCTAACTGAAAGAGACTGGCAGGTAGTGAATAAGACTGTGTCACCAAATGACTGCCTCTCAGGTACTGTAGAACTCAATGGGCGCCTGAAAGATACTGCTTCCAGAAAAACTCTTTGCTACGGGCTTCATTAATTGCCAGTTCACTTGTGTGCTCATTAATCAAACTGGCTTGGGGTGCAAGGGGCAAAAGCAGACATAATATTGCAGCTGTACAAATGTCATTAAGAAAAAAGTTGACCCATGCAAATATGGTCAGTATTGTTGTGTCTTAGCCATAGTAACAAATATTGTGAATGAGGTGCAAAATGCAATTCTATAGGAGCTTGACGAACTTTTCTAAGAGGCGGAAAACTTGCGGTTGGACATGGGAAACGTCATATATAAAGACTTATTGTTACTTAAGCTCTTTCCAGTGACTGGTATGGCAGAACGTTTATGTATGCCCCTTTTAAAACCTTTTATTGCCAACACAGGAGCCAATAAATCATACAATAACATTCTCTTGACAACTTTCTTTCCTGCACAAAGTAAGGTTCAGACAAAATGGAAGAGATTGGAGTGAAGAAATGGACTGGCCCGCTCAGAGTCCTGACTTCATGTCATGTGCGATTAAAGGAGAGCTAAGCCATAACAAAGAAAGTTGGGTATAAATGCTCCAAATAATGTGTTTGTGCTTCTGTACCAGCCCAAGGCAACCACAGCCCTTTAGCAGCAAAGATCTGTGTCTCCAAAGATGCCCCAGTAGCTCCCCATTTTGTTTTCTGCTGATTAACTGCACATGCTCTGTGCTGCTGTCACTTATTGAGCCTAGGGACCCCACTCACAATATAGAATAAATGTAGAGTCACAATACAAGGCTAGTTAGTAACTAATTCAGATTTGCATTACATGGCAGCTCTGAAACCAGTGCAACTAGCATCAGAACATACCAATGAGCCCTGTAGCATCAGCTTCTATGATTGGCAAAGCTAATTTTAGTCTTGATGATTTGCGACGACCCCTAAGCATAGCTTCTCAACAACTGCCCATAGCACACTGAGCATGTGAGTGTCACTGACACTCCTAACAGAAGTCCAAATTTGAAAGCCTAGCTTTACTGTTATATATGTGCTGAACCTTTAAGCATGTTCAGTAAGTTTAGTATATAAAATACTGATTTTCTAGCCACATTTGTTTTCAGGGTTCACTTCCCCCTTAATTAAAGTGAGATCATAGCCCAACATCATTGCCAAACCTATTACGTATCATCAACAATATTCCCACATCTAGAGGAAAGCCTTCCCAGATGAGCAGAGGGTAAAGGCTATTTTAGTAGGAAAGAAAGGACCAACTTCATAATAATACCCTCAGTTTTGGAATAAGATGTTGTACAGTCAGGCATCCTCCTAATTTTTGCCATATAGTGTATCATAGAGCTACAGTGGGTTGGATATTAGCAGTAGGGCTTTTAGAAAATGCTTCCATAAACAAATGCACAATCCTCCTCTATAGTAATAACACCCATTTACTAATGTAGAAGAAAAAATGAGTACCCATGGCTACCTAACCAAATATGTGTGACTATTGAATTGCTAGGTAAGTACCGGTGCCGTTCAGCTCATCAGCAAGTCTACAGGTCACAAGGTAGCCTTCTCCTACTTCTTCCCAAGCTCTACTAGTTCTTGGGTGACATTATTAATGGTTTTATGAAGGTGCAACTTGCAAAGGGTGGGCAGCTCTTAGTAACGCTGGGTAGTGACTCCTTGGAGGTAAAAATGCAGATGAAGGTGCTAAACCTTTCCTCTTCCTGCATCTGAACACAATTGCATATGGGCAACATTAGAAATGGAAAACACAAGGACTTGCGTTGCATGTTGAGTTTAAAGCCACTCATTGAGCCATCAGCAGGGGGGACTAAGCAGTAGGTATCTCTGTACTTTCTCATGAGGAAGGCAGACAGGCTTGTGAGTGGTTAGCACAAAGTGATACATCTAACTAGAAACCCCTGTTTATAATTTGCTTCATTTTCCAAGCAATAAACTACCTTGTTCTTAATGCAGCAATGTAAATGCAACCGCTCAGCTGTAGAAGAAGGGCAGGCAGGTTACATATACTTTTATAGCTGTAATTAGTTGCACTCAGCTTCAAGATTCCAACCTTGGCTAATTTACAGCCACTGGATCTATTATCCAGAAAGCCATTATCTAGAAAGCTCCAAAATGCAGCAATACCATTTCCTCTGCAATAAAAAGAGGATATCTAAGCATGTGCATAGGCTTACAGTGCAAGATAACTGTACTGATTTTTTTTTTAATGTTTTTGTAGTTTTAAGCCACCGGTCTTCGCATTATATAAAAATCCCTTATCTGAAAAACTTTAGGTCTCACAAACTCTAGATAACAGATCCCATACCTACAGTACGTTAGTGAGTTCTCAAATGACCTTGCCAACGTTCCTTCAGATGCCATGCTTTTTCGTTGTGACACATATCCACTCAATAACAGCAATTTGCAAGCAGGTGGGGGGAAGCTTCCTCGCCTGAGCTCATATAACATATGGAGACAACTAAATGAAAACTTTCAATGGTTTTGTAGAAATAACAGCAAATTCCCTCGGGAATGTGTGCCTAGAATGCAGAGGCAAACATAAATAATGCAAATGGAAAATTGCTATGATAGCAAAAGCATAATACCATTGTCAGTTAAAAACACTTATTTAAAACACCGGGATCCTAATTTAATAAACGTACCTAAGAAAAAAGTATGGGGTAACTGGGTGGTGTAAATAGCAGCAAGGATTCCTGATCTACTGTAACACCCTAACATTGCTGGACTACAGCTCACACAGTATGTGCAAAATATCATGCAACATTTGGGCAAAGTATGGTTGAATAACAGTTTTACTAACTGTCACTGTTTGGTGTCCTCTGCAAACCTGAAGGTATTAGTTAACCCAGTTAAGATCCTTGATAGGCCTACGGCAGGGCTGTCTTAGCAGAGATTTCTTTACCCATATTATGTCCTGTTACATGGGCTGCCCCTTCTACTGGAGAACATTGAAGACACACATTATGTTGTAGGGCAAGATGAAAAGTCTAAAATGCATTTTAGAGACCCTCAAGGCTAAAGCCTTTTGAATGATACTTTCTAGATCTTCTGAAGGCCAGTTGTGTTCACCTATCAGATCCCTGCAGTCACTTATGACTTCCAAGTCATGCTCTGCTCCTCAACTTGACCAGACCCTCCTGTCATGATTATCAATATTCACTGTGCATGTTGTTCTTGAATTATTACAGGTTTTAGTGAGATCAACTCAGTGACTATATCCTAAGGTCCTTTATGAAAAATATTTATCGGGCCTTTCAACTTTCTTTAAATCCCCAAAGTAAATCAGTTTGCTAATCCCAATCCAACCACATCCCTTATTTTAGTGCAGTCTTCCACAAACAATGGCTCGTGAGCAACATGTAGCTCATCATCCCTTGGATGTTTCTCCCAGTGGCCTCAAAGCAGACGCTTATTTTTGAAATTCCTGGCTTGGAGGCAAGTTTTGGTTGTATAAAAACCAGATGTACTGCCAAACAGAGCCTTCTGTAGGCTGCCAGTCCACACATAAGGGCTACCAAATAGCCAACCACAGTCTATATTTGGAATCACCTGGAACTATTTTCATCCTTGTGTTGCTCCCCAACTCTTATTATTATGGCTGCACCGAATCCAGGATTCGATTTGGCCAGGATTCGGTCTTTTTCAGCAAGATTCAGATTCGGCCAAATCCTTGTGCATGGCCAAACTGAATCTGAATCCTAATTTGCATATGTAAATTAGTTGTGAGAAGGGAAATCACGTGACATCAAAAAGGAATCAGGGATTTGGCTGAATCCCAAAAAGTGGATTCAGTGCATCCCTACTTATTATATTTGACTGTGGTTTACGGGTAAAAAAATTTGGGGACCTCTGTCCTAGTGTATGGAATTGCATGTTGCATTGTTTCATCTATGATCTGATTCTTTGTGTCCATGGTGTCCCCTTATGTACAGGGGTCCCCTGAGTATTTGAGACCCTTGCCTTCCCTGTAGTTGCACTGCCGGATCAGTTAAAAGACAAGCCTCACACCTCATAATACAGCAGCAATTACACGACAGGAGAAGATCTATTACTGAACACAACAACCGCAATTAATTGCCAACAAATAAGCGCAGGGCTCCGTGCAACAGCAAATTTGCAGACACCGGTGTCCATTACTGCAGATTAATTATAGCTAAGTGAATATGAGCAGGTCAGATTTTGACCTAATGTTTACTAGGAGAAAAATAAGGATCCAATTAAAAAGAAATGATCCTGAGTTCCGGATAGGGAGGGGAGTTTGGTACAGCACATTCTTCTCCATCCTATAAGGGCTCCAGCTGGAGATGGCAATAAATATACAATGTGGTTGCTTAGCAGCCATGCCTGGATCAACACACACTATCTGGAAGAAGTCACTTGCGGACTACAATGTGACTGGTAACAAGGTGCAATGGGGGCCAGTTTGGCGCCTCCTTTCATGTTATTTAATATCAAGCCATGTGTCATCACCATTACCCAAAAGTGTGTGTCTCAAAACAAAAGACATTTAGGTTTGCTGCATCATTAACCCTTTCAGTGATTTATTTATTTATTATTATTATTTTTTTTTGTAACATGAGTGTACATTGGCTTGAAACGTGCAACCCCCATAGAATGGAACAGAATCTTGAAAGACAGAATAACTGGCACTTCTACAGTGTGAGCGCCATCGATTCCATGATCTTCAGTGGTTAAACCAGTAAACACGTCTGGAGTGGCTAATTATGGCAGCCGTTGAAACTACTGGAATCCAAATGCAGCACAGCCGCGGTTCATCTGAGTTCCAGTGAAATTAAAAATACCGAAGCGAATGCGAGTTTTATAGGATCACTATCCAGAGCAAAGTTTTATTGCAGGGAATATGCATCTATTTGAATGTGTCAGCAGAACTGCAGGAGTCTTCTGCCTTGATTCATGAACCGCTGCTACAGAATGGCTCCGACTGATTAATAGATCAGCATAGAAGAACGGTTGATAGGGACTTATAGGGGTAGTATAATGTACACTAAGGTATTTGGTGGAAAAACCTGCTTTTTTTATTCTTTTTTGATGATTGAATAATTTTGTTTTATGTCTTTTTCTGCGGGTCAGGAATAAAAGAATTGGGGAACACACTGCACTTTTGGTGCAATTGTTGTGCAGCTCAATAGCTTGGGATTTCAGTACAGTCCCACATTGCCTAGCCACCAGGCAGCCATTTGAAAATCAAAATAACAGATGAATTGGAGAGGATACTACGGAAAGATAACTATAAAAAAAAAAATGTAGCCTGAAGAAGAAAGACAAAAAAATGAAGTCCAGCTAAAAAGTTTCTATATGTCTTATAACTTCAGGTATTATAAAAAAAGACAGTGCCTTGCAAAAGTATTTAGACCCCTGATCAGAAAATGTTCATGTATTCTGGTTTCCCCCAGTAGAAATACTATGGGGCAAATTCACTAAGATGAGAAGTTGCGCCTGTATTGGCCAAATTCAAATTTCAATGGAGGAATAATGTATCAGCACTACAAATGCCAAGAAAACCTTCAAATCATCAAATAAAAATAAAAAATTTATTTTGCCCTACACATGTGCCCACTGTCTAGGTAAGTTGCCATGAGTCAGGAAATGTAGGGGGGAAGGAGGGGAGCCCCAAAAAGTTTTTCGATCTTTTTCAGCCTATCACCCATCATGTAGAAAACACGCCAGCGTTTTTTTGGACTTAGAAAAAAATTTGACTTTTTTTGAAACAATCCCTATCTACTGTATTGCGCTTCGCCAGGTCTGAGGTGGCGAAGGAAGTCTAGCGTAAAAGGTAGTGTTCAGTACACTGCGCAAGTTAGTGAATTTGCGTAGTTACGTCGCTAGCGAAAATTCGTCTGGCGTAAGGGTGCGAAGTAACACTAGCGAAACTACGCCAGCGTTCGTTAGTGAATTTCCGCAGTAACGAAAATGCCAAACGCTAGCGAATTAACGCTAGCGTTCGGCGCTTCGGCGCTTAGTGAATTTGCCCCTATGAGGGTTGTCCAATGATTAGGTCTGTCACTTCTTCTGAATTATAGGCACCCACAAATATCCCACATGAACAGTATTCAAGTGTCATCACTTGTTGAGAGATGTGGTGCACAACATGTTTTGGACCAGCTCGGGTCTTTTCCTAAGGTGGCCCAAAACATATGGTGCACCACATCTCAAACAAGTAATGATGACATTTGAATATCGAGGCTCTCCGTATGGAAAGTTTGCATATAAGAACATAGAAGCTTTTCACTTTTGGAAGGTTTTTTCCCCATTCTTTTAGATAGATCACTTCCAGACTAATTGAATGGTGTTTGTGGATCTAAAATTTGGAATAGTGCCACAGATTTACATGTAAATTAAAATCAGGAATTTGGCTGGGCCATTGTAGAACATTCCCCTTTTAAGTCTTGAGCCACATCAGTGTTAAAGCCCTCATACACAAGCCGATAAAAGCTGCTGACAGATCTAGTCGGCAGCTTCCGTGTGTGGGGCCATCCGACGGGCTTCCCCGATCGATATCTAGCTGAAAGTCAGCCAGATCTCGATCAGGCAGGTTAAAAAATCCCATTGGATCGCGGGCGCATTTGTGCGTTTATGCGGACCCACGATCCGACCGCCCGTATTGGATGCATTATGATCCGATCATTGGGCCCTAGGGCTCACGATCGGATCAGCCCGATATCGTCCACTTCAATGTGGGCATATCGGGGAGAGATCCACTTGTTTGGCATCATCGCCAAATGAGAGGATCTCTAAGTCTATGGTCACCTTTAGGTTGACCTCTTGTTTGGGAAGAATGTCCTGTTGAAAGATGAACTCCCACGTAAGCTTTGCTTTTTTTAGCAGATGGAAACAAGAAGTACATCATTTTTCTTTTGGACTTTTCCCCCATGGAGAGAAGTGCATTTGTGTCTAGCACCTGGGGCATAAGGTCTCAGTAGAGTCTAAGTAAGAGTAGGGGTGCTTGTGCCTGTACTAGAACAATAGGTATACTCTACATTAAGTTACTCAGGGTGTACAAAATAGTTTTTTAGGGAATAGCTAAGGAATGTAAGTCAATACTCAGTGATAATAACAACCTATTGGGACCCAAGTATAAAACAAAGTTAATGGCAAACCCTTGTAATTTGATATTATTCCCTTTTATTACATGTGTTACAAAATGCCTGAGCTATTATGAGTATAGTGGTGAAACAATAAGACAGTGTAGGGGAGCTGGTTGAGTAGGAGTGTGAGTAAAAACTAATGATACCTCCTGTTCCACCCCCCACCCAACTTGCATCCTCTTAGTGGAGTGGGGTCTCAAATATTTTTGCATGGAGGTTACGTTCTTTATCTTCATGAGAGACTTGTTTTTGTTAGTAATTCATTGTTACTGTAGCCATACATTATTGTATCTGTTTAATAAATTACCACACTAGTCCACACCCTTAGAGGGAACATAAAACTTCCATACAAGTACAGGTATGGGATCCGTTATCCGGAAACCCGTTATCCAGATAGATCTGAATTACGGAAAGCCTGTCTTGCCCCAGACTCCATTTTATCCAATAATTTTTTTCAAATGATTTCCTTTTTCTCTTTTATTATAAATCAGTAGCTTGTACTTGATCCCAACTAAGATATAATCAATTCTTATTGAAAGTAAAACCAGCCTATTGGGTTTATGAAATGTTTACATGATTTTCTAGCAGACTTAAGGTATGAAAATTATGGAAAGATCCATTATCCAAAAAGCCCCAGGTCCCGAACATTCTGCATAACAAGTCCCATACCTGTATATGAAAGTGCAAGCACTTTGGAGATCAAGGGGGTGCAAATAGGAACATTATATGGAGAAGCTCATCTGAGTGTAAGGAATCTGGATTGGAGTGAGCCATAGGAGCCTTGGTAGGCCACAATGGTGTTAAATAGATATAATCTTGAGTTATAAACAGAAGGAGCACAAGCTCCAGCTCTAGAGAATGCTTAAAAACGTTTAGATTTATGTAGCAGGCATTGTAGTTGACTTGATCCATGATTAAAAAAGCTTCCTTGCATTCCCTTGGACATCCACGTAACTCCCAAACCCCTCTTTAAGCTTTTTATGTGCTGAAATGGGTTTGTAGCTGGGATCTGATCAACATCTTCCCTAGCAGTGTTTCTGACTATAATGCTTGAGTATTGGCATGTGGGGTGTTCCAGGAAAATGTTAAATGCTTCTTGGCCAGCATTCTTGCCTCTACATAAAAGCATCCTTCTGATTAAGCACTACTTAAACATTGCTTTGATTATGGTCTGCCTGGGTCTTGTTCTCCAGCTGCACAGGCAACAGTTAATGGCTTTTCTAGAACGTAACATGGAAATTTACTTGTAATTGCTATTCTTGTAATAAAGGCATCTGTTTAGCCTGCTCACTCTCCTCGGGAAACGCTCTTGATTTCCAGGTTGGCTGGCAGAATGCTGAGAGGTAGGTAATACATCCTGCGCTATGTCCTCTAAGCTCTGCCTTTATGAACCGAGTGGGAGTCTTCCGTTACTTCTTTCAAGGCAGCTGAATACTTGATATGCAAAATTAAGCTGGTCTCTCTCTCTGTCTCTCACTTTCCTCATCTCTCTCTCTCTCTCTCTCTCTCTCTCTGTCATGTCATCAGATTCACTCCCCGCAACAGCTGTCATAACATCAAAATTGGTCTTCCACCTTCAAACTCCAACACTTTCCTACTTGAAGTTAAAGGCACTAAAAATTGCACCAAAACACTCATTATCACCTGTAACTTTACAACAATTTATAATAGACTCGAGTCCAATAAAATCCGTCAACAATGCTGAGGATCCTGACTACTGCCAGAAGGGGGAAAGAGTCTTTGTCTGCCAGTATTACATTTTAGTTGTTGGATATACAATGTCTTGTAACAGGGTGTCTTTCTGGGGTGACCAGCAGAAGCTGATACGAGAGGTGGCCCCATCATATAGACAGAAATAAACACAAATACCCGTACTGGTAAATATGAGCAAACTGCTGTATCTCAACATGGTGCTCAGCCATGGCTTACCAAAATATTCCTGATCAACCACTCCTGACTTTATCCACAATATTAAAAAGGTTAAAGCATTTTAGGAGTTGTATAAGACTTTTATCCATCTGCACAAGGTCTGTGGCTTAGTGAATGCAAGAGAATCACCTCCTCTGAAAACATATGCAGTGGCATGAAATGCGTCAGGAGGGAGTAGAGAAGGATGTTTCTGAAGCACTGGGGAACCTCCACTGTGTGGTAAATAAAATTTTAACATGGTTATTTACCAAATACATGTTTCATAAGTTGGATTGACTGCCGACTGTTTTTGAGGGCAATAGGTTCCTCCAATGAGAATCCTATCTAGCTCCCTGTCGGGGTCAGCTCTAAAAGCTACAGGACACAAGGAAATACTTCCCCCATTGGTACCCAGCAGCATGCATTTTCAGGCATTCTTTGATACAAAGATTACCATAAATTTAAGAGGATGTAAACCCCCCAATAGATGCTTGGTTTTGGAGTCCTGCAAAATTTGGGCAGCGTTTGGTTGAATAAAAGTCTTCATATTGCTTTTAGGTCAAATGAGAGTAAATCTCCAAAAGCAACCTATCCTGGATTGGAGACTTGTTTGTAAAAACATCTTAAAAGAGAAGGAAAGATTAAAGCTAAGTAAGCTTTATCAGAAAGGTCTATATAAATACACCAGTAAGCCCTCAAAGTAATGCTGCTCTGAGTCCTCTGTCAAAAGAAACACAGCATTTCTTTCCTTCTATTGTGTACTCATGGGCTTCTGTATCAGACTTCCTGTTTTCATCTTAAACCTCCAGGGCTAGGGCTTGAGCATGCTCAGTTTGCTCCTCTCTCCCTCCGTTATCGACCTCCCTGCTGTAATCTGAGCTATTAGTGAGCAGGGAGAGACTCAGGCAGGAAGCGATGTCACTGCAAGCTAATATGGCAGTTGCTATAATAAATAAACAGAGACAGTGGGGCTCATTTATCAACACTGGGCAAATTTGCCCATGGGCTGTTACCTATATCAACCACTCACGATTTTTTCGTGAAAAGGTTCGAATTGCTAGATTTTTTTGTGAAACTGTTCGAATGGCTTGATTTTTTTGTGAACACGTTCGAATTGCTCTATTCTTTCGTGAAAAAGTTTAGAATTTTCAGGATTTTTTTGTGAAAACGTTCGAATTTCACGATTTTTTTGTTTCGTGCATTTTGTGGGAAATTTCACAAATTTGCCCAGTGTTGGTAAATGAGCCCCAGTTTCTAGAGCTGTTTACTCAGATATGGAAAAGCATTCTAAAGAATAAAAATGGTGTTCTTGCTTGCACTGTTGTGGCTAATCTATTGGCAATAAACTGCTTTGGTAGCTTTCTCCTTTAAAAGTCTTTGTGCATTCAATGAACCTTAATTCCTATGTATATCAGTGATGACACGGATGTGACGGCACAGCACATATCCAGTGGGAATGGCCACTGCTTTAACGATCAAACTGACATCATTATGATGCTGCTGGAGAAATGATATGGATGTTATGGTTTGACTCATTTATGACTCATGTAACGTCAAGTAGAATTGCAGAATAAGAATGCTAAAAAGGCAGGGAATGCAGGCAAAGGCAGGGGAAGCTGGTAGGCTGAATTTAATGTTTGTGCCGACATTGTGCCGAAATCTTCTCAGACCAGTTACATGGAAGACAGTTACGCCTATTGGCCAGTGAGATCGATTCATCAAAAGGCCTAATTATAATCCTGCATAATATGTTAAAGTATGCTGGGTATTAGGACAGGTGTAGGACCTATTATCCAGAATTCTTAGTGTCGTATTTAAATTATGTTGCATTATATATATATATATATATATATATATATATATATATATATATATATATATATATATATATATATAATCCATCCAAAGGTGACGGCACTCACAGGAAAAGAAATTACAATAGTTCAATACCTTCGTCAGGGAAAGAAAACAGAACTCTGTTTTCTTTCCCTGACGAAGGTTCCAAGAAGGAACCGAAACGTTGGATCGCAATAAACCTTTTTGGTTTCACCTTATTGAACTATTGTAATTTCTTTTCCTGTGAGTGCCGTCACCTTTGGATGGATTTTATCGCTTGTATTTAGGCTGGCACCCAGGTTGTTATTTACCTTATGGTGTGCGCTCCACGAACGGACTATATATATATATATATAATAAACAATAAATGATCGTATAAATATATTCTTATATGTTGTCGCTCGTCTTTGATTCTCAGCTAGGAATATATGGTTTTCTGGGACCAGGTTTTTTTTGGATAAGAGATCTGGATTTGGATCCCCATACTTTGTCTACTAAAAAAGCATTTGAACATTAAATAAACTCAATAGATTTGTTTTCCCTTCTAACACGGATTAATGATATCCTCATTGGGATAAAGTACAAGGTACCATTTTATTATTACAGAGGAAAGGATTCGGGGGTTCGGCTGAATCCAAAATAGTGGATTCGGTACATCCCTACTTGGAACAGAAGTGACTCTGAATAAACCCCTTGCTGGGCATCGCTTGTCAATGGAAAATTGAAGCAGGAAGATCACATGGTGACAAATTTTAGCTTCCATTAGAGGATGTGCATTAGTCGTGCATGATCTGAGCCCTGAACTGTTATTTGTGGATGTTGTTTCTTTATTGCATACACATGGACAGAATGACAGGTGATTACACCCCTGAAAGAATATACTGTAAAAGCTCATTTAGTGAGGAGCGTTTTTTTTTTGTTATTATTCTGGTCAATTAAAGTTTTGGAGATTTCCAGCAAATACAGATACAGCAAAGACTTATAGTAAGAGATGTGAGTGTGGAAACTCTGTTGCCTTGATGACCATGGTTATTTGTACACCATAGAAATCATTATATGAATGTGTTTATATAAAGGCTGCCTTACTAGGGACTCTGTGCACTACTGAAACATCAAGCTGCTTGGAAGGAAAGAAGCTTCTTACAGAGAAAAGGACAATGTTGTCTCAATATTTAGAAGAAATATTTGTAGGGGGCCTGGCAAGTTCTAGGTACAACACTGGGTCTCATATTAGGCTGTTAGATTTAAAGAGATGGTTCTACTAAAGGGGTTGTTCACCTTTAAATGAACTGTTAGTATTATATAAAGACAAGTGATGGTCGAATTTATTCGCCAGGCTCAAATTCGGGGCGAATTTGTGCGTTTCGCCACCAGCGAATAAATTTGTGAAATCGCCACGAAAATTCAGTTAAATAATTGATGCAGCGATAATTCTGATGACGGCAACATTTCGCTAATTAATCGCTGTTGGGTGAATCGAGACAAATTCGCCCATCACTAATAGAGACTGATATACTGAGACAATTTGCAATTGGTTTTAATTTTTTATGACTTGTGGTTTTTTGAGTTATTTAGCTATTTATTCAGCAGCTCTCCAGTTTGCAAATTCAGCAGCAACAAATTCCCCTAGCAACCGGGCATTGATATGAATAAGTGACTGGAATATGAATAGGAAAGGCTTAAATAGAAAGATGAGTAATAAAAAGTAGCAATAGCAATACATTTGTAGCCTTGCAGAGCATTTGTTTTTTTGATGGGGTCAGTGACCCCCATTTGAGAGCTGGAAAGAGTCAGAAGTGCTGGGCAAATAATTAAAAAAACAATAATAAATAATTAAAAGACCAATTGAAAGGTTTCTTAGAATTAGTCATTCTATAACATACTAAAAGTTATCTTAAAGATAAACCACACCTTTAAGTTAACCTTTAGTATGCTATAGAGTCACAAATTCGAAGCAACTTTTCAGTTGGTCTTCATTATATATATATATATATATATATATATATATATATATATATATATATATATATATATATACACACACATATATTTTTTTTTGCCTTCTTCTTCTGTTTCCAGTTTTCAAATGGGGGTCACTGACCCCATCTAAAACAAATGCTCTGTAATGCTACAAATGTATTGTCATTGCTGCTTTTTATTACTTATCTGTCTATTCAGGCCTCTCCTATTCATATTTCAGTCTGTCATTTAAATCAATGCATGGTTGCTAGGGAAATCTGGAACCTAGCAACCAGATTGCTGAACTGGAGAGCTGCTGAATAACAAAAAAAAAAAAGAAATAACAAAAAATGAAAACCAATTGCAAATTGTTTCAGAATAACACTCTCTACATCATATTGAAAGTTAATTTAAAGGTGAACAAACCTTTAAGGAGCAGATACATGGGGTTATATCAGGAGGATGTGATTATTTTAACGCTACAGATCCATGGATGAAACCCGCTCTTCTTCAATAAAATCTCAGCTATACCCACAAGATGGTTTTCCAGTAGAACAGAGAATAAATCATATAAATATTTAGAAGAAATATTTGTAGGGGGCCTGGCAAGTTCTAGGTACAACACTGGGTCTCATATTAGGCTGTTAGATTTAAAGAGATGGTTCTACTAAAGGGGTTGTTCACCTTTAAATGAACTGTTAGTATTATATAAAGACAAGTGATGGTCGAATTTATTCGCCAGGCTCAAATTCGGGGCGAATTTGTGCGTTTCGCCACCAGCGAATAAATTTGTGAAATCGCCACGAAAATTCAGTTAAATAATTGATGCAGCGATAATTCTGATGACGGCAACATTTCGCTAATTAATCGCTGTTGGGTGAATCGAGACAAATTCGCCCATCACTAATAGAGACTGATATACTGAGACAATTTGCAATTGGTTTTAATTTTTTATGACTTGTGGTTTTTTGAGTTATTTAGCTATTTATTCAGCAGCTCTCCAGTTTGCAAATTCAGCAGCAACAAATTCCCCTAGCAACCGGGCATTGATATGAATAAGTGACTGGAATATGAATAGGAAAGTCTTAAATAGAAAGATGAGTAATAAAAAGTAGCAATAGCAATACATTTGTAGCCTTGCAGAGCATTTGTTTTTTTGATGGGGTCAGTGACCCCCATTTGAGAGCTGGAAAGAGTCAGAAGTGCTGGGCAAATAATTAAAAAAACAATAATAAATAATTAAAAGACCAATTGAAAGGTTTCTTAGAATTAGTCATTCTATAACATACTAAAAGTTATCTTAAAGATAAACCACACCTTTAAGTTAACCTTTAGTATGCTATAGAGTCACAAATTCGAAGCAACTTTTCAGTTGGTCTTCATTATATATATATATATATATATATATATATATATATATATATATATATATATATACACACACATATATTTTTTTTTGCCTTCTTCTTCTGTTTCCAGTTTTCAAATGGGGGTCACTGACCCCATCTAAAACAAATGCTCTGTAATGCTACAAATGTATTGTCATTGCTGCTTTTTATTACTTATCTGTCTATTCAGGCCTCTCCTATTCATATTTCAGTCTGTCATTTAAATCAATGCATGGTTGCTAGGGAAATCTGGAACCTAGCAACCAGATTGCTGAACTGGAGAGCTGCTGAATAACAAAAAAAAAAAAAGAAATAACAAAAAATGAAAACCAATTGCAAATTGTTTCAGAATAACACTCTCTACATCATATTGAAAGTTAATTTAAAGGTGAACAAACCTTTAAGGAGCAGATACATGGGGTTATATCAGGAGGATGTGATTATTTTAACGCTACAGATCCATGGATGAAACCCGCTCTTCTTCAATAAAATCTCAGCTATACCCACAAGATGGTTTTCCAGTAGAACAGAGAATAAATCATATAAATATTTAGAAGAAATATTTGTAGGGGGCCTGGCAAGTTCTAGGTACAACACTGGGTCTCATATTAGGCTGTTAGATTTAAAGAGATGGTTCTACTAAAGGGGTTGTTCACCTTTAAATGAACTGTTAGTATTATATAAAGACAAGTGATGGTCGAATTTATTCGCCAGGCTCAAATTCGGGGCGAATTTGTGCGTTTCGCCACCAGCGAATAAATTTGTGAAATCGCCACGAAAATTCAGTTAAATAATTGATGCAGCGATAATTCTGATGACGGCAACATTTCGCTAATTAATCGCTGTTGGGTGAATCGAGACAAATTCGCCCATCACTAATAGAGACTGATATACTGAGACAATTTGCAATTGGTTTTAATTTTTTATGACTTGTGGTTTTTTGAGTTATTTAGCTATTTATTCAGCAGCTCTCCAGTTTGCAAATTCAGCAGCAACAAATTCCCCTAGCAACCGGGCATTGATATGAATAAGTGACTGGAATATGAATAGGAAAGTCTTAAATAGAAAGATGAGTAATAAAAAGTAGCAATAGCAATACATTTGTAGCCTTGCAGAGCATTTGTTTTTTTGATGGGGTCAGTGACCCCCATTTGAGAGCTGGAAAGAGTCAGAAGTGCTGGGCAAATAATTAAAAAAACAATAATAAATAATTAAAAGACCAATTGAAAGGTTTCTTAGAATTAGTCATTCTATAACATACTAAAAGTTATCTTAAAGATAAACCACACCTTTAAGTTAACCTTTAGTATGCTATAGAGTCACAAATTCGAAGCAACTTTTCAGTTGGTCTTCATTATATATATATATATATATATATATATATATATATATATATATATATATATATATATATACACACACACATATATTTTTTTTTTGCCTTCTTCTTCTGTTTCCAGTTTTCAAATGGGGGTCACTGACCCCATCTAAAACAAATGCTCTGTAATGCTACAAATGTATTGTCATTGCTGCTTTTTATTACTTATCTGTCTATTCAGGCCTCTCCTATTCATATTTCAGTCTGTCATTTAAATCAATGCATGGTTGCTAGGGAAATCTGGAACCTAGCAACCAGATTGCTGAACTGGAGAGCTGCTGAATAACAAAAAAAAAAAAAGAAATAACAAAAAATGAAAACCAATTGCAAATTGTTTCAGAATAACACTCTCTACATCATATTGAAAGTTAATTTAAAGGTGAACAAACCTTTAAGGAGCAGATACATGGGGTTATATCAGGAGGATGTGATTATTTTAACGCTACAGATCCATGGATGAAACCCGCTCTTCTTCAATAAAATCTCAGCTATACCCACAAGATGGTTTTCCAGTAGAACAGAGAATAAATCTCTCCCTTGCCCTTATTTTCTTATGGTAGTTTGCTTTTTTATTAAGTAGGAGGTCTATGGTTTTTTTTTTAAAGACCCTTCAGCCATTCTGTTGTAGCAGCTCAGGAAACAAATAAATATTTTACAGCTGTTGAACCGGGATTATTTCTATCCCCCCCACCAGTGCTCTCACATTCTGCATTCCAGATCTGCATAATATAAAGAGAAATGCAGGGCACAATAATACTCCGGTATATAATAATATTATAATATGTAATTATAGCAGCAGCCTATTAAGAATGTTTTACTAGCGCTTCTCTGGCTTTGAGATTAGGGTTTAAAGTGACAGTAATCCTGGAGCAATCACTTGTTGGCACACACCAACTACCGAAGAACTGAACCGACTTTCTTTTCTCATTATGTCCTTGATCAGGATTTGTGGAGCTGTCAGTTCCATCTCTGGTCTATTCATCTCAGCTATAAATAGGGATAGGGATGGTTGAACCTATTGATCAAGTTTATGTATCCTGAGAAGCCTCCTTTAAAGAGCTGTTCACCTTTAAGTTAACTTGTAGTATACTATAGAATGGTCAATTCCAAGCAAATTTTTAATTGGTCTTCATTATTTATTTTATATAGTTTTATTTTTTCATTTATTTGCCTTTTTCTTCTGACTCTTTTCATCTTTGAAATGGGGGTCGCTGACCCCATCTAAGAAAAATGCTCTGTAAGGCTACACTTTTATTGTTATTGCTACTTTTTAATCAATCATCTTTCTATCCAGGCCTCTCCTATTCGTATTCCATTCTTATTCAGATCAATGCACGGTTGCTAGGGTAATTTGGACCCTAGCAACCAGATTGCTGAAATTGCAAACTAGAGAGCTGCTGAATTTAAAGCTAAATTAAAAAAACACAACTACCGGTAACAAAAAATGAAAACCAATTGCAAATTGTCTCAGTATATCAGTCTCTACATCATATTAAAAGTAAATTTAAAAGTGAACAACCCATTTAAAGATATATTATACTGACAAAATATGAATCCTGAGGAACCGTAAAAAAAAGTTACATGGTTGCTAGGGTAATTTGGACCCTAGCAACCAGATTGCTGAATTTGCAAACTAGAGAGCTGCTGAAGTAAAATATAAATAATATAAACCACAAATAATAACCACAAATAAGAAAAAATGAAAACCAATTGCAAATTGTCTCAGAATATCACTCTCTACATCATGCTTAAAGTTAATTTAAATAATTTAAAGGTGAACAACCCCTTTAAAGAGATATTATACTGACAAAATATGAATCCTGAATAACAGTAAAAAAAAGTAAAATTTTCTATAATATTTGTAGCAATTGGACCAGTATAAACATCCATAAGGGGCCATAAATGGAAGTCTTTACAGACAGGTTTTTTTCTTCGTCTGTACAGAGTACAGGTATGGGATTCATTATCCGGAAACCTGTTATCCAGAAAGCTCAGAATTACAGAAAGACTGTCTTCCATAGACTCCATTTTATCACATTAATCCAAATTTTAAAAATAATTTCCTTTTTCTCTGTAATAATAAAACAGTATCTTGTACTTGATCCTAACTAAGATATAATTAATCCTTATTGGAAGCAAAACCAGTCTATTGAGTTTATTTAATGTTTACATGATTTTCTAGTAGACTTAAGGTATGAAGATCCAAATTACGGAAAGATCCATTATCTGGAAAACCACAGGTCCCGAGCATTCTGGATATCAGGTCCCACACCGGTAGTACCGTAAATCTATCGGAAGTAAGCGAATTCTGCAGGAGCTTATGAGGGTCCAGTGGCCCCTTCATTGGTTGTTCTGGCGAGGAGCATTTTGATAGCACCCAGACAAATACGGCAGAATAAACCATAACATTGTACATCACTAACATTGAAACATATATCTACTTATAATACACAAAAGCCATGAATATCCTGTAAATTATATCCTTATAAACGGAGAGTAGTGATGTCATCAGTTATAAATGGTGAGTAGTGATGTCATTTTTGTCACATGACTCACTTAAACTTATGTATTATAATAAATAAAGTACCCCTTGTTGGAAAATAGGAGTAACCTCGGAGTTCCATGACCTGTATAAAAACATGTTTGGTCATAAAACTCCTCAGTAACTTATATTATCCTTATATTTTACAATAGGGGGTACTTTATACCACCTTGTCCCCAGTTCAGTATATATTGGTTTTAACGCAGCCACATGGTACTCTGCAATTAACAAATTTGCCATCCAAAAAACTTTTTGCCGTCCAGAATGAAATCATAGACCCCAAAGGAGTGACACTTCCTAAAACAGATGGATTTTGGGGCAATTATAAGTAGTTGTTGCTTGGGTTAATCAGAGAAATAACATGAAATGCCCTAGTTTTTAAAAGGAAAAGGCGCCAATATCCCAGTTTTGTCCCAGCCTCAGGAGCAAATTAACATTTCTACTGTTAGTAAAACTGAACCCCATATTAAAGGGGAACGTTTCAACTTTAAGTTAACTTTCAGGGGCATATTTATCAAAGGTCGAAGGTCGAAGTTAAAAAAACTTCGAATTCAAAAAGACCAACCGAATGGTGGTCGGAGTTTTTTGGGGTTGAAGTGGGCCGAATCCAGCCTACTTTGAATTCTACGATCGTACTTCGATCGTACTCCTATCTACTTCGATTCGAAGTTTTTTTAACTTCGACCTTTGATCTCCCAAACTCCCCCAATTGCCTCCATACAGGTTTTAGGAGGTCCCCCATAGGCTAAAACAGCACTTCGGCAGCTTTTAGGTAGCGAATGGTCAAAGTTGAAGTTTTAAAGAGACAGTACTTCAAAAAAATTTGACCTTCAAAGTTTTTTCAAATTCTAATCGAAGTTGGACTATTCCCTAGTCAAAGTACACATAAAATAGCTTGAAATTCGATGTTTTTCAATTCGAAACTTCACCCCGACCTTTGATAAATCAGCCCCTCAGTGTGTTAAAGAGGTTATTCATGTATGTTTTTAGCTCTTAGTATGATGTAGAGAGATATAGAGATATTCTGAAACAATTTGCAACTGGTTTTCATTCAATTGCGGTTTTGAAGTTATTTTGCCTAGCGACCATGCATTGGTTTAAACAAGAGACTGGAATGTGAACAGGAGAGGTCCTTGATAGAAAGATGAGTCATAAAAAGTAGCAATATCAATAAATGAGTAGCCTTAAAGGAGAAACAAGACTATATTGGGTAGGGGGTTAGGTTTTTTTTAATAAGGGGTTTGTTTCTCCTTAAAAGAAATGTTTTTTTAGATGGGGGCCAGTGACCCCCATTTAAAAGCTGGAACAAGTCAGAAGAAGGTGGCAAATAATTAAAAAAAACTATAAAAAAGAGAAAAAAATGAAGACCAATTGAAAAGTTGCTTAGAATAGATCATTCCATAACAAGCTAAAAGTTAACTTAAAGATGAACTTCCCCTTTTAATAACGTCCAATTTTGCATTTGGTTATTTTAGTTTCTGAATTATTGGTTCTACTTCTCTTGCCTTTTTTTTTGGCCGGGGTCACTCACCCCGGCGTCCAAAAACTCTTGCTTTTTTAGGCAACAGTTTTATTGTGATTGGGACTTTGTATTACTTTCCTTTCTATGCAGGCCCTCTCCTGTTCATATTCCTGTCTCTTGTTTAAACCACTGACCGTTGCTAGGGTAAATAGGACCCTAGCAACCAGATTGCTGCTGAAAAAACTACATTGAATATAAAAAATGAGGGCCAATTGCAAATTGTCTCAACGTCTACATCTTACTAAAAGTTAATTTAAAGGTGAACAACCCTTTCAAGCTGAATTTATGTAGGATAACTTTGGGTACTGACCAGTAACCTTTTATTTTATTATGCTAACAAGCAACAAGTACATAAAGCGTTTTTACCCATATTGGGCAGACTGGATGGACATGTGCTTCTGCATTTTAATAAATTAACTTAATTAAATTAACATCTTCTGTTAATTCTTCAATAATTTAGTCAAAGTTAAAAGATTAACAATAATGTCCAAGGGGTTAAAAGTTTTGGGCATGGAATGGGCAAGGCAAGTTAAGGTCACAACTAAAAAGAGATTTGTGTTGGATTAATATACCCAGGCATTCTTCCAAGGTGCTGGAAGTCAGGCAATAAAAGGCATTTTTTCACGACTCGTCTTATATAAAAGCAATATAGTCAGCAAACAGCAGAGAGAGAGAGAGAGATTGCATTTCATCTGTCTTTAACAGAAGGTCTATAATTTTTTTTTATTTATCTGGAAAACACACAACATGATAAAAACAGAGTATGGTCTCTGCATCAGAGATAGTTGCATTAAGGACATATGGGCTCTTTTACTACTAACCCTATTTGCACACGATCCATGGAGCTTGAGGGGTGGAGGCTGTGCTTTGCAGCTTTGCGGAGCGGCAGTCACTATTTATTGAGACTTTGGGGGGATGTTTGGACCCAGGGCTGCCATCAGAAATCACAGGGCCCCATACAACAACATTTTCTAGACCCTCTGGTCCCTGCACCCCACAGCCTGTTCCCTCCCTCCCCACCCCAGATCCCGCCCACTCCACACCATAGTAAAAAGCCACATAGATCACTAAAAACGGTAAACACACACACACGAGTTGGTGGCCAGGGCCCCCTACAAGTTAAAAAAATCGTTAGTGGCCAGGGCCCCCCTATAAGTAAAAAATGAAAAATTGGGGGATAGGGTCTCCCATAAAAGTTATTAAGATAGTGGTGGTCAGGGCCCCACAATAAATTAAAAAAAAATATTGGCACCAAGCCCCCCCCCCAATAAAAGTTTATTTTAGAAAGCATTGGTGGTCAGCCCCCCCCTACAAGTTAAAAAAATCATTGGTGGTCAGGGCCCCCTATAAGTGAAAAAAAAAAAAAACATTGGTGGCCAGGGTTTAATTTTGTTTTAAAAGAGACAATTGGTGTTCAGTGGAACTTACCTTTAAAGGTCTTCATCATTCTCCTCTTCTTCGGGTCTATTCGCTGACTTTCGGCAGCTTCTCCTCTTCTTCAGGTTCAGTCGGTGGCTTTCGGGTGTTTTCGCAGCTTTCGGCTTTCAGTTTGAGGCTTCAGGTCTTTGGCAATGCTCTTAGGGGGCAGCCCAGCCGGTCCCCCCTTGTGGAGCGGTGGGGGCACTTGTGGACTGAGCACCAAACAGGGATAGAAAGGAGCAGCCAATGGGAGGGTGAGCTTTGAGCGGTTTATTCAGTTTGAAACTGGTCCCCCCTTTAAACCCAAATTCTGCCGTCCCGGGACACCTGTACCCACTGTGCCCCCCTGATGCGGCCCTGTTTGGACCTCTGTGCATTTGAAATGCAAGGGCCTATTTTGAATCCCAAGATGGACCAGGGTAGCCCTGTGCCTCCAAATGAATACTTAAGCAACAGATAGTTTATATCATATTAAGTGGCATATTTAAGAATATTACCAAACTGGAATATACATTTAAGTAAATATTGCCCTTTTACATCTCTTGCCTTGACCCACTATTTTGTGATGGTCTGTGTGCTGCCTCAGAGATCACCTGACCAGAAACACTGCAGCTCTAACTGTAACAGGAAGAAGTGTGGAAGCAAAAGGCACAACTCTGTCTGTTAATTGGCTCATGTGACCTAACATGTATGGTTTCTTTGTGTGCACTGTGAATCCTACGATCCCAGGGGGTGGCTCTTATTTTTTAAAATGATAGTTTTCTATTTATGGTTACCCAGTGGCACATACTACTAAAAAAGAATATTATTAGGAAAATGGTTTATGTACATGAAGCAGGGTTTTACATATGCACTGTTTTATGCAATATCTTTTTATAGTGACTTACATTGTTCAGGGGATATTAAGGCACTTCCACAGTAAAACAGAATACGTTTTTGCAAGGGCTTGTCCTGCAACGACACTCCTTGTGTGCCAGTGTGCTTCTTGTCTACTGGATTGGGAGTTTGCCGTATCCTCCAAACACTGGGCCCCAAGCTTATCGGTCAATATTAATAGAAGAAGGGTATGCGAGTGCTTATCTATTATGTTCCTTTAAGGCCTGTCATATGCAGCTGGTAAGAATAGTGGTATCCGGCCTTATATGCCTAGCTTTTGCTTACGAATATTGCTGAAGACTGGGTACTTCCAAGGGGTCACACTGGCTGTTCTTATGAATACAGCACTGCTAAACGCATGCAATGCTTAATTCATATGAAGGTGCAGCTCCTTGTGCTCTGATCTTGGTTGCAAACTGCAGGCAGGGACTGGACCCGTAGCACACTGGGAAAAAATATGGTAGTTCCCATCGACACAGACCTGATCCCCACTGACCTCCCCTACTAACCCAAAAGTATGGTTGCCACATGGCCGGTATTTTAAAAATGATGCTTGATGCCAATGTAATGATTAGGAAAAATGGCAAGAATATAGGAAGACCGCTATTTCTTTCCAGAAAAAGTGCCAACCCTACCCAGGTATGTGCAGGGCGAGGGACTGGTGGAGGGGTATTGCGGCTTGGGTGGGAGGCCTTGGAGGGGGGTGCTCCTGAGGCAGGAGTCTGGGGAAACTTGACGTCATAACCCGGTGGGCCCCAGTGCGGTGCTGACTGCAGAGCAAAGGGCAAATGTTGACTTTTTTTGCTCTGTGTGCCCAGTGCTTAGTAAATGAACCTGTCATTGCCAAGAACAAACCCTTTGCCATTACATTATTCACCACCAATTTGGAAACAATGTGCCATTAAAAAAAAGTTCCCACACATGGATCATAGAGAATCTATGGAAGTCTTTCTGCTTACATTTTTTTATAGCTAACATTTTTTTATAGATAACAAATTTTAATTAGGCACTGTATAGTTATCTGTCCTTGCCAATACGATGAGGGTGATTTGAAGACCCAAAACGTGTAGGGACTATTGTGCAGCACAGGAAAGTTTAATAGCAGACGGCATTTTGTCATTTGTACCTCCGCAATGACACAAATTACACAGTAAAGGATTTATATATTGATGTGTTTCTTGAGTGCCGGGGAGGTGAGGAGCCACTGTCAGTAGGAGAAAGGAAAATCTTCCACTCTAATAGAGACGCAAACTGATACAAACAGAAATTGGCTCTGTTACATACATCTACATAGAAGGGGGTTATGATTTTTTTTTCTTTGCAAAGCTCTTTTGCACTTTCCAAAAGGAAGAATCAGTGAAGCAAAGAAAAAAGCTGACAGTGGGGGCAATATCATAGGGGCCCTGTCGAGCTTATCATTGAGCTTGAGACTTGTTTTAGGCTCACATTAATATCGGGAGATTTAGTCGCTCGGTGAAAAAACGACTCTTCTTCGGGTGACTAAAATCCCTGAAGAAACTTCTGGCAACTTTGGAAAACAAATCGATCCTAGTGCTATCCCGCTGCTGATTTAGATTTTAGCCGGCAGGAAGACTTTTTAGGGAGATTATTTGCCCAAAGAAGAGGTGATTTGTCGCCGGGCGACTAAATCTCCCCGAATCTTAGCGTGTGCCCTGACCCTTAAGTTAACATTTAGTATGTTAAAGAATGGCTAATTCTAATTGGTCTTTATTTTTTTTTTATAGTTTTTTAAAATTATTTTTAATTATCTTTCAAATGGGGGTCACTTGTAAAGCTACAAATGTAGTGTTATTGCTACTTTTTATAACTCGTCTTTCTATTCAG
Organism: Xenopus laevis; assembly: GCF_017654675.1. NCBI lineage: Eukaryota > Metazoa > Chordata > Amphibia > Anura > Pipidae > Xenopus > Xenopus laevis. Next base: position 113,993,460 of record NC_054387.1, on the reverse strand, counting down.
GCCTCTCCTATTCATTTTCCAGTCTCGTATTGGTTGCTAAGGTAATTTGGAACCTAGCAACCGGATTGCGGAAGAATGACCAATTCATTCCAATTGTAGTCCAGCAAATTTGAAGCAACTTTTAATTTGGTTGTCATGATTTATTTTTTTATAGATTTGAAATGATTTGCCTTCTTCCTCTCACTGTTTCCAGCTTTCAAACGGGGGTCACTGACCCCATCTAAAACAAATGCTCTCTAAAGCTTCACATTTATTGTTATTGCTACTTTTTTTGATCATTCATCTTTCTATTTAGGCCACTCTTATTCATAGTCTATCAAAATCAATGCATGGTTGCTAGGATAATTTGGACCCTAGTGACCAGATTGCTGAAATTGCAAACTGGAGAGCTGCTGAATAAAAAGCTAAATAACTCAAAAACCACAAATAATAAAAAATGAAAACTATTGCAAATTCTCTCGGAATATCACTTTCTACATCATACTAAAAGTTTATTTAAAGTTAACATCTCCTTTAAGAGTACAACCATGTTGTTAATGCACTACAGCTCCCAACATGTCTTCACCTTAAAATATGTATAAAGTATTCTGGGATATGTAGTCCAAGTAACAATAAAGGAATAAATTGTGTTTGAGCAGATTCCCTTTAAAAGTGAATGTGGCAATGCTGCTGGCTAGTTATTTTTAAAGAACTTTCTTTATCTTTTGCATGTTCTGTGGATGGGCCTTTGATACACTGTACATTATACATCCCATAAATAGCAGAGGTACCGGCCATGCATCAAAACACAGCTCGTTTTATTCAGCCCCATTGGAAGTAAAAGGGATATTTATGATATTCAGGACTGTATATTTTGCAGTCTTACTGTTTATTTATTTATTTCTTTCTTATTTCTTTGTTCTCTTACTGCAGGCACTCCTATAAATTCTGCTGTGTTATTGCCTGTCGACTCTGCTTATATCTGAGAACTAATATTTCTTTGCAGTAACAAATGTAACCTAAACAAGTATTTGTGGCCGGAGCGCGGCGGTGCATCTGAATAAGAGCCTGTGCTGGAGGAGCCAAATCTTTTACAGATGGAAAGTTATTTAGGAAAGTTACCAGCCTTGCATTGTATCAGCATGAGAGCCACAGTGGGTACATCTGGCACAGACACCCCTCACCAGGCCAATATTTTACTAGCCAGAAAAACACCTGCCAGGGCCAGTATCCCAAAGTTATCGGCATTATAGTTGCCGTTAAATTTGTAATACCCCCAAAGTGCAGCCCCTGGCCTGTCCCCGATCTGCCCCTTTAAGCCCCACCCCACCCCCTTAATGGAGAGCTAAACCCTAACGTTGAAAAACCCCTACCCTACATAGACCCCTCCCTCCTTCCCACCAGCCTAGCTGCTACCCCAGGCAAATGCCCCTAACTCTTTACTTACCCCTCAGTGCAGATTCTGTCCAGCGGAGTTCACAGCAGCCATCTTCTTCTCTTCTGCGGCACATGCGTAGTTGGAGCGGTTTCCTGACAACTGCGCATGCGCCAAAACTCACTACAATTGCTGAAGCGCCGGTCTTCGGATTACCGAAGCGGCTGAAGATGGTGCCCATGAACTCCGCTGGACAGAATCTGCACGGAGGGATAAGTAAAGACTAAGGGGCATTTGCCTGGGGTAGCAGCTAGGCTGTAGGGAGGAGGATCTATATAGGTTAGGGGGGTAGGGTTTTTTAACTTTAGGATTTAGTTCTCCTTTAACTACCAGTCTCTTACTCTTCATCCTTCCCGAAGACTCTCTCAGACATCTGGTGATGTCATCGCCCCACCCCTCACCATCATCATGCCATCCCTACGTGATCGCCCGCCTCCTATGTTTCACCGCCCCCACTGGCCGGTAAGAATATTTTAAAAAGGTGGCAACCTACCTGCACTCTGCCTTTAGTTCTATGGTTTCTAAGATTTTATTTACAGCTGTAACTTCGTCCCACAGCGCCCCCTAGATTTCTATAGAAGTTGCCAAAAAAACAATTATAAATGCAAGAAAATTCGCCAATGAGAATTCTACTGATCAAACACTTCATTATAAATGCAAAAGAACTGACCAATAAGAATGTTGAATCCCAGCAGCATGTCAGGCATCTTGCTGTTATCTTACATATAGAGATAATTATGTCCTTTTATTTCTTCATTATATTACACTGGAATCAAACATGGGGATAAAGGACAGACTTGTTCAGTGCTGGGAAACTCTGCTTAAAGCTTCCAACTCCAATTGCAGGAACAAAGAACAGTCAGAATGATACAGATCATCTGGGATTCTCATTGGACGATTTCTTTGCATTTTAAAGCACTCGCTGACTGTGGAGATTTGGGGGAATGTTTTATTGTGTAATATTGTTTGAAGAATACACCTGTGATGTTGCTGGATTACAGCTCCCATCAGGCCTCAACCTTTATTATATGTTACATTATTCTGGGATTTGTAGACCAGCAACAAGCGAGTAAAGTTTGGTTGAGCAGAGCAGTGCAGCAGGGTTTACTTCCCCTTTGCCATATATGATATGGATGAAAGCTGCTCTGTCCCTTTATCTTTAGCCTATACAGGGTGCTGATCAAATCAATTTTATTAATTCTAGTTCTTAGGGTAAGGTCACACTGAGCGTTTTGGGGAGATTTAGTCGCCTGGCAACTAATCGCCTCGTCTTGGCGGCGACCAATCTCCCCAAACGCCTTCCCTCACTCTGCGCTGGCTAAAATGAAAAATCGCCGGCGCTAATGACATGCGGTGATTCGTTACCCTTACCCTTAACCTCGAACTTAAAAAGCGGTCACCCTGTAAACACTTTCACCTGGGTGTTAAAACCCCAGGTCCCACACTTTAGCATAGACCAACTTTATGCTGAAACTTGAATAGGGAAAAGCACTCACCCGACGAATCCAAAGATACATAGTCGTAGGCCTATGACTATGTATCTTTGGATACGAAACGCACCAGGATTCAGTGTTTTTAAGATGCTGAAATAAAAGTTGTTTTTTACTTCACGAGTGGAGTCCGGAGTGCTTGCCGATTTTCTCAACAATTTACTACCCCTTTAACACCAATTTGAGGAATATATCATTCTTCCACCCAGGGTCAGACTGGGCCGGTGGGACACCATGATAAAAGCCCAGTGGGCCTCTGCACTCGTGGGGGCCCCGTCGACCCAGGTTTGCTTCTTCTGCAGGCACCGCAAGGACTAAAGTATGATACATGGGGTGCAACGAGAAGGGGGGTGGTTTGCTGGCGGTACTTGAGTCTGAGGTGGGGGGCCCCACCATGATGCAGCCCTGTTGGGCCCCAGACTAACCAGTCTGACACTGCTCCCACCCCTATGGAGCTCACTGTTATTGACTTAAGAAATGCTATAAAGTCTGAGAGCAGTAAACCTAAAATGGGCTTATTAAGTGGAAGTTACACAAGAAACAGACTGCAATAATTAGTTACATTTGTACAAAATTTCATGCAATCACAACCTAAGAGAAGTTGACTACATTCATAATTACATACCTTGGCAGAGGTACAGGGTGCATTCACTCATAACATAAAGAGCCATTCTTTTCTGCCTTCTCTCTGTACACACGTCTCCGTGCTTTTTGTTCATGTGATCGCTTCAAGTGGCTGAAAACATATTTCTCAGGTCCATTATGATACACACAAATACTCTTGTAACAGTTGCTTAGGGATAGCACATGTCACACGACTCACTGAAGCATCTGTATTATCAAAAGGGGGGGGGACTATACTTATTCAAAGAACAATGTAAAATGGCTCAGGCTGCTCTTCTGAGGACTTTTGTAGTTCACAATATCCAGTTCGCTTTCATTTTTGGTGCTGTTTTACACTTCCAGACAATATATATCAGAAAAACACAGAAAGAAAATGCATTCAAAGTTGTTTAGAAGAACAAGTTCACATTAAGTTATTTGGAATGACTAGTTCCCCTTTAAATTTAACATTCCCCCTCAGATTAAAACTATGCTCTGTGTAAGGTCATGTTCTTTTATGAAACTGTATTATATGGTCATGGAACTGCTCAGTGACTTTTACTATTTTTTTAATGGGGGGCACTATTCCATATATATATATATATATATATATAAATATATACACACATAGTCCATGAGCGTTCAGCACACCATGAAATAAATAATGACCCAGGTGCTACTCTCGTTAGCATTATACAAAAAACAAAAAAGTGAGGTGCACACCAGGAACGTTTTTTAAATAGTTAAAAAAGTTAAATTTTATTTAATGCATTTAAAAAAAGGTCAACGTTTCGGTCTGTGTCTAAGACCTTTCTCAAGACCATACATGCAACAATAAAAATATATATATACACACATATATATATATAAATCAAATTGCTTTGATTACTTGCATGTCATATATTCAAAGTTTCGGCCTACATTAGGGCCTTTTTCATCCTTGAAAAAGGCGCTAATGTGGGCCGAAATGTCGGATATATGATATGGACGTAATAAAAGCAATTTGATTTATAACAAAGTGGAGTGCGGCCTTTTTACAAATTAGTATACAACCTTTTGACCCTGCACCCTAATTCACCAAAAGAAGTCCAGAATAGAGTGTGGCTGCTTAAAATTGACAATATATATATATATATATATATATATATACTGTATGTGTATATATATATATATATATATATATATATATATATATATATATATATATATATATATATATATATATAAATAAACATTTGATAAGGCCATGTTGCAAGATAAAGGCACCAGCGAGGGCCAAAACGTTGATCATTCAATAAAGGATTCGATTCGAATTTGAAAAAAATTGTGGAAATGTACTGTCTCTTTAAAAATTCTACCGCGACTTCTAAAACCTGCCGAATTGCTGTAGTAGTCTATGGGGGACCTCCTAGAACCCATTTGGAGTCAATAGGTGGAAAACCGATTCGAATTCATTCGAATGCACTATTACTTCGTTTCGTACAGTTCGAATTCGAATATGGACTATCCACCCGCAAAAAACTTTGATTTTTTTAAAATACATTTTTTAAATTCGAAATTGATAAATCTGCCCCTAAATAAAACACAAAAGGATTGTTTTGCCTTAAGATTTATTAATTCTTTAGTTGGGATGGAGTACAAGATTATTACAGAGAAAAAGGAATCCTTTTTAAAAATGTATTATTTGATTGAAATGGAGTCTATGGGATATGGCCTTCCCGTAATTCAGAGCTTTTTGTAAAACAGATCCTATTCCTCTAGATGGTTATTACACCAAAGAAAGCACAGCTAGAGCAATGTGGAAAAACAAGGGTGCTACGATTGTCTAGGGCGGCCACCTTTGGACCCCTGCCTATTTAAATAACTTATATTATAGAAATGTGAAGTACAAACGTAACTATATGGGGCAGATTTATCAAGGGTCGAATTTCAAAGTACAAAAAACTTCGAAATTCAACCATCGAATTAAAAAACTTTCGAATTAGAATATCGAATTTGAAGTTTTTTCAACAAATTTGGCAATTTTGCGGTCGAATAAAAATCATTCAATCGAACGATTTAATCGTTTGAATCGAACAATTCTAACGATTTTAGCACTCGATTGAACGATTTTTATTCGACCTCTAAAGACTTAGAAAATGGTTGTAGAAGGTCCCCATAGGCTAACAAAGCACTTCAGCAGGTTTAATTTGGCGAAGTATTGAAGTCGAAGTTTTTTTAAAGAGACAGTACTTCGATTATCGAATGGTCGAATATGCGAACGATTTTTACTTCGAATCGAAGCAGTCGTAGTATCCTATTCGATGGTCGAAGTATCCAAAAAATTACGTTTTTTTTTACTTCGAAAATTCCCTCGAATTCACTTCGACACTTAGGGGCAGATTCACTAACTTCGAGTGAAGGATTCGAATGAAAAAAATTCGAATTTCGAAGTATTTTTTGGGTACTTCGACCATCGAATTGGTTAAATTCGTTCGAATTCGAACGAAATCAAACGATTCGAAGTAAAAATCGTTCGACTATTCGACCATTCTATAGTCGAAGTACTTTCCCTTTAAAAAAAACTTCGACCCCCTACTTCGGCAGATAAAACCTACCAAAGTTAATGTTAGCCTATGGGGAAGGTCCCCATAGGCTTGCTAAACTTTTTTTGATTGAAGGATATTCATTCGATCGTTTGATTAAAATCCTTCGAATCGTTCGATTCGAAGGATTTAATCGTTCGATCGAACGGAAAATCCTTCGATCGTTCGATCGAACGTTTAGCGCTAAATCCTTCGACTTCGATATTCGAAGTCGAAGGATTTCAATTCGAGGGTCGAATTTCGAAGTATTTTTTACTTCGAAATTCGACCCTTAGTGAATCTGCCCCTTAGTAAATCTGCCCCTATATATATCTATCTATCTATATATATCTATATATATCTATATATATCTATATATATCTATATATATCTATATATATCTATATATATCTATATCTATATATATATATATATATATATATATATATATAGACAAATACAAGATTCCTCTGCACTCAACCCATTATCAATATATTTAAGACAGAGACATTTTGTGCATACTGCTACTGAAAAATGCCTTACCCTTTAAACAAAACAGGGATTGTTTGTCCATATATTGCAATATATTTAAGCTGGCCAACTATGTCAAAGTCATCCCATATCTGGCCAGTCCTATGCTCAATTTTCATTTGATTCATTAAGAATTCTATGGTTTCATTATACATTTTATAAAAGGGACGAATACGTTTTACCTGCAACTTACTAGCTGCTTTCAAAGTAAAACTCCCAAACTTGGCTGCCCTTTTATTAGACACCAGTGGGATCACCTGACTATAGTTGGAGGGGGTGGGAGCTACAACATGGAGCTGGTCACTGCTCCTGTATAACTATAACAAACAAGGGAAAGTTGTGCTCACCACTAATTTTTAAAATCATTAGGTGGGGGTGCAATGAGGGTGTGACCACAAAATACATATAGCTTGTATTTGTCTATATGTATTTTGTGGTCACACCCTCATTGCACCCCCGCCTAATGATTTTAAAAACTAGTGGTGAGCACAACTTTCCCTTGTTTGTTATATATATATATATATATATATATATATATATATATATATATGGTGTGTTTTCCCATTTCATGGTCTTTCAAATCTTTTAAAAAAAGGTATTTATATATTGGTGGATTTGAAGATTGCTGACCATGATCTATAATTTATATTTTTTTTTTGTTTCCAGTGGCTTTCAGCGAGTCAAGATATTATCAAGGAAAGTCCATTAAAGAGAATGGTCCTGAGCTCTGACAGACTGTGAGCTTAAATTACATGCTTCTGTTTGATGGGCTTCAAAACCTTTAGCCGCAATGTAATGTCTGGGTGTTGAAAAAAAAAAAAAATAAAGTCATTTACTGATCAATGCCATTTGTCTAGAAAAAAAATGTTATTGTGCTATTTTGTTACCTTTTAAGTCAAAATGTTTTTGTGTCTGAGAAGGATGACATCATCAATGGCACTTAAGACAACGACGTATACTTATCCCATTAAAGGGGTGGGTCGTCTTCAAATTAAATTTGAGTATGATGCAGACAGTGAGACAATTTGTAATTGGCTTTCATTTTTTGTGGTTCTTGAATTATTTAGCTTATTGTTTAGCAGCTATACAGTTTTGAATTTTAGCAGCTATCTTATTGCTAGGGGTCCTATTTACCCTAGAAACCAGGTAGTGGCTTGAATGAGAGACCAAAGTATGAATAGCAGAGCCAGTGTTTGACTGGGACACCAGGGGCCCACCCAAAAACCTTAGATCAAGGGCCCACCCAAAAACCCACTGTCAGTACTATTATTCTTCCTCTCCTCACTCAACCTCTATTCTCCAAGTCTCTTTTCTTTACATAATATAATATATTATTCCATCTATTTAGCCTGTTCTCAAAGAAATAGGAAATGGCTATGAAATAGGCCAAATAGCATGAGAACCCACTGGCACCTGAGTCCCCGCCTCTGTGCCTCAGGCATAGAGGCGGGGCAGACAATTACTTTCACTTTCCATTCAGCACTTCCTAGAGGTCACTGTCCTTCCTACATTCCCCCGTTCTCTTCACCATTTCATTGTGTATCCAGTGCATGGGGATGGACGTCAGGTCCCCCATTCTGGTGCACAAACAAGATTCTGAGATGATACAAGGCTTGTCTTAATAACAGTGTCCACAAAATGGCTCCTGCCTTCTTGCTATAATTATGAATTCCCAGAATGAAGGAAAAAAGATTCAAATAATTTCTACAGTGTAATTAAAGTTCATTTTGCTTGACTAATGTGATAAAATAGGATTTTGAATACTTTTTTTGTGTGCTGGGTCCCCTTTAATAGACTTGGACATAGTTCACCCCTGTAATTACATTTTATGAACATTCAACCCACCAAGGTTTTTCCTGTTACCCTAATGGACCAGTCTGTCATTGAGCATGGCAACATAAGTGTGTACATGTATGTGACCTGTTATGCAGAATGCTTGGGACCTGGGGTCTTCCGGATGACGGATCTTTCCATAATTTGAATCTTCATACCTTAAGTCTATTGGAAAATCATGTAAACAAACCCAATAGGCTGGTTTTGCTTCCAATAAGGATTAATTATATCTTAGTTGGGGTCAAGTACAAGCTACTGTTTTATTATTACAGAAAAAAGGGAGATCACTTATATATATATATATATATATTGTGCAGTGTCCTGACGCTATGGGTTCCAAGCTTGTATTCCTGCTTGGTTGTCCTCATCTAATACCTAACTTACATCTTATTGTGTGTCTGTTAAACAGAGATCAGATCAATCACTGTGTTTGAAGCTACAGTCTTCACTTCTTGGCTTTCCCGGAAGGTCTCTTTAAAAAAAAAAGACATTTTTGGGCGTTTGAATGTCTTAACTTGTTATGTGTGTCAAGTTTGGGTTTGTCTTTCTGTCTCTCTAGGGTCCTATATGGCTTCCCTGCAAATCAGATGGTTATTCTCCTTAAAAATTACACTGTTGGCTGGGGGGCACCCACAGACTGGGGAGAACTGGGGAGACTGGTGCGGACCCCGTTACCTCTGCTCAGCCTACATACAAGATATTATGATGTTTGTCTGTTTCCTTTGGCAATGTTTCAACAGCTTTAAAATTAAATCATATTAATGAAGCTTTTGGTAATTAAATGCAGTTTAGTGTTAAAAATAAGAGTGTGTTACTGTGTGTGTGTGTGTGTGTGTGAGAAAGAGAGGAGATATTTGTGTGTGTGTTGGGGAGGGCTTTTAACATTTCCCCCCTATATCATTAAAACAATTATTACGCGCTTGCAAGTCTCAGAGACCACCGACAGTTTCCTTCCACCCCTCCGTGTGTTACTTTCCAGTCATAGGTGGAAATCTTGAATGCAAAGCATGAGACGAACACATTAAGCCTTAGGATGTGAAAATATCCAAACAATTCACCTGCCTGGCACAAATTGCATCAGAGCTTTTTCCCTGCTGTTAGCACTGAAATTTATGGCGGATTGTAGAAGTTCTGTATTGAAGAAAATGATCATGAAAAGACAAGCAAATTGCTAGCTTTTACAACCACATAAACTCACCGACCCCCTACTTTCCCCCTCTGCAAAACCGATCTGCATCGCATTAAACCGCATCCATAATTCATACCTCTCGGAGAGCTTTTATTTTTTTTTATTTTTTTTTTACCAGTCTCAGAGGTTTGTTGCTCTCTATAATTGATGGCTGCGTGAAACAATGGTGTTTGGTATTCAAAACTCATTTAAGTCAATTGACCGGTGGTGGTGGTGCTTGTGGTGTGGGACAAAAGGTTGGTGTTTATTTTTACAAAAACAAAGTGGAATAGGTAGAAGTACACATGAGAATGCATACACACACCTACGCCACATCAATAGAATGAAAATAGTGCATGGTTCCTATTAAAGGGAACTGTAGGATATGTGGGTCAAAAGGGCCCAATATTGTGTGTATTTTACCAGCATTAGGCTGATGAAATATAAACTCCAGGGAAAAGTCTGTGGGGCTGCAGCAAGTAATGATGTTTAATTCTATTTTGGCTTAGGAAAATCTGGATAGTGGGTCCATTGAGTGAATGGAAGAGAGCAGGGTGGGCTTCCATTCCTTGCTTCAGTAAGAGTTTTCAGCTGCCAAGCTAGAGGTAGCTAAGTAATTAAGCTACAGGTGAGTTGTAGTTAAAAGGAGGTGTGGAGCAACACCAGTGTCGGACTGGGACACCTGGGGCCCACCCAAAAACTTTAGACCAGGGGCCCACTCAAAAACTTTAGACCAGGGGCCCACTCAGTACTATTTTTCTTCCTCTCCTCACTCAATCTCTATTCTTCTAGTCTCTAATCTTTACATACTATAAACTATTATTCCATCTATTTAGCTTCATAGAAATAGGGAATGGCCATGAAATAGGCCAAATGTTTAACAGCATGAGGGCCCACTGACACCTTGGCCCACCGGGAGTTTTCCTGGAATCCCGGTGGGCCAGTCCGATACTGAGCAACACCTCAGGGCTTCTTCCCCTGAATATCTACTGGAGCTGGAGAAGGGTGAGGGGCCATGTGAAGACCTTCTTGAGTGAAGGAAGGTGCCTGTGTGTAACTGGGAAGGAGAGTGATTCCCAGCTGACCTTAGTTCAAAAGAGAGAGCTCTAAAGGACTGGAGAGGAAAAGAGAAACCCTTCCCAGGAGACAAGTGTGTCTCGAGTGTGCCCCAGAGAGGATTCTGGGATTTGCGGTCCACCAAAAGCCAATGAGGGCTAAGGAAACCGTGAGTTACAGTTAACACCAGTGAGGGTGTGAATTGGGACTGTTAATGCTTATGTGAAGCAAATGTTATCCCCTATGTGAAGCCAGTGGGCTGAAGATTTGGGTTTGTGCTAAATAAAGTTCAGCAAAGCTGCATTTAAACTTAAAGGCGGTGTCAGTCTCCATTCTCTGTGCTGAAAACTGTGCCGGGCCCTTGGGTTTCGCTACCTGAAGCTCACAGAATGTAAATCTTTGCTTTAGTTTCTTTGTGCCTCTGTCTCTGAATAAGGCATGCCAGTTTTAAATGTGGATTCAAAAGGATTCTCCAAACAGATTAATCCGTACAAGAACTACATTGGCTTATCCGTAATTGAGTTCACAACATTAGGAAGTCTACAAGTATTCCTTGTATCGCTTGAAGAATAGAGGGGGGAGAGCAGGTAGCTCCCAAGAGTCCCAGTGAGTCACCAAATAGGACAGTGACCAACAAGGCCACCACTAGAAATCACGGGGTCCCGTAAAACAACATTTTCTGGGTCCCCACTGACCCAACCACGCCTCAAGCCACACACCACAGTAAGAAGGCCATACAGACATTGCTAAAAACGTTAAACCCCACACACAAGTTATAAAAAGCCATTGGTGGTCAGGACCCCATTATAAGTTAAAAAAATCATTGGCGGCCAGGGTACCACAAAGTTTTTTTTTTTTTAAAAAAAGTGCATCCATCCCACCTCCTACTGAAGCAGGGGAACCTTGGAACTACCACCCACTTCAAGCTGTTTGTAATTCCAGAGTTCCCTCTGCAGACTGTGTAAATAAGTACAGTACACTTGTGCCAAGTGGCAAAACTACCGGGGGTGGAGCTGCACCCCCTCCTGACCTGCCGTAGCCTTGCGCGTGGCCAAATCCAACGTGTTCAGTGGAACTTACCTTAGGCTCCTTTTGTGGCTTCTAGGCTTCAGCTTCGGCTCCTTTTCGGGTCTTTTCGCAGCTTCAGGACTTCAACTTCAGTAGAGTTCTCAATGGTGAATTTTCTTGTATCTATAATGATGTTTTTTGCCAACTTCTATATAAAACTAGGGGGTTCTTATTCCCACAATGGGACGGTGTTACGGCTGGGTTTACATCCCATTTAATAGAGTGTAGTTTTATGTTTTCTACCACATGCCAATGCAAACATTGACTGGTTTCTTTCTGCCCTGTGAGTATATAACCATGGGAGTGGACATCAACGCTGAACATTCTTGATCGGTCAGTGTCGGGGATCAGTCAGGGTAATGTCTTTCCCTAGTTCCACTCTGCTGAAATCTGGACATGAACTGTCCTGTCTGGCAACATCAAGACCAGATAGGCGACAACAACCCCGACGCGGGTCGGCGGTTCTCCCGGTTTGCGGGTCGGTCGCCGGCCTTCTCAATAGCGAGTTTTACTCCTTTTTTACTGATCACGCCTACTTCTAATGATGTCACTTCCGGTTTAAAATGACAGCACTTTCTGTTTCTTTATGGTCAGAGGGTCGCGGTTCGGGTTGTGGATAAGGTACTTGCGGGTCCGGTAGTGGTCCAAGCGGGTAAGTATGCAGGTTGCGGGTCTGGGTGTTGTATTATTTATATTATTTATATTGGTGTCTGCTTCTATATATATCGGCTGTCATACATGGAATGCATAAAACTGCACGGCCAGTGTAATTCTACACACCAAGTGACTGTAAAATCAGATGTGTTTTTAGTGGCACTGAGCAGTATGGGTATCACAAAGCAACCACTACAAATACATTAAGAGGTTTGTCTATGAATGTCAATGCTCCCCTGTAATTGCTCTCATGGCATTTCACAGGTGACTAGTAGGACTGACTGTTCACATTAAACACTAATGTACATAAGGACTAAGGCCTTTTTACATGCCAGTCTTTATTTCAATGTTGGCATTCCACTGATTGATCATTTCAGCTTCCATTTATGGCCTTATTTCAGGCAACTGTCAGCTTATTCAATCATCTAGGTATGGTTTATGGCAGATTTTTTTCCTCTCTCCGACTCCCATTGTTTTCTCCCCTGAAGCATCCTGCATGGAAAAGAAAATCAAATTAGTAAAATGGAACAGTTGGAGATGTATGTAGCAGAGTGAGCTAAGGATAACAAGTTAATGCAAAGGAATGGATTATGAAATCCCAAATTAATGGATATGGTTATTCAAATTATAAGTGATATTATTATGAATAATGCCCCACTACTCTCTTTAGAAAATACTCTGCTCCAATATCAATGATTTCAATACTTTTAGTATGTTATAGAATGGCTAATTCTAAGCAAGATTTCAATTGGTCTTTATTATTTAGTTTTTTTTTACAGTTTTTGACTTCTGACTCTTTCTAACTGTCAAATGGGGGTCACTGACCCTGTCTAAGTGTGAATAAGTACAGTACACTTGTGCTCAGAACTACCAGGGGTGTGGGAGGGTGGAGCTGCACCCCCTCGGGGCCTGCCAGAGCCTTGTGAGGGGCCAAATCCAAAGTGAAGATTGCATTTGGATGGGGGCCTGTCTTGCATCCATACCCATCCAGCAATATTTACTGCACGTTACTGCTTGTGCCTAGTGAATCAGATCTAGGCGTCAAGTTGGGCCTCTACAGCGAGTGCCTGGTAGACGGTAGTTGCCCTTGAATCTGCTTGCTTGTTAGTCCTGTTACATGTACTGTTAAATGGTACTGACATTTTCTGCTTGATGGTGTCTGACAACCCATAAACTTATCTTCTCAATAGCAGCCCACTGAGCATGGGCAGTGTCACTGACGCTCAAAAGATGGCCTCACAAGATCCAAGAAAGCACATGTCTGTGGCTGGATCATTACTGTTATACATCTACTGTACATCTCTGCTGGTACAGTAAGTGCAGTATATAATATACAACATCTCTAGCCAGGGTCAGACTGGGAAGCCGGGACCCTGGGAAAAAACCTGGTGGGCCCCTGGTTCTTGTGGGCCCTGCCAGCCCAGACCCTCTCCCCCCCGCCTGCCTGAATTGGTGTACTCCCTGACTTCCCCCTGCCCTGTGGAGGTGGTAGAGGGGGGGCTGGTGGTGTGTGTGTATGGACCCCTGGTGCAGCAGCCCTGGTGAGGCTGGACTCCCCCAATCGGACATTGTTTCTAGCAATATTCATTTTTAGGATTTTGTTCTCCTTTAAAGGAGAAGGAAAGGCTTTGTACACTTGGGGGTGCCAAATGTTAGGCACCCCCAAGTGATTGTATTGACTTACCTGAAACCCCAGGCCGGTGCTCCTATCAGCAGAAAACTGCACCGGCCCAGGGTTATATCAGTGAGCACCACAGACCGATTCTCTTCCGTCTTCCTCTTTCCTTCGCGCGGCTGCGCATGCACAGTGGAACAAAAAGGTGAACTTTAACTAAAAAGTCGGCTATCTCGTTCAACTGTGCATGCATCTGCCCCTAAGAAATTTGAAGAATGAAGACGCCGGAAGAGGATCGCTTCATGGTGCTCACTGGTATAACCCCGGGCTGGTGCAGTTTTCTGCTGATAGGAGCACCAGCCAGGGGTTTCAGGTAAGTCAATACAATCACTTGGGGGTGCCTAACATTTGGCACCCCCAAGTGCACAAAGCCTTTCCTTCTCCTTTAAACCACATATTTACTCCTCTTTTAGTTTGAGTTTGCTGTTTTAATATTGCTAAACTGCCATGGTCTCAGGCTGGTTGACTACAGCCTTGAACCCTTCTATTGTGTTATAATTAGCAGGTAGGCTAGGCCTAGTGGCCCAAAGAGCTTGGTTTATGGAATACTCTCTAAGCGAAATTTTCCCTTATGCCCTTTAGAGAGAGATTCCCCTGCATCACCATTGACATTCCAATGATCTCAGCACAATCATAAAGGTTAGTGCCCAATTATCTGGCCTGTTATAATTAGTATCGTTGCTAAAATGTCTATAGTTTGCTACATTTTTTAAAGGGTCTGACAACCAGGCTGATTTACTTTTACAGATGAAAATCCCTCACTCTCCTTAAAATGAATGTGACCGTTCTAATGGATAGATCTATCAATATGGAGGGGGGTCCGGCAGGAAGATATATTGCAAGTTGTTCCAGAGGTGCCTGGATGCACATGTTCCAACCAAGAGGCACATAATCGATACATTCAGCCAGAGATAACTCAACTGAGTGTCGGGAAAAAAACAGTTAAAAACTTGGATTTGCACAATGATATGGATACATTTCCAGACTGCATGTAAATACCTTTGCTGCACAATACAGAACCTTTTTTATATTTATTGAACGTAAGCTTGAGATCCTCGGTTCTCCTTTTGCATCAGACTTTCGGCTCAGTCCATGAAAACATAATCTTGTTTTGATTAGAATTTTGCTGAAGTTACACAAAAAAAGGAGGCTGGAATTCACTGCCGCTGTCTAAATATATTACTTTCCCGGTGATTAATTGCTTCCTTGGCTTCCCGTGCTCTCTCGTTGCATCCAGAGACTTCTAGAGAGGGTCACAGTAGGCAGAGGTGATTTGGGAACTCAATCATTTGATACTGGTTCAGTTCTGTGCCTTCAAATTTGGAGGGGAACTTTTATAAAATACCTTACAGAGGGTTACAAAGCCCCAACATTTAGCATTAGCTACTTTCCAAGGTACATTCAATACATATTTCCAGTGGCTTTAAAAATTCTTATATAACTAGAAACCAATACTGCATAGGGAGACTACTTTGCAACTTTGCAAACATGCCGCTACTTTATCAACCGTGTGTAACCCAATTTGTTGGCTGGTTCTCAGTGTGTACGATGACAGTTCCCTACTTTTCACAGCAATCAGATTCCAGTCTAAGCCAAGCTGCTTGCTAAAATGAACGACCTTGTTGCTTGATGGCTTTAATTTGCATATATATGATGTCTTTTGTGAGATGAGAAAAGCCACATTCTTACCTAACACATTCACAATCAAATCATTTGCTTCCAGCCATGGCACCCGGCCCCATTATTTACTTATAAAGCCAACAGATCAAACCCTACAAATATTAGCCCATGAATATTAAATAGAGGGAAGCCTCTATGCACTCATCATTATTCATACAGGTCCACCAATCAAAAGGCTGTATTATTTTCCAGTTCTAATGTTTGTTTGGTGACAGTTTGCAATACAGTATTTGGCTGCTTGATAGATAATATATAGACAGACACATATGTAGCAGTTAGCGATACATGCAGAATATCCCATTGATTATGCAACAAGCTCCTGTGCTACAAACAGCACTTACCTATAACCAATATTAGAGAATAAGAGAGAGTTACAATAATGCAATTCCATTTTATATAAAGAACCCCAAATGGTTACTGTATATACTCGAGTATAAGCCGAGTTTTTCAGCCCCCAAAATATGCTGAAAAACTCTACCTCGGCTTATACTCGGGTCAAGCGCAAAAACGGTCGCCGACATCTAAGAATAGTCGCCGGCGCCCAAGAATAGTCTCCAAGAATATTTGCCGGCGTCCAAGAATGGTCGCCGGCATCCAAAAACGAGACGCCGGCACCTCCAATGGGAGCAGAAACCCTCAATTTTTAGATTGAAATTTACCAGAAGCTGCTGCATTTCTCACCCTCACTTATACTCGAGTCAATAAGCTTTCCCAGTTTTTGGAGGTAAAATTAGGTACCTCGGCTTATACTCGGGACGGCTTATACTCGAGTATATACGGTATCATAGTCAGACTCACAATAACTAATTAACAGCCAATTAACCGAATGGAGAATTAGTTAAGAGTGCAACTGACAATCACTCATACAGATCCAATTAATTGCATAGGGAGAGTAAGGCTCGCTGACAATGGGCTAATCAAGCAAACCCAGAATTAGCTGGTTCCTTAGTAGAGTCTATGCTAAAGAAATAAATGATTGACATGCCCGGAATTCACTTGTTCTGTATTAGTCTCAGCCAGACAAGTCGCCAACGATCGGTGATGGGCACACGTGAAATATTGTCAGAGGCAGGACACAACGGTGTCACTGATGATGGATCAGCTGTCACATTAATATCGTATTTGTGGAAACTCCATTGTACTAATTTACATACTAAAAGAGTGCTGGCCAATGTCTATAAAGTTGTGGTTCCTTATATAAGTGCAAACAGTTTCTCGGTCACCATGAGCGAACAAATGTTGCTGTCCGACGACAACCAGCATACTCCACTGTGTTATGTTATCAAGTCAAAAGAGTCAACAGGTTCTTGACGTTGCAGTTCAACCACATCCATGTAGCATTTTTAAATTGTCGCTGATAGGAGCCACGTGGACTCATTTTTGGTTAGAGCCCTCGGAATAGAACATGCAACACTCACTGCCAAAAAATTGGATTTCAAGAGGACTGCAGATAGGGTAGGCAAAATACATTAAGTGCCCCAACAGGCACAAAACGCGTCAGGCCATGTCCTAATATGTTCTAATAAGAACTGCCTGAACACTTTTTTTTGGAGGAACTCCCATTCTTGGTTTTGGTTCCAAGGCAAAATACATGGCAAATCAAAAATGTATAATATCCCCAGAATGCATGGTAGGATGTAATGACAGTTTCATGTATAATAACCCCAGAACTCATGGCAGCACCAACTTCCTGTATGATACCTCTATCCTTGTAGGAAATTCATTAGTTTAGGTTGGGGGGGGTGGCTTATTCTTCCCAAGTCTTCATTAAAATCCACCCATGAATGCAACCTCCCTGTGTTAAATTTAAAATGTAAAAGGGTAGTAAACCCTGCTGCACTGCACTGCTCAATCAAATTGTACAAATGTATTGCTGAACCACAAATCCCAGAATAATGTAATATATAATAAAGGTTTGAAGCATGCTGGGAGCTGTAGTTCAACAATGTAGGGTTGTTTTCTTAAAGCAATATTGCACAATATTTATTTATTTAATATTTATTATGCTTTAAAATGCAAAAAAAAAACCTCCAATGAGAATCCCAGTTGACCTGTACTAATCTGGCTCAGTGTTCTTTCTTCCTGCAATTGCAGTTGGAAGCTTTAATCACAGTTTCCCAGCACTGAGCAAGTCTGTCCTTTATCCCCATATTTGGTTCCAGTGTAAAATAATGAAGAAATAAATGACATGATTATCTCTATATGTAAGATAACAGCAAGATGCCTGACATGGTGCTGGGATTCAACATTCGTATTTGTCAGTTCTTTTGCATTTATAATGAAGTTTTTGATCAGTAGAATTCTCTTTGGTGAATTTTATTGCATCTACAGTTAAGTTTTTAAGTTTTAAAGTAAGACTAAAAGCAACTGATAGCTATTGTTGAACTATAACTGTATTTCAAGTATTATTGCCACCAATATATTGTATTGTATCCTGCCCGTTCCTATATTCAGCTGTTGCTCTGCGGGGCCCCTTCATAATGAAACCCTTAGGGTAGTAACATCATGTTGGCCGCTTCTTGTGTGTTATTTACAAGAAAAGCAGAATCGTAAATGATTATAGGGTCAGACCGGAGAGAAGATGGGAATCCAGAACATGCACCATAAAAAAAACCTTTATAAAGTTCCAAATTACATTTTCTAAAGTGCTGCTTCTCTAAATATATCCCTGTATCTGTGTGTGCCTGCAGCAGTGCAACGCACAAACACAATGAGGAATGGATAGGGGGGATCGGATGGCCCATCTGTTGTTGCCAATGGCAACCCAAAATTTTTTTTCTTTTTTTTTTAGGTGAAGCGAAAATTAACCTGAGACACTTTCTTCTCCCTTCCAATACACAATACAAGGTTCCATTCCCTACAGCAGCAGTAAAACAGCGAGGTGCATCATAAAGCTGCTTCCATGGAAACAAGGCGCGCAGCAGCGGATGCATCACAATGAGCAGCCGACTAGGAAACAACAATAAAAAAGGACCCAATCTGGTGCTGTTTGGGTCTGTGTTTTAAGCCACATGAGCCATATTTATATTCAAAGGCTCATTTACAAACACCGTGGAATGGGCCGAAAAGCACCACCCTAAACAACTTTTTTGGTCCGCGCAATTCTGAGAAGTTGCAGAGGCAAAATTTTATTCTTGGGTTTACACCCAATAGCGACATTTCTTGTATTTGTGATTTTGCATGTAATATATTACCATAAAAATGATTTCATGGCTCAGTGATATATATAAGTAATATAAATATATATAGTCCTGCTTTGCTGAAGTCATCAGCAAGGTTCTCATTCGCTGACAATGAAAGGCTACGTTGAATTAAAATGAAATTCGCATCCTGCATAAATTCATAAAGACTAAGCACAAGCAATAATGCAATGTGTATATACTGCCTTTAGTTATTAGCATGTTCCAAACATGTGAAATACAGAACAGAAGGCAATGTTTTCCCCCCACCAGCATGCAGGCACTATAAACCCTCACCCAGAGAAGAAATTAGATGTCAGCAGCCCATACAGCAACATGTTTTTGTGTTCCCTAAAGCCCCCAGACCTCGAGAATGTGCTTTTTCATCATTATATTCAAACGTTGCATCAATCAGAGGTCCTGGACCTTTAACTCTCATGCCAACCTCCCCTACCACCAGTGGGTTCTGTTTTCTATGTTTTGGCACTTTTCTCTTTTACTTGTTTGCAAATGACCATTACAAAGTTTAAACCTAAAATCCATACCTCTGAAATATCATGAGCCCTTGGCTATTGCAATGCCATTTTCTAAAGAGGAGGCATTCCCATGGACATGGATGCTTTGGTTACTACAATCTAGGGATACACGCAATCCTGTATTTGGGATTCGGAAGAATCTGAGCAATTTTAACCGAATCCAAGAGCCAAATCAGAACACTGAATAACAAATCTTTTCATGAACACCAGGTACTTCAGCCTGTATGCTGGCTGTTTCAGTGCGAAGGGTTTGGATTCAGTTTGGTATACGACCCCTTGATTTGACGATATGTCCGAATCCTGAGAAGCAAGGTTTAGTGCATCCCTACTGAATTCTAGCAAAAATAGTCAAGCACCAAGCAAGCAGTGAGATTAAAAGGGCCATTAGTGTAACTCCAGGTTTCCTAGAACATTTTTAAGCATAAAGCATGTATAAACCTGAGGAATCACTCACCAAAATGGAGATGTGGCCCAGGTGCTCCAGCCCCAAGCCCTCAGCTCAAGGGAGCGGACAATCCGTAGATAATAAAATTGAAAGCTTTATTTATATAGTCATCTCTTGCCTGACAAGTTTCGTGTCACTGGGACACTTAATCATAGGCACTTCAGGGTTCCCCAGAGTCAATAAGTGCACTTGCAAACAATGAATTAGAGCTAGGATGGATGCAAGGGCATGATATCAAAGAATTCCTTTAATTAATTGCTTCATTAAGCAGAGCTATCCTGGAGTACCTCTGGCCCAGTGGGTGCCCAACTCGAGGACCCACCAACCAGCCACTGCCACTCCCTGTTCCCACTCTGACCCCTGTCTCTCCTAAAATTAAACATGATTGTACTTTACACAGTGGAATGCATGACCATCTTAACCATTTACTTGAATCTTTTCTGATGTTGCACAACGGTGACTGGCTTGCAGGCAGGTGTCAGGAACCAACAGTGTCGGGCCCACCAGGATCCCAGTGGGCCAGTCCAATCCTATCAGTAAGGACAATATTTGCAGTACAATTGCACTTGAGGCTGCACTTGTAAACAACCCCTAAAGTGGTTCACTCTATTCAAAATGTACAGGCAAGAGCGTAATATAGATCTCCAACCTATTTATCCACCTCTTCCCTTTTATACGATTTAGAATTCTATTAAATAGCTTTCTTTTTTTCTGACAATTACAAAAAGGACGATTAGAATCTTGGTAATGTTCCTTGCCCGTTCCAGTGGCGCCTTCTGTATAGGAAGATGCCGGCATGCCGAGTACAGCGCTAGAAAGGCTGAGACCAGCTAATGGATTCTTCTGTGTGGCTTTGTATTGCTTCTTTTGAAAGATGCCCTTTAAATAACTCAGTAAATGTGTCATTCCCACACAGGGAAATAGATTTAAAGTGTCAAATAAGGAAAGAGGAAGCAGAAGATTAAGGACAGGTTTAATAAAGTATCAAAGTGCCTCCATTGGTTCCTCATTCAGGCTGTTCTTGCTGGGAACAAACTTCCTCCAATACTTGGGTTAAAATTGAAGCCATTAGATGGGTCTCTTTGGAGGAAAACTTGTATTTCAAAGTAAAACGGCCACAATAAATAAAATGGGCGCTGAACTGCACCCATGCCGTTAACCACAGCAGCCCATCAGGTATACATTTTAATCAGACTACAGTAATGTAATTTACAAAATGAAGGGAAACTAATTTAGAACCCATTGTAGTAAAAGAGCCCCAGAAAGAGGAAACATTTGCACAATTTATTATTTTTTTTAAACCATAATGCATCCCCACTTCCCAAAATTGCAGCATCTTTCTTTTATGCACTGTGATGTTTGGTGCCTGACCCTGGATCCTAGTATTGGACAAATCCTATGCACTGACTGTATGTGTCATGTAAAGATCCATGAAGGCATATTCGGTCTTTGTCCCTCTAGTGCTCGAGTGAAGAGTCTCATATAAAAGATGCAGTTGCAGCAATGTTGCAGTTCTAACTGCTTCTTCTGGAAGAGTTGCTGTCAAAACAAGGATAGAACAGCCCAGGGGCGTAATAATTGTAGAGGAAACAGGAGGTATAGGGGCCCCATGAGGCCCTAATTCATATAAAGTTTCAATAAATATTGGTTAATCCTCTAAACATTTTGGTGACCTGAAAAATTATATGTTGTGGGGCCCACTAATATCTAGTTACGTTACTGGAACAGCCCCCCCAAAAAAATTTGAATCTTGACAGCTGCGGATTTCGGCCCCCCAAACACTGCCCTATCCTCTGCTTCCAGCCCTTTAATTACCAAGATGAACAGACGAGCATTGTGGTCAAGGCAATGAATCTCATGTAACACATTGTTTAGTCAATAGTGCTTAGGCAACCAACGGCGATAAAACTGCTAATACTTGGCTGCTGATTCCAAAGGCTCTGAATGCTTTTTATAAAGGTCATAGAACTCTTTGCTGACTTGTTACAGCCTTATAAATTTTAATTGGGGGTATGTTATCCTTTTATAATCCACAATCATTAATCTATGACATTCAGTATTATTAACAACTTCCAGCATAGTTGGAGGGGTTGAACTTGATGGACTTTGTCTTTTTTCAACCCAATTTATGTAACTATGTAACATTCACTGTTTCTCCAGAGTTCTTTCACTGTTGCACTACTGCTTCCCGACCTCGCATTGTGGACAAACACCCGTTTCTTCACCCTCATGAATGACTCACAGCACCTTCACTACATGTTTCAATGCTGGGACCCACCATTCTAGCATAATATCAGGAGTCATGATTAATCTCAATGATGTGAGAACACTGACTCCCCCCAAGAAGGACCCAAATACAGTGCATGGGTTAGGGGACCAGAATTCCAATAAGGGTGAATGTACGTTTGCTTTACTTAAATTGGAATGACCATGTAAATGTAACCAAGGTTGTGACCAAGGCAAAACTGAACCCAAAAAGTCTAAAAACCAGATCTAGGAGGCCACATCAGTTTGAAAAACCCTCATAGAGAACATCCATGATAAGGATCTTGTGTTATCACTGAACAGCTTCCAGTTTCCTCATCATTATTGACCTGTTCCATGGTTCTGGACTTTGCAGATCTTGGACATATGCAATTCTGCATGTAGATCAACTCAGCCTCATGAGATTAATTTTAAATGGGTTGGGCTGTTCTACTGGGTCACCAGGAACATACTCAGCCCTTGGACCCTGGAGGTGTTATTCCTTCCAAACATGGAACTCCCAGCATACTCTAGCAATTTTATTAAGAGTTATAGGAATGCTTAGAGCTGTTATCCAACAACAGTAGGGATGGTTTCTTAAAAAAACACTGCAATGGGCCAGTGGCCCAATGAATGCAAGATGTTCCTCCAATAATAATTCCATCTTCTTTTTCGTACAGCCACCACCTGGATTTTTTTTGTAAAACGTTCATGTAAATATACAGGTATGGGATTCATTATCCTGAAACCCGTTATCCAGCAAGCTCTGAATTACAGAAAGTCTGTCTCCCATAGACTCTATTTCATCCAAATAATCAAAAAATTTTAAAAATGATTCCCTTTTTCTCTGTAATAATAAAACAGTAGCTTGTACTTGACCCCAACTAAAATATAATTAATCCTTATTGGAAGCAAAACCAGCCTATTGGGTTTATTTAATGTTTTACATGATTTTCTAGTAGACTTAATTATGAAGATCCATATTAGAGAAAGATCCATTATCCGGAAAACCCCAGGTCCCGAGCATTCTGGATAACAGGTTCCATTTTTTCTTCTTTTTTTTTTAGCACAGACCCCTAAACAGCACTATGTTCACTAATCTGGTGTTTGCTTCCAATTAATGTAATATTGGCAAACCACATTTGCAACATAATCTCCCTATGTTGAATATGAAATGAGATTCATATTGTGGCACTTGTAGGGTGCAATGTGACCTGAGAATCCTCTTGAAGGGATGGCTACTTGGTAGAAATAAATGGAGGGTTTATTTCCCCTTTAATATTTTTTCAAATGAAAAAAAAACTGATTTAAATAAGGGGATCTAAAAGCTAACAGGAGTGATGTACAGTAAGTGCTGGAATGTGTACAGCAGCATTAAAAGCAAATATTTATTGCCATTTTTAGTCAACAGGAGACGCGATCGCGTTCAGACATCTGGCTATTCCGTTAGAACGGCGGCACTGAATGAAATGCCATTCTAAAAATAAAGGTGCGAATATATTGGAACATTAAAAAAAAAGTACTAAATAAAGCTTCTGCATGCAAATTGGTTTAAGTGCCAGTGTGTGCGTGCATTAACGCCACTTCAAACGTCCCCTAATTATTTTTTAAATAGAAGTCTATGTTTTTATCACATTTCAAACAGACAGCAGCACTCAAAGCACAGAGAAAGGGGGGGGGGAGAATAGGCACTGCTTGCTGTACAATAAAATCAGCCTCCTGGCCTTGCAATTGTCATACGGTTAATTGTTGCATTAGAGTGCCTTCTTTGAAATCTGCCTAATGTGTATAGTTGATGAGTGATATATTTTGGGGTTATCCCACACGGTTATCTCTGCAGCCATAGTTGATTGCATTGAGCAATTCAAGTTAGATGGCCCAGGTTACCTTCATTCTTATTTGGATTAATGGCAAGGCAATGGCAAGGAATGGAAAGTTCAACTAAGGGCAGAGATACATGGTCAGATTCAGGGAGATTAGTCGCTCGGCAACAAATCTTCTCATCTTCGGGGCGACTAATCTCCCAAAATGCCTTCCCCTGCCTTCCCGTTGGCTAGAATGTTAATCACCGGTGGGACGGCACTAGGAGCGCTTTGTTTTCTGAAGTCGCCCGAAGTTACCTCACGAGGAAACTTTTGACGACTTCAGAAAATGAAGCGATCCGAGTTCCATCCCGCTGGCGATTTACATTCTAACTGGCTGGAAGCCAGTTTGGGTAGATTAGTCGCCCCGAAGAAGAGATGATTTGTTGCAGGGCGACTAATCTCCCCGAATCTGACCGTGTGTCTCTGCCCTAAGGGGTGCAAAAGGGTCAGATTTATGAAAACTTTATTTCCCCTGTAATGCAGTACCATGAGTATAGTTGAGGAGCTTTATCAGGGCAAGTTGGGGGGGGGGGTTCATCCAGGGGCCTCATGACATGAAAGTGTGGTGTGATGGAGAAGAAGGTCAAACAGTCTGTAAAGGGGACAGGGAGAAGGCAAGGTTTAAAGAGATTGTAGGTGTGTTCTGGGCATAATCAGGGACTGATATCAAGGTTACAGAGCCCAGAGGCCCCCCCCACTGCCAGCCCCCCCCCCCCCCCCCGATCATGCTCCTGGCATACTTCAAACTTTGTTATATGTTACATAATTCTGGGATTTGTAGTCCAGCAAGGAGTTAGTAAAGTTTGGTTGAGCAGTGCAGCAGTGTTTACTACCCCTTTAAGACCACTCCTCTGATCTCCTGCACTCACAGGTGCCTCTCCTGCTGTCAGTAGTGATGGGCGAATATGTCCCATTTTGCTTCACCACGAATTTCGTGAAACTGGCCAAAAATTAGCGAAATGCCGATTTTGATACCAGCAACAATTTGACGGTGTCAAAATGGGCCCGGCGTCAAAGTTGACGCTAGCGCCCATTAAAGTCAATGGGCGTCCGTTTATTGACGCTGGCATCTAAATTGACGCCAGAAAAACTTTGACGTCGGCAAATTCGCAAATTGATTCCGGTGGCGAAACAGGCAAATTCGCCGCAAATTTGCGCCTGGCGAATACAATCGCCCATCACTAGCTGTCAGTGGTTTTGCCCCCGAAACCTAACTTACCCCCTCCGTTGAAATGTATAGAATTGTCATCCAAAATGGCCGAGGGCATAGCTGGGACATCCATAATGCCCCCTAGATCACTTTAGAACCAGTTTTGCATCTCTGTGTGTGTCCAGGGGTAAGATATAGTTTGAAGCCGTATAGAGCCCCATGATGGTGGGCTTGGTGGTAGCAAAGAGCTGCCTGTCTGTGGCCTGCATTATTCATTTTTCTCCATCAGGGTCAGAATGGGTCTGCGGGACACCGGATAAAACCTGCGCAGACCCGCACCTGTTTTCAGCCCATGCTGCCCTGATCTTGCCGCAACACACGACAGGTATGGGCAGGGGAGTGGAGGGGGGGGTTGCTATTGAGATGGGGGCTGTAGGGGGCCCAGAGGGGGGTAGGGGCCCCTGTGGTATAAGCCCTGGTGGACCTCTGACCCGCTAGTCTGATGCTGCCCTCAATAGTTGCAGTCCAAGTCCTGGGGGGTCTGCATTATGTCTGCTTAGGAAACAGAAGGCACACAAGCTCTGATTGTAACCCATTTGTCTGTAAATATAAATATACAATTTGACAGCCATTATGCCATAAAGTGCAGAGCTTTCCCCTGACTATAAACACAGTCATGCAGCTGTTGCTTTTGATACTATCCTATCTTACTATTCACAGGCCTAGAGGAAACTTGCACTCAAAATCACTTGTATTCTGATATACTGTATTTTTTTCCCCCTTGGACATCACAGAAACAGGAAAACAGCAATATCCTATAATGCTTAGGGTCTGAACAACACCAGCTGGCACAGGAATCTGTCTTCACAGTTTCATAATCTTCCCAGGCTACAGTTTTCTTTTTTGTGCCTCATCAGTCCCTTTCAAAGGCGCTATCAGTAAATATTCCCAGCGTGGCCTCACAAGCAGGCTCTCCCATCCCTCTTAGCTCTTTATTACCTTTCAATGACTTAAACCCCAGCACCAAATAACTTCATCAAGGTGTCAGGTTAAACAGATTTGTCCTTCTAATGGTGCCTCTCACAGGTTCCTAATGAAAATTATTGATTGCTCCAGATTAGCTGCAGATTTATGAGCTTGGAGCTGATGTGGCTGCCGCCTGGTTTCATTGCAGTCTGGGAGAGAGAGAGGAAGCCGGTCCCGGGGCAGGATCAGCAGAGAAGTCTGTGCATTGACTTTCATTCTGGTGTAGGAGAAACCGTGATCTTGCTATAAATGTCAGGTTCATGTAAAGCAAGCTATTCAAACTGTAAGAATGTATCTCCAAGGATGTTGCCCAAGGTCGTTTCTATGCTCAATATTTGTGAAACAGAATAACAAAGGTAAATGCACATCCATTGTATGCACATCTCATTTCATGGTACACTTATATAAGTGATGAGTTTTGCCAGTGCACAAGGTGGTTCCTGTGAGCCTTTCATGGGTGCTGGCATTTCCAACAGCAGGAGAAGGTGCAGCCTGATTGAAGTCCTGCAGATATTAATCCAGATGTTACAACTAGTGCTGTGCGGGTTGACCCAAAACCTGCGGTGACCTGCCGGTTGATCAATGATTGGGCGGGTTTGGGTTGACATTTTGCCAACCATTGGAGGTCAGGGATGGGTGTGGATCAGGCTGGGGAAGTACACTCCTCCACTGCTCCCAAAGATTCCCTGTTTTAGAACCAGAGGCACGGACAGAATTAGTGTTCAGAGTGAGAAGACACGGGTACGAGTTGGGCGTAGGTCCTACAATGGCACCATTTTGTGTGTTAGGGTTGGGTGCTGGTTAAGTATTGTGGGTTAGGGTTGGGTGCGAGTTAAGGTATTGTGGGTTAGGGTCAGGTGCGGGCAGGGCCGGTAACCAGGTAACCATCCTGATCCCCTCCCCATATGTGCATGCCTGAACACGGGTGTGCAAAGGGAAGGACAGGGTAGGGAAGGGAGTGCACTAGAGGGGAATGAGGGGAGGACAGGGGATGGGGGGAAAGCTAAAGACAGAAGTGGAGGGGAGATTGACAGAGGGGGGGGAGAGTGTCGGAGAGGAGAGCGACAGAGGGCTGTGAACATAGACTAGGGGTAGGTAGAAGACATTTAAACAGGTACCTACCCATCAGCCCCTTAGCGTTGGGCCCTAGGCAGGTGCCTCTTCTGCTTACCCCTAGTTCCAGCCCCAAGGTATTGTGGGTTAGGGTCAGGTGTGGGTTGAATATTTCCTGACAAGCAGATCACTAGTTCCAACAAACTCATTCCTGCTGTCTGATCTCAAATGAATAATGAGCATCCAATTCCCTTGTGGGACAATGAAGGGACCTTGAGTATTCTTGTTTCTAACCCATAAATGATGAGAAGCAGAAAGTAGAATGATGTGCAAGGTAGGGGGCGGGTAGGGGGAGGTTTTGCTTACACGCCCCGCCCTACCTGCCACTTACCAATAGGGTATTAAGGAAGTCAAACGTGTTTGCGACTATTTGAACACAGCTGAACGCAGAGTGCAAAATGCAAAAGAAGGCCCCTTGTGGCCTTTAGTTTTTTCACACTGCTCTTGTTTTTGCAAATTAATCATATAGATAGGGGCATAACTGCAGAGGAAGCAGACCCTGTACCTGCTTTGTGGCCCAGGAGGTATAGGGGCCCATGAGGCCCTAATTAATGAGCAATTTTAATATATATAGGTAAAACAGGACAACCTCTGGATATTTTAAGGGCCCTAAGATTATTTCACTTTGGGGCCAGTAACATCTATTTACTCCACTGTCTATAGATTCTCAGCTACTGCCTTGAATCTCCAATAGGGAGTAGCAAAATACCTTTTTTTTTGCCAAGCAGCAAACATTTTTGATAGAATTTCCCCCAAACAGCCACATTTTTTTTTGAAAAACAAAATGTCCATTGACTCCAATGAATTTGGCTAAGTTTGCTGAAATTTCGGCAAATGGTCGTTGATCCGCAAATTCACTAAAGCAGTGTCGGACTGGCCCACTGGGATACCAGGAAAACTCCCGGTGGGCCCAGGTGTCAGTGGACCCTCATGCTGCTAAACTTTTGGCCTATTTCATGGCCATTCCCTATTTCTATGAGAACAAAGAGGCTAAATAGATGGAATAATTGATAATTTGAAAGCAGACTAGGAGAATAGAGATTGATTGAGAAGATGAAGAATATTAGTTCTGAGAGTGGGCCCCTTGTCTAAGGTTTTATGGTGGGCCCCTGGACAAAGGTTTTTGGGTGGGCCTCTGGTGTCCCAGTCCGACACTGCAATAAAGTGTGGATTTTACTGAACGTTTCCTCTTTCGCCAGAGTTGACTTCTAAACTGCTAAAATGAAGTTAGATCTTCCTCAATCTTCTGTCACTTACAACATATACTGTCCTCTGAAAATGCTAAAATGAAGTTAGAACTTCCTCAATCTTCTGTCACTTACAACATATACTGTCTGCCGAAAATGCATTAAAGTTGAAAAAACGCTGGCCACTTTTCCTTTTTTGAGCGGGATTGCCTGCAAAAGTCCTGACTTAAACTTTTTTGGGTCAACATTTTTTCCCAGACATTTGAGGGGCATAGAACATTTATTTTATAGTGGGCTCATGTGTGGGGCTTTATCTGATCTTTTTTGTCTTTAAGGGGCAGATGTATCAAGGGACGAATATCGAGGGTTAATTAATCGTTCGATCGAACGATTAAATCCTTCAAATCGAACGATTCGAAGGATTTTAATCCATCGATCGAAGGATTATCCTTCGATCAGAAAAACCTTGGAAAGCCTATGGGGACCTTCCCCATAGGCTAACATTGGCCTCGGTAGGTTTTAGGTGGCGAACTAGGGGGTTGAAGACATTTTTAAAGAGACAGTACTTCGATTATCGAATGGTCGAATATTCGAATGATTTTTAGTTCGAATCGTTCGATTCGAAGTCGAAGGTCGTAGTCGAAGGTTGAAGTAGCCAAAAAAACCTTTCGAAAATCGAATTTTTTTTCCTATATTTTCCTCTATTCCTTCACTCGAGCTTAGTGAATGGGCCCCTAAGTGTCCTTGGACATTTGTAATAAAAAGAGGCCACTTCAAGCATTTGCACCAACATCTTTAATACAGACGGCCATACAACTTTAATGTACCCGCCCTATTTAAATTGACCTAAGTGTAAGATCACTAGCAACTTTTCGCTAGGCATAAAAGAACGCTAGTAAACCTTCGCTATGAAATGCTCGCACTGAAGAAGTATCTCTAGCGAAATGTCACCAGCCTTTCGGCGCCCAGGACGTAACTTCACATTTTAGTGTATTAACGTAGTGGTAACGAATTTGCTCCTGGCGCAAGTGGTGCGATGTGTGTGAAATGGTCGCTGGCTACAATTTTATCTAAATAATCCAGAATTGTAAAAATGATTTCCTTTTTCTCTGTAATAATAAAACAGTACTAAGATATAATTAATCCTTATTAGAGGCAAACCAATCCTATTGGGGTTATTTACTGTTTAATTTATTTTTTAGTAGATTTAAAGTGTTGTGATCCCGAGGTCCCAGGCATTCTGGAGAACAGGTCTCATATCTTTACTGATCACACAATTACAGTTATGGTTGCAGTCTTCTTGACCTACTATAGCTCTTATCCAAAACCGAAAAGAGATGAATTTGGGGTTTGTTATTGGACATTCCCAACTCTCCCTTATATCAAACAGGACCGAAATGGATGGGCCCTTGGATAGTTACATCTAATTGCACCTCCCTAGAGACGGCTTTCAAGTCATGGTGATAAATTGATCATAAAACTTAATGCATCTCCAGTAACATCATTTTGTTCATTGACTATTCAGTTTGTATGTACTATTCCTGGGATACATCAGGTCCATTTCTTTCACATTATCTCTGAAAGCGGAGACACTTGTGCCGCTAATTCCCAAAGGCTCCTCACTGCTGCTGCTTTCTGCCAGACAGGACTCAGGCCATTGTCCTAATTACATTCGCTTGTGCTGTGTGTTCATAGGGAACAACAGCATAAACCGTAGGTGAAGGCTAGATTCATTTAAAATGTACACCGACGGATTGTTTTCTCACTCTGCATATTTGTATCGCTGTAAAGCCATTATATCAGAATCTTGCCGCTTTAGTGCCTAGAGACATTGCAGAAAATGTGAGAAAAAAAAAACCCATAAGCCCACCCTTGGGATTTGAATCAGTGCAGAAGAATGACGCATTACTGTACATTAACCAATTGGCTGGGCTGCTAACAAAGCAATGACATATTTCTCTTGTTACACCTGCCTATCAAAGTTATCAACTTTATAAAATAAAGACAACCTAGGAAATTTTTAGTGCCTTAAATTAGTATCTCAAAGCAATCAGATCTTTTATTTTATCTTGTACAAAGCAGTAGCAAGTGAATTATTGATTGGTTGCTAATGGCAACAGCACTGCTACAGTTTAGTACCCATGTAAGTAAATCAAACACAGCGGTGCTCGTTTATAAAAACTGGGCCCCTTCAACTGAAACCCATGGCAACCAATCAAATGCTTTCATTCATTGTTTAACCAGCAGCTGTCTGAAAAAAAGCCACTCACTCATTGGTTGATATGGGTTACTGCCCACGGGCAAATTTGCCCAGTGTTTGGAAAGGAGCCCCGTTTGTCTTTAATTATGGAGAAAAACATTTTCAAATTGCAAAAAATGTTTGTGGCTCTCCATATGCAAACAATAGTGATGGGCGAATCTGTGGCATTTCGCATTAAAATCAATGGGCGTCTGAATAATTTTGATGCTAGCGACTATTCTGATGCGTGCAAATTTGTTTTGTTTTTCGCCTGGGAATATTCGCCAATTTATTCGCTGGCAGAGAAATGCGGAAATTTGCCTCAAATCATGCCTGGCGAATTTATTTACCAATCACTAGCAAACAACCACAGCCTTCCATTTAATGATGTTTACTTGCAGAGGTGAAGAGGCTACAGTACCTTGACCCTGGACAGAGGTTAGTATCAAATATTCATGGTCCTCATCTATATCGAGAATTAGAAAATATTGTGCATGGTTCTTTCAATGGTATTAACATGAGAGGCTAAAATGGGCAGGTCGGAGAAGGTAGGGCTCATTAAGTCTATCCATACTTTTAGAAAGCTGGATTCTCACGAGGAATACTGTTAAACCAAATATGTGATGGGAAATGTACATTTTTTTAAAAGATTAAAAGATACTTATGAACTTATGAAATGTGAGTTGGGTAGGCAATTAGGATGTCCCCAATCAATATTGACTCCTTCTCAAGACCCTGGACCCTTCATTTCCATTAACTGGCTATTACCTTTGCTCTCCAGTCCATTGTCAAGCCTGCATCCAAACACAAGCTGTATTGTCCCATATCAAAGCTGCAGCAACAAACACATGGAAGACCCAAACATCGAAACTGGCGCAATAATTCATCTATGGGACTTCATGAGTCAGTGGCCATGAGTGAACAGAAACATACCCTGTTATCAGAATGGTGACCAATACATTTAAGTCCATTTGGACACCCAGCAGAACTGAGTAATGATTGGTTGCCCATTTTTCTCCTGTACCTATTAGCTTGATGAGTTGCACATAACTGTAGAGGAAAGAGACATTGTTATTAATGAGGGGCCCAGGAGGTATAGGGTGCACTGACTTGGATTTAGTTGGTGTGTTCAAGCACTTGAAGGGTACACAGACACATAGTAGACTGATACTGCAATAAAGCTAAATTAGTTGTTGAGCTAATTAGTTGGCTTCAACCTCTTGATGTTGGCACAATCAGAACCTTTTAGTTGAGAAATAAAACACAGAACATTGTCCTGGCTGCATGTATTTACAGGCAACACGTGTTTTTTTAGACAGTTTGGTGCCATTAAGTATGTCAGTAGAAGCCGCAAGAGATGACGAATTCTCTAGGGTGGTCCTTAATCAGACCATATAGAAGATCCAGTTTAAGGAGACAAAGCCTTTACTAATAGCAATTTCATTGTTTCCTCTTTCACACTGAAATATTTTTACAGCAGACTAATGAAGAGAAGAAGCTTCTGTATGACCAAAACCAAGGGTATTAATGTGAAGCTGGTCAGGTCCAGACTGAGAACTAAAATAGGCCTTAGCATTTCAGGTACACAGAGGCCCACTCAGCCCACATAGAGGCCCAAACAGCCCCACCGGCCCACTAAATACTGACTTTCAATGGGACCTTATAGCAGCCCCTCTGCTCTTCTGCAAAGGCGTTCCATTAGATGTTAGTACATTGTTAGACCCTGTCTCCAGGAACCTGTATTTATAGCTGCACATCTGCTCCACCCCTTTGTGATGTCAGATAAGGGCGGGTCAGGCATAGGTCTATAAATGCAGATCATTTGCTGTAGTGATGTGTGGGCCAACCTGATACTCTCGGGACCCGTGGGTCGGGTTCAGGTTGACCTCACTTTGCTGTTTGCGACCTTAAACTGCTGGCTTCCGGTTTTATATGTGCTTGCATGCAATTGGAGCTTGCAAGCCCTGCCCTTTTTGTGATGTAATCGGCAGGGTGGGCATGGGTCTATAAATGGAAGGCGAAAGTTGGGTGTGAGTTTGGGTGCAGGTTCGGGTGCGGGTCGAGTTTTTCTCGACATGCACATCATTAACTTGCTGGGCCAGGTTGGTATCTGGTGGATCAGGGTTGGATGCAGGTTGACAAAAATTGCCCCACACATTACTAGTATCCAGCTCTAGTAACCTACAGCAAACCAATATATTCCGACGACTGATTGGTTATGATATATTACCACTGATGAAGCAATCGTTATAACATTGCCCACTTGGTACTTGACAAAATATGGAAGTAGGACCCCACTCCCCATCAGATAACAAACCACCAAGCTTATCCCTGTCCTCTGCATGTATCAAGCCGGCATTTTCAGTCCCCAGCCCTAATGTGGCATTTGCATTGTCACACACATTAACACACACGCACAAAACATGTGTGCTCTCATGAATTTAAATTGCATAAACTTAAATAGGAAAGGTTGCTTTCAGCTATAGCAATTTATAATTTAGTTTGGGTAAAATACACTTTTTTTCATTTATTCCTATTTACTAATTCATTTTTCATTTTTCCTACTCATTTTTTTTTTTTTGTCGTAAATTGTTTGCCTGCCCGGAGGTGGCGAAATCTATTAGACGCCATGGCAACATTGTTGCTGTTCTTCCAGCATTCTATTGAAATATAGATTTGAGAAGTCCCAAACTTTTTTTGTGCCGTGATGTTTTTGCTTATAATAAATGTCTAAGGAAATGTCGCCTTCGCAGGAAACGCATGGGGAAGGAAAACATTTTTCAGAAAGTTACTTTCAGCACTAAAAAAAGTTTTGTGTCGTTTGGAGTCAGAGAAAAAGTATCTGGGATTAATAAAATACTCCAAAATAGGATTTT
Source organism: Xenopus laevis (assembly GCF_017654675.1). Taxonomy (NCBI): domain Eukaryota; kingdom Metazoa; phylum Chordata; class Amphibia; order Anura; family Pipidae; genus Xenopus; species Xenopus laevis. The sequence goes on along the minus strand of NC_054387.1, from coordinate 113,959,864 downwards.
TTAGGGCATAGGAAACCCATGGAAGCAATGTCTCTATATTGGCCTTGATACTATTTCCTTAGTAAAGCTCATTTACTAAGTGTAGAGTATGGTGCATCCTCAGCGCAGGTCTTTGTGCACTAGAATGGAGTGCATGGACATGCAATGTTCCTATAACCATGGCTGCCTGTGTTCTGCAGCGCTGTACTCATAAGGAGGAGGTTATGGATGGTGCATTGAGGTGTAGTTGACCCTTTACTTACAGCCTCATGGATTTGGATCTGTTGTACAGCAATTCCCCGGAGGTAAACTGACAGTCTGGGCAGCTAAGTGGCAGATGAGATTCATTGTCGATAAATGTAAAGTCATGCACCTGGGATGTAAAAATATCCAATCCACTTATACCCTTAATGGGACTGCACTAGGCAAATCCAAAATGGAAAAGGAGCTTGGAGAAAGGAGGTTCCGGCTAAATATTCGGAAGCGTTTTTTTACAGTGAAAGCTGTGAAGATGTGGAGTTCTCTCCCTGAATCAGTTGTACTGACTGATACATTAGATTGGGGTTGGATGGCTTATTATGTTACTATGTTACTATGTAAATGCTGTATAAATGAGCACTAATAGGCATGATTTTGCACCCCTTAATGCTCTTGTGTGCTGGGGATTTGGTACACAGTGTCGGACTGGGTGGTCTGGGGCCCACCAGGGCTGCTGCCTTAGTCAACCAGGTACAAAGCACTACAAGGCTCAAGTGAAGCACTCCCTTGTGAGTACTTGCGGGAAGAACCATCCCTACACCACACATTGATGTTAGGGAACCCTGAAATTACCAGCCCGTTGGAGGTGGCATTAGAACCTAAGGTTCCATTAGCAGGTAGCATCATTACTTAAGCACTAAGGAGTTCTAGAACTGCCTTGTGCACTCTGTAACTTGTGTTTAATTTGGAGCACCATGCAAAGTGCAGCCTGTCCCTAAAATCTCACTGTGCCCCATGGAAGGGTTCTAAGGGGTTGCAATTTGTTCCCCTCAAGGCTCCAGAACTTACATCCATGGGATTTGTTAATAAAGTCTTCTGTGTGTAGGTGTATATTGTATATATGAATATATACCTCTACCACTGCACAAGTAGACCCCTCCAAGCATGCAGACAGATACAGGCAGAGCCCCCCAAATGATGTAATTGGGTACGCCAGGGACTGTGCCCTTATACCAAGCATTCTCATCCAGGGCACCCTGCTGTTGTTAAACTATAAGTTCTAGCAGTCACCAGCAGACACCTTCTTGAATAATTAAACATTTGCCAACAGCCCAGACTTCTCTTTTAAAAGATAAACAAAGACAGGGCAATGATTTAACAAATTCCATATGCTAGTTTCTTATTTTCCCTGTCATTTTGTTATAAGATGATTATTATGAGGGATAATCTTGAACTTACATTGGTTACTGGCAATATCTTGACATGGGGATGATTGCTTCTGACTCTTGTCATATTGAAGAGCTTCCTCCAATCATTCTGCGCTGCACTATAATACATGAACATTTGGTGATTATTACACTAAAGGATATATTTTTGCTTGATTCACAGATGTTGCCCGACACTCAATAACAGGAAAGAATAGCTCCTAGATATATAAATATATAAATAGAGAGAAAGAATTGATTTTCACACTCTTTATAAAGTGAAACAAGAGTTAAATGATAAATATTTAAATCTTTTGCTTAATAAAGGGTGTGTGTGTCAGTATGCTGCATATGAAGCTACTTTACCACTACAAGTAAAGAGTGTAAATATATATATAATAAATATATAATGTTTGTATTTAATTTGATATAGAAACAGAACATAATCTTCCTGATTCCATATGACATCTTGCTGGTGTGAACATTTGGCAGTTATATATAGAATAGCAGTTAAAACGCATAAGGAAAAGGCTTTGGGAGACAGCAGGGTGGGTTATGACCCCTTTGTATTATTCATGGGAAGCAGGGGAGAAGCATCACAATATATTAAGAGGATGCCTCCAAATGAAAACAAAATAATCTGACTGGATGTGCGAATGTATTGATCCTACTGTATTGTGTTTTGTTTTCTCATGTTCTCTTTATTTGTCTTAAGGCATCTTTCTCGTGCTCACTCACAGCAGCCAAGTTTTTGGGGTAATAATATGAATGCACTTATGTGCAAGCCCGAATTTACCCAATGACTACAAGCTAGGGGTCTAATTTTTAAAAGCTGGTCCTAACTCAGACCCAGAATCCATATTTTACTCAATTGGACCTGCTACCTGACCTGCAACTGCCTTTTCCACAACTGAAAAGGGGTTGTTCATACTTACTATTAGTATGACGTAGAGAGTGATATTCTGGGACAATTTGCAATTGGTTTAATTTTTTATTACTTGTGGTTTTTGCAATATCTGGTAGCTAGGGTCTAAATTACCATAGCAGACATACATTGATTTGAATTAGAGACCGGAATATGAAAAGGAGAAGGCCTAGAATAGAAAGATGAGTAATGAAAAGTAGCAATAACAATACATTTGTAGTCTTATAGAGCATTTGTTTTTAGATGAGGTCAATGACTCTCCCCACCCCTTTGAAAGCTGGAAGGAGTCAGTCGAAAAAAGCAAATCATTTAAAAAAAAAAAAAAAGAATAAATAATGACCAATTGAAAAGTTATTTGGAATTGACCAGTCTATAACATACTAAGTGTTAACTTAAAGGTGAACCACCCCTTTAAATGATCTCATAGACTGGGGTACTGTTTACATTTATTCGCCAGAACATTGTTCTGTCCCCAAGTGCACCGTCACTCATGGGGGTAAATTTATCAAGGAGTGAAGTTCCGCCACTAGAGTGAAATTCCACAGCTCTCAATTCATTTCTATGGGATTTTGAAAGGCGTATTTATCAATGGGTGAAAGTGAAAGTTCACCCCTTGATAAATATGCCTATAAAAATCCCATAGAAATGAATGGAGAGTGGCGGAATTTCACTCTAGTGGCGGAACTTCACTATTAACTTCACTCTTTGATAAATATACCCCATGGAGCTGTTCAATCTTCAAGCCATGTTGGAGACCAACACAGTTAAATAAGGGGTGAGTTGGGAAATACTGGAAAAGGTTCTGTACTGCACATGCGCTCACTTAGGCACCTGGAAGACCAGAGAAAGATGGCGGCACTGCACTAAGCAAACAGTGCTTTCAGCCGGTGTGTTTTTTAGGAAGAAGAGTGACAGTCTGGGTCATCAACTAAGTGACAGGGGGTCCCTAAGAACTTGACACACCCTGTGATTTTTACCTTTCGTTCTCCTTTAAGGCTGTGGTCATGCATGAAAAAGGTGGCCAAAGTTGGCTTAATCTACTGTAGCTTCTGCAGTTAAGAGATAGTTCTACCAGACATGGCAAGCAATAATCACGGAACCACATACTCAGCTGAAACATGCCGTGTCAAACCCGAAATGTTCTCTATCCTTAATAGGGAGTCTATGTAACTGATTCCTGTGGATCCAAAGGGACTTGCCCCAGTTCCAAAGGCACCCGCAATGTACTATAAATATATATCCAAGTTATATGTCCCAAGGCTCAATTCTTAGTTAAAAATTGAAAATTTATTACAAATCAAATTTAAAATGATACATACTGACCCCACATGGCCCACCTTATGCGTTTCATACCCTCCAGTACTTAGTCAATAGGTGTCTAAATTTGTCTAAACATGTCAAACCCAAAACCTTCTTCAAACGAAACAGTCACTCTCCATAGTGCCATCTTTCAGGAACAGCGATAGAAATCAGTGTAGGAGACAGACAGAGATACAAAGTGACCCAGGGTTCCTCCTACACTAACAGGCAGGTTCATTGGCTCCTGATAGAACTGACCCTAGTGTGTGTGAAAGTGATAGGGACATTAGATTGTAAGCTTCATCAGGACAGAGACTGATGTCAATAATATATAATGCCTGTAAACTGCTGCAGAATACACTGACGCTATTTCAAGGAAAAAATAAAAATGTAATAATTGACCCCCCTATTTTATCCGTCGATTTAATTTTTTAGTGGTTCTCCTAATATGTCAGTTTAGGAACTATAACTTGTACATGTCTTTCTGAGCCGAGAAGAAGACTTATGTTACCCTTAGCAAATCGATTTCGATGATGAGCCCTGATGGAACTGAAAACAAGGAACTTTGGGGAAAAAAATGACGGCTCATTGCATCGAGCAGGAATTTCTGCTTTTAATCCATTAAGCTGAATCTCTGGCTGAGACTGATCTGTCAGTTCAGGTCTAAACGACCTCTGAAAAGAAGTGGTGTCTCAGAAGTAGACAGCATGACAGTGATTTACTGTCTTCTACTCTGGTGTCTGTGTCAAGGGTCTGAGGAGTCTCGGTGAGTCTGATACAACTGATATACATTGCCGGTGCGGAGAGGACACCAGATCATTCAATTATAAAAGAAAAATAAAAGGGGGATGGTATGGAATGCCAGCGCCGATACGCAGAAATAATATCCGTATCAAGTAAATCTCTCCCTACTGACCCATCAAGCTAAAACGCTGATGATGTAACTGCTGCAAGAGTCTGGTGTAATTACCCTGCACTCTACACTTCTGCCATTGATTGAATCCTGTGGGCTTTTCAGCATCACTCACCGATGAAATGTTTGATGAGGTGCGGTCAGTAAATTGGAACGTGGGTCTTTAAACCCAGCCAACGGTCAGCGAAGGTTAAAAGGGTAGGCTGGAGTCAGTGCCGAGAGTGGATCCGTCAAAGATATTGTGCCGTATTCTGTACCCCAAGCAGGTGATCCATATGCCTACACTGATTATAGGGCTTGTTGACAAGTTCAGAATATACAGACACATTTTATGCTTTATTTCAGGATTTTTTTTATAGAGGTATAGGATCTGCTATCTGGAAACCCATTCTTCAGAAAGCTCCAAATCACCGAAAGGCCGTCTCCCATAGACTCTATTATAATGAAATAATTCATATTTTTCTCTGTAAAAATAAAAAAGTACTATGTACTTGATCCCAACTAAGAGGTAATTAATCCTTGTTGGAGGCAAAACAATACTATTGGGTTTAATTAATGTTTAAATTATATTTTAGTAGACATAAGGAGATCCAAATTACAGAAAGATCCTTTATTCGTAAAACCCCAGGTCAAGAGCATTCTGGATAACAAGTCCCATACCTGTATATCAATTGTGTCTTATTTAAAAGGGAAAGTAAACCTACAACAAAATGTGGGCATATTTTACACTACTTTTAGCATAAGGTTGATGTGCAACGTCTAACACCCAGCAGCCCTCATACATTTCAGCCCCTTGTTCAGTTCTCATATCTTTCCTAGGTCTTCTGTTGTAGCCCTGGAAGCACAAAACTACATCCTTACTGTATGAATTCGGCTGGACCATTTGAAATTAAGTGGAACATTTCTTTACAAATAAAAAAAAAAATTGTGTATGTAACATATAAAAACAAAGTTTAAGATGTAAACTTGTATCTGCAGAGATGTGGGTCTCCTCCCACCAACCCATAGAGAGGATGAAGAAGAATGGGGAAAACACATAAAAAAATAAAGTAGTTATTTTGCAATAGAAAAAAGGAGCTACAAGAAGGAACTTTTTAAACTCATCATAAAAAGCACTATTCTTATTTTGGTGATAAAGGTGTAAGCCTAAATTGTGTGGGACGGACAAGTGAGGGGGAGGGCTGCCATCAGTTATCCCGGGGTCCCATACTACTAGCAGTTAGGTTAAAATAGAGTTCAGGGCCGGAACTAGGGAACTAGGGGTAGACAGTTCCAACCCCCTCTTGCCATGATTCATACTGCGGGCAGATTGGGGGCAATATGAGGGATTGGCTGGTGCTGGCTCAGGTACATGGGGCAATATGGTGGCTGCTGGCACAGGTACACAGAAGTTTAGGGCAATATTATGGATTTTTTTGGCTGACGCTGGCATAGGTACAAATTGGGGGTAACAATATGATGGATGTTTTATCTTATGCTGGCACAGATACAGATTGGGGGCAATCTAAGGTATTGACTGTCGTCAGGCCCGGATTTGTGGCGAGGCCACAAAGGCCCGGGCCTAGGGCGGCAACATTTGAGGGGCGGCATGCCGCACAGCCGCAGCTAGAGTAGCACTGGGAGCCGCACACTCGCATGGGAGGATGTGACCACATTCGCGCACCAGCAGGCACTAGGACCTGATGCGCAATGACTCTGACGCGACTCCGCCTAATACAGCTGGAATTGGCAGAGGAAGCGGCGCACATGCTAGGAATGTGACGGAGGAAGATTTCAGTAGCTTCCTATTCGCTCGAAGGGGGAGGATGTGAGTGCGTTCACCGCCAGGCACTAGGACCCGGTACCCGGCACATGCACTCACAGGGGGGGTGGGCGGGCGCTAGGAACCAGGCGGCCTATGGGCGGCAAAAAGGTAAATCCGGCCCTGACTGTCGTTGGCACAGGTACAGATGGGGCAATATGATAGGTGCTGGGACAGGTACAAATGGGGGAAATATGACAGGTGCTGGCACAGGTACACATGGGGGCATTATGAAAGGTGCTAACACAGGTACACGGGGCAAATGGGGGAAATATGATAAGTGCTGGCACATGTACACATGGGGGCAATATGATAGGTGCTGGCACAGGTACAAATGGGGGAAATATGATAGGTAAACATGGGGGCATTATGATAGGTGCCGGCACAGGTACAGGGGGCAATATGAATGGTAAGGTGGGAAATGGTAATGCAGGACCAGGTGGGGGGGGAAGCCCTTGCCTAGGGTGCCAAAATACCTTGGCCCGGCCCTGATAGAATTACAAGGTTGAACTTGATGGACGTGTGTCTTTTTTTCCAACCTAACTTATTATGTTACTAAGTTAGTGGGGCCTATTTGTTAGCCCACTAAAAGCCCTAGTATGTGCACCACCATGCCAACAAGTAAAATGGGGCCATAGTAGAAAAAAATGACCCATGCCAGCATGGCTACACCCTGATCCTCCTCAACACTCCCTAATTATGCCCAAACCACCCCCACAACCCACACACACTCTGGCCACTCTTGCACAAGCTCCACTCCTTCTCCAGCCTGATTTTTGCAGTTCCTTCTCAGCCAATGACCTAAGCAGATGATATAAACACAAAGGAAGAGGAATAAACCATTTTATAGATGAAGCAATGAGCAGATGTCCTGGGGATACCTTGATAATAAGTGACCCTTATAACCATTACTTGTCCTTTGGTTGAGGGCAACTAAACTACCCAAGTGCACACTTGTCTCCTGGGCATGCCTACATTTGTAATTATTACATTTTTAATCTTTATTTGTAATATTTGACTTTATGCTGTTATATGTCTTTCATTTCCTATTTTGATGAAGAACTGTTGTTCCAAATGCCTAGGCACAGAATGTCATTTTCCTGGCTGACGTATTATATTTGACACCTTTATTTGTTAGGGGATATTATAAGTGAAAGGGTCTATGTAAAACACACACTGTGCAAGTCAGTTTCCTCTCTAAAGGACACTTTCTAACAAATATTCTGTGCAAAATGAGACTCCTGGTGAATGACAAGTTTGTGTATTTCACTCACTCTTCTCGCTAAGACTCTCTGCAGAATGGTAGGTGCTTGTGACAGTTTATCTCTGGATCTCCAGCTCCGAGCAGGAAGGTGCGCTGTTTAATCCCAATAGGCTTCTTGGTGCATTTAAATGGCTAATTTACTTGGCAGCTGAGAATTCATGTCCGGCGATGCAGCTCCTGGGTTTGTGGTGCTATTTTCCTCTATATATTACAATCACTGCGGTGCTGTTTTGCTCAGTGCGTCATTCTCCTGCAGGTTTGTCGTAAATGCATTGGGAATTATATAGCAGTAGAACAGACAAAGATCCATCTAATTCCATTTTAGTTCCATTTAGTTTTTCAACCTGCTTTACATGATAACTGGACAGGGTTTACCCATTGGAGAGTTGTGTGGGTTTCCTCCTGTTTCTTATCTCACTGCAAAAGACATACAGATACAGGCAATGTAACTGGCTTCTGATGGAACTGATAGTAGTACGTTATGTGATAATGAAATTAGATTGTAAGCTCCAGTGGGGCAGACAATGATCAGAATGATAACTCTTTAAAGGGCAACATTGTAGAGCCATATAAATAAAATCTAGCAATGAAGAAGGAGCAAGCAATTACTGGTTGGGCCATACCCCAGTGCACTAGGTCAATGTACACACTTCAAAAAGGGCAGAAACATGTCGTGTGGACCATAATAAATTTGCACTTTAGGAGATCTCATTTATAATGCCCCACACACTATGTAAAGTGCAAAAAAAGGCAGCAATGGGGCAAGCTCTGTGCACTTTTTCCACTGTATGGGGCATTTTGCAAATAACCACAAGCCTCTGCACTTTGTTTTGAATCACAGAAACCCTGCAGCTCCCTAAAACAGTGCTGACTGTATTAGTGCTGTATTAGTGAGGGGTGGGCTAGGGGAAGGCATGTGGGCATTATCCTCTCTCATTCCACCCTTACCTTGCATGTCATTCTGATGTGCAATGTAAGAGCCGAAAGAGGTGTAGCCCACATCAGTGCCCTGTCCTTACCATCTGCCCCAAGGTCTGAGCTGTCTCTTGACACTACTCCCTGCAAATCAGTCCTAACCCAGTGATCACCAACCAGTGGCTCACTAACTCTTTGGATGTTGTTCCCAGTAGTCTCAAAGCAGGTGCCTATTTTTGAATTCCAGGCTTGGAGGCAAGTTGGTTGCATAAAAACCAGGTTTACTGCCAAACAGTCTCCTGTAGGTCATCATAGGTGCTACCAAATATCCAATCACAGCCCTTATATGGTACCCCAGGGACTTTTGCATGCTTGTGTTGCTCCCCAACTCTTTTTATATTTGAATGTGGCTCATGGGTGAAAAGTTTGGGGAACCCTAGCCCAATGTAAAAACCTTACCTAAAGTGGTAGAGGTTTGAAGATTAATTTAGTTCAAGCCCCTGTCTGAGCACCATCTTTTCTTAATAATGATGAAAATACATAAAAAGACTTAAGGTGGCCATACACAGGCAGATATAGCTGCTGATATCGGTCGTTTGGACCAATTTGACAGCTTATCTGCCCGTGTATGGGGGCTTCCGACGGGTCTTCCGGATCGATATCTGGCCACGATATCGATTGGGAAGGTTTGATTTTTAAGACACCACCAGACCAAAATGAAGGGCTGCTGAAATGCTCTGCCTGAAGATTTGCCTTATATCTATCTGGCAGGTTTGAGAATCCTGTTTAATTAGGACTGTTGATTTAGTCTTTTGCATAGGCTCCTGTTAGGATTATCTTATTTGCAAATGGGGTACACAAGCCTTTCCAAACATGTGGATCTTTCAATGTATGGCCGGCGTCTATAATTGAACAAGAATAGGTGAAACAAACACCAGGACAGCGTTGGACTAGAGTAGCGGGGGACTGTAAGAAAAGTTGGTCAACTACCGCCAGCCCAGGTCCATTGCTAATGTTGCCGGGAGATAGGGTTGTGGTGGGCACAGGCAGTGGCAAGGGAAAGACATTACATGGTGCTGGGAGGGTATGTGAGGGGGATCTTGTGCGCGGGTACATATTGGGGAGGGGATGTGGCTTGTGGATATATGTTGGTGTGCCTCTGGGATATTCTCAACAATGTGGGGGCCTCCATGATTGAGGTGGTGGACCCTCAAGGTGGCAGACCCCGTGGGCCCCTAACTCTCCAGTCTGACCCTGCTCCAGGGAACAGGCTTGTCTAGCTCCACTTCAGTATTGTCTGCTGGCTTCAAACATGAAATTAAGATTCAATAAAGCTGCCTATTGCATAGTCACCTGCTGCTTTAATGATTTCTCTTATTACACACTATGGTGTAATTGTGAACGCAAGAGCATTCGTTGTTAAGTGAGGAAAGGGATTTTCAATGCCACCACCAAATGTATACTGCTTTCATAAATGGGTGACAATTTAATAAAACCATGGGGATCGTTTATAAACACTGGGCAAATGTGCACCTAGGCAACCAATCAGATGTCTGCTTTCACTGTTCAACCTGCAGCTGGCTGAAAAAGCTGATCTATGGGTTATTGCCCAGGTGCAAATTTGCCCAGTGTTTATAAATGAGCCCCAATATCTCTATTTCAGATCATAATGATGCAGGGTTGGACTGGAGTCTTGGAGCCCATCTGGGCTGCAAACGAAGGGCCTTCCTGGCAGTCCCTAATTCCTGGCCACCCACTGTGCAGGTCTGGGCCGTGGGGGCCCATGAGGGCCGGGGCCCACTAGTTTTTTTGCCGTCCCAGTCCGACACTGTAGTGATGTTAAAGTTTGATTCATTTGCATGTATGAATAAAGTACATATGAACCCATATCTAGCAGGAAATACAATTTGGGCAGATGATTGGCTTGCAGTCTTTGAAAGATCCCAATTCCTTTGGTTTGGCTCCTTGGCATTGTCAAAGTGGCTGAAGCTGTGCTAGAATAGTGCTCATAAGGCCTTGCGTTTGTAAGCTGCAAGAGCAATGAGCCGCTCGGGGTGTGCTCTGATTAAAGAATGATTGATGAGGCACTTGGAGGGGTCTCTGCTGCAATACGTCTAGTGAATGAGTTCCCCAGTGAGAAGGTTGCTAAATCAAAGCTTTCTGCCCTGCCGGACAGTGTCAGACGTTTAACAGCAAGTGATTAACAGACGTAATCAAAATCAGATAGGAGTTGGCTGCACACCATGCCAACCAAATGATTCCCCAAACATAATTAGCCACAGATGTCCTGAATAAGTAATATTGAAAATAATTTGCTCCACTCTGATTTCTCTATCCTGGAATCCCATTAAAATACCTTATTAGGATCATTTGTCAGCAAAACAAAAGCTTTTATTAACATGGCAATGATAATGGCTCTCAAATTCGCAGTCGTCTTTGCCCTGCCTGGGGTTTAACCCGTAACTGCGTGGATTAGAACATGAACTTTACTATTCTCAAAGGACAAGGCAGAATAGGATGAAAACTGAAATCCTCAACAACAGTCGGAGACGTATTAATAAGTGTGGGGTTTTAGGGGTGAGGATTATGGATTTATAAGAAAATTAATTTTTAGTCGCTGCATATGAAAGGGGTTAAACCCTTGTTCAACATGAATTGAATGAAAGGGGATTGTACTGAACATTGCACAGGTATGGGAACCTCTTGTCCAGAATGCTCAGGACTTGCAGCTTTTCCGGATAATGGATCTTTCCATAATTTGGATCTTCATACTTTACGTCTATGAACAAATCATGTAAACATTAAATAAATCCAATAGGCTGGTTTTGCTTCCAATAAGGATTAATTATATCTTAGTTTGGATCAAGTACAATCTACTGTTTAATTATTACAGAGAAAAAGGAAATCATTTTATAAAATTAGTCTATGGGAACATTTACGTAATTCGGAGCTTTCTGGATAATGGGTTTCCGGATAACGGATCCTATACCTGTACTGCTCTTTTAATTGACATATATCTATTTGTTTGATTATTTACTACACTAAATAATGGAAACAGTAGAACTGAATGTACTTAATTTGCCAACATTCTGGTTTCTACTGTGTGAGGAGGAGAAGGCAGTTCAAATTAAACTTTCAGTTAAACCTCCACCATGTATGCAAAGTGCAATTTTGAACATAATTGGAAAAAAAACTGGTCAGCCCTGGGTGCTTGTGGGTCCCTCCGACCCAGACCCCCTCCCCACCAAGACCCTACCGAGACCCTGGGTGCTGTTTTCTATTCTATTCTATTTAAAAAAAAAAACTCTCCAAATTAAAGGGTGGGTTGGGGACGTAGCCACATCGGTACAGAGTAGATGAGGATGAAAAAGACACATGTCCATCCAGTTTAATCTCATGTTTAATATCTATTGGTCAATTAAGATTCAAAGAGTTTATTGTATGACCCCCTTATATATTTATGCAAAGTTATCATATTCCCCCTTAAGCACCTCTTCTTCAGTATAATCAGTCCCAACCTGGACAACCTTTACTCATAACCGAGACTTTACATATCTTTTTATACCCTTAGTTCTTCTCTGGATTTTACCTTTTCCAGTTCCCCTAGATGGGAGTCTTACTTTAAGGGTCAGGGCACACGCTCATATGCAGGGAGATTAGTGATGCGGCGACAAACCTCCTCTTCTTCAGGGTAACTAATCTCCCTGAACTGCTTTCCCGCCAGCTAGAATGTAAATCGCCATCGGGATGTCACTCGGAGCGATTCGTTTTCCGAAGTCGTCCGAAGTTTCCTCATGAGGCAACTTTGGAAAACTAAGGGCTCCAAGTGCCATCCCGCTGGCGGTTTACATTCTAGGCGGAGGGAGGCAATTCAGGGAGATTAGTCGCCCCAAAGAAGAGGAGATTTGACGCCGGGCGACTAAACTCCCTGAATCTGAGCTTGTGCCCTGACCCTAAAGGGGAAGAATTACCCTCTCCCTCTATCCCGCTTTTAATAAAGTTATTTCAGGCGGTACAGTAAACACAACGATACACATTTTAGCTACATAAAAGAACAGGAAGAATATATTTTCAGGTGATTATTTGTTCTTTTTCGTTTACAATTTTGTTAAGGCCCTTGGTGGCCCAGAATAAAAAAAAATATTTAAAAAAACGAGGGAACTCCTTACACTGGTAAGTTTTAGACCCCTGCTGAAATGCATGTAATGATGTGTCTTGGAGAATCCTAAATTCCCAATAACCAAGTGGGACTTGTTAGCGGCTTTTCAGCACATGCAGTAACTGTTTGATGATGAGCATGAGATAGTCATGGGCTGGTGACTCCTAATTCCCAGGCACTGAACAAACAGTGTGTGCATTCCTAGATATGAAATAACCCCCTCGGCTTATATGCAGTGATAAAGGCAGAGATTGATGATGGCTAATACATAATCAAGAAGGGGGCCAGATATGAAAAAGACATTGAATCACCGATGGTCAATTGATCTGTTTTGCACAAATCATCAGAATGATAGAGGCTTATTGATTTATAAAATAAACCTGTAGGGAAGCAATATTAAGGCTAACATTTTTTTTTATTAATGATTCACTCTCTGAATGACTGAATATCACATATTTGGCTGATGGTCCAAGCAAGAGACCATAGGTGCAGCTTCTGTCACTTCCTTCACTTGCTGACAGCCTTTCCATTTTAGATCAGATTTGTCTGTTCCCATTGACCAACTAAAATCAAATGCCATTAACAGATGGTCAACTGAAATAGCCTCAGGAGAGAGTACTTGATTGCAAAACCAGCCAAGTTGCTAGCCAACCAGCTAACTCATCAATAGTCTACAGCAGTGATCCCCAACCAGTAGCTCATGAGTAACATGTTGCTCACCAACCCCTTGGATGTTGCTTCCAGTGACCTCAAAGCAGGTGGTTAGTTTTGAATTCCAGGCTTGAAGGCAAGTTGCATAAAAACTAGATGTACTGTGAAACAGAGCCTCCCTTTGACTGCCAGTCCCATAGGGGCTACCAATAGTCAATCATAGCTCATAATTGACACCCCCAGGAACTTTTTGCATGCTTTTGTTGCTCCTCAACTCCATACATCCCAACATTATGGAAATAAAAAGAGGGAAAAAAACATTTGCTGTGCAAAGTTTGGCAAAATGTATGACCACACCCATTTGTGACCACACCCCCTAATTACCATGTTCAGTTTACAAAATTTGGCAGGTTATAAAACATATTTCTGTGGTTTATTTCAGTTATTACAGTTTTGCTAATGTGAGTCTATCATTTCCCAAGGGACCTCCTTATCTAAATTGTTACAATTACTTATTTGCTTATCTCAAAATTGTTACAAAGTATCTTAGTTGCACCTGGTGACTGTTCTGGACTCTCTGCCAAAAGCCAATTAAGTTAGAAACATTGTTTCTTTTTCTGGCTGTTCAGAAAGTCGGGACTTTTCAGAACAAACGCGGGACTGTCCAGATGAAAACGGGACAGTTGGGAGGCATGTTCAACTCTTTTACATTTGAATGTGTCTACAATGGAACGAATTTCCCAATCTTGGCTCAAAGAATGTGGTTTTAATTCTCATCTATTAAATGCAGTACAGGGTGCCCAAAGTGCAAAGAATTGTGCCTCTGTGATAAATAAATCAGTGCAAGGTAGAATCGTAGGTTGCATATGTCTCAAAAGAGCAAGCTGTCATCTAAAAACCATCCAAAAAACTGTTCATTTGATACTGAAATATATCAAATGAATCTTGATGCAAATATAGAAAAATACATGGTTTTCTCTGTGACTGTTCTTGCATTTTAAATTTGTTATTTACCCCGTGTACCCCCCACTTTTAGTTAGACCTATTTTACATTATCCTGCCGTAGCCTACGTTTTTTTTCTGGTTCCTTGGAAAACATAAAAAAAAAAAACAACCAGGGTTTATCTGTATGTATATTGCTCGTTTCTCTTTAAGTGATTGTGAGTGCAAATAAACAGGAGTGGTGCATAAGCAGTAAAGTGGCAGCACACAAGCTGCATGAATCCTTCACAGATGAGGATAAAGAAGCCAGATGGTCCAGTGAAATGATATATGAAGCCCCTTTCTGTTCCTTATAAATCAATGTAGAACTAAGAAGAGTTCTGCTTTGCTCTGCATCTTTCTGCATCAGCAGCATGCGAATGACACCATAATAAACTGATAAAAATAAATTAATTGAAAAAACACATCTATTTTCTCGCAACACACATAGGGGCAGATTTCCTAAAGGGTAAAGTGACTAACGCTAGCGAAAATTCACCAGCGTGACGTAATTTCGGAATTTCACCGATTCCCTAATGGGCACAGGCGTCACTTCGCTAGTGAAGGAAATAGACGTTAGCAGCGATTCGCACTCTAACGACAGGCGAATTTTCACTCTGGCGAACGGACGTAACTCCACAAATTCACTAAGATGCGGATTTTACTGAACGTTACCTCATTCACCAGCTCAGACCAGGTGAAGTGCAATGGAGTGCATAGGACTCAATTTTTAGTGCAAAATTTTTCTAAGTCCCAAAAAATGGTGTCGTCTTTTCCTTTTTTTAGATTGATAGCCTGCAAAGGACCGTACATTTTTTTTTGGGTAACCGGGTTTCCCCCCTACATTTTCTACCATATGGAACATTAACTATACAGTGGGCACATGTGTAGGGCATTATAACAACTCTATTTTATTTATTAAGGTTCCCTGGACTTGTGTAATGTAATGTATTTGCTGCAACATATACGTCCATTCAACGTTATCATTTCCCGCCATATGCAAATTAGGCAACACCAGCGCATCTTCGCTTTGATTGGCGAAGCAACGTTAGCTAGGATTTTTTGCATTTTAAAGCAGTTGCTGGGGAAAGGTTTTTGGGAAAGTTTTATTGTGCAATATTACTTTAAGAATCCAACTCTGATGTTGCTGGACTACAGCTCCCAGCATTAGTAATGGATAAATAAATTTGCGAAACTGCAGAGTAAATTCACAGGTGAAAAATCCACCGCGTTATGGGCTTGCATCAGAATAGTCGCACGCATAGAAATTGTCGCGTGTCAAAATTATTCGGATGCCCATTGACTTTAATGCATTTGGACAAAATAGGTGCGCGTATAAAAATTGTCTCAATTGGCGAAATTGACGTGCATCAAAATAATTTTAAAGCCCATTGACTTCAATACGCTTCACAAATTTTTCACCATTTCAGCGAATTGAAACAAATTTGCCCATCACTACTCAGCATGCCTGAACCTTTATTATATGCTACATTATGCCGGGATTTGTCGTCCAGCTACAACTGAGTAAAGTTTGGTTGAACAATGCCATATGTCTCTCTGGGGATAACTGTACTATTTTGTTCAAGCCCTATTACATTGCCATTATAATATTATTATTACCTTTAATTCATACAGCACTGATACATTTACCCAACACTTTACAGAGATTGTTCATCATTCACATAAGTTCCTGCCCAATTGGAGCTTACAGTCTTAGGCCCCTATCACATTCATACACACTTATGCCAACGCCTTATTATGAGCCAATTAAACTTGCCTGTATATTTGTTTCCATGCTCTGTTTTTATTGCCTGTTGCTTCCAACTTAAAACACCTGGTGCTAGAGTCCTGCAGTGGGCCGGGAACCAGCGGGTTACCTGCAAAAACCTGCGGTACCCTGTGGGTTGCAGGTATATATAGGTTAGTCCTAGCCTCTGCAGTTCTGCGGGTTGCGGGTCTTCTCAATAGCAATTTTTACTCCTTTTTTCTGAACATGTCTACTTACGATGATGTCACTTCCAGTTTACAATGAAAGCACTTCCTGTTTTACTCCTTTTTTGTCTGAGCACGTCTACTTCTGATGATGTCACTTCCGGTTCACAATGACAGCACTTCCTGCGTTACTCCTTTTTTGTCTGAGCACGTCTACTTCTGATGATGTCACTTCCGGTTCACGACAGCACTGCCTGATTCTTGATGGTCAGCGGGTAGCCGGTCCGGATTGCGGATAACGTACTTACAGGTTGCGGGTATGGGTCGTGTACGGGTTCCAAAATATGGACCCGCGAAGGGCTCTACCTGGTGCTGGTGGTGCTTATCAAGAATGCTATTGCCTTTTTTTAGTTGACACAGGTTCCTAAAGATTTCTAGAGATTTAACAAGTTTGTTTCCTTGTAGCTGCTTCGGCTCCCACATGAATAACAAACACCACAAATTATATTGAAATGGTCTTAAAAGGGGATGTTTTCCTTTAAATTAACTTTTAGTATGATGTAGAGAGTAATACTCTGAGACAATTTATAATTGTTTTTCATTTTTTTATTGTTTGTGGTTTCTGAATTATTTAGCTTTTTATTCAGCAGCTCTCCAGTATGCAATTTCAGTATGTAAACCTGACCCCGGAGTGTAACCCTTAAGGAATTGTTCAGTATAAAAATACTGGGTAAAGAGATTTTTCTGATATAGTTAGTTAGTCAAAAATGTCCACTATAAAAACTGGAGTGACTGGATGTCTTACATAATAGCCAGAACACTACTTCCTGATTTTCAGCTCTCTTGGTTTCCACTGATTGGTTACCAGGCAATAACCAATCAGTACCAATCATGTCCCATGTGACCCCCCTTAAAGTCGCTGACTAACTCAGAGTTAGAGAGCTGAAAAGCTTGGAAGTAGTGTAAAAGTAGCAGGAATTATACATATATTTTTAAAGAGTCAGAAAAAGAATAAACATAATTCAGAAACTGTAAAAAACTAAAAAAATTAAGGCCAGTTGAAAAGTTGTGTAGAATTGGCCATTCTATAACATTCTAAAAGTTAACTTGAAGGTGAATCACCCCCTTAAGGAGAACATTTAATTTAATATGCTCAGCTCATAAATTAGCAGGACATACAGGTGTCGGAGTCCGTTTTTGACGGCCATTAATTACAAATACATCATGGTATGTGCTCCCTTTGTCTGGACAATGTGTTAGAGCTGTCAATCAAAATAGCCGACTGACAGAATTCCTCCCTATAGAGAGACAGTTTGAAGAGAAAGAGAGAGAGGAATAGTGAAGAGTAAGTAACTTGAGCATTTTAGAAACAACTTTTCATTAATTATATCTGTAAAATGAGTGAGATTAATCAGATACCATTTCTATTTTCCCAATAGTCCCCCTTTAACTAAAGTACAAGTTAAATCTAATTTAAAAATGAATTCAGAAAAACTTGAAATAAACGAAAGCAGCTCCTAACCCTAACCCACCCCTCTACCACCTGCACCTGACCCACCAGGTTAGGGTCGGATGCGGTGGTGGAGGGTCGGGTTAGGGTCGTGTGCCCGCATATCACTTTCGGTGACCCCTCTCCAAGAGCTGCTTTAGAAAGACATGAGAATTTAAATTTTCATATGTTATTGAATTGGCCTTCAATTTTTCAATTATTTGCCTTCTTCTTCTCCTCACTATTTCCAGCTTTCAAATGGGGGTCACTGACGCCATCTGAAAAGCAAATGCTCTGTAAGGCTACATATTCATTGTGGTATATGGTATGGTAGATAGTTGACAGTTTGCTTCCATGTGTTGCACAGGTCTTACTGTCTTCAGTCCACCACCATATTTATCATTTAATACAGATGAAGCTGCCTTTATTGATACATATGACACACTGCATTGTAACATGAAGCTTTCTTGTACTCACCTTTCATTTAGGCTGGGACTGCAGAATAATAGATCTGGCAAAGAGTAAGATCCACTGGAGAATGAATGAATGAATCAGACTTGTTGGCATTCCCTAGCTTGTACTGCTTATTTATTGCTTATTTATGGTTGGCAAAATAGACCAACTCTGGTTTGCCTTTGTTCCCTCAGCAACTCTCCTTCCCTGTATTCTGATTGGCTAACACGTGTCACAATCTTTGGAGGGTTATTGGTCCAACTTCTGTCTAAGATAATTTAAGAAAGACCTCCTTGTAGCATATTGGATCAGTCTCTGGGCACCTGTACAGGTAGAAAACTCTAATCTAATTTAGACAAACTCAGGGCTATTGATTTACACAATAAATTAACTTGATTGATAAATTTAATACAACATTTTCCAAGCAAGAGTCTGATAGATGATCTCTATATACTCTCCCTAAAGCAAGGACAGATAGCAATTTATAGTAAAATAGGACAAGTCTTTTTACATAATAAGTTCGGGCTTCTTCTTCTATATTTTTTTTTATTTTTTTACTGCTGTCTGCAGGGCAAATTCATCAAAGTCTCCTGTTTGCTGTAGAAATGTTCCTGATTCATCCCAGGGAAGCAACCAATGACATTTTATTGATTCAATTTTTCTTTTGTGAAAGAGAGACGCCGGTTTATTTCTCCTGGAAAAAAAGAAAAAAGTATATAAGCTTGGAATCTCTAATACAGATTTTCTTTTACGTGATCAGGGAGATTGATCCTGGTATGGGCTCTTTATCACAGCCATAAAGCTGTGACTCTAAGCCCTGTATGCTCAAGCTAAAAACCCAATAAATAACCCCCATCATCCATTGATGACCATGTAACCATACAGTCATATGAAAAAGTTTGGGAACCCCTTTCAGCCTGCATAATAATTTACTCCATTTTCAACAAAAAAGATAACAGTGGTATGTCTTTCATTTCCCAGGAACATCTGGGGGAGTACTGGAGCATTTTCTGAACAAAGATTTAGTGAAGCAGTATTCAGATTTTTGAAATGATATCAAATGTGAAAAACTGGCTGTGCAAAAATTTGGGTACCCTTGTAATTATGCTAATTTGAATGCATGTAACTGCTCAATACTGATTACTGGCAACATCACACAAGAAAAGGTATTTAAGGTGGCCAATTGCAAGTTGTGCTTCAGTTTGACTCTCCTGAAGAGTGACAGCATGGGATCCTCAAAAAAAACTCTCCAAAGATCTGAAAACAAAGATTGTTCAGTATCATGGTTTAGGGAAAGGCTACAAAAAACTATCTCAGAGGTTTAAACTGTCGGTTTCAACTGTAAGGAATTTAATCAGGAAATGGAAGGCCACAGGCACAGTTGCTGTAAAACCCAGGTCTGGCAGGCCAAGCAAAATACAAGAGTGGCATATGTGGAGGATTGTAAGAATGGTTACAGACAACCCAAAGATCACCTCCAAAGACCTGCAAGAACATCTTGCTGCAGATGGTGTATCTGTACATTGTTCTACATGTAAGGAATGTAATCAGGAAATGGAAGGCCACAGGCACAGTTGCTGTAAAACCCAGGTCTGGCAGGCCAAGCAAAATACAAGAGTGGCATATGTGGAGGATTGTAAGAATGGTTACAGAAAACCCAAAGATCACCTCCAAAGACCTGCAAGAACATCTTGCTTCAGATGGTGTATCTGTACATCGTTCTACAATTCAGCTCAATTTGCACAAAGAACATCTGTATGGCAGGGTGATGAGAAAGAAGCCCTTGTGCACTCACTCCACAAACAGAGTCGCTTGTGGTATGCAGAAGCTCATTTAGACAAGCCACACTTTCGACTGATGAGACAGCAATTGAGTTATTTGGTCATAACTAAAATCGCTTTGCATGGTGGAAGAAGAACACCGCATTCCAAGAAAAATACCTGCTACCTACTGTCAAATTTGGTGGAGGTTCCATCATGCTGTGGGGCTGTGTGGCTAGTTCTGGGACTGGGTCAAGGGTCGGATGAATTCAACCCATTATCAACAAATTCTTCAGGATAATGTTCAAACATCAGTCACAAAGTTGAAGTTACGCAAGGGTTGGATATTCCAACAAGACAATGACCCTAAACACACTTGGAAATCTACAAAGGCATTTATGCAGAGGGAGAAGTACAATATTCTGGAATGGCCGTCACAGTCCCCCAACTTAAATATCATCGAAAATCTTTGGGATGATTTGGACACTTTTCAGTTACTCTGTATCAACAAATATGCAATAACTCTGTTCCCAGCAGTAAGTTGCCATGGGGTACCAATGAAGCAGTGATTCCCAAACTTGGTTGTTTTTGTATGGAAATCTGCATGTTCAATGTATAGACCCATTTATTGCACAGTGCTGTGGGATATGTTGAGGCAATAATAATTATAGGGCTGCCCTTAGTAGAGCCCAGACCCAGCCTGAAGGCCATTTAATGTCCTTCTTAGATACTTCTGAAAGCCTAGCCTAAGGGTCAGTTAAGGTAAGATTAGTCGTGAACTCCTTTGCTATTCTTTGTTTGATTGAACGGAAGTATGGCTGATTTACCAGTCTCTATGTATATTCATAAGTGAGGGTTCTGACCACATTTTCAACCTCATAATAGGGCTTGAACTAAAAAGACTTTTCATTTAGTGAACTAACTCCTTAGAATTAGGGGGTTGGTCCTTCATGCCTAATAGAGATGTCGCGAACTGTTCGCCGGCGAACTTGTTCGCGCGAACATCGGGTGTTCGCGCTCGCCGGAAGTTCGCGAACGTCGCGCGACGTTCGCCATTTTGGGTTCGCCATTGTTGGCGCTTTTTTTTGCCCTCTCACCCCAGACCAGCAGGTACATGGCAGCCAATCAGGAAGCTCTCCCCTGGACCACTCCCCTTCCCTATAAAAACCGAAGCCCTGCAGCGTTTTTTCACTCTGCCTGTGTGTGCTGAAGAGATAGTGTAGGGAGAGAGCTGCTGCCTGTTAGTGATTTCAGGGACAGTTGAAAGTTTGCTGGCTAGTAATCGTTTTGATACTGCTCTGTTATTGGAGGGACAGAAGTCTGCAGGGGTTTGAGGGACATTTTAGCTTAGGTAGCTTTGCTGGCTAGTAATCTACCTTCTACTGCAGTGCTCTGTATGTAGCTGCAGTGGGCAGCTGTCCTGCTTCTGATCTCATCTGCTGACTGCTGCAATAACAGTAGTCCTTGTAAGGACTGCTTTTATTTATTTTTTTGTTGTTTTACTACTACTACTACTACTACTACTATAAGAGCCCAGTGCTATTAGTCTAGCAGTGTTGGGGAGTGGGACTGGTGTGCTAATCTGCTGCTCCTAGTAGTTCAGCAGCACCAACTTTAATTTTTTTTTTTAATATTCATTTTTTTTTATTTTACTTTTTTTTATTTTACTACCGCTGTAGTAGTGTATAAGTTGACCTTTTAGGCATTATTTGCCCTGTAGGCATTATTTGCACACTGTTTTCTTCAACCCGCCATCGAGCTGTGTGACCTTGTTCCCATTCTGTCTAAATATCCATAATATTACCGTCTCCAGAAAAAACACCGGAGTCACTTTTTTCAAGCAGCATTCATATATTTTACGTAATCCGTATCCACCGCTGTAGTAGTGTATACGTTGGCCTTGTAGGCATTATTTGCACACTGTTTTCTTCAACCCGCCATCGAGCTGTGTGACCTTGTTCCCATTCTGTCTAAATATCCATAATATTACCGTCTCCAGAAAAAACACCGGAGTCACTTTTTTCAAGCAGCATTCATATGTTTTACGTAATCCGTATCCACCGCTGTAGTAGTGTATACGTTGGCCTTGTAGGCATTATTTGCCCAGTTTTTTTGGTTGCAGCCACTGAAGCACAGTTGCCAGAAAAAATATGCCACATAAATGCTGAAAATAGTCATTTTTTGCCATATACGTTGAGTCAACGTATGGCAAAAAATGACTATTTTCAGCATTTATATGGCATATTTTTTCTGGCCTCTGTGCTTCAGTGGCTGTGGCCAAAAAAACTGGGCAAACAATGCCTACAAGGTCAACGACGTTGACCTTGTAGGCATTGTTTGCCCAGTTTTTTTGGCCACAGCCACTGAAGCACAGAGGCCAGAAAAAATATGCCATATAAATGCTGAAAATAGTCATTTTTTGCCATACGTTGACTCAACGTATATGGCAAAAAATGACTATTTTCAGCATTTATGTGGCATATTTTTTCTGGCAACTGTGCTTCAGTGGCTGCAACCAAAAAAACTGGGCAAACAATGTCTACAAGGTCAACGTATGGCGAAAAAGTACTATTTTCAGCATTTATATGGCATATTTTTTCTGGCAACTGTGCTTCAGTGGCTGCGTCCAAAAAAACTGGGCAAACAATGTCTACAAGGTCAACGTATGGCGAAAAATGACTATTTTCAGCATTTATATGGCATATTTTTTCTGGCAACTGTGCTTCAGTGGCTGCGTCCAAAAAAACTGGGCAAACAATGCCTACAAGGTCAACGTATGGCAGTTGTTTAAAGAGAACAGTAGATTACTAGCCAGCAAAGCTACCTAAGCTAAAATGTCCCTCAAATCCCTGCAGACTTCTGTCCCTCCAATACAGAGCAGTATCAAGCAGATTACTAGCCAGCAAACTTACTATCATCTGTCCCTGAAATCACTAACAGCTCTCCCCCTACACTATCTCTTCCAAGCACACACAGGCAGATTTTTCAGATACATTTTTGCCCTTGATCCCCCTCTGGCATGCCACTGTCCAGGTCGTTGCACCCTTTAAACAACTTTAAAATCATTTTTCTGGCCAGAAATGTCTTTTCTAGATGTTAAAGTTCGCCTTCCCATTGAAGTCTATGGGGTTCGCGAACCGTTCGCGAACCGCTCGCATTTTTGCGCAAGTTCGCGAATATGTTCGCGAACTTTTTTTCCGACGTTCGCTACATCCCTAATGCCTAATGCATATCACAAGCAGCTTCATCAGATGCAATGGGAATAATAATGTTTGCCTAATGCCTTTCCATAATTTTCATTACAGGTTACTTTAGAGTAGGTCCAAAAGAATCCCCCACCGAGCACTGAGCAGCACTGGACAGTTTTTCCTAGAACAAGCACCATTACCCTAAAATACTCTAGATTGTGTTCCAAGCTCTCCAAAGGAGGCATCATAACATAAACTTAATTACAGATGCACTTTGGCAATGACAAATCCTGCCCACCAGCAGTCATTTTACTGTTATTTAACATAGGGAGACTACTGTTCAATTCCTTCTTACAATGTAATCAGACATCAGGAGGAATATTGGTGCCGTTTAGGTGCTCAGTGCTACTAAATATTTAATTATAGCCTCTGGCGACAATCAAATGAACAAAGAACAGAGAGATGTGTTTACCAAGATCAGGCAGGAGGATCCTCTTGCAATAAGACTGCTGGCCCTCAAATGCTTGGAAAGTTTTACTCTGTTATTCCTAGAGCTTCTCTTGTCTATATTATATATTGGGGAAAATATTATATTACATATAGTGATGGGCGTTTAGCCACCGGCGAATAAATTTGCGAAACTGCACAGGAAATTTGCAAAGAAAAATCTGACGCATCAAAAAAAAATTGAATAGTTGCCTGTAAAAAATTTATGAGACCTTTGGACTATTTTTGCCCCCTGTTGTTCTCTCTGATTCCTCTACCTGCCAGATGGTTAAATAACTGATTCAGGAAGGATCTTCTGACCATTGTTTTATATATTATCTCATTGTTTGCATGTGAGATTAAATTGCTGCTGGAACAAGGGGTAGGCACAGACCCAGGGCACAACAATGGTGGGTTACCAGGTACTTAGCTTTTCTGCCTCCAGCCCGTGTAGCTTGTCATTGCTATTGCTCCTCCCCATCCCCAATTATGTAGTGGGGAGATCTGATAAATTTATTGGGCAGGGGAAGTTAGGACCAGTGACAAGCGGGGAGTCTTGCCATGACTGCATTAAGGTTTTGGCCTGGCGC